>NW_017728912.1:30734259-30760998 GCF_001723895.1 Crocodylus porosus | reverse complement strand
TTTTCCAGAAGGACAGGAGATTACAGGTGCCAAAGAAAGGGTTACAAAGGTAAGGCGGGGGGGGCCCCTGGCTCGCCTGGGCCCAGAGCAGAGGGGCTTCATCGACACTCGTGGTCTTCCATCCCTCTGAGTTACCTAGGGTTATGCCCAGTGACACCAACATTAGGAACTGGTTTGCCTGATCTACTGTATGTCCACATGTGTTCAGGGCACAGCCCCAGATCTGAGAAAGCCCAGACACTTGCCTCAGCCCCAGGGCTGCTATCCCCTCCCCACCTTAACTAGGCTATTTTTAGCCCCCCAACCCCTCCACCCACAGATGGACAACCCTTTCATGGATCCACCAACTCTCCCCTGAAGACCTATCAGCCTCCCTTGTCCCACACATCCCTTCCCCACCCTGGCTTACTAGATCAGGTTCCCGGTGAGGCTCTCAGCATTGGCAAATGTGGGCACGTGCCATGCCCAATTTATGATCACATGGCTTGAAGTCACATGATCATAGATCAGATACTGCAAATATCTGCACGTACCCTTTGGCAGCATTTTGTAAAAACTGTATTAGAAATAGTTGCATACTTATCTGATGAAATATTTTTATCCTGATGGAATGGCTGAAAATTGTTAAAACAAAATAAAGAATATAAAATACTGGATATCATTGTTCCTACCCCAGTAGCCTTGTGAATAATATAGATATTGGTCATTCACCAAACAATTTTGTGGTTGAAAATAATATAGTCCTAATAATACTTTCAAAACAGCCTTATTGCAAAGCCCAGACAGCCTGTGGAGTCTTTCCTTGACTTCCTTGGGCTTTGGATCACGTGTACAGTGAAAAATGAGGGCCATGATGAATGTTGTTTCAGAATGAGAATGACAGCCTGCAAATTCTTCTCTACAACATTTGGTCAGTTCTGCTGCTGGGGCATTGGTTGCTTTGTTGGTGCATGAAGAGAAGCAATGGTACCTACTTGTAAAGCACCATATGTGAGTTGTAATTTTTAAAGGTTTCACTAATGTAAGAACCCCAGGTGCTATTAACTAAGTATCCTAACTGATTCCCCAAGCTGTTTCCCTTTAGACAGTGACCTGTTTAAAAGAATTCAGGTCCCTTGTGACCCAACTTATATTTGTGTCTGACAGCAGGAGTTCCCGTCCCTCAGGAATTTCCCACTCATCAATTCCAAGCAGTAAAATGTCCCAGCTGCCCATGCTAAAGACAAAAGGGGAGCCAATTTAATTAACCACAGCCTCAAGGAGCATAATTCATTATCAATTTGACCAAGTAATCTAAGATAATATCTATGTCCCAGATGAAAGTGTACTTGGAGCACTGTTGTCTAATCAGGGAAGAAGCTCTTGAAATCCGCTTGTTTTCAGCACTCTTTAATTGATGGCAAATAGAAGCCAAAAGCAGAACCAGAAGATTTAAGTACTCTAGTGAACATATTTTCTTAAATGTCATAAGGAGTCCGCAGAGAAAATTTCCTTGTTTCTCTGGGAATTCCTTATGGCCAATCACATGGTTTTTCCTGACCATACAGCAACTCATTTGAGGCATAGTGACAATGATGAATCAAAAAAGGTTAAATGAAGGGTAAAAAGGGACCTCAAGAGATCATGTAGTCTGTCCTTTTGTTTGGGGGCAGGATCAAAGATACTTCAACTATCCCTGGCAGATTCTTGTCCAATCTTCTTTCTCCTGGTGATGGGATTCCACAATCTCACTAAGAAACCCCTTCCAGTGCTTCAATTACTCCTATAGTTCCATTTTTTCCCTAATAGGTATTCTATATAATCTTTGATGAACATTAAACCAATCACATCCTGTCCTACACTTTTAGGATTAGGACTAATTGGAAAACATGCATTTTATTTTACATGAAATTCCAACATTTCAAAATCTGCTTTACTTACAAACTGAAACAAAGAGTCAAAGTTCTGACATTTTGTGAAAAGTGAAATACTAGGAAAGGAACCTAACGTTTTAATTCTAACAAAGTTAAATCAATTTTATTTTGATAAAGCGTAGCGTAAAGTAACGTAACATATATCTAAACAAGATTTGGAATGATAAAATAGAAACAAAAAACTTCTCCTAAAAATTAAATCTAAACATTTCACCACTGTCAGAATGAAACTGGAAAGTTGTAGTGATTTGTTTAAACTGTTACCTGTTGTGAAACTTATTGATTAAAAAAACCTACATTCTCTGAATGGAAAAAAATTACATCAAATATTTTTGACCAGCTCTAATCAACAGAGTACCTCACAATTTAGTTTGTGTTTACAAAGGCAAAAAGTGCAGTTAACAGCTTGCCTTGACAGGCAAGTTGTGAATGCTTGAAAGTATAGTGATACTGGGAAATACATAAGCAAAGGTGTCACTATATTCTCTTAGGAATTTCAAAAATCTGAGTTTTAAATGAAATTCTAGAAAGATGAGGAAATGACTGCTAGAGGAATGATCTTAACAGCCCTCTAGAGATTCAGATAATTCCTCAAGCCAGGCTCTTTAAAGTTTTTTAAATTAAGGATTTAAGGCTTGAATTAAGGAAAAGGAAAAATGAACATGTCCCTCAAAGGACAGAGGGCATATCCATGAACCACTCTCTTCTATTTGAATTGTGAGATTACCTACTCTCAGCAAGGAATGGTTATCTCTTTCTAGATCAGTGGTTCCCAAACTGACAGGCTGAGCATATGCGATGTGTAGGAGGGACACAGGGGGGCACGTGCCACCCTTGAGATTGACCCTCACTAGCCGAGGAGTAGGGGCACCAAGAGGAGCACTGGCCGGTGCCCCACTGAGACTGGCACCGGCCAGGGACTGGGGGGGTCAAGAGAAGCACCAGCGGCACTTCTAGTTTTGCCGCTGGCACTTCTGGGGATGATGATCGGCTGCTGGGGGGCCCCACTCCACTGGTCGGTGATTGGCTGCTGGTGGCCCCGCAGACTCAGGAGGCACCAGTCACCCATGACACTGAGTATCACCAATTTTAAATGATACAGGCTTAAGTACCACTCTCAAATTTTTCATACACATAGGTAACAGACTATGCATTAAAACAAAATCAAGACATTTAGTAATCATAAAACATTGTTTTATCAGTTACAGTAGCCATATAAAACAACTGTAAATTGGAACCCTCCCCCCAGTGTAAACCAGGGGCAGGCAACATTTTTGGCTGGAATACTATGTACCCTGTAAGGTGCTGTAATGCGGGCACACCAAAATAACAACAAATGGCACAGAGGGTACACAGCAGAATACACTGCATATTAATAATCATAAATGTTGCACTTTTTTTACAGTAAATACCAGGTTTTCTAAAAATTCTAAACCTGGTGACAATAAATACAATTTCATATACCGCATTTGTTCTTGTGTATTCTATTTTGTGCCTACACTGGGGTGTGCACAGGAGTGGGAGCCACCCCCCTTCCCCCTGCATGCCCCTGGACAAGCCATCTGGGGTTCCCACCACCCCATTCACACCTGCCCCTGCCCTACTCCCTCCCTCACTGTGGGGTACTCAATCTGCCCCCTGCCCTATGCCCCTTCCCCACAACACACTTACCGGCTGGGCACTGCTGTGCATGCAGCTGGACTGCATTCTCAGCCCCTGCAGCAGGCTGGGCTGGTATCTGTGTGTGCGCAGGCCCTGCTCCCCCCCACAGCCTTCCACATACCACTTACAGGTTGTCTGTGTACCACTGGTGGTACACATACCACAATTTAGGAACCACTGCTCTAGATATCTCTACCATGTCATTACAGCATGGTGCTGTTTCCCCCCCATGAGGGTACAGTCTCTTCTAGGATCATCATTTATGCTTTAGCTTTAAGCTATGCAAGTGACAAAAAAAATAAAAGCAAACCACAAAAAACTTGGGCAAGGCTCTTCAAAAGGAATCTATCTGGTTGCTGACCCAAACATTTTGAAGTATCAAAAAACAACAGACTGGATTTTTAACAACAGCTATGAAGCTGGCATGAAGTGGAGTTTAACAAACCCTCACCTGGATGAAGGCTTACAAGCCCTACCTTAATTCACACACCCAGCTTTCATTTTACAATAAAACAATGCTAGGTATGATGTGCTCTTGTGTAAGTCCATTGATGTCAGTGGAATCACGTTGGTGCAATTAATTATTACTTGTTGCTGCACAAAAGACATTTGAAAAACCACTCTCTCAGCCTGGAAGAAGATTCTTATGGCCATTCCAAGAGCAGTTCCACACCAAATGCATGAGGATGGGATTTGAGAGACATTCTTCTACAACACACTACAGCTGCCCTCCTCTTTTGTGTCTGACCCCAGTCTCCCAAGATTGGGACAAGCAATCCTGGTTCCAAACCAGCTCTGTCCCCTTATGTCTTTGTGAGGCCCTCTCACTCACAGAGTCAGAGATCTTGGACAGGGGCCATAGCGATAACATCCTGCCTGCACAGCAGGGACACAGAAAAGCTTCTAAAGGCAAGAAGTTACATCTGGGGCTTTCTGCTGAGCCAAACAGCCAATCACTGAGTGGGAGGGGAGGAGAAAAAGCATAAAACTGCAGACACAGTGGCCCCTAATGGGCCCCCTTGGCCCATCTCAGACAGCCAAAGGGGAAAACTTACCTTGGCAGCAAAGCTTAAAGCATTGCTATTCCTTCCCCAAGTTAGAAGGGAAACTGGGAGAAAGATAGGGATCAAGGCATTGCAGAATCAGGCCTTTCTTCCCATTCACTGTATCAGGCTTAAATGGTCCCCAGGCTGGTCAAAAAACTGGCATCCCAGAACCCACGGGAATGCTTGTTGATACCCAGTTATCTAAGGCTGTTGTGTTGTTGCACCTCACAACCACAGCCTCCCAGCTTATTCTATAGCAATTTCCCCAAATTCTTGAACACTGTGGCATCACATCCCCTATTTTCTGCTGAAATCAGAAATCCCTGTTGCACTGTCTGACAAAAAGCAAAAAACCAATATTTGGAAAGTATTATTTTTGACAAGACCTCACAGGCCGTGAGTTGTTTGCATTGACTTGTGCTGAGCCTTGCTACCTCCTCTTTCCATATGCCACTGAAATATGTGCCATTTGCTACAGCTCCCCAACCTTCCTTTGGAACAGCTGCTTCTCTAATTAGTAGGGCCAGTAACAGTCAATGAGAATATGTGGTATGTTGAGATCTGTTCGATAACTGTGCTCCTGAATGCTATGTGTCAAGAGAATTTCCAGATATCCAAAGTGACCTCCCAGGTGTCCAAAGAAGAGAGTTATAAGGGGAAAGCAGGCATCAAACAGAGCTGTGTGAACTATTTGGACCAATCTCAGAACCTAACCAAGAGCATAATGGCACAAGTGCCTTTAATTGTATCCAATTAATGAAGAGGGCTCAGAGCTCACTTCAGGTGGCTGTGACAACAGTTGTCTCTGAGATTTTCCACTCAAAATAATTCAGCAATAGCTTAGGCCAGACAGAATGCTCAGCACTTCAGAAAAATCAGGTCATTCATTCAGCAGAGCAAATACAGATTTAGGGAAAGATTGTGAAAGGCACAAGTGACAAAAATCACCCACTGAGGCTAACTTTAAATTCCTCTTTTTGGCTATCCTGGCCTAAATTATTATTCTAAAGAACCAGAACTATAGTCACTTACAACTGTTTTTTTTTTCTTTTTCTCAGCCAGGTTTTTTTTTTTTTTTTACTTTATTAAAGCACAAACCAAATGTGATGATTTAGAATGCACTAAGTTCATCCATAAATTCATTCTTCACATATACACGTGGGGAGTGGGGGCAGCATTTTTACTTACAGGGAAATATTGCAATAAGCACAGAAAATCATTACACCTACAAGGGAAATAAATCCATCTGGGCCACTGGTTCCTTTCTTGTACAATATGACTTGCAATTTATACATACAATCTAATGCACAAATATACAATTTCCTACAGATTTAAGCAATTTAAGCCCCACTTATAATTTTCTCCATTAATTTAAATGATTAAGAATTTACTTTTCTACTTTACTACATGAACAACAGGTGCATTTAATTAATTGATTTTTTTCTGCTTCATTTTATTTATTTTTCATTTAATTTATCGTGAGGACTCAGTTTTCTTGTTACCTTTCTGAATGTTGTCCATGCTTGCACTTTTATTGTGAGTGGCATTATTTGGTGTTTTCTCACACCCCAGCTACTGAAGTCCAGTGATTCCATAAGTTTTCATTTAACTATATAAACTTCTAGACCTCATTGTTGTATAGGCCAGGGGTTGCTGACTTGTAGCACAGATGCTGCAAATCACACAGACAGCCTCTATGTGTGGCATGTAGCAGGTCAGGGAGCGGACAGGCAGCACAGTGGCAGAAAGGGCAGAAAACAGAAAGCAAAGCAGCCATTTGTGGGGGGAGCACAGGGAAGAAAGCAGAAAGCAGAGCAGCAGGTCAGACAGGGACCGGGGCTTTGGGAGCAGAACAGCAGATTGGGCAGGACTATGGGATCAGAGCACTCTCCCACTTAGGGAGGCTGTGGGTCTAATTTGTAGCCTGCTAAAAAAGTTGGCCTCTGCAGACAGTTTGGAGAATGTGATTCTTAAAGTCTCAACCAACAGAAATAGCAAGAAATCATGAAGTATTTTTTTTAAATTGTGGCTCTTAAGCCAACTGTGTAGTTTTTGGACACTTGTAGTTGGCAATACGACTACAAATATATTATGTATATTAGAGTATATCTACATATAATATGCTTAAACATGTATGTATTACATTTGAAAATTTAAAGCAGACAGTTCAAGTGAAAGGAAAAAAAAAATAGCTAAGCCTGAAAATTAAAGGTAAAATAAAGACTCATTCTTGGATCTGGCAATTTCAGATCATGCTGTGAATCATGACCTGAGTCATATAGAGTATAATCATATCTGAAAGTAGAAATTTCACTGACGTACAAAATTAATAACTGAGGCCACAAAAGTGTTTGGGAACAATAGCTTTGTTTCCCAGGAGAATCCAAGAGGCCTGAAGACCTCATACTTATTTTCTAAAAGGAGAGCAGGTATCCTGACTGGCAAGCCACCAAGCTAAAAAGCTTAACTAAAAGGAAAATGGACACTACATTGATTTCTCTGAGGTATAAGTATCCATTGATTATAGCATTATGCTCAACTAAGGTATTCTCCATCCCCACCCACCCCCATCCATTTAATTACATCTAACTTGTGAATTCTGTTCTAAGAAGTTTAACGAATGGATTCCAGGGGTTTTAAACTGCTTAACTTTTTTGATCCCGTAGCTTAACAACTGAACTGTCTTCAGCAGATTTAGCTTTAAAAAAATAAATCTAATGCGCTACAACCTCACTGGTGAGTGTTTATTTATTGAAGACTGGAGTTGCTGCTTACTCCCCTGCTCTGCATAAGTAATTTTCCATAAAAATCAGTCTTTTGAAACACAGGAGAAAAAAACAGCTTTTAGTTTTTAGTCTTCGGGGGTGGGGGGGAGATTTTAATTTCTTGTTGAACTGTTGGCAAGAATGAAACAGAAATGTGTTCTGCAATCTGTACCTGCTTTGCTCCTCCTCCCTCTACCCCATATAAATTTTGGCTTTGCTTTTTTTTCCTTCTTGTGTATCGGGAAAGATACTAAATTACATTAATTACAATATCCATGGTATTTACACACATTTTATTTAAGCAATTTTGCACCTAGCTTAATGAGTTTTTAATATCGTTTCAATTAAATGTCCTTCAGTACTTTGTGTTACTAAATATATCTAAGTGCCATAAATCAGGAGTAATCATCTTTCACACAGGAAAGAAAAAATCATCCTTAGCCAAGCTTTTCATATTCTTTTGATTTTTGTGATTCTGTGTGCCCAAACTGAGGATGATGTTTAGCATCTCATGACATTCAGATCTCCTGATGTGCCTTGAGTTGGCTGCTCAAAATTTAAGATACCCTAAATTGTTATTCCATCTTAAAATCTTAACCAAGCTTAAATCTAGGACAGGACTGTCCAATTTGTGCCCTGTAGGCCATGTGCAGCTCACAAGTGGTTAATTTGAGGCTCCTGCCTAGCACCTCTCCCCACATCACTTTGCCTACAACAGCAGCTGGAGGTTGGGTTTTGCTGCATGTCCCTGGCCCAGGGAACAGTGCAGAACAGCATGGCACAACCGTGAGGGAAGTTAAAGGTGAGCCTGGGTGCATGGTGCAGCAGCAGCAGGGGGTGGGAGGATGTGTGCACAGGGCCAAATTAATGCATAGGCAAACTAGGCATATGCCTAGGTCCCTAAGTGAAGAAGGGGCCCCATTGCGCTTATTTTATGTATGATAATTATCGAGTGGGGAAAAAAGTAATAAAAAAAACTTCATCTTCAGTTAGTGCCCCACGAGTTTGTTTGCCTAAGGCCCACTAAAAGGTTAAGCTTTGTGTGTACATGTGTGTTGCAGCGGTAGAGGGAGGGCTTCTGCATGGCATGCAGCCTGGGGGGATCATGGCTCACCCTTGTGCATTCCACCCTGGTGCACCCAGCAGTGCGTTTGACCCCCAGCCCCCTAGAGGTTGTCCAGCCCGGATCTAGACCATACATTTTTATTTACTATTGAACTTGTTTGTGAAAGGAACTTGTGTTCCACCCATATATTAGTTTGATATAATTGTCAATAAACAAAAGTAACAGATGAGAAAACAAATGAGAAATCTTTAGTTTAAGAATTGGATGTGATGGTAAATGAAATACCAGTTGTCTCACATACCTATGAGAACCAAATGATATTAATACAGTTTTACAAGAAACCATTCTTCCAGGGACCAGATTGTGCAGCCCTTATTCACCTTGGTGAGTTCTTACATGTGTTGCGATTGGCAAGGCAAGCTTACATAAATTGTCCCTTGAAATAAACTGTGACACCACGTGTTTATTGGAAATGTCTTTGTACCCAGCATGAGAAAAGCTGATAGAATTTATCTTCAAGCACCCTTTCCCCTGATAACTGAAGGACTGATCCCTCAGCGGCAGCAGGGGAACACTGAAAACACGAAAGGATACGGAGAGACCTTAACACAATGACTTAAAAGTGGCCTAATTGAAGGCATGAGGGAATTTCTATTTTTAACCAAATGGATGCTGCCCCACCCTGTTATCTTTATATCTGGATTGGCTATAGCCTTCCTCTTTGATATTTTTCCTGGAAATATCAATTCAATCACTATCACAGCCATTTCAGGCTGAATTCATCACTGAATTCTGCTCCCTCCTTATTTATCAGTGAACCTACATTCTAAGCATTTCTTCCCTTAGGTATATTTGCAAAAGCCTAACTCATTCCCCTGCACCTCCTTGGCTAACATTAAGTCATTCTGCCTTTTCTAGTATCCTTATCTTTTCCTTGCAAGCTTTACTGACTCTGTAACCATCTCCCTCATATAACATCCACCAGCACTACTGCATACCAGGGACATACAAAGAGTCTCAATCTTGTTATATACTGCTTGGAAATATTTGCTCTCTGCATGTAATTAAATCCACTAATTATCTGCTGACATTCAAATTCACAGTACCATGGAGACCTCTTAAGCAGTAGCAGGGCAATATTTCAAAGGACACATTTTTTGAGGGAGTGGGGAGGCTGTTGTTTTAATTTTCTCCACTGGGTTCTAGCCCACACTTCACATAGGCTGTTTCTCCCAAGATAAAACAGGAGTACTTAACAAGCAATCATTCTTCCAAACCTGCTTAACAATCTTAATCTTTTAAATTACGGTTTGTTCCCCCCACCCCCTTTTAAGTAGGCCATATAATAAAGGGCACAACTGAAACATTGACATAACAGTTGTTCCTGAGCCTTAAAAATATTTCTGATTCTGTCTCTGATACCCTTATTGTTGTAGCTGTTGATTTTCCTGTCTCACAGACTTAGGTTTATCATGTCTAATGACAAGAGATTCCCTAGGAAGATACCAGTACCCACATTTACACATGCACTTTAATGTGCATTAGCCTATTTTAATGCTCATTAAAGCATAACAAAAAAACATGCTCTTTAGCTAATGTGCATTAAAATAGGCTAATGTGCCTTTTTCTAGTACCTCACAATGGAGGTACTATATTTAATGCACATTACCTAAAGCACATTCATGTGTAAATGCGCTCAGAGAGAGACCTGAAGAGTCCAGAGCTGTCTCTGTGAGAGGTTGAATTAAGTTATGCCTATTGATTTAACACCTTGAGACCTTCTGCACAAAGATGGCTAATGAAGCTAAGGATGGGCTGTTTCATAACTGCCTCCATCTGGCTTATGGAGGCATGCAATAGATGCATGGGTTGATTGGTGGCAGTAGCTCCATCCCAGTACATGCGACAGATGGTGACCCCTGCTTCAGTGATGAAGCAGCACTGCAGTAATGGACTGAACATTGGGCCTCCACACTCAGCCACCCAGAGGTGCATCATGCCCCCAGGTGGTTATGGCATCTTCAACAAAAGCAGATGACCCAGGCACCCCTCTGAGATCCCCCCGCTGTAGCAGGTGCTACCAACTTAGCAGTAATTTAGTTTTTACCAACAGTGACTCAATACCACCCATATGCTAATGTACACCACTACACTGACCACTCCAAAAGCTGTTGCAAAGTCTCGGGGTCTGGCAAAGTCCCAGCTGAATGAAAAAGGGGAATTATTATATCACTGTACAAAGGTAAAGGTCAGCACTCAGACTGCAGTACATCCAACACATCACTGTCAATTCCTGGAAAAAATTTTCCCCGTGTTCTTCTTGTCAGAATTCAGCTGCTGCTGACTTGTAAATGCCACCCAGATTTACTGCTGGTCGATCAGCCATGGACACTGTGCTTGCCCTATGACTATTGGCAGAGACATGCCAGGAATTCAACACCCCTTTTTTATATGTCACTTCATCAGCTTGAAACCTGCCTTTGCCTCTTTTATCTTGCAATGTTGCTGTTGCGATGGAATATGCGGAAAGCAGAATGTATATGGTAAGCTGTTTTTGGACTAACTAAATAGCTAGGAGAGATATTAGACAGGGTTTCAGACACAAAGGGACATTTTGTGCCTGAAAGCTTGTCTAACATCTCTCCCAACTATTTGGTTGATCCAATTAAAGGTACTGATAAATTTTATTCCTAATTCTTTAGTCAGAGATGCCGCTTGGAAGGGTATGCATGATATTGGCACCCCAAATACTCTGCTGTTATCAGTACATGTCCTTGGTGTGGAACAGTGAAAATGGTTCATCGCCACAAGTGGCGTCTTGGAAGGCTCTATCCTTTCTTCAGCACAAGACTGGATTGAGAGCCATGCGGCTCAGGAATTGTCATTGGCACTACGACCTTCACAGACCTTGACTATGAGGATAATGTGTTTCTTTTCAGTGAGTCAGCAGAACACCTGGACCCAGCACTTAAGTGCTTTTGAACAAAACCTGCCTTGCTTTGTCTCCGCCTTTGCTGGATCGAGACCAAGTTTCAGTACCTGGCAGCTGGACAAGTCATGCAGAATATCTAAGCAGTGCTCTTCAGGCACATGTTTCTTGGATATACTAAACTGTCACCACTCTACCCTGAAAGAAGCATATGTGACCCTTTCCTCTTGTACTTTCACTTTTCTTGTTTGTTTGGCTGTCTGCTTTTAGATAGGTAGGTAAACCTTAAAATAATGGCGTGTGACATCTCCAAAGTATGGGAACTATGGAAACTGCCCCCCCCCCCCCAGATTTAATACTGAAACCACACAGTTTCCACATGTTTTCACCAGAGTGACACAGAGCATAGAAGAAACTTGTAGAATCAAAGCTGATCTCTCAAGGGAAGACTGGGAGGGAGCTTTGATTATAGTTAGTTAGCCAGTATTAGGTACTTTGGACCAGGTCCAAATACAGCTTTTAAGTAGTTCTGTTTAAGTGTTGTAATTTAGACCCCTTACCCTGGGAGGCGATCTGTATCAACTGGGCTAAGTATGTAGGGTCCCTTTGCAATGAACAGGGAGGCTTAGGAACCTCACATGCAGAATGAAGACTACTTATATGCTAAGCTTAGAGATGGCTACAGCTATTCAGTAAGAAATGCAGGGAACAGGGGAAGAGGAGGGGGTGAACTCCTGTCCATGACTCCTGTTAATTGGGACTCAGGGGTGCTGCATATTTATTTCAGATTTGATCAGTTCAAGCAAATTCTGGAAATATAGGCTGACTCAGAGAAATCAATGTGTACCGTTTCATAAAACCACTCGTCTAGTCTTTGGGATGGATATGATCCCCCTCACCATAAAACCTGAGCACATCACAGATATTACTGTGTATATTTTCTTAACATCCCCAGGAGGAACATATTACAGTGGGGAAACTGAGGCACAGAGAGAAAAACTGACATAGCCAATGTCACAAAGTCACAAATTACATAGGGAACTCTTGACAGATGTTAGATTTATAGTGCTATGTAAGCCATTTTAGCCCAAGAAAAAGTGAGCATCCACATGCTCATACCATCTGTCGCACTAAAAAATGGCAGATCCACCACAAAAATGTTTCAAACAGCAACTTCTTTGTCACTCAGAAGTTTTCAGCTTTATATTTAACATCTGTACAGGTGAGTATCCCAAAGTGCTCTGCTGTTCCCCCCCACTCTCCTCCCAATGCAGAGGGAGGAAGAGCAGAAGTTCTCTGATATCCTGCCCAAATCAAGAGGGTGTCAGGGGGTCCTGCTACCATTGCTGATGCTGCCAAAGCACCAGCAGGGATAGAGTGAGAGTGTGCACACTCCATAGCACTCTGTTTTTATAGTGCTATGAGATGCTTTTAATGTGCTACAAAAATAATATCTGTCAACAGCCCAGGTATCTAAAGTCCTAGGGCAGTATTACACCTACTGCACCAGTCTGTCTCCCACAGTTGGGAGGTTTACCTACCCCCTGCTGCCCCAGCCACCCAGGAAGCAGTGTTGAGCGTGGACAAGATCAAGAATCACTCACCCACCAAGTGAGACCGCCAAGCGGTGAGCAGTTCAAATAAGGCCTTGCCACAAACACAAATATCACTGCTGAAAAATGAAAAAGCACCTGAGTATTTCAACTACTGTCAGGAAGCAGGGCAAGCTGTAGCTGGTAATGGAGAGGGAGATGACAAGATGCCATTCAAGGTTCTCTACAGTCCCCACTACAGGAGAGGATGAACAATATTGAGATGATGGGCAAGTATGGTTTGTATTTTCCAAGGTATTTTTGTTCAGTGACTTAACTTTGATGGAGTTCAAAATCCAATTGTGCACAGCTGGGGCAGAGAGCTATTTTATAGGTATATCTTTGACTCGCTGCCCCCACCCCCGCTTTTGAACTGACTAGTGACAAATATAAAACCTTGCTCTGAGTCACTAGCTTTTGATGCTTCCAAATGTTTTCTATAAAAGACCAAATGATCAACACTGAATGCACTCTTTCCTAACTAATGGAGCCCTGTCCCTGCCATCTACTAGCAGAAGGATTTCTTAGGAAATGGATAGTCTGGGGCTTTTTCCATGTGGTCTGGCCTGGGAAATGGATGTGGGAGCCCTCTTCCAACTGCTGTAGAGCAACCCTTTTTGAAAATGAATAAAAAACCCTCTGCATTTATCATTTTCTCTTTCTGTCTTACTGAAAACCTCACCTGAAATTTCCTGTGTCACTCCCTGCTCTCTTGCCATCTCTTGCACGCACACAAGCCAAGTATGTAGTTCACATGCATTCTGATCCAAGAGCAGCCATGCTTTAGCTGGTGCAAAAGGCTTATGGTTCATGCGCATGCCAGACTGATTTATATCTTGCAGGCTACCTCATGGGTCATGTGACCAGACTCTGGAATAGACTCCCAGGAGGGTGGTGCAGGCACCTACACTGGTGATCTTCAAAAGGAAATTGGATCCACAACTTGCTGGGGTTATTTGACCCCAGCAGTCTTTCCTGCCCAGAGCAGGGGGGCTGGACCTGATGATCTCACGAGATCCCTTCCAGCCCTAAACCTTCATGAATCTGTGGATGCTGTGCAAAGCAGGATCAGACTTCACATCACACTTTCACACCAGAACCTTACACCATTGTTGCTGTCTGGAGTAGCAGTCACAATACGCGCTTTTTGATTGCAGAGTGCAGTTACCAGCAATTGCTTTCAACTTTGTGCATGGCAGTGCTGCCATGATCACTGTAATTGGAATCTTCTTAGAACATAAGAGGATTGAACTGAAACCTGACACCAGGATGAAATTACCAAACTGTTTGCTAATGTTCAGCTTAGGAAAAGGCAGGGGGGAGAAAAGAGGGAAAAGCTTGAATATCTAAGTCCCTAGAAGGCAGGGGAAATGAGGGTTGGCACAAGAGCAGCCTGTCTCAGGCCCTCGACTGCCCAGCCAAGCATTTGAAATTTTGGTTTGGGCTGCACACAGTTCACAGCTTTTAATGAAATTGCATACTACTGGCAACAATCCTGCCTAGGTCTGTAGTCTGACAGCACAAAAGGATGAAGAGGTCCCTGTGGTACTTTTAGGAATCACCAGTCTATAATGAAAGATTCTCATTAATGTAGTCACTTTAAGGCTGTTTTATCTAATATTTTATGTCCAGTGTTTTACATACCCCTCTTTTAATTATTTAAATGCCTGCAATGTGGGCTTGGTGCATTCACTGTGAAATGCAGGCTGACTAGCTACTTAGCAAACAGTACCTCCTGCTGATATTCCCATCTCTAAAGCTGGGTTCTGTTCCACGGATGGCTACTTGGTCATCTAAAGATGGAAGGAGGGCTGTATGCTACTAGAATACAATTCTCACAGCATGGTAAGGCAACCCCAGCCTTTACCTTCCTTCAGTGCAGATTGAATATGAATACCTATTCTGATCCCTGACATTCCACACCAGTCTGGTAGAAATCAGGGTCTTCTAGTAAGGTGAAAAGCAGCTGGTTTGTCTCCCCCACTCTCCACACACACGCACACACACACCCCTCACTCTGCTTTTGGGCATAGCTTGAACTTGTTTAATGACAGCAGGAGTCAGGGGCAGTCTTTCCCAGTTGATGAGGGAGGGAGCTCCCCACAGAATTGCCTGTATCTTTTGTCAGAAAATGTGCTTCTAGGATGGAGGGGAACAGGTCAAAGGTGATAGGCATTCTGCAGACTATTCTTCTGGAAACCTTTTTATTTTCATCAATGGGCTCTTAGTCATTGTACAAGAAAGGCAGGTAATGTTAAGGATGCTTATTTTGAACTGGAGTGCAGGAACATTATTAGACGTTTGCATCAGATGCCATTCACAGTATAGTTCCATAGCTATCCCACAGCCCATCCCTTTCTTCATGTGGTGGTCTAACTTCTTCCCCTTTAAACTTCTGTCATATGCTTTTATATCCCTTTGAGTCTTCTGGGGATGTTAGATGTCTGTTTCTCATATCCTCTGTAGCAATGAAGTCTCGCCAGTCCATTATTCTTTTTGTGTTGGTCAGGAAATAGTTTTACTGTTATACTGTAATTACTTAATTGCCATTTAATTAAATAAGGGCCTGTGACTTCCTATAATGAAATGGTTGCTGTGCAAGAAAAGAATTGATGACTGAACTGACCTTGCATACCAAGATGGAATCAAACAAGTCACTCAAACAATATATATTTTTGTCAGTGTTGCTCCAAGGATTGAAAAATACGTTATGAACAATGTCTTCATTTTTTGCACCTGGTTTTCCTGTGTGGCTTTTACAAAACAAGTAGTCCCATGACTGTATCATAGTACTTAGGGTTAAAAGAAACCTAAACAGATCATCCGGTCCAACCCCCTGCCCCAGGCAGGGACGGGTGCCGGGATCATATCACCCCAGCCAAATATCTGTCCAGTTTCCTCTTCAAGACCCCCAAGGTAGGAGAGAGCACCACCTCCCTTCGGAGCCCATTGCAGAGCCTGGCACCCCTAACTGTAAAGTAAGGTCTCCTGATGTCCAGCCTGAACCTGCTCTCTAACAATTTCTGGCTATCATTCCTAGTAACCCTGGGTGGTGCCCAGGGGAACAGGGCCTCCCCCAATTCCTGCTGGTCCCCCCTGGTGAGTTTGTAACCATCACCAGATCCCCTTTCATCCTTCGCTTGTGGAGCCTGAATAGGTTCAGGCCCTTTAGCCTCTCTTCGTAGTGCCTGACCCGCTGCCCCTTGACCATGCACGTGGCCCTCCTCTGGGCTCTCTTAATGCAAACCACATCCCTCTTGAAGTACGCTAGCATTTAATGTGGCTGTGTTGCCACATGTCCCATAGAAATATTCTACCTATATGCAGAAGTAAGAACAGGTTTCTGTGGGACTCAGACCTCACCCAGCAGCTTAACTCTGCTTCCACTGAAGTCTCTGAGAGTTGCACTGCTGAATTTCACAGAAACAGTCTTAGTCTAGTGCTGAGTATATATGTCTAATGTCTGTCTCCTTCCCTTACACACAGATATTTCAGCTGCATTGGCTGGGTCTGTGTGTGAGGACAGATCAGATCCTTCATCAATGTGATACAGGAATAACCTCTACAATGAGACATAAAAATGGTTCTGACTATATAGGAATGAACTGCCTTAGTAAGGAGTCTGGACAAGCAACCTGATCTCTAGCTGAGAGTTCTCTCCATCTTCAGAGAAGAAACCCTCTGACAGCTGCCCACCTCTGTCTCACATGCATTTCTAATGGGGGCCACAAATCTCATCGGCATAACACAAGGTACACCTTATACCGCAGATCCCATCACCAACCATCCTCCTACGAACTATGCATTTTAGCTCAAAAGCACAAAAATAGGTTTTTACTCCCCATATGTCAATGAAAGTTTTCAGTCTCATCAGTTCCAAGTTCTAGTATGGTCAAGAGACCAAGGCATGTTTCTTGCCCTTCTCTTCATATAATCCAAAACTAAAGCCACTTGTCCATCTAGTCTACATTGAGCTAAAAACCCTATCTTCTCTATAAAGACTGAAAAGACTATATTGCCTTCCAGCAGATGTGACTAAGTTTCATTATCCTTCACATAAAGCTGTGTAACTTTTCCTAGACACCCACATTCATTTTAAGCACCTGAGGTTTCATTGACTTCAAAGGGAATACCCAGGTGAATGAAATAAAACATGTAGCTAAGTATCTGCAGAATCAGAGCATTATTCTGTTTTATGTGACTCTTTAGTCCTTCCCTATTCATCCTTCCAAAAAGCATTAACTTTAGCTTCAGGTTTTTGGGGGTTTTTTTGCATCCTAAATATCGTTTTTTCTCCACACAACACACCCTAAAATAAGATATGCACTTTGTTTTGGAAAGGCAGAATGAAGAAAAAGAATCCTTCCTTGTAGTAAGCAACTGAGTAGCAGAAGCTGAGACTGCTGGTTGTTCTATTCCCTGTGGATCCCATGGAGACTTGAATTTCAGTTTCCCTGGTTAGCAGCAGAAACTGCTTTTACCGTATTTCCTCACATAAAATGTGCACTCCAATTTCCAGCAGCTTATTTTTGGGAAAAGGTGAATGTTATATGCAAGAAAAAATGTGTAAAGAAATTACTATACCACCTATAGTTTCATCGAGAAAAACTTGCAGCAAAAAGGTAAAACAGAACTTCCCCCATTTGCTCCAGGCTTCTAAAGGCTCAGATCTGTGGTTCTTGGGTGCTTCTATTCTATTGGTGTGCATGTGATTTTTTTTCATCCAGGGGAAAAAAAAAATCTTATTCTGTATAATGGCTCTGCCTGTCAGGCTGCCATGCTCCCCTCTTAAAGACTGATTATGTGCTGAGACGCCCATGAGAAGCAAGTCAACTAGGACATTTTTATTTTGTAAGCCATTATTTTATATACATATCTATAGATTTAACAAGTGAGTTTAAACAATTTTTCAACCATGCTGCATGACAGCTTTTGCTGAATAATTGCACTACTTTATTGGGTTGGTCATTGGCTTTCCTTACATGCACTGCTCCTTTGTTTTGTTGACCTTTCTTTACACTGATCATGGAAATAGGGTATAAGCTTCTGGGGAGAGGGGCTGAGTGTGATTTGAAGTGGCAAATATGATGTTTGAGTGCTGTGAAATCTTATTATAGATTTGTGCTGGAGGTGTCCAGAACCGCACCTTAACCTTGCTGTCATTTGTTCATTTTTCCATAGTCCAAGTTAGCATAACTTATTCCCATTTTACACAGGCATATACCTAATGTGAAGCTCTTGCTGACAGAGGAGGGAGAGTTCCAACCCTGTGTTCAGACCCACACCATAATGATTTGCTCTCACCTGTGCTCCAAAGAAATGACTGTAGGGCTGATTCAGAAACTTTCTTGTGCACACAGTTGTTACTCATATGAAAAGCTCCATTGCAGGAGTAAATATCATTGGTTCAGGCCTATATGCAGCTGGTACAGCTAGTGCTATCAGCACATTAGAAAATGATAAAGGGCTGGACAAAGAAAGGGAGACACCCTGCTTCAAAAACCCCACCAGTAATAATAAATCATAAACAAGGACCAGGCCCAGGAAATAGCAAAGCAACCCTGAAAACAAACAAACAAGCCCCATTCATGCAGATGTATTCTGGCCAAGGAGTACACAGTATAATTTCCCAAACAATCACCTTTGCTAAGAGCAGGAACACCAGATTTTTCATCCCCTTCTGAGCCTGGAGCATTTTGCAGGGCCTTTTCAGCTAAACATGCAAAAATTCAAAATGCTACAAGGAAACCCCACTGGTTTTGGAACTGTCAGGGAAATCTTAGGGTTTTCAGTGCTTTCTAGTGTAGGCAATACTAGAAACAATGAAAGAAATTTTTCACAGTGTCATGTCAGTACCGTCCCTTCTGCTAGATACCAAACTCCTTGGGGCAAGGTCTGTCTTTCTATAATCCAGGACGGTCTGGTTTTTATTTAGACTCTATCATAGTACAAAACAACAACAAAACAAGTTCAGAGGTTTTACATTTCCCCTTTCTTCCCTTCCATGTTCTCTCTTTTGTCCCCTCTCCCCCCACCCAATATATTCATTTTTATTATCTTCAGTCAAAATTGTGGTTGAATTCAGAGTCACAGGATCCTTGGAAAAGTAGGGTTGTAAGGGGGCCTCATGAGGTCATCTAGTCCAGCCTCTTGCTCAAGGCAGGATTGTCTCTCACTAAACCATCTCAGCCAAGTGTGTGTCTAACCTGCTCTTGAAAGCTTCCAAGAATGGAGATTCCATAGTTTCTGTAGGTAGCCTGTTATAATACCTGCCCACCCTCATAGTCAGAAAGTTCCTAAAAGCCAAGGCATACTGTGTTGTACGAACAGAAGCATTACTTGCAAATTAAGGGAAGTGATTCTTCTGCTCTATTCAGCACTGGTAAGGCTTCACTTAGAGTACAGTGCCCAGTGTTGGGTCTCACACTTCAAGGATGTGGACAGTTTGGAAAGAGTCCAGCATCAAGCAGCAAAAATGATTAGGGGCTTGGGAGGCAGACTTATGAAGAAAGGCTGAAAGAACTAGGGTTCTTTAATTTGGAGAAGAGATTGAGGGGGGATTTGATAACAGTCTCCAAACACCTGAAGTGCGATTAGAGGGGATAGAGAGAGGTTTTTCTCCATGACCAAGAGGCTGGAACTAGAAGCAATGACCTCAAGCTGCAGCAGGGGAAAATTAGGTTGAAAATAGGAAGAACACTCTGACTGTGAGGGTAGACAAACTTTAGAACAGGCTCCCTACAGAAACTGGAATCTCCATCCTTGAAAGTTTTCAAGAGCAGGTGAGACAGATACTTAGCTGGTTTAGTGAGGGATAATTCTGCCTTGAGCAGGGGATAGATCTAGATAACATTGGACAGTCCCTTGCAGTCCTCCTTCCTGTGATCCTACAGTGCTAATCTCCAACCTAAAGTTCCCAGGCTGACACTTGATGCCATAGCTCCTACCCTTGTCCCCTGCTAAGGTATGGACTAATTTTATTTCATCCACGCATTTCACTCACCTTATTTTGGTATACAGCCTATCCTTGCTCTTTCAGCAACTCAGTGTATTGCCTCAGGCACATTTCTTAATCTTTCTGCCTAAAATCCCTTATTGCAAAACAAGGCTGCACCTGCTGGGATGAAATACTGTTTAAAAAGTGCCATGAACTGGGAAATGACTATGTAAATTCTGAATTTTAGAGTTCTATTGCATAGAAACTTGTTTTCCCAGCTGGGTCTAGGGACTGTGGGCCTCTGCTGTTTTATGAGGGGAAAACACAAAGAGTCTCCTCAGTAAGCAAGCTTTTTTTCTGCATCATTAGGGGTGGGTTTATGTGAGAAGTTTATGGCCAAGTTGCCTAATTAGCTCCACAGTAAAGTCTCAGCATCTACAAGTGCAGCCCTATTAGGCTGTAGTAAATGAATAAATGCTACATTGCCATAGGATAGTACTTGTCAACACAAGTACTACCCTGCAGTGGTGTTATTTAGTGCACCATATATAGACGCTGACAGGGCTGGCTAGGGCACGAAGGTGCTGCAGTGTGGGGACTGCCTGCTGTCTAGTCCCACACTGAAGCACCCTTGTGCCCCAGCCAGCCCCTCCACAGCATGTTGAGCTAGGTTGGAGCAGCCCCTAGCTGGCAGGCTCACACCCCAGGCCCTCTACCGGCTGGGGCTGCTCCGTCCTGGCTCAGTGCGCTGTGGTCCTATGCATGCATGTAAACATGGCACTTGGGAACAGTAAGGAACAGTAAACTCCAGAATGAACTCTGCTGGAGCTATTCAGTCTCATTAATTGAATATGTACACCTGCCCTAGAGTCCCAAGCTAGTGGAGCATGTGCCTGAGTCTCAATAAAGCCAATGGAATATAAATATGTGCTGAAGTGCTCTCCTACCCAGGACCGGAGTTAGGCACATGCCTGAACTGGGACATAAACAAAGTGTTGATAATTCATTGCATTTTCAATATGGAATTCTGCTTTTCCATGAAGAGCAAATAATTATTGAGATTGGAGGAGCTTTGTGGGAGAGCACTCCTGCTTTACTTCAGTTATTCATCTTTGCCATTATTTAGGAGACAATTTAGAAAGATCCTGAATGCTTCTGCGGAAAGCAATAATGTGGAAGGACCATAATTACAAAGCAGATATGAAAAGAAAGGGCTAAATGATAAAACCTTGAGAGGAAAATGCCTAAAGAGCTTTCTGTTTAATGACTTGCCAAGGCAATCTATTACACATTGCATGCCTGGCTCCTTAAACACACGGAGACTCTTCAGAACATTTCAGGTGGCTTCTTCATTTTTCAGGCATTGAGCAAACAACCATGAGCTTGACAGCTCTTCTGAGAATAATGAAACAGGGAGAGAGTAGGCAGAAACCCTGTAAGAATAATACCAGCCATCTTCATGCTGTCTATAAAAAGACTCTATCTAATTGTAAGATCATCTTATTTATCAATGTTGTGAAAGGCTGTCCTTGAAAGTCATTTAAATGCACTATCATCTCTGGTTTTGATTCAAACATAGCTGCTCCTACACTGTCATTCAAGAATGATAAAACATTTAGTTGCTTTATGGCCCCCCCTGTAGACATGATGCTCTTCTAAAATCCAGCTAGGATTAAAGTAAGTTGTGATGGGTTTAGAAATTTGGGTCATTTGCTTGGTTTAAGCATTTTAAAGAATGCTTAAAGTTTAGCAACTGTACCTTGCATTTAATAGTCACTGGATGGAGAGTAGCAGGGAAATTCTCTCCCCCCCCCCCCCCCGCCATTAGGAACAAGGGTCCAGGTTAAAACAAGTGCTCTATCCCTTCTAGAAGAGGGCCATCTCACTGACACACACCCTCTAGATACCTGCTGGCATGCTGTCTTCCTCCTGGCTGATGTAACTCCCTTTCTTGGCTGCCAGCTTCAAAAGGGGCAGAGGAGAAGAAAATGAAACATGGCTGGCATGTGGCTAGAGCACTATGCTGAAATGTTTAAAAAATGCAAGTTTGAATCCCCCATCATGAGAGGTGCCTAGAATCTGGGTCTCCTAATTCATAGACAACTGCCCTAACCACTGGGCTGTTGGGCTGAAACATGGGACAGGACATGAGCTGGGACTGCAAACAGGGCAGTTTGCTGGGAACCAGAGGTAGAAGAGGAGCCAGGCACCATATCCTGCTCCTGGAAAGTGAGTGAGTCAGGGTTGTCCATGTGTTTGGTTGGTTCTGTGTTTGGGCATGCGTTCTGGGCAGTGCTGTTCATAGATTCATAGATGCTAGGGTTGGAAGGGACCTCAGCAGATCATCAAGTCTGACCCCCCTACCTAGGCAGGAAAGAGTGCTGGGGTCAGATAACCCCAGCCAGTTGCCTATCCAGCCTCCATGTGAAGACCCTCAAGGTAGGGGAGAGTACCACCTCCCTTGGAAACCCATTCCAAATTCTAGCCACTCTTACCATGAAGAAGCACTTTCTGATGTTCAGCCTAAACCTGCTCTCTGTCAGTTTGTGACCATTGTTTCTTGTTACCCCAAGAGGCGCCCTGGTGAACAGAGCATCTCTGGTTCCTTGCTGCGCGCCCCCCCCCACCACCGATCACCTCTCAGCTTTCTCTTGCAGAGGCTGAAGAGATCCAGGTCCCTTAGTCTCTCCTCATAGAGCTTGTCCTGCAAACCTCAGTCCCTGGAAAAATCATGAAGCAGGCCTTCAGGGAATTCATTTCTAAGCACTTGGAGGAGAAGGTGGTTAATAGGAACAGTCAACATGGATGCATCGAGGGCAAGTCATGTATGACCAACCTGATTTTCTTCTATAATGACCTAAGTTGCAGGGGGCGTGGACTAGATGAAATCCTGAGGGCCCTTCCAACCTTAGTTTTCTATGATTCCATGGGTTTTTCACCAGCCACCTTTTTGAGCTACACATGTGCATGTCCACACTACACAGGCACTAGGATAAAAAAACTGCGTGTGTAAGTGCCAAAAATTGCACATTCATGACTGGGTGTATACAGTGAAATTCTGGCCTTGCTCTTTCTTCTTACTTGAATGCTTGCATCTAGGGTCCAGAATAGCTGTATGACAAAGGTGCTAATATGAGAAAGAAGCTGAAACAGGAATTACTGGAATGCTGGACTGCTGTATGCTGGCCTACTGCAAGTCCAGACCGGAGCTTTCTTGGACATGTGACATAGCCTCAGGCCAGAAGATAAATTCAACATACAAAGGATAAATACAAGCCAATGAAGCACTCAGATCCAGCCTGGTTAGGAGCTAAAGTGCGACATAAATAAAGCATATATTGAGATCCAACCTACTTTAGAGAGATTATTTCCTCATCTACTGAGGACAATGGGTGGAATGGCCACTCAGCATCCCATGGGATGTATACAGTGTTTGATGTGAGGTGGGGATAGAGGAGCATTTTGCTTTAAACAACAGGACACAGAAATTTATCACATTTAGGTCATTTTAATGACTCTTCTGCTGTCTCTGAAACTATTTTTGCAGGAGTAGTACCCAGAAAGGGAAACGATGTATACTGCATTAATAGCAACAACAATAGCGATATCAAATGAAAATAATGAAAGGGCATGCCTGGTAGGGGTGTGGGAAGTGGGCCATATTCGATTTGGATTCGGATTCAGCCTGAATCAGGGACAGTGATTCAATTTGTTGATTCTGATTAATGTCCCTGATTTGATTTGGCTGAATCTAAATCTGAAGATTTGATGCTGGTTCGGAGAATCAGCGATTTGGACATAGATGCAGCTTTAAAAGTTTTTTCTACATACTTCGAGGTATCAGTGCAGCTTGTGAATGGTACGATGCTGGGGCGGATGGAGTGTCCCACAGGAGTACAGAGGGGCCCTCCGCGTACTTGGTGGTGAACCAGGAAGTGGACCAGAAGCCTGTTGCGGAGCATGCTGGAGGCCCCCGTGTCACCCCCCGCTCAGCAATCAGCTGTGGGGGGACCCCAGGTGCCCCCCCAGACCCAGGATGCACCAGTCACCGAGCTGGGAGGGTGCAGGGGGTGGCCCCCAGCGCACTCCTCAGCAGACCTGGAAGTGGACAGGAAGTGCTTCTGGTCCACTTCTGGGTCTGCTAGCAAGCAGGCTGGGGAGCCCCCCGTGCTCCTATGGGACACTCCATGTGCCCCAGCATCGCAGCATTCACAAGCCACCTGCTACCTAGAGGTATGTAGAAAAAAATTTTTAAGCCGTGTCTATGTCCGAATCGCCGAAAATCTCTGAATCGATTCAGAGGGTTCTGATTCAATTTGGAGAGATTAAAGAGACCTCTGATTCGATTTGGATTTGGAGTTTTGGTCACCAAATTGGGTTGAATCTCCGACAAATCAAATCAGGGACTGAAGCTTCATACAGCTCTAATGCCTGCCACTTGTTTACGGATATTTAAAATAGATTATAAGCCCTCTGGAGCAGGTAGAGAAATTACTCTGTCTACAGTGTCTAGCACAAAACTTTGTACAATTTAGTTGAGGTCTGTAGAAGTTAGTGTATTTCAAATGTCATACAGTAACGTGGGCATGTCTTATGGCCAGAAAATAACCCAGTGATCAATATTCATTTGACAGAAGTGGCCCATCACAGCCAAAGGATGGTTGGAAGGACAGCTGTGAATAAGGTGCCTATGGGCCTAAATATCAGTAGGGTTTAGCATTTTATGAAAGTGCACAGCTCCCATGGATTTAAGCAAGGAAGGATAGGAACCAAACTTAGGCTTTCTGTATGTTTTCATATTTATGTCTATTGGTGCTAGTTGACTGAATATAGTATCGATACACCCCCTTTACTGATTTTTTTTATAAATAGTAAGGCTTAGTAGAAAACCAAATGACGATTTTAAAAGATGAAGTCATAAAGAAAATCCATGAAACTGCAAAGATATCCTATCCTATCCTATGCTATACAATACCAACATGCCACATACAAGTGCAAATATATGATAGAAGAAGATTTCATTTATCATTATTTGAAAAAAAACTGGCTGAGCCACTCCAGTTTTTCCATTTTTTGGGAAAAAACCCCTGTCTTAGTCATTATCATTGTCATAATAAGAATCTGTAATCTCATAGCAGTAAAGAACATATTCCATGTGAATATTCACCCTCACTGCTATACTTTTTTTTCCCATTCCAAGTACTATGAAAAACAACTGGCATATTTTTTTCACAGTAGACCTCAGAGCAAGATGTTCATTGAATACCTATCAGGATGCTGAGCATCTGGCAACTTCTATGACTGTACACAATAGCAACTTGGTTGTCCTCTCAGTGCCCTGTCCTCAAGTTTCTTCCATCATGCAAATCTCAGATTACATTTTGGCTCCTTTCCTTAATTTGTCAGACATGACTCAGCTTGTTCTCATTAGTTTAAAATGTAGACCAAGAAAGAGATTTCTAGCATATCAGCTCAGTGATCTCAGTTCTCTCTTTAACAGACAGTCTTCATTTACAGATAATGTGCCACCATCCCAGCATCAGGGGTTGAAAATGATTCACATCTGCTTTGACATCTGCTATAATGTGCATCTGCCAAATTAGAGATACTGTGTAGCTCAGGGAAGAAAAGTGGAACAAGCCTAAGCCATACAGGTAATTGTGTGCTGGGACTGAAGTCTGACCCTTCACACAAGCAACAAACACAGCTAGATGGGCTTTTATTTGTATCTTTTCACAGAGCAAATTGACCTTGCACGACCCAAAGTTCAGTCACATGGACTCCAGTGCAGAGAGATTTACTCACCATGCACATTACCAGTACAGAAAGATCTGATTGTTCGGTGGAAGGGCAGATTTTTCCTGGAAGTTCTGGAGGAGCTCTCATGGCCTGAGCCATCACTAGCAGAAAGAGATTGAGCAACAGTAGCTAGATGTACCTTGATATGAAGCATTGTTATAGTCAGATGTCAGTGAATGTACCTAGAAATACTACAATGACTTTATTTCATGGATTTTTGAATGTAGAAAAGAATCCCAAGAGGGATCAGCATGAACACCTAGCTAAGGGTGCCAAACATATGACTTGTGGGCCAGATATGGCCCACAGAGCATATCTTCTAAACTACAGTTCTCCTAGTGGGCCTGAGACTTTAGGTGTGGGGTACCATAAAATACAGCACTATGTGGTCCCATTGGGGACAGACTTTGGCAGCAAAAGAGAAAGCAATGTCTGTGCTGTTTGCCCTACCATTACCTGTGCTGCACCACTTGCCCCACTGCCACTTGCCCTGCTGTTCAAGAGGGCGTGAAACCGTTAAGAGGTAAATGGGTGGGGTCCGTGCAGTCTGCCCGGAGGATTCAACCCGGCGGGCTCGGTCGGCCGGCCCGGGACAATGGGTCCCCAACCGCCCCGCCCCCCCGCGGACCAGGAGCCCCCTCTCGTCCCCGGCTTGGCTTCTGCCCTGGGGCGAGCTGGCATACCACGGAAAAGAGGCCTGTGGAAACACAAACTGGACAACTCTTAGCGGTGGATCACTCGGCTCGTGCGTCGATGAAGAACGCAGCTAGCTGCGAGAATTAATGTGAATTGCAGGACACATTGATCATCGACACTTCGAACGCACTTGTGGCCCCGGGTTCCTCCCGGGGCTACACCTGTCTGAGCGTCGCTTGATGATCAATCGCCCGCACAGTGCGTGTGGGGCCGGTGGCGCTGGCCGTCCGGTCCCCGCCGCCGCCGGGTGTGGCTGGGGTGCCTCGCAGGCGACCCGGGGGGGGGAATCCCTCGGGCCCGCTGCCGCTTGCCCTCTTGGGGAAGCGGGGCGGCC
>NW_017728912.1:30724070-30734004 GCF_001723895.1 Crocodylus porosus | reverse complement strand
TTAGTCAGCGGAGGAAAAGAAACTAACCAGGATTCCCTCAGTAACGGCGAGTGAACAGGGAAGAGCTCAGCACCGAATCCCCGTCCCGTGGTGGGGCGCGGGAAATGTGGCGTACAGAAGACCCACTCCCCGGTGCCGCTCTCGGGGGGCCCAAGTCCTTCTGATCGAGGCACAGCCCGTGGACGGTGTGAGGCCGGTAGCGGCCCCCGGCGCACCGGGACCGGGTCTTCTTGGAGTCAGGTTGCTTGGGAATGCAGCCCAAAGCGGGTGGTAAACTCCATCTAAGGCTAAATACTGGCATGAGACCGATAGTCAACAAGTACCGTAAGGGAAAGTTGAAAAGAACTTTGAAGAGAGAGTTCAAGAGGGCCTTCCCTGGCCCCCTCAGCCCTGCTGTTACTTGATCTGAATCTAGCCCATGAAGAGCCCCATGGTCAGGACCCAGCACTCAATGCTTCATATCAATGAGCTTAGTCGTACATTGCTGTGGAAGCACTATAATTCTCATTTCATGGGTGAGGAACAAAATCTCCAAAAAGGAAGAGGTCAACTTGGTGTCCCAAATAACAAACTATCATCTTAACCACTATATAGTTCTTTGTCCTTTCTGCGTAATAGAGGCCAAATGATTTCACTGAAGAATTCCTGCACCACACCCATTTTTTGTGGCTAAGGTAGAACTTAGGATAGCATCATGTTAGCTTAAGCCTCCACAGCATTGTGAGATGTGAGGATTCACACTTTCATTACAAGGATTCATTAAAACCATTCTCCTTTTCCATAACTCTTGTCAGGTTCTTGGGCACTGTGAAGCAGCTCCCAGTTTAAAGGGGCCCATTGTGTCTGGTAGTTCCAGCTGATAGTAAAGTACTGAGCAGAGCTACCTGGCTCCCAGGGGAAGCAGCGTGAGCAGCTTATTCCAGTGAAGAAGCCTACTCCCCATAACATCTAGGTTTGCAGTGCCTGTCACTATTTTCCTTTCTGGGGTAATGGTGACTAACTCCATACAGCTAGCAGGTAGCGCTGCCTAATACCTAGTGAGGGTGCAAGCATGCCAGAAGAAGCCGGAAAGCAGCATCCCTGGTACTCACCTGCTCCTTATGTACAATGTGCAAGGGATGAAAGTCTTCTTGTACAAGTACAACACTTGGACAGAATCCATCATTATTCCAGGTGTGTTTAACTCCGTCTCAAAATCTGCTTGGGAAATCACTACCTCTTCTCTGTGACTTTGTGTACTTCTCAGCAAATCAGTTCTCTCTTGTAGGTGAACCAAAACCCAGTGAAGTCAATTGAAAAGACCGCCTCTTATTTCAGTGGCTTTTGGGTCAGTCCTTGTGCCTTTCCTGTACTGTTAGGCTTAAACCAGAAAAGGAAGACGAGTTTCCTTCCATTTTACAACACAGAATTTTTCTTAATAGAATGAGCCATTTTTGGGAAATAATCCTTGGCACCAGGGATCAGAAAGAGGAATCTGGTGTGGGCTGCTTGAGTTTTTATTTTTCCACTCTGGAACTGCCCTGCTGGTCTGGTATTCAGTGGCATATTCTGCAGATAATGGGTTCTTTCCTTGAGATGTGTTTTAATAGTGAAGGGAGAAGAGTTCCAGATGTGGAGTCATTTCCAAAGGCAGCTTTTCTACTGCTAACCCCAGTTTACTGGTCACAGAATTAAGGTTTACCTTCAAGGACCATTTTTTTCAAATGCATTCACCTTCCTCCCCCTGCCCCCCCTACCTGAAACCCCTGACCCCAAACTGATGCCAGGTGTTCCAAGACATAAATACATTGTTAAGCTTCTCAGTCCAGTGGCCAGATATGCAAATGAGCTCAGCACCTGATGTCTCCCACTGGAAACAAAGACGCACTCTCCCCTGACATACATATTTCTACTGAGAACAATGGGAGCCAGCGAGTACTGAGATGTGTTGAAAAACTAGCCCTAAATGCAGTTGGGCTCTAAACTGAGAACAAAAATCTTCTCTTTATCCTAGTTAGAACTAGATTTTATAGCCTCTTGATTCATGGATTTGAAGAGAAAAGATCTCTCTCATTAATGTCACATGACTCAGCCATGTCATGAGGACAATACTGATGCATTTATACTGCTCTTGTAAGTATGAAAATAATGAACTTCTGAAGGTTCATTTCCACTCGGACAAATGCCTCCAGGCAAAAATCAGGCAGATCTGTGCATATCTTAGCATATTAAGTTGCTTCATAAAATATACATGTTGCAATTTGTGAGAGTAGTTATTTGAAGTACTACAAAAAATACACTCTAATGCCAGATTAGAGGGTAAATGAACCACTGTAAGTACTTACCAGTGCACTTGACAAAATAACTTTAACACAGTCAAAGACAGAGGGCAGAAGGAAAATCGTTGGAGATGTACAAAACTATTTGCCCCACTTGCGGGTTGGAATAGAAAAAGCAGCTCATGATATAGGGCATGTGCAGATTTTATATTGCACGTTGGGCTCCTAGCAAAGTCTTGAAGATGAGAGAAAATAGAAATTTCTGACTTATACAGAAGAATGAAGAAATCTGCCCTAGGCTTTCTCTGAGTATAATCGAATGTGTGCAGATCGTTCCTTCCAATCCACTGAACAGCCAACTCTGTGAGAGGTGGTGCTTTCAGAATGGCCCAGACTCCATTTTGGGACCTTGGCTGGTGAGGTAGGAAGCCCTTGAGTACTTGTTCAGGTTGTGAGAGGGAGTTCCTTGTGCTACTGGTTGCTTTTTCATGGCTTAGCAAGTGCCATCATGGTCAGGACCATTACATTTCAATGCTGAATGCAAAACCTAGAGTTAAATTCTTTGAAACAGAAGACATCATCTGGCATATGCAATATGAAGCCAATTTACATATGTTTATGTATATAGGTCTTTCAGTTCTCAAAGCCTGAGCATTTGGGTTTGAATTAAATCAATTTTTCTTTTGTTTTTTCCCCTTCCAATGATTTGTTCCACACAGGAATAAGTTAAAGGGACAAAAAACCCTTGCGCAAGACTTTCACTATGCCCATATCTACAGGGTGTCTTTGGTATTCCTGGGAAGCAATGTTCCTGAGCAAGCCATGCCCACCTGCTCCCACTTGTCCAGGCAAAACTCAGAAAGATGGAGTTGAACCCACTCAGGAACATCCCTCATGCCTGGTGTCCTGAGCAGTGTACATGAAGGCAGTGGTTGAGCGAACTAGCTGAGAGTGCCTCTAGGGTGACTCCCCTACTCCCTCTTTAAGTTTGGTGCATGCAAGAAGCAGGCAGGTTGCAGAGTAGAAGTACCCACTGCTTACTAACTTTGTCATCTCTGCTTCTTCAGCAAATCAGATTAAAATAATTTTACTTCTCATTATGGTTTCCTATTACTTGGGGTGTAAATGTAGTTGTATAAAGCACTTAAACACAAGAACAGCTTTAAATGCATCAGTTCCTATCTTTAACCTGCCAGATCCTCTATCAATTAGGTCAGCATTTTGTGTTCAGTGTTAGAGGAGGTGGTCTGTCTCCAATTTATTGCCATTTGCACTTGGGACGTGCATGGCCCATATGGCTTCAGTGGAGCCAAATAACCAGAAGGAATCTTTTTTGAGTCATAAACAGCTTGTTGGCTGACTTTAGCAAGGACATGTTTTCAATCATTTGTGCCATTAACAACAGGTAACTCACCAGCCAGCACAAAAAAGAGGAGGTTACAAAAGACAACAAGCAGTATGCTTAGCCAAGAAAATGAGGAAACACAGCCAAGCTCTTCCCTCAGCTATCCTTGAATGGATGAAATGGCAATGGGGACAAGGGGGCAGTATTTAACAAGCTGGTCATACTGTATGAACTAGGGCTAAGAATCACAAAGGTACTTAGGTAGGTTGATGCTGAGCCTTCCTGCACTTAAAATATTGGCATTCACACCCAGAAGTGGAATTCACAAAACCAGTTTAGGTGTCTATCTCTCCTGTTCTTTAAACGGGGAGTTATGGACCTAGATATGGGATTCACAACAGCCAGCCTATGAAACATAGGGATGCCTAGGACAGCCAACGGGATGTCAGGACAGATGTGTGTATGCCTGAAATCCCACCCCTGTCTTGGACATAGGTACTCACATGCAGTCCTGAGTTAGATGCCAAGGCAAAATGGGGATATACAGCCTAAACCCTGTCCTGGACTTAGGTGCCTATATTTACATGCAAGTGATTGACTCCCTCTTTTTTTTCCCCTCAAGACAATAATAGTGAAGATGGCCTTCTTTGCAATATGCTAAGTGGTTAGAGCACTCACTTGGAAAGAGAAAGCTGGGATTCTAAAACATCAACAACCCAAGGAAACTTAAACCTACATCCTCTGTTTCAGAATAGAGACTAGACTAGAAGGGTGGAAGTATTCTCTACCCTTCTGTTCAAGCTACACCACTAACTGTGATTACCTAAAAGGTCACTGCCTTCATGCTGAACCTGCCGCTGGAAGCAAGTGTTAAATGTACTCCAAGCATGCCTACCAAAACAAGCAGATCCAGGTACTTCAGTACAGGGGTACCTAATCTGTGAATCCCAAAAACGTTAGGTGCCAGATAGACACCTGAATGCTCAGATGAGGCAAGTGAACCAAACCTGAACAGCTGTGTAATGAGCAGGGTTTGCACCTGGGGAAAATCCTGTGGAGAGCAGCTGGGGGGAAGGGCAGAGTTTTACCTACGCTGGTGATTCAAAAATAATCCCTAGTTGCTGCTGCCACAGCTACAGTATGGTCTGCTCGTTCCTTCTGTCGCTCCTACAGCAGCAGTACAGTGTCTATACATCTGGTCACTGCTGGAAAAGCAAAGCCATGGACCTGCTTCTGCTGCTAGGGCATAAACTCTGTGGAGGTGGGGTTGATTCTTCTGTCCCTGCATCCAGGGTTGGTGCCCTGATCACCAAGTTATACTCCTGCCTCTGGGCATGTGGAGTAGGTGAACTATAGACGTCTCCACTGACTTTCTGCTGAAAACTCAGGTGCCTTGTGGTCTTAGAGTCTCTGTGATCTCTTGGATCTAGTTCCATTTGAAGTCCTTAAGTCCCTTTGTAAATCTGGCTTTAAGATATTCCTTCCCATCAGCTCTGTTTTTACCAGATTCTGTTCTTCAAGGGAAATGACTATTTTCATTTTGTGCCTTGTGCATGGTTAGTAATTAATTATCAAAAATAATTACCTCTCATGCTTGTTAAGCATCTTTAGAACCTTTATCCATTGTGCTCTGATATTAAGAACACCATTCACCCATTTCATTATCTGGGTGCTGCAGGAAGAACTGAGTTAAAGGAAAAATCACAGTTGCCCCAGGAACTCGATCCACTTCTTCAGAACAGAGCTAATGCTGACTTCATTGTTGCAGTCCCTGGTTTTGAGGGGGAGCACAAAGGACTGAAATGGTAAAAGGAACTCCTCTCACCCAACATTTCCAAGCCCGCAGCAAGAAAAGATGTTGAAATAAGCCCTGCATAAGAACCCAAACCTTGGTCTATTCATGCCAATTGAACTGAAACTCAACATCTCTGTAGGTTTCATAATGATCATTAAAACAATTATTGAGCCTCATGAATTGTCACTATAACAGGGGTACCTCACCAGCCTGGTCTCAGCTTCCAGTCCTCCCCTGTCTCTGGGCCACTTGTTTGCTTCACTCGTCTGCCATGCCTTGATGTAAAATAAGTTCAGTTGTTATTTAAGCAGGAGGCTACCCATCTTCTTGCCCTCTTGATCACTAGGGCCTTAGTACATGCTCCTACCTCCCTTTACACATGTCCCATGCCTCACAGATATCACACCTCCAGCTAGGTGGCACTGGGACCTGAACTCCAGAGTCTCATGTGGGACTTTTGCTCCTCATTGGAGCTTATGATCCCAGCAACCTCACATTGGGTTCTATCCCTTTCACTATCAGCCCCTTAAGTAGGACTACTTCCCTACACCCTATCTCAGGGCCCCTACTTTCAGGAGCTTCTCTCTGGCTCCTCCTCTGCAGCCACAGGACTCTTAGCTGAGCCTGGGTGCTGCCTTGGCTCCCTTCTCCTGACCTGGGCTCTGCCTCAGAGCTCACCTGGAGTCTGGGCTCCCCCTGTCTGATCTCACCACCAGGGATTTGAGGCTGGGGTTATAAGACACCCCTACCCACCTTTCACCAGGGAGGTAACTAGCCTGGCATTTCCTGGGAGCTCCCATACCACTAGAAACCCCACCAGGCCACTTGTACCCAGCAGGGTGCAGTTTTAGGTCTTACCCAGGACCAGGAGCCTCCAACCTTCCCCACAGCTCCTTCCCTTATCTTCAGTGTTCCACGAGCCGTAGCTCGGCCAGCTGATGTTGCTGCTTTCCCTTGCATGCAGGAACTACTGGCTTTATATAGCTGGCCTGTATTTGAAAATGGCTGCCCTCATCAGCCACCTGGCTGCATCTAGCCTGAAGGTACCCTGCCACAGTCACGCAAGAAATGTAAGCAAAATCCTCCTAGTCTGTGTTGTATAAGAAGTCAGGCTAGATGGTCACAATGGTCCCCTTGGACCAATGCTCTATGAATCATCTTAAAATGGGTCTGTTGTGTGTGATTTTTTAATATGATCTTTGAAGGAACCTGGTACCAGCTATTTCTTGGGACAAACTTTTGGTAGTGATATATGTGGGTTAAGTTCTCATACTTGCATCAAGGTCAGCAGCACATTGGGTGTGGCCAAAAAGGTTAAATGAAAAGTTGAACAATGTAGAATTCCTCATACTGCCCAGCTGATATATATTAGAATCATACAATGATTTTAGAGTAGGGCTAGAAGAGACTTCAGAAAGTCATCCAGCCCAACCCCCTACCCAAGGCAGGATCCTTCAAAATCATTCCAGACAAGTGCTTGTTTAACCTGCTCTTAAAATCTTTCAAGGATGGAGATTCTACAACATCTCTAGATAATCAGCCCCAATGCCTAACAACCTCATAGTAAGAAAGTTCTTCCTAATATGCAACTCAAATTTCCCTTGCTGCGGTTTAAGACCATTTCTCCTTGTCCTTTCACACTTTGGGTATTTAAAGACTGTTATGAAATCTCCCTTTAGTCTTCTTGTTTCCAAACTATATAATCCCAGTTCTTGCAACCTTTTCAAGCAAATCACGTTTTCTGGATCCCTAATCACATCTGTTGCTCTTCACAAGAATCATTGTATTTTGCCCATGTCCTTTTTGAAGTGAGGCAACCAAAACTGGACACAGTACTGCAAATGAGGCCACCCCAGTTCTGAGTAGAGTAGAAGAATCACTTCCCTTGATTTGCAAGTGACACTCCAATTAATATAACTTAGTAAGATACTGAACTTATTTTGCAACAAGAGGACATTTGACTCATTTTCAGCTTGTTGTCCACTTTAACCTGTCAAATATGGCTGGCAAATACCTAGGTCATCCTAACAATTACAGTCTCTACCAACCTGTGCTCACTGGAAATTGGCTTCCTAGAGGGGAAGAACTTTATGAATGTGATCCTACACCACTTAAGCTTATGCAACTTTTCCCACCTTCTTTAAAGGCAGAGAAAGTGGATACTACAGTATATCCCATATACAGTCCCAAGAGGCATCCAGTCTTCAACTATCATGGATTTTATGGAGGTGTATTTTTAAAAGAATCTTGTTATTCACAAACAGGAGTTTAGCCAAATGTCAGACTCCCAGATAAGAATGCCAGAACTCTGCACAGATGCTTCATTAAATAGATTTTAATTATATTTGCCGTGAATATCAATTTAAGATTGCTACTCAGTTTATTATTATTACTATTGTTGTTGATTCCTAAGGAAGTCTCCTATTAAGTGAGGAAATGTCAGGAAGACAATATAATTTTTCTAAAAACATCTTCTGAGACTGTGACATTTCAGTATTAAAACAGTTTAGTGGGTCAAAGATGTGGGCCTCTTAACCCAGGATGGAGTTAAAGGTCATATTTGCAACAATCTTTAGCACCCACAGTTTAGGCCTGATTTTCAAGTGGTTAGCAGCTCTCAGTTGCTCACTGCTGGCTGCTTCATTTGGGTTCCCAACTGGGGACATATTAGGTAATGAACTATTCTGAAAATCTTGCCTAAAAAAAGAAACAAATAAATCTTGCCTATTCACACAAACAAACCAACTTCCAGCAAAGCACTTAACCAGGTGTTGACCTTCAAACAACTACGTTTTCCTGTTGACTTCAATGAGATTACTCACATTCAAACATGTGTTGGCTTAAATGTTTTTCTGCATTGGTACTCCATAGGACAGGTCTTCAGTGTTTCTTCTTTCCATATATAGAGAAGTACGCAGCATTTTAAAAGAAAAGAAGATGCCTTAAGGTTTATGGGATTATTTAAAATGATGGATAGGGCAAAGATGCCAAAATTACATTATACTATTTAGGTAGAAGAATTAATGCATTATTTTAAGAAGTTGATGTCAGAAAACAAGAAGAAAAGATCTTGGTGACAAATAAAGGAACGCTTTATGAGAGATCTCTTGTATAGCAAAACATTTACCTACATATTTAATGTTGAGCATATAGTTTTTCATTTACTTAAATTCTCTGTTGTATTGAGATCTATCTACTTAATTCATTAAAAATATTTTAAAAGGGTACCACTGCCTGAGCAGAATAAACAAGGCCTTGTTTGTTAGTGTAGGCCTTACAGAGGCAGTTTTGGACAGTATTTTCTTGCATATGTGCTCACTTGATTTTTTTCTGCATTGTTACATCATTAGGACCCCTATAGGGTGCCACCATCCCACATTTTCTGTGGCTCTGGGTGCTGTTCCAAGGCATTCCATCTCACCTCTGAGTAAGTGCTCATCTCTGCTGTGATGTGGATGCATTGCCTTGCTCCCAGGACTAGGTGTGTGTGGAATGGGCATGCATCAGGGCAGTCCTGCCAAAACTGTATCCAGTGTATTCCTTCTCCACAATGCCAGTGCCAAAAAAAAACTTAACATCTATATGAGTGGTCAGAGAGTAAAATGTGATCTCTGCCTAGCATACTTTGAAGTGTCTTTAGACAGAACCCTGACTTTCCGGGAACATCTAAAGAAAACAGCAGCAAAGGTCAAATCCTGAAACAGTTTTGTAGCCAAGCTTGCTGGATTAACGTGAGGAACCAGACACTCCAGACCTCAGCTCTTGCCCTATTATACTCAGCAGTAGAGTGTTGTGCACCTGTCTGGCAAAGGTAATCACGTATACATCTTGCTGACACTCAGCTGAATTCAACCATACGTATCATAACTGGAACCCTCCGCTCAACTCCCCTCCCCTGGCTTCCTGTCCTTGCAAATATCATACCCCCACACACGTGTCAACTGATAATGACCCAAAAGTTGACTGAAACCATCTGTGCTGCACGTTACCTACCACTTTACGATGACCTGCTCAATCTGACCGAGGCCCACCTATCTTCATGACTCCCCTTATGGAGCAACCTCCCTGACTAGGATCTGTCTGCAAATGCACTCTGGATCAAGGAATGGGAATCACAGGAAATCACAAACAAGTTCCTTATGACAAACTGCTTGTCAATCTGCTGGCTTTGAATTAACATGGCAAGAGTGGTCCCTGCTAAACAGATTCAGAACAGGCCAAGGACTGGGTGCACGGCCTCACTGCTGGGCCTCAGTGCCAACCCACTGTGTACTTGTGGAGATATACAAACAATAGTGCACATCACTGAGGAGTGTCCCCTCTACAAACTAAGAGGTGGATTAATTACGTTGAACATAGCTAAACAGGAGGCTAGTGCTTGGCTTGGTGGATCTGCATTTGCTAAATAAATAAATAAACTCATCGTGGTGCCCTGTGACCAGTGGGGTCCTTCAAGGCTCTGTCCTGGGACCCATCCTGTTCAACATCTTCATTAATGATGTGGACATTGGAGTCAGGAGTGGACTGGCCAAGTTC
>NW_017728912.1:30694703-30723473 GCF_001723895.1 Crocodylus porosus | reverse complement strand
CCCAGCTGACTTCCTGCCCTTTGGGCAGGGGGCTGGACTCGATGATCTCCTGAGGTCCCTTCCAGCCCTAATGTCTATGAAATCTATGAAATAGGGCAGGCATGGTGTAGAGGCAATGAAGAAAACCTTCTAGACAACCTAGTGTTCTGGGACAACATTTACAAAGCAACTCAGACATGAATGTGTCGAACCTTTGTTCTGAGGTTATGCTTCTCCTTTACTCCGTCATTGTGGCCTCTGTTGTATTACGGAGTCTCTTGATAAGGTGTACACTTAGCATTTGAGGCCTCGGTTCACTATGGAAAAATGACATCTACAAGCAGTACCAAAGTTTGTTCAGGTAGTTTCATAGTTTCATAGTAGCTAGGGTCAGGGGGGACCTGAACAGGGCATCTAGCCTGACCCCCTGCCACAGGCAGGAATGAATGCTGGGTTCACAAGACCCCAGACAGGTGATCATCCAACCTCCTCTTGAATTTGCCCAAGGTAGGGGAGAGGACCACTTCCCTGGGAAGTTGGTTCCAGATTTTGGCCTAACTGTAAAAAATTGCCTTCTGATCTCTAACCTAAACCTGTTCTCCATCAGCTTATTACCATTGTTCCTTGTTACCCCAGGTAGTGCTGGGGAGAAAAGGGCTCTTCCTATTTGCTGTTGATCTCCCCTGATGAGTTTCTAGGCAGCCACCAGCTCCCCCCTCAGCCTCCTCTTGCTGAGGCTGAACAGGTTCAGGTCCCTCAGTTTCTTCTCATAGGGCCTGTCCTGCTGCTCTCTCACCAAGCAGGTGGCCCTCCTCTGAACCCTCTCCAGGCTGGCCACATCCCTTTTGAAGTGCGGCACCCAGTACTGGATGCAGTACTCCTACTGCGGCCTGACCAAAGTCGCATAGAGGGGGAGTATTACCTCTCTGGACCGGCCTGTATGTATGCTGTGGATTCCTTCTCCCAAGGTGCAGCACCCTGCATTTGTCTATGTTGAACCCCATCCTATTCTCATCTGCCCACTTTTGTAGTCTGTCTAAATCTATTTGCAGCCTCTCTCTCTCTTCAAGTGTGTCCACCTCGCCCCACATCTTAGTGTCATCAGCAAAGTTGGACAGTGTGCTTTCCACCCCCTTGTCCAAGTCGCTGATGAAGATGTTAAACAGTGCGGGCCCGAGGACCGAGCCCTGGGGGACCCCACTGTTCACATCTTGCCAGTTTGAGTACAACCCCTCCACCACTACTCTCTCGGTGCACCCTGTCAACCAATTTTTTACCCATCCAACTGCGCAGGCATCAATGCCACAGTACTTAATTTATTGATGAGGATGGGGTGAGAGACAGTGTCAAAAACCTTCTTAAAGTCCAGAAAGACTATGCCCACAGCGACACCATCATAACTGAATGAAAAGCACATACTCAAAACTACACTAGAACTCTCCATACTATTACTTGGACAGAGTGAAAATATCTGCAGAATGCCATGATTTGATTGGACTACCACTGTTAAGAGGATGATCCTATCCTCAGCATAAACACCATCCAGCCTGTGAGTCCAAACTTCTTTCAAAGCATAAAACAAAACCAAGGGACACAGTGAGCATTCCACACCTGTCCCCCGCTTTGATAGGCCTAGATCAAATGGGCCATTATCTTCCAGAAAGATAATACCTAACATAATAGAAAGAATTTCTATGGGACAGGATTTCATAGGCTACTGAATAAGAACACAACCAACTCACTTCTGAAGATGCTAAGTTGCTTTGAGTGAACCAGAAAATGGGAAAACCAAAATACATCTGAACCCATACACAAAACACACCTTCCCTTCAGAGCTGGTTGAAAAATGCAGTGTAATTTTCAAAGATGACACCTGGAAAATTAATTCTGATGAAAAATGTTGTGAACATGTCAAAATAAGGAATTCCTTAACTAGAAATATATTTAGGAAAAATTAGACACAGTAGGAACATTTTTATCAAAAATCTTTTGGAGGAAATCTTTAAGTGACTTGTGAATTACAAAAAATTCAGTCAACTCTAGATGAAACCATATGTTACGGCATTGTATGAAATCTGATACAATATTTTTTAATTCAACAGTCAATGATAATTTCTCAAAAAGAACTTCATTTTTGTGGAAAATGTTTCCCATTTACTGACCAGCTGCCTCAGATTCAGTAAATGAATTCTTGTTCTTCTTAAAGAAATTGCAGAAATGATAAAATCAACAATTCTAGCAGGAACATACTCTACACAAACTATACAAAGTTCTGATTCTTCATAAAACTTTGGCTGGTTGTGCTGCTTTCAGGTATATGGAATACTAAGCTTTTGGGTTAAAAAAAAGTGAATATTATTTCCCCAGAAGAAAATGGAGTAATTATTATTTTATTTGTTTAGTTTACATGACATTCCTCATGCACATAATAAAGTATGGCAGCACAGTTTCAAGGTAGTAAAGATCTCTGATACAATAGATTATTTTTCTTTGTTGCTTTTCTCTGCATGCAAGGAGGATGTTTTCTTTTCCCCCTGAGAAATACTGCCAAGCAATTTCTTGTTCAGAAGAAAAACTACCTAACAAAAGAGATACATCTATTATAGAGGTAAACTTCTTTCACCTCACTGGTAGGTGACTGCCAATTTAAGACTGAAATAAATGTCACAGATCAGCTTATAAATCTGAAACATATTTCAGTAACCATCCTGAAAAGCAGGTTGTCCTTGTTTGTGATGCAGACAAGGCATGCACTAGGCAATTCTGCAGCATAGGAGTGGCATTCACTTAAACCCAACTCTTATAAGTGAGAAATACTGAACAACACACTGCGAAATTTATATTCTTGCCATATTATGCTGATCCCTTTACTTTCAAGGCATTCTCCTGGTCACTTCAACCCAAACACAGGAGAGTGTTTGCCTTTTTTTTCCAGTAGGTTGCTGCTGAAGAGAATATTGCATTGTTGTTTGGCTGGGGGACATTTTTTTTTAATATCACTACAGGTATAAGTGCATCCACTCTGGCTCTGTGCCAATGGAACTGAACCAGCAAGCAGCTTTTGCTGCTCCAGAAAAGGGAATAACCATGCTGGGAAAAGTGGAAGCTTTGCTCAGTAGGATACAAAGTAAATGTGAATATATACCAGGCTGTGCCAATGGAGGGTAAGCTCTGCCAGTAAAACTTCATTGTGTAGACCAAACCTAAATGAAATAGAGATGTAGCTGCATCCAAAAAATGCTCACTGAGAGAAGAAGAGATGCTAGTTGTGTTTCTGATCATAGAGTCAGGTCTAAGCTGCCCTTGGTATGGAGTAGAGCAGGTTTGGGGCTGCTCTAAAGTATGTTGAGTGGTTCAGGTTTCCAGGGTAATTGGTCACAGTCTAGTAGCACTGCAGCCATGTCCCATTTCTTCTCTCATGTTCTTTATGCAGGGGCTGGAGGGCATAAGAGGCAGCTCAACTCCCTTCATCCTTTACGCTATAGATCATGGGTAGGCAAAATGCTGGCAGAATGCAGGGCATCTGTCAGGCCAGCTGCTGGACTCCATTTCCCAGCAGCCTCTGCCCACATGGCTGGGGCTGGTCTCTATGGAGACCCCAGCAGCAGCTGGCCCGGGAAAGCTCAAGGCCGGGGTTGCCATGGAGACCACCCACAGCTGTGCCGGCAGAGTGGGCATCAGAGCAGGGCAGGGGGCTGTTCTGGAGCTGCTGGGATCTTGCAATGAGGGCATCTTGCTCCGGAGCCAGGGCAGAGCCACGATCACTTCAAGCAAGCAGGGGATCACAACTCCATGTTGGATCCTTGCAGCGGTGACAGCCTAGTCTGAAGCAGGGGCAGAGCCCAATGCCTGGCTTGTGTGCCCCTGTCCAGAACGTGCAGGCAACAGATCACAGCTCTGCCCTGGCTCTGGAGCAAGGTGCCCTCATCACAAGTTCCCAGCAGCTCCAGAGCAGCCCCCTGCACTGCACTCTGCCAGCATGGCTGGGGAGGGTCTCCATGGCAACCCCAGCCTTGAGTTTTCCCACACAGCTGTGCCTGGGGTCTCCATGGAGACCGGCCCCAGCCTTGCACAGGGGCAACTGGGACATGGAGTCCACTGTTGACTGGATCTTGTCCGTGGACCAGACTTCCCAATCCCTGCTATAGCGAGTGGCAAGCCTTGGGGTGAGGGGTACTCTTTTGAGGGACTAGAATAACAACAGAAAACCCACTCTTCAGAGAAGGCACTTACCAGCAACTGGTCCAAGGGGACAGAACTGAAGAAGCTACTTCCCAGCTGCAAGGGTGAAATGCAAGTTCCTCACTCAGTTTTCTCTGGAGGAGCTGCTAGCTGGAAGATTGTGATGTTACTTGGCTCACATGAATAAAATGCAAACTCTGCTATTATATCATATGGTCCTGGAAGTGCTCTGTGACTATGCTGTCTGTTGAAGACAAATGGGAGAGAAATCTAGTGAGAAGCTGGTCTGTGTCAGTCCAGAAGGCAGGAGTGACGCGTAGCAGGTATATGCGGGTGCACGTGCACCCGCTGAGAATGGCGGTGCACCCCCTGCAAAAAGGCACTGCCGACACTGTTGGCGGCAACTGCAGGCATTCACCACTCACCCCCCTGCTGACGGCATCTGTGGGTGGTACATGATTGCTGCTGGCCTCCACCGACACTGCCGGCGGCGCCGGCAGGTGGTTGCTAACCCCTGGTCAGAGCTCGCCACCCTGTCTCGCCCCCTGCCACCAACAGTCCTGGCGACATCTGCAGGAGCTCTGCACTTACTGCTGCCGGGCTCTTCCCGCCAGGCTCCCACCGCCGCCAGTGCATCTGTGCCCCCCCAGCTGCTGGTGGCATGCACCATTCATGCCATAAGGACTCTAGAGAACTGCTGGAGCTGATGTTGGGTAGCTGGGGATGACAATGGTATGGTATGCTCTGTGTGATGGATTACTGTTAGCTTTTAACACACGCTAGAAGAGTATATAGTGTAGGGTGAGGGAAATGAGAGAGTTGTCAGGGTGCACAAGTTGAGTCTGGAAAGGAATTAGGGCAGTGTTAAGATGGCTTTTCATAAAGATCTTTGAATTCTGTAGACTAGTAGGTTTTATTGGCATCTTCCAAAGTAAGTAGTGAACAAGCAAACAGGACTGGACAGCTATGATTACAACAACCCACAGCCCATATGCTCTTTCGGCAACAGGAGCCACCAGAGTTTGTCTACTTTATAGTCAACACTGTCCGCCTGCTCTTATGATCCTACAAAGGCTTCAAAGAAAGTTAACGGGAAAGAACATTTACTGTTATTCTGGAAAGCCCTACAGTGTCTAGGGCCAAGTGAGTTGGAAAGTTAGTCACATCGGGTTTTGTGCCTACCACAGATTTCATTTTTATTGCTACTCTGCAGTAACCATCAGGTTGTTTTTCCTGTAAAGCAGTAATTATGGGAAAAAAAGAAAAAGAACATAGGAGACATTATTTTGTTTCTTAAGGTTGATAGTGGCTAGAACAAAACATATTGTACATTGTGTGCTTGCTGATTTTCATAGCGCTGTTTTCTACTGATAGTTATTATATCTCCGGGTTGGTAAATAAGCAAGAATATAATAGAGGAAAGTGGGTTATTATTGTTGGAATAGTCTGAAATACCTAGGCTTATTCAAGGAATAGTCTAATTTCACTGCTTTTGCTATAGGTTTCTCTCAATTACTGGAAGAGCTGGCCAAATGTTGTTTGTTGAATAATTTATTTGGTGATATTTTCAGAATAAAGCATGTTTTTCCCATTATGTACCTAGCTAATAGGACTGGTCAAACAACTCATAGGGTTATTCTTTGATTAAATAACTTGACAATTTTTCACAAAAGGTTTTCACTAAAATATTCAACCATCATTGCTAAAGATAATATGCACAGCCAGAGATGATCCTAGCAGGGTGCAGGGTCCAGATGCAAAGAAGCCAGTGACTGAGAGGTGGTGAGTAGCTGGATGCAAAGCTGGCAGTGGTGGTGCAAAGTCACCAGCACTAGGTGGGCCCTGCAGGAGGGGCCATGGCTACTCCATCAGGCTCCACGGGGCCCCCGAAGCACGGGGCCCAGGGTGGTTGCCCCGATGTGCCCCACCTAGGGATGGCCCTGTGCACAGCTTTTCCAGCAACGCAGAAGCCTTCTCCCACCCAAGCTAAGATCAGTGGAATTTCATCTTAACAGCCTGTAACTTTCTTGCAAGAGCTCTGGATAACCACTGACTCCCACTGGCTTCCAAAGGAACAGAATTGTCTAATTTTGTAAGGCCATATCTTCATGCTTTGATCAACACTAAAAGCTCAGTCTAGAATAAGAGGAGCTACTAGACACTGGTATCTTTAGCATATGTGGTCCCTAAGGCCAGAATATCCAAGGGCATAGGTGTCCTCATAATTCTTAGAAAACCCCAGTCTCATAAGCTTTCTTTCAGCTTCTAAATGCAGTGACATTGGTTTCAACAGAAGTGGTTCTGTGCTTTTGAGTACCAGGATAGTGACTGACATAATTAAACATGGTTCTGGGATTCTAACTTTAGGTTCTTGTCTTGGAAAAATCTTGGTTTTTAACTCCACTTACATCAGTGCCTGAAAGGCACCAGGTTGCAAATGCACAGCAAAAATAAAATATGAAATTTCACAGCAGTGGGCCCAGTTGCTGAAAGGTACATCTTTCTGGTGCTACCTGAAGGAAGCTCCCACTGATTGGCAGCCTGACTCCTTGTTCCACTGACTGAGATAGAGCAACCCATCAGGGCTGCAGAAAGAAGCATGCTGACTTATCCCTCTAACCTCTCCTGTAAGAATGCGTCTGATGGCTGGAGGGAGATGGAAGGAAGAGCAGGGAGAATGCAGCAGTTTAGTGAGGTATGCCTCCCCCTGCTTTCTTGTGAGCACAAGGGGCATATTCTCTGCTCTTCCTCCAGACCTCTCTGAAATGCCCATTCAGGGGAATGCAGGGAAAAGGAAAGTAGAACCCCAGATGCTATATCCTGGTTGGAAAGAGATGGCTAAACTGGTGGTAGGCAGAATAATGGATGTGGGGGAGTGGTTGCAGATGGAAGTAAATACAAGGTGATAAGAGATTGCTTTGGGAATGAGTGGCACTGTGTGTAGACAAAATGAGAGGCATGTGTGCATGACACTTTAAGGCAGGCTAAATGCTTTTGCACTGCTTTCATAGATTTCATAGACATTAGGGCTGGAAGGGACCTGGGAAGATCATCGAGTCCAGCCACCCACCCCAGGGGCAGGAAATCAGTTGGGATCACAGGATCCCAGCAAGAAAAACATCCAATTGACTCTGAAAGGAGTCCAGAGTAGGTCCTTGCACCACCTCTGGTGGCAGTCTGTTCCAGGCCTTGGGGGCTTGGACAGTAAAAAAGTTCTTCCTTATGTCTAGCCTGAAACGGTCTTGGAGGAGTTTGTTATCATTTGACCTTGACATCCCATGGGGTGCTCTGGTGAACAGACGTTCCCCCAGATCCTGATGCACACCCCTTATATACTTACAGGCAGCCACCAGGTCTCCCCTGAGCCTGCGTTTTTTCAGGCTGAAAAGTCCCATAGCTCTCAGCCTGTCATCATAAGGCCTGTTTTCCTGCCCTCTGGTCATGCACGTAGCTCTGCACACTCTCAAGCTTCTCCACATCCTTTTTAAATTGTGGAGCCCAGAATTGGGTGAAGTACTCCAGCTGTGGCCTCACCAAGGCCAAGAACAGTGGGAGGATAACATCCTGGGATTTGCTAGAGAAGCATCTATGGATGCAAGCCAGAGTTTTGCTCACTTTGCTTGATGCAACATCACATTGGTGGCTCATATTCATCGTGTAGTCAATCGTGACCCCCAAGTCCCCTTCGGCCGCGGTGCTAGCAAGCCGAGTCTATAAGCATGCTATGGGTTTTTCTTCCCAAGGTGGAGTACTTTGCATTTTTTGGTGTTGAAGGCCATCATGTTTTCATCTGCCCATTTTCTGAGCCTGTCAAGGTCGGCTTGGATCACCATCCTGTCCTCGGGTGTGGACGCTTTACCCCAAAGTTTGGTGTCATCAGCGAACTTGGCCAGGCCCCTTCTGACACCAATGTCCACATTATTAATGAAGTTGTTGAAAAGAATAGGCCCAAAGATGGACCCAACTTCTGTCATCTACCACTCTCTGGGTCTGGCCTCAGAGCCAATTCCCCAGCCACCAGACTGTGATGTAGCTGAGGCCACAGTTGGCCAGTTTTTCTGAGATGATCATGGGATACCAGATTGAAAGCTTTTTTTAAAATAAAGATATACAACGTCAATCTCTTCTCGCTTGTTGAGGTGATATGTCACCTGGTTGTAGAAGGAGATGAGATTGGTCTGGCAAGACCTACCTGCAACAAACCCATGTTGGCTATCCCTCAGGAAGTTGCCTTCAGCCAGTTTGTCAAGAATGGTCTTTTTGATGATTTTTTCCAAGACCTTCCCCAGGATAGAGGTCAGGCTGATGGGCCTGTAGTTCCACGGATCTACTTTCCTCCTTTTCTTGAAGATAGGCAGCACATCAGCTTTCTTCCAATCTTCGGGCACTTCACCTGAGTGCCATGAGTTCTCAAAGATCTGTGCCTGTGGCAGAGCTATGATGCTTGCCAACTCCTTAAGTACCCTGGGGTATAAGCTGTCTGGGCCAGCTGACTTGAAGGTGTCCAGCCTCTCAAGATGTTCCTTCACGTGGTCAACACTGATGAAGGGTAACAATTCTCCCTCACCCTGGCCATCCCATACCATACTGAGCAGGGCTATCCACTGGGGCTGGTGAAAGACCAACGCAAAATACCCATTAAGCAGGTTGGCTTTTTCCTGGGTGTTGGTTGTCAGTTGACCTATATGGTTAGGCAGGGGTCCAATGTTACCCTTGTTTTTCCTCTGGCTCCCCACGTATCTAAAAAAGGACTTTTTATTGTCCTTGATACGTGTAGCCAGTTGGAGTTCAGTTGCAGCCTTGGCTTTCCTGGTTTTCTCCTTACAGGTCCGGACCAGTGCAGAGTACTCCTCCTTTGGGGTGGATCCAGCCTTCCATCCTTTATAGGTCTTTCTTTTTAGGTGCAGGAGGTCCACTAGTTCCGTGCAGATCCAAGGGGGCTGCTTTGCCCTTTTGCTGCCTTTCCTCTGAGACAGCATAGAAATGGTGTTGGTGTTTGCATGCCTTGGCGGTGTTTTGCACGTTAATTCCAGATTCTGTAGGAAATTTGGTGGCGTAACGCACCTTAAATGACTTGGGGCACAGCAAACTAAATCTCGTTCAAAGTTTGCTACCCCTATAGACATGGAGTGAAGCAACAGGCTCTGTGCAGCTCAGGGGCTCTGTAGGAAGCCCTGCAAGCAGCCTGGCAGCAGCCTGGGAAAGCAGGCTCTGCCCAAGAAAAGTGGGGAGCCTGATCCCTGCCCCCCTTTTGGGAGCCTGCTTGCCTGAGCTGTGTGGGGACCTAGTGCTTCTCTCCACAGCTGTGGTGCCCCCTGGGACTGACCGAGTTGGGTGCCTAGGGGCAGGAGCGCCATTGCCACGGAGGGAAGTACAAGCCCCCACCCACAGCCCAGGGACCACTTCATCCACTGGCAGCTCACCCTCCCTCTCTGCCAGATAGATAGGTAGGTAAGCAGGCTGTGTGCACGACATGGGGGGGTTAATCAGTCCTAAATTAAAGCAGTGTTTTTTAAAACTCACCACTTCAATTTAGGGCCCCCATTTCATCTATACACACCCTAAGTAAATTTCTGTGCTGAGAGACAGACTGATATGGAGGTATGGAGGTGCTTATACACCCCCCTCCTTTCCAGACCACTTTGAGAATTGACTTAAGCCCACCACATAAGCTGTTATGGATTATGAAATGAACTGTAAAGGCTCTGCCAGTAAAGTGGTACTGGGCCTGTACTTCTGCGCTGGATTGGTTCTTAACACACCAGCACTAGCCAGCTTTACCATAGTGAATCAGGGTGAAACATGGCCTCTGCTGAAGTCCCATGGAGTTTCACCATCGACTTCCTTATGGCCAGAATTTCACTCATGGTGCTCTGTAGAATATGTAGCTGACACATCGTGTATTAACATGTGTCAGTGCAGTAGAAGGGTAGAACATACCTTAAACACAAGACTTGTCTGACTTCCTTCTGAGAAAGTGGCAAATTCCTCTGTACATGGCAAAATATTGATTGCATGTGGGGTTGGGAAAATTCAGTTGTTGAACTGCAGTTGTAACATGAATGCAAAGACAGGGGAGAACCCATTGTAGTGAGGCAGCTGCAAAATATGGCCATGATCCTGACATTAAAACAGCACAGATGGACTCATGGGGTGCATCCAGATGAGCGTGGACGTGCAGTATGTGGTGCTGCAGAACCATCTGTGGTGCCATATACCTCACATGTCACATATACAGGTGTTCCCTGCACTGCAAAGTAGGACATCCTGAGGTAAAAAAACCCCACACATAAAAAAAGCTGGGTGGTGCATGTGACAGCAGCATGTGCCACCCAAAACTGGAGCCTGGCCAACCTAAGCCAGACTCCAGCTTAGGTAGCACTCCTGGCACATGCAGGAGTGCTACAGCTGCAGCTCCCAGAGGCTCCTAGGATGCCAGGTAAGGTTGCTGGGGCCAGCACAGTTGGCCGTACCCCACTGAAGACAACATGCCATGCCCCAGAGCAAGTGTGGCACAGATGTTCCCCAGGGACAAGTAGGAGCAAAACAAGGTGTGCCACTGATACTAGTCCCTGGGGAAATGCACATTCCCGCTCCTGGGGATGCACCCATATAGTTCATGCATGCATTTGCCTCAGTTGGAGACAAACTACATGGATCTGACTGCAGAACTAGAGTTAGGGTCAAATCCCTACCTGATGTAAACTGGCAAAGGTCTGTTGAAGTCCAGGTAACTTTGCTGATTTACACTGACAGAGTATATTGGTGGTTGGCCTTTACCATGGGCACACTCTTTCTACAAACTTCCAAAAGTGTTGCCTGACAGGATGAAAAGTCCTGATTTTGTTTCCATCAAAAGGTGAATTCTTACATAACATTTGATCAAGAAAACATGCAGATAAATTTTGCACAAAATGTTTTGAACAAAATATTTGAATGATATATTTCAAAAACATTTGACTGGATTCACTAGAAATCCGGTAACTCGTGACCAAGACCTCACCTACCTCTATAAATTTCCATTAGCAGAAGTAGGAAAGAGAGACAAAGAAAACTGAAACTATAATTAATGAGAGAGAGAGAAAAAAAATCATTTTTCCTAATTAAAAAATTTCAACTTTAAAAATGTTGGAACAACCCAATGGGCAAGAAAGAAGTTTGCCATGGAAATAACCTTCACCAGGGGTGGGGAGAGGAGATGGCAATGAGACTTGTCAAAGGTACATATAAACCTGCACCTCAGGGTACTTTGGCTGGTTTGCTTTTGCTCAGTTTGTAAAATATACTCCTAAAGGCAAGGGAGACAGCAAAGGTGAGGAGATCAACATAGCTACATAGCATTGCTCTCCCTCATACAGTGCCTCATTGATGAGCATGCTTTGAGCTTGGAGCTAAGGAATTAGTTCAGGGGGGTACAAACTCAGCTGATTCTATAAGCTAATGGACCATTAGAGGGACACAGACCCAGAAAGTGTTCACCTAGGTCACAGCTGTTCAACTTTTAAGTGGCTAAAGGCTGTACACTGTGCAAGTTACACCACCTGAAGATGCATGCACTGGAGAACACACTAGTGCGAGCCACGCACACTCTGACCACGCTGCTTCCCCATGCTGCATCATACATACAGTGGCCCCATCCACCTGCTGCACCACACATGTGGCCATTGGACCACACCCACTGGCAGTGGCCCCTGCCTTGCTGCATCATGTTGTGGGCTCCTCCACACCATGGAGTGCACTGCCCTATCTCCAGGGCAGGAGCAGGAAGTAAAAGCTGAAGGAGGGAGGGGAAGCCTAAAGATCCAGGCTGCAGCAGCAGCTGTAGTGAGCAGAGGAGCAATGGCCAGGTGGGAATCCAAGGTCTATGCATTAACAACTTGTGGACCACATGCAATCATGGCCCATCAGTTGGACACTCCTGACTTGGGTAATAGCCACGAGTTATGTTGGCAGAATTCTATTTACTTCTTACAGCTCCCAATTAGTTTTACTCTTACTAACTTCTAGAGGACTTTTCTGGAGAACTCAGGGAAGCACCTGATCTGGTGAACATAAAGATCTTTTTCCTGATTCCACTGCATTTCTTATGATTCTGGTCTCTTAACCTAGTGAGATCCAACCTTTTTGGCAGGAGTGCAACAAGCTAGCCACACACCCTCCCAGAGTACCACCGTGATTCCCATTGCCTGCTTGCTCTGCTGCTTTTCTTTCTGCTTCCTACCCCATGTTCCCTAACCAACCTGCTACTCTGCTTTCTGCTGTCTTCCCTAACTGCCACTGTGCTGACTGTCTACTCCCTGATCTGTCACCTGCCACATGGAGAGGATGCCCATGCCATCTCTGGCACTTGTGCTGTAGGTCGGCTATCCTTGTCTTAATCAATGGGGATGTTCACTGGCCTAGGGGGCAGCATATAATTATAAATGGGATTGTGCCTGTTTAATGAAGAAGTATACACTAGTGTCAGGTGTCCAGTGAAAAACTATCAAAGATCCTGAATGAAGTAGGCTGTAAACAGACATCACCCTTGTGCCGACATACTTTTTTTTATGATGGCACAAAACCTGAGGAAACAGATGTCCCTGCCCCTTGTCATGCCCCAAATGCCCCAAAATGTTTGTTCAAAGATTCTAAGTAATAGTTTGTGCTCTGTTTTTGGATGGACATTTATAGAATAAAAGCATAGGCAGGCAGGGGCCCCAAGCAGGTGCTACTGGGACTTTAGGGACCCAATCTGCAGGACAGGCCTAAATGCCTGGTCCCAACCTGAGGGTGCCCCTGGAAACCCCATCAGTTCCCCATTCTGTGCTTGCAGACATGCCCCAGAAATTCCCCTGCAGAGAATCCAGGGACATGTGTTTCATGCTGCAGAACAAGGGAACCCCATGGACCTGATCCTACTGGAGAAGAGCCACAGGTGACATCTGTCTCTGCCAATCATTCAGTTGATCCTGCCAGAAAAGCAACAGCCTGTTTGTAGCCATAAACACTTTTAAAAATGTTATCCTAAAATTCTTAGAGTCCTAAATGGAAGTCCTAACTTTCAAAAACACTAAGCACCCCATCCATTGACAGCCCCTGAGAATTCTTCAGTTTTGGAAACTAAGCCACTTATCTGCCTAAATATGACATGTGATGATTAATTTTAAAGCTCCCACTTTTGAAAACCTTAGCCCCAGCTTTTCAAGCTATTTCCTTTATTAAAGCTGAAACTGGAGGCTGAGTTATATTACACTGACCACAACCCAAGAAGCAATTAATGTTGCCACCAATGTGCTTGTTCATACATATGCATTTTCAAACATTCACAAGGGACAGCACTGACATGGTACCATGTTTATATAAACTTCTACTTAGCTCAAAGTCAAGATGGTCCCAAGAGGATAAATGGATTTGCGTTTTTAAAAACTCCTAAGCTAAAATCTTAGCAGACAACGTCCCTACCATTTCTATTTCTACCATGTCATTTATTTAAAAACCTTAGGATTCATTTTCCCATGAGCAAATACTTTGCCTACGTCCTTTGCAATTTATCACTGTCAATCTCGTCTGCTTTTACAGTTGTAGCACAGATTGTATAAATATTTGGGGATAGTAAAGACTAATTTCCACCAAATATCTCTCATAAAATATTCTATTTTATAAAGGATTAGTGAAAACCTTTTGCATAAGTCACTTCTGATTTTAAAATAGCTTTATATTATTTCCCAGCCCTCCATTATAGTCATGCTGTGTACAACCTCTCCGGGAGATACAAAATGAGACCTTAGTTCTAAAGAACAGCCTTGACAACATATATCCTAGACAATATGTGTATTTCTATAAGATAATAAAATCTTACGCTTATTACCTTAAATTAAACACTGTCTTGACTGGACTGAATCAATCTCTCACTGAATTAGTATCCTAGTGGTATACTTAACAATAGCTTCAAGGCTACAACTGAGACAATAAAAATTATGTGCATTTTGAACAGACCAATATTTTGGGACAGTAGGAAGAGAATAGGAAATGCACATTACTTTATAAAAAAAAAAAAAAAAGTGGGAAAACTGGAATGAAGGGAAAAAAGCATCAGGGCAGATGGCTTTTTAAGGAAATGCTGGGAAAACTTCCTGAAATACAGGATAAACTGTAACAGGTTTTTTTTTACTTCTCTATTCCATTTTGCTTACCAATCTTTCTATATGAATAAACAGAAAGAAAATGTTCTCAGATACAGAAAAGTTTCTTTGCCAAAGAGGTTTGCCTGGCAGGTTAGTGATAGAATGAGAATTTGAAGCAAGTCTCTAAAGTCTGGAGCTTAGCTCACTTGACCAGAGTGCCTCACAAAGGGTAGTATTTGTGTGATTTGTTCGGGTAAAAACAAACTGTTTCCCACTCTGTACAACAGAATATACAAGAGCAAGAGAAAAGTAACAGAAGAAATATTCAGTACAGTAGTCGGGAAGACTGATTTAACAATTTCCTTTTCCATGTACACTCATTTAAAGCTAATGTTTTAGATACTAGAAGTCTTTTTGGGAAGAAAACCCCTTTTTTCAGTCCATTGTACAGATATAAAAAAATAAACACTTCCTTTAAAAGAAAACGAAAATTTAGTATTAAGACTGATGGTGTACATTTAGTTATTAAGGTGTATAAAGCAAAACTCAGGGTGAATTTTGCCAGGATAACACACATTGCCTAGATCCCTACTGTGCAAAGAGTCTAATTGGCTATACTGGGAATCTTCCTGATGTAAAATACTATGCATCAAGAAGGTATGTATCACAATTATTTCAAGAGAGATTTCTTGACCTTTTTAATAACATTTGCACTAGAGGTGCATGAAAAGATATAATTCATTTCCGCCCCCCCATCATGTAATGGTAAATATTCCCCATTGATTGTTTTTGTTGCTAATTTAGAGATTATTGAAAATGGTTAAAATTTAACAGTTTGCATAAAAACTGGGAACTGGTGTCTTATGAATCCATTTGAAAAATTATCTGTAGAAAACTAGAAAAATTAACACCATTTCTGGGGAGCTCTGATTGTCACTGAAGGACATAATACTTTTTTCAATTGTTTGGCAGGAGGGTTATGAAAAATTATGAAATGCTACAGAAGGCTCGCCTGTGTGATTGATCAACATTTCTGTTTTTCTTTTAGAGAAACTTAAAAAGAGAGGTATTGCATGTGTAGTCCTTGTCATGTGTTTTGAATCATGATTAGTATAGTGGAGTTTTCAAAAAATCAGCATTATCTTTGCTCCCATTAAAGCCAACAGCAAAATTCCCTTACAGTATTTTCTCACAGTTTAAAGACAATTGCTGGAAATCTGAGTGTGCATTATATGCAAAGAAACATGGTATGAACCAGTTCTGCCACTGAGCTCCTCCCACACATTATAGACATTACACAATTAACTGGTTAACTGTGCAATAAATTTAGACCAGCCACAGGTGCAAAGTATCACACCATAAAAAGTCCATCCAGTTACAAAAAGAGCCAACCAGCTATAAAGCTAGTGCTTGAAAATGTGTAACAACTTTATAGCTGGTTTCTATCCAGCTGTAACTGAACATATAGCAGAGTACATAGTTGCCAACAGTGAAAGTAAAATCTGCACACAATGTACAGGAAGCAGAACAATGAGAAGGATCAGCTCCCTAGCTATTGGTGGGCATCTCTACACATGTATTTATGCTGGTTTAAATTTAATGCGCAGTAAGTTACGGTGCAGTACATGGGAATAGGCTAGCATCTACACATGCAAGTGTTAAAGTGCATTAATACTGTGTGCGGACTGACTCAAAACTAAAGTTAATCCCAAGTTAGTCCCCACACACACTGTCACTGTGCAGTCAGGCATCCACATGGGCATTACTGTGCAGTAATTAATTGGGCATACATTTTATGCCTACATATTGCAGGTATCAGATTTATGTTCAAGACAGCATAAGTCACCGTATTTACTGTGCAGTATGGGTGTGCACGTGTAGACACACACCTGTACTGAGCAGTAATTTTGGTTACTGCACAGTAAATGTGCATGTGTAGATGCATCTGCTATGTTGTTACTCTCTAAAAGGAAAGAACTGTTTTTTCATTCTGCCATTCAAAAACAAGGTATGCATTTTATTCTGGGGCACATTGTATGTGAGAAAATAGTCATTTCAATAAAAAAAAAGAATGTATCCCTTTTTTCAGTTATCACTTATTTTGGTTTTATTTCTAAACTAAACATGCTACAAGATAAGGAGTTGGTTTCACCCATCATGAACATCCAGAACAATAAACCTTCATGACAAACTTCTTTGTTTACATATCTCACAGGCCTTCCACAGATTCTCACTTTTCTGTGCAGTCAGACAGTGTTGATTTTCATTTGTAATTCCATGATAAGGTGATGCTGTGCATTTTAGACAGCAGTCAAGTTCCTAACCGGTGTGGCTATAGCCACATGCTGCTCTGAATATTTGCCTTTAATATACTAAATTAGTTCTAGCACTGTTGAGGCTTTGAAAGTCAGTTACTCAAAATCTGGCAGCAGCTAAGGAGAATCAAGTGATTTTGTAATGTATTTTAAATGAAAGTCATAAAGAAAAAATCTCTTTTATTAAGTGCTTGAAGGGTGCCTGTTCTCAATGCCTGTGTTTTTTTAAACATACATGCTGATGGTATCTCAATAAATTTTCTTATGGAATTCCTGTCATCCTCTATTAGGTAAATTTGTTTTTAGTGGTGGATGAGTAAAACTGGTCAGATTGTTTCAAGTAGATTATCTGATGGAATTTCCCCCCAAATATATTATTTCTGAATAGGTTTTATCATTGTTTGATTAGTTGTGCAAAAGACAAGATACTTTTTGGTTAATGATTCATTTTACCATCCCATCAAGCATCAAATAAATTAGCTGACAAACTTCATGAGACTAGTCTATTCTGTTGCTTAAAATAAGCAGCTTTGTTAGCTGCTTAACAATTTTTCTGAAGCATGTGCATTTTTTGTTTTTGTGCAGACTTGCTGTTTTCATAGGAATCCATCCATTCTTATGAAACGTTCATTTTGGAAATGTCTAGGATGAAATATCTGGGCAACACAACAGAAAAAGGAGACTAAGAGACCCCAGAACAGCCTAATAACCAATTCAAACCAAGGACTTGAACCTGATTCTTTTACAGATCACTTGAATTGCCAGGGTACTGGCAATTTTATGGTGCATGCTATGATTTTTCACAAAAAACTTCAAAAGACCTTAGTTTTGTTGCAAAACAGGAAGCTTCTTGAAATCTTGAAAATTTATGGATAATCGACGACTCTTTCCCATCCATAGGATCATACGTAGGGGTAGAAGGGACCTCAGAAGGTCATCTAGTCCAGTCTCCTCCCCTGCTCAAGCCAGGGTCATTTGGGTGATTGATTAAATGGACCATGTACTGGACTACAGTGCTGGAGACTCCCGGCTTTGCCAATGACATGCTGACAGATTGACCTGAAGCAGAGTATCTACTCCCTGTACTTCAGTTTTCCCACTTGTAAAATGGGGACAGTATAACTGGCTTCCTTTGGAAAGCACAGCATCTACTCAAAACAACTTCATTCTATTGGGTGCTGGAAAACATACAAGCTAAAGTCCTATCAACTTAATTTTTCCTGTGGGTAAAGTTAAGTCCTTGTTTAAATTTTGCATGCTAGGACATAAGAAATATTTTGTAGTCATGCCATATTTTTGTGATATCAATATGGCAGAATATTATTCTCTACTGTTGGTTCTGCTTTTGCTTTCATCTCTGTGGTACCTGAGTGTGTACTAGTTTACTGAGCTGCACGACTAATATCTGTCTTGTGAATGATGTTCTTTCTCTCACCATCTCTCCATGAGGGGAATCATACATGCAAGGAAATATTTTGTTTTCTTAGGTGGGTTTTTATTTTTGCTTTTTTTTTAACTGCTGCTGCAGGTCTTTGCTAGAGAAGCAGCTGGAGAAATGCACCTGGCACTTGAAGTGGAATCCTGGGAGGTCTCTGATAGTCAGTAGTTCCCATGAGATTTCATGCCACAGTCTCGAGTTGGCCCTTGAGAAAGCTATTTCTCCCACATGGACCAGCTTTACCAGAGGGCATAAAGTATTTTTGGAGTCAGCAGAGTGAAGATGTCAACAAAGCCTAATACCACGACACCCTCAGGGGGAAAATAACTGTTATTTGTCATTTTAAAAAGGGGGGAAATGGGAGCAATAGCTATTTTGGAGCTTCCTCTTGTCACCAAAATATTAAAAGCTTTACTTACCTCATCCCATGCTTCCCTCCCCCTTTATCTCAGCTTCAATTTATGACATGAGTCTGGAAAGGAGTTGCTCCTACTGTGACATTCAATCCCTCATTATCACAGTACGGGACAGGTTCTTATGCTCACATTCACATACCGAAATAATCAGCCTCTCATATTAATATGGAGCTCCACTACATGCTTCAATCTGGACTAATTTTGAACTAGAGGTGCAACCCTTTTCCTGCAACTTAAATATTTAAGAAGTTCAGGCTATCCTGCTTATCAAAGAGAAGACTAAGTAATGATTCAGTCACAGTCTGGAAGCACCTACAGCAGAAGTGGATTTGATAGCAAAGGGCTCTTCCATAGAGGAGACAATGGCATAAAAGCATCTGGGGGGCTAAATAATAGAGAGATAGATAAATGATGTCTAGCAATAAGATTCACAGTTTTAACAAGCTGAGTCATAAAATCCACAGGACAAATTACCAAAGGAGTGGAGTAGCTGCTCCATAAGTTAAATATGTTAAGTCAGAATTGGAGATCTCTTTCTAAAAGAGATGCTTTCAGTTCTGGAATTAGCCTTGTATGGCTCATGGACCAGATATGACCTAAGGACATGGGGCTTTGCCAATGTTCGTTGATAGGGGCTTCTGTGCTGCAGCAGAGAGAAGCAGCAGCAGCGGGAGCTCTCCGTGTGTCACAGTGGGGAAGCTTTCCTTGTGCTGTGGTGGGCAGAAGTAATGGACGAGCTTAATGCCTGCCTACCTCTAACCCAAACTGGGTCATTCTGGCCCACAGTAGCCCTGAATAGGTTGCTGACTGGTAGTAGTTCAGCCCAAAGATATTAGTGTGATACATGACTTGCAGGATGAAATGCTATAGCTTGTGTTATTCAGTAGGTTAAGAAATGCAAGACCAGAAGGAGCCATTAGATGTCCTAATTTGGCCTCAAGTGTACCACAGATCATTAATTCCCAAACAGTTTTCTTGTGTTTGAATAAAGCATATTTTCCACAACAATTTTCAGTCTTTATTTGAAATTATCCAGGGATTGATAATTTGCCACTTCTTTGGGCAGTAAGTTCTAAGGGTTAAAGACCCTTGCTGTAAAAACAAAAACAGAAAAAAACGTGTTTATCAGTTGAATTTGTCTGGCTTCAGCTTCCAGTTGCTGGCTTTTGTTAGGTCTTCCATAGTGGGTTCAAGAGTCCACTAGTCCAGCATTATCTTCTTGTGCAGGTATTTATGCACTTATCAAGCCACCTCCTAGTCTTTTTTTTTTTGATACCTTAAACATCTCATTCTGTTCACTGTATCTCAAATATTATCTGTAACGCTTTTCTTATATATTGCATTTTTATTTCTAACCGCTGCCTTCATTCCCTCCATGAACCAGGATGGGCTTTTAACTGCTGTCACTCATTTATTTAGATTGCAGAATATCTGGGTTTTGGCCATGTAAAAACTTTTCTTAAAGAACCCATATTTTTCATTCACATTTTCCACTCTAAATTTTTCCCCAAGTCAATTTTGTCATTATTTGCCTCAGCTTTGAGAAATTCACCTTTCTGAAGCACTACAGCATGTGAATGACTGCTTGAGACTCTCCTTTGTTTCCTTATATTAAGTATAATCAGTCGATGACAACTGGGCTGTATGACAACCACCACTTTCCAGTCCACTGATCTAATTAATCATTATCCACCAGAGAAGTTCAAAGTTAAGCAACCCTGTCAATACCTTTTGCATGAAAAATAATCATTTGTCATTTTTTCTCAATTAGAAGATAGCAAAATCACAACAAATTATAGTAAAAAGTGTTAGAAGCTAGAATAGGTTTACAACCAACTGTGTATGATCTCCAGCTTAGGATACCCAACCTGAAGGCCTCCTATTACACATTTTATTTTACCATAGAATCATAGAAAATTAAGGTTGGAGGGGAACTCAAGAGGTCATCTAATCCAATCCCCTGTTCAAAGCAGGGCCATCCCCAACTAGATCATCCCAGCCAAAGCTTTGTCGAGCCAGACCTTAAAAACCTCCATGGCTGGAGATCCCACCACCTCTCTAGATAACACATTCCAGTGCTTCACCAACCTCCTAGTAAGAAAGTTTTTTTTCTAATATTCAACCTAAACTTCCCTTGCTGCAATTTGAGGCAATTGTTTCTTGTTCTGTCATCTGCCATCACTAAAAACAGTTTAGCTCCATCCTCTTTAGAACCACCCTTCAGGTAGTTAAAGGCTGCTATCAAATCCTCTTCTGTAGACTAAGTAAGCCCAGTTTCCCTAGCCTTTCCTCATAAGTCATGTGTTCCAGCTGCCGAACCATTTTCATTGCTCTCCACTGGACTCTCTCCAACTTGTCCACATCCTTTCTACAGTGGGGGCCCAAAACTGGACACAGTACTCCAGATGTGGCCAGTGCAGAATAGAGCAGAATAATTACCTCCCTTGATCTCCTGACAATGTTCCTACTAATGCAGCCCTGTATGCTGTTAGGCTTCTGGGCAACAAAGGCACACTGTTGGCTCATATCAATTTTACTGTCCACGGTAGCCCCCAGGTACTTTTCTGCAGAGCTGCTACTTAACCAGTCAGTCCCCAGGCCTACTTTCCAACTGTCAGGCTTATGCCTGGGGCTTAGGCAGTCACCAGGCTAGGCCAGCAGCCAGTAAGACAGTCAGGGGAGAGAGATGAATGATCATGAATAAAGAACAAAGATATAAAACTCAGGAAGCAGGACACAGGGAACAAGAAACCAGAAATAACAAACAAGGCCTAGGACAATAAAACCAGAATCCAGTGTTTACTAGAAACCTGGTAGCCAAGTTCAAGCCAGGTACGTAAAACCAGATGCCAAGGTGTAAAATCAAAGGTTGAGACAATAGTATAATCAGGACAGCAACTGGTCAAAGACAGGAGATCCAAAACAAGAACAAAGCAGAAATGCCTGGCACTATTGTTAAGATAAGGCCCTAGAGGAAGTGGGAGGGTTGTATGCTCCCCACTCCTCTCCCTTTAGCAGCTCTCCCCTTTCTAACCAAGCTGAATGCCTTTATTGGACAAGCTCTTTAAATATGGCAGGGCCAAGCAATATCTCTAAAGGGGTGTTTTGCAATAAGCAGGTGCCGGCTGCATAATTTACCTCTTTCCCATCCTGTAAATTCCTATTATAATTCCCCCTACTTGCCTTTATTTATTTATTTATTTATTTATTTTTGCTTGGAAGATGCCACATTGCAATGCTGTGTACTAAGTTTTGTGCCAGCTGAATCCAGGCCAGGGTACAATATTGTACTTCCTAATCCAGCACATCACTCTCATGGATCATTTTAGGTATCACACTTGGGTGGCTTAAAGGTTCAATGTGAAGAGGAAGCTGTGCCATTCCATTCCTGGGTAGCAATATTTTGTTGGTATATTTAAGCTAATTTTTTGACAGCTTTGTAGTCAGCTGGTATACCAAGTTATTCACCTGACCATTTCTATTCTGCTTGCAGAAGCTAAATTAACTTTTAACAGGACCTCTATAAAAAAGGCACTCAGTGAACGTCTCTTAAGTATTACATTTTGTAGATTCCTTGCCACATGTTTAAAGTGATTGTGGCCATAGTTCAGGTCCCTAAATTCCTCTAGAAGCCTCACCCTAACTTCTGTAGGGTGGGGGCTATTTTTCATTATTTGTAGACATAGAGCCTAGAACAAGGTGTGGGAGGAAAAGGGAGGCTGAAATTAGATGAGCTCTCTAGGTACTAATACAAATAAATCCTTATCACTATTGTTGTCATAGCATATTAACACCTACTGGATATGTACAAACCCAGCTTTAGCCCCTCTACACTCCAAGACAGGTGTGGGCTCCTTCCTTTGTTTCTCCTTGGTATGTAGAGTCCTTGCACATATGAACAGCCATTGGCACATCCACTTTGATTTAAGAGTCCATGAGTGATCTGAGTACCACTCTTTTCTTTTTTCTTAATCCATGCATCACTGACCTGATCAGGTGCCTGGGCTCCTCTATCGATTTTATTACATTTAACATAACCCTTCTGTTTAATGTTTCCATTAACTCTTGTCTGGAAGGCAGTGATGCTTGACTGGGATCATGCACTGCTAAACAAGCTGTCTTTCAAGGGAATGCTGCATGCAAAGGGCAAGGCTCCAGACCCATCAAAAATGCCAAGAAATTGCTGTTCCTCTGACGCCTGCTGCTTTTTCTTTAACTGAGTTTGCCTGTGGAGCACACAGCTTTTATTTACTGTGTCTCAATAAGGAAAATCACCACACTAACCAAAATATTTTGTGAACCCATCCTCCCACTAAAAAAAAATCTCCCCTGTAACAAACTGCAAGAACTTTAGTCCAGATCCAGGTTGGTAAATTAAGCACCAAGTAAGGTGCAACTGTAATTTGGAAGCTAAGTCACAAAAAGTAATTCAGAATGCCCTTGCATCAGTGGCCACAAAAATATTTAGGTAACTAAATTAATTTGGCACTTATGTTTTGGACCATAAAGAACTTTAGTTGCCTAGTTATGCTTCTAGGCATGCCACAAAAGAAACCCAGACTTAATAGCTAGGTGCTTATATATACCATGACTGAGCCCTGTTGTAATTTAGATATAAGACAGCAGAAACCAAATTCTACTTAAGCTACTACCGGGGGACTGATTTTGAGGCTTGCCCAGAGAAAACCCAGCATCTACAGATAGCATGGAGTTCAGTACAAACTGCTGCAACCACAGCCATTTTCACTCACTTCTTGCCCAATAGCCTGGTGGTACCCAACAGCACTCACTCAGAAACTGGAGGCATGGGTTGTAGGCTCTTCTCTAAAGAAATATTTTATGGATACTGGGCTCTACCTTCTTTTACCATAGTGCAATGTGCACCAAGCTGTGCTGGTTAAGGGAGATGGACAAATCTCCAGTCATGGCCTGACATGTTGATAAGATTAATGCTAAATAAGGATATAGACTGTGGCTCACATAACAGGTTGCAAGTGTTGAAACTTCAATTCTCCCACTCCCACCCTCATATACTCCATGTCTGTCCTCAAGGATACATGGTAATCATGAATATGGATGAATAAGTTCACCATTATCATCATTTGCATGTATTAAAATGTTTAGCTGGTTGCACTGTATCATATTTTAAACAGGAGTTTCCCTCTCTCATTTTAATGCTATTAGGAAAATGTATTAGCTCTGCATAGCAAAGACTAATGTGCTAACTGTGACCATGCAGGGGGTGTTGAAGAATTGCCTCCACAATGTATCATTACATTTACTGAACAAATAAGAAAATCAGCATTAAAGAACGAACGGCTAATAAAAAACAATGATATAAGGGAATACAATCTGTTAGTTGCAAAAGCATTTACAAATAAGATGTTGGATAGATCTGAGTTTTATACCTAAAAGTTCTCTTGTGCTCATTTATTTTTGATGAACCTTTCATCAGGAAGGATTTTTGGGGGGTGGCAGAGGGGATGGGGGAGGGCTCAGTAAGGAATTTCTGGTCCAAACCAGGGAAAGATCCAACCCAGAATGCCCAGGTAAATTAGGCACTTCCCAGGCAGATGGGTGTCCTTGATTAGGGCAGGGAGACCAACCTGGGTCCCTCACATCCCACATGATTGCCTCACCCTTCAAGCTAGAGAACCAGTTTCAATGTCTCATGTCTTCTCTCCCCTACCTTCTGAATAGTTTCACAAAGTAGAGTGGCCTCACGTGGGAAGGGAGACAGAAACTGATTCTGTAATGTTGTGGTTATGACGCTTAGCTAGGTCCTTTACAAGCCAGGGAAGTGCCCTAACCAATGGTCTGTGACCTGTCACTGGCTAACTGTGATACTGAGCAGGGCTACTCACTCTGTAGATTGAAGATAGGGCTGTGCAAAGCTTCAGATTATGATTCAGATTCAGAGATGATTCGGATGATTTGGGGGCTGAATCTATGAATCCGAATCAAATTGCGGGAAGCTTTAAGCTTTCCAAATTGATTTGGAGCTTCCAAATCAGGGAAGACAATCATCCTTGACTGAGGGATTACTGTTGATGATGATGACTTCAGTCTGTGCCTGTGTTTGATCCAGAATAGAACCCTTGCTCATGAAAGTCAAGCAGTAGCCTGCTGTTCCCAGGGATGAAGAGGATGCATTATCCCACTCCCCAGTAAGCAGATGAAAGCACATCAAGACGATCTGACTTACTATATTTATCCTCAGCTAGTATAAACTGGCCTAATTCATTGACACTCTATACAGCTGCACCAATTTCTAACAACTTCAGATTTGACCCTTTTCTTTTGCAGGCTTGCTTGTAATGGCAATTTACCTATAGACAAGTATAAAACCCCACAACCAAGTGGTGGCACAGCACAACACCATAGGGAGATCGGGACTGAGTGGGGCAACAGGGGGGCATCCATGCAGACGGCAGAATATGGGAACCAAGACTCCTACTGATGTAACTCATGGGGCTTGTAGCCCTCATTAGTATAAGTCATGGGGCATGCATCTTAGAATTGGGACAGCCCTGCTCTACAACATCTGGCTCTCTCTGCTATGCAGCACCAAGAAAATGAAAGGCAGTTCTGCCTCCCCACTCCACTCTTCCAGCACAAAGTAGATCTGCTGGGTAAGGCTACTATTTACTCCTGACTCAAGAATGGCTTGGGAAAACACGTACTGAGCATTAATCCCATATTGACACCTCTGGTTAAGTTTTCTTCCATCAGTGTGAGAGAGTAGACAGGGGAGGAGGCAGACATTTCTCTTCAATTCCTGTTTCTTTTCAAGTGTTAGGTTAAATGCTAGGTGCAGCTCTTAAAATGAGACATTAATAATGCATGTGGTTTGGTGAAGAAAAATGCTTAGATCTCAAGAGGAAAGGTTGACCCTAAATCTGAGGCTGTAGTTGTTCCCGCTTGGTCTAACAGCTTAACTGGGGGGGGAAGGGATGAGATTCTCAGCTGGTGTAAACCACATTGACTTTAGTGGAGATGAACTGATTTACACCTGCTGGAGATCAGGCCCAGAGTGTTTGTGGATATGTGATTTGTTTCAGAATTTTAAGCTTGATTCTCCCACCTACGCAGCGTGAAGTGAATGCCTTTCTGATTATTGTGGGAACAACTTATTGCAGCCTACCAAACAGTAGACTTCTGAGACAACAGACCCCAGAACAGCATGCAACTTTCTGGCAGGATGTTGTTGGGGGCAAGGCGGGGGGAGGGGAAAGGGGAAGCGATCATTGGTAGTGATACCCCAGGTCGTCAAACCAAATTTCAAGCCAATCATCAACATTGTGCTGAGTCCCCAATACCCAGATATTCAGATTAATGTTCTCTATTCCATTCACTGTCCAGGCAAACCTAGCCCTGGCCAGGTACCTCCCTTGTCCCCACATGGGTATGTTAGAGCTTCTACTCTGGAGTGGCGTTCCTCCAGAGTATAAGTGTGGTATCCCACGCTGATCTTGTGGCTGCCTTGGGCCAGTTGTTCTCCCTGCCCAGCCCCTGAGCAGTCAGGAGAAGTGGGGTGGGGCTGTCTTTTCACACTGCAACCATATGCAGGTGGGCTTGGGGGCTGCACCAGACAGGTATCTTGCTCAGCAAGAGTCACAGTCTTTTCCCTGATTTCTCCCTCTAAGCCATGGTTAGAGTTTACTTTCCACATGCTTACCAGTGAGGGTTAGTTGGCTGATGTACTGGGAGGACGCTTCCAGGACTCTGTCTCACCTGCCTGCTTAGGGGAAACCCCTGCTCTCATTCCACTTTCATACTGCTGTTTAGGGGAGTACTAATGAGGTCACATGGACACTGGGAATGGGTACGGGTCTCGCTTCCCCTCCACAGCCTTTTTACAGCCAATGATAATCTGCCCTTGTTAGAATCTATGCTAGCACAGCCCTAGATAAACAGAGAATTGCCACAGTACACTTGGCTGGTACCAGTGTTTTGAGATACATTATTGTGCATTCATTTCTGACAGAGGGCAGTGGGAATAAAAATCACAAAGCATACAACTTTCTTTCTTGAATGAGAAAAAGCTTTGGAGACTGGCACAGCAGTGACAAAAAGAAGACTACAGCAGAGGCCCATGGGGAAAGAAAAATATTCTGATAATGGAGTGAGGACAAGGCTGGCAAACTTAGTGGCAGCAAAACAACAGATGGGATATAATTTTAGTGAGTCGTCCCACAGATGGTTCAGCAGATGGATTCTGCTGGGTTCATACAGCTTAGGTGGAATTTTCAGCTGCTGATCATGAGAAGCACAATATCTTCTGTGGAGGCAGGATCGTACTTTTGTTCAGGTTGTATGCATGGGCATTGCTGACAGGAACTGGCAGGCAGGGACACTGTGGAGTGTCATGCTAGTAGTCAGTCTTTGCAGTCTTTAAACTCCAGTTAGGATCAGACTTTCTCTGTTGATGTTTGTGTGACAATGGGAAGGTTCACTGCAAATGGATTCACAACCTTGCATCATATTTTCCAGCCATTTAAGTGGCAAATGTTGCTTCACGGAAAACAAAGATGTCTGCGACACTAGGAGACTGCAGTTATTCTTTTAAAACTAAGTGTGTGCTTGAGAAAATATTATGTTCCTCCAGTTCTTGTTTGTCAAAATGAAACTCCTTGGGAGAGTGAGCATCTTTTTTATTCTGTGTATGTGCAGCACATAGAATGGGGGCAGGGGTCCTAATTCCTGATCCAGATCCTGAGATGTTACCACCATCCAAATAACAAAATACAAAGACAATGTGATTTTGAGAGCAAGTCAGATTTTCCATAAAAAATAATTTTTTAGTGGAAAATGACTTTAACAAGATGAATCAGATCCATTTAATCATTTTTTCCAGGTTTCTGTGACAGTACAAAAATGTTTCAGTGAAATCCCAGAAAAAAACAATTCAGAAGAGAGGCTTCAAAGAGGAGTTATTTTTATTTCCATTCTTTTTCTAATAGAGCTTTTAACTCAGTGTTTCTCATCTGCAAAAATCAAAGCACTTTACAAAAGGTGGCTGGTATCATTTTTACATAAAGAAAATATAAGGCAGAGGTGAAGTGATTTGTCCAAAGACACCCATCAAACAAGTGGCAGAGATGGGAATGGAATCAAGGTCTCTTGAGGCCCAGTCTGGTGTTTCCCCAATGGGCCCTATGGCTTTCTCCAAAACAACAGAATGCTTTCTTGACAACTCTCCTAATGTCTGCTTCCTGAAGCTAGGAACCAGGCAGGGAGGCTCCTGCTTGTAATAGGCAGTATATTTTTGGTACTTTGTATTTTACTATCCATGCAACATTTTGCCTATGTGTAAAATCAGAAGTTTGTAAGGATGATGGTCTGAATTTGATAATATCACCATCTACATGTGCTTACATTTTATGCATAGTAAATTAGTCTATTGCACAGTTAGCTACTACCTACAAATACAGGTAGTAAATTAACTGCACAGTAGCTACTGCATAGTAATACACATGTAGAGGCAGAGCGAGAGCCAATTTGTTCCCAGTCAACCTAGTCAGCAAGGGACCACAGGGGACAGGGAGCTTTCTGTCCCTGGTCCTGGAATCATAATCATAGAAAGTTAGGGTTGGAAGGGACCTCAGGAGGTCATCTAGTCCAACCGCCTGCTTAAAGCAGGACCATCCCCAATGAGATCATTCCAGCCAAGGCCTTGTCTAGCCAGGTCTTAAAAACCTCCAAGGATGGAGAGTCCACAACCTCTCTGGCTACCCTGTTCCAGTATTTTACTACCCTCCTCGTGAGAAAGTTCTTTCTAATTAACCTAAACATCCCTTGCTTCAACTTGACACCATTGCTCCTTGGTCTGTCATCTGCTCCCACTGAGAACAGTCTAGTTTCACCCTCTTTCAAACCATCCTTGAGGTACTTGAAGGTTGCTATTAGATCCTTGTTAAATGAAATGTCTTGGTTCTGCTGAGCTCCTTGGCTCCCCCCAGGAGCTGGGACTCAATCAGTGGCAAGATTGGGGAGGTGTCTGCCCCCTGGCTCAGCTCCTGGCATGGAGCTTGCTGCTCTGGGTAAGTGGACAGGGGCTGAGAATCTAGCCCTTACCTGTCCCTCAGAGCAGCACCATGCCACATGGAGCTGGCTCTTCAGGGGGTGAGCAGGGGCTCCAGCCCCACATGCAGAGAAGCTCCAGTGGACAGGTAAGAGTTGGATTCCCAGCCCCTGCCTGCCGCCTGGAGCTGGTTGCTTTGGGGAACAGGCAAGGGCTAGATTTCATAGATTTCATAGACATCAGGGCTGGAAGGGACCTCGGGAGATCATCGAGTCCAGCCCCCTGCCCAAAGGGCAGGAAGTCAGCTGGG
>NW_017728912.1:30676667-30694603 GCF_001723895.1 Crocodylus porosus | reverse complement strand
CCAGCCTTGACTCACTTACCAAGCACAGTAGCTGCCCACAAGCCCAGTACCCCCCACCCAGCAGGAGGCTCACCTGCAGCTTCCCCACACTCTGGACAGTTTCCAGCAACCCACTGCTGGGCGGGGAAGCCTTGCCTGGCAGAGGGCTTGCTGGCAGCTGTGTGTTCCCATGATCATGGGGCCAGGAGAGTTCTGCTTGCTCCAGGAGTAGCTCTCTCTTGGCCCCATGCATATCAGGTCCCCTTCCCAATAGGCACAGGGCCAGGAGGCAGCTGCAAAGCTCTCTTAGCTCTGTGCTCACTGGGACCCACCCTGTGCCCCTTGCCAGCCCCTGAGCTAGCACCGGGGGAGCCTGGAGCTCACCCTGGCTGCTGCAGAGGGCAGAGCAGGGTAGGAACAGCCCTGTACTGGGCTGTTCCCACTGGGAGTAGATCTGCTCCCAAGTGGGAGCACTTATAGATGTACTTCCAGGTAGGCTCACTGTGCAGTAAGCCTACTTTGAATTAATAGCATGTGTAGATGCATCCACTTTGGCATTAGAGTGAAGGGCAGCAGTCTTCTCCTCCCAGAGTAAGTTTAGGGAGTGTCATGCTTGAGGAACTCTCCATTACTGAATTCCCCAGGGTGCAGAAGAAAGGATCAAACAGCCTGCACCAACTGTGCCAACCATGCTAGGGTAACATGCATCCAGGTCGGCATAAGGAAGACACTGTGCTCCCTCTAAACATGCTGGCCACAGCTGCAGCGTTGCTAACTCTCAAGAATTTTGTGCAACTCTTGTGATACTCAAGGTTCTCCAAATAGCTCCACATCATAAAAGCAGGTGACTAGGTGAAATTCTCAATTTTCATTAAAAAAAAACTGCAGCTGGTTTAGGTATGGAAGACAGCTTAGAGATGTGGCTTATAAAGGCAGAGCAAAAGTTAAAACTACACTGAACTTACAATGCTGAAGTAAGGTCATACAGTTTCAAGGGTTTTATGTCCCCAACTCACGATTTATGAATGACCATTGTTAGCAATGCTCCAACTGTGGCAGGTGACCCTTGGGTCACTGTGGTGTGAAGGAAAACTTGTCTTTCCATTCCCACCCACTTATGTGAGGGACAATCACAGAATGATCCTAATTTCTCTCCAGGTGGAAAAAGTTTCACTTAGCTCTGCTTCTCACTCACATTTGACTCTTTCAGGTAAGCAACTGAGACTGCACTTGAAAATCCAGACAGCTAGCTTTCTGACACTGAAACTGACAAGACTAATTAGAGGATTAAAGTAATAAATGAAGGGAGAAAGGTGGGAAAGACTTGTGCTACCTCTATGCCTGTGTATGGGAAGAGGCAAGAGAGATAAACCAGATATAACAATGGCTAAAGAAATGCAGAAGGACAGACAGCAAAGGAAAAAGTATTAATATTGAAGAGAGCAGGAGTCAGACTGGTGTTAAAACTAATGAAAGGACTGTTCCAATCTGGGCTAAGAAATTGGATGAGGTGAGTGAAAAAAAAGAAATGTTGTACACTTACTACGAGGAGCGTTGGCAACAAAACAGAACAGTTAGAAAGAACTAGTCAAACAGGACATAAAACTTCATATTCCAGAGGTGACGGAAATGTCATGAAATGGCAGTCATGATTGGAACACAGGTACTGAGAGGAATGAGCTGTTCAGGAAAGAAAGAATTGGCGTTTAATACTTCTGGGTCAGCACTAAACACTAATGAAGAAGGGCTGGCACAGGTAAAAACTGGACTGGTTTGAGTTAAAATCACTCTAGCAAGTGACAGTAAAAAGTATTTTGGGGTACTGCAGGGCCCTGTTACAGCCTCATGGGTGTGTCCCCACAAGCGGGAACGTGCATTGCCCAGGGACAACTGGCAGTGGCACATACCTGGGGAACACCCCTGCACGTGTGGTCTGGTGCATGGCAAGTTGCCCTGGCAGGGGAGGGAAGGCTGAGGCCAACAACTGTGCTGGCCCCAGCAGCCTTACGTGGGGTCCTGGAAGCCTCCGGGGCTCCACCAGTGGCTATCCAGGTGCTGGAGCCTGGCCAGCACCTGGAGCATGACTCTGGCTGGCCAGGCTTTGGTTTTGGGTGGCACACATTGCCACCACATGTACTGCCCTGCTTTTTTCTGGTGCGTTTTTTTTTTAAATTAGCAATTTAGCAGCATGGCAAATGCCTACATGTGCAGCATGTTTAATTTGCAAACTGCAGACGGGACTGCAGCACAACAAACTGCACGCACGCACTTGTCTGGGCACACCCATTTAGGATTTGGATTTTGACTGAGATCTTTGAAGTATTATTGAAGATAAATACAGCCCTGGGAATTGCCCTTGATGGAGATTTTAACTTTCCAGATATAGATTGGAGAATAAATGATACCAATAATGCTCAGGCCCAGATGGTCCTGGATTCTGCAACCAAAGAGTTGCTGGATGCTGCAGGTTACTTCACCAAAGAGGTGCTTAACCAAGAGCTGATGTTACATCATGCTTAGTTTTGGTAAACAGTGAGGAAGTTATGGATAAGTAGGTTGTAGAAAATAACCCTGGACCAAGTAATTATATATTCCGTTTCAAATTAATGGACGAGTAAACAAATGTAGGTTTGTGATTACAGAAGGGCAAACTTTGATAACCCAAGGGAACTAGTTAGTGAAGTCAACTACTCCAAGGAGATAGAGATGTGAGGAGAGAAGATTTAGATTTTTTTTTACAGTCAAAGTTGCCACAAATATCCAGAACTTGTATCCCATGGAAAGGGAAAATATTTGTAGAGGAGGACTCCAGATCCAGCTGAATGAATAACCTGTTAAAAAAAGATATAAGGAGTAAGCAGAGTGCTGAAAATAAATGGATAAAGAGATTGATAAGAAAGGAAAACTACATTTTGGACATCAGGGAATATAGGGGTCTAAGGTGAGAATTGCCAAAAAGCAGGTTGAATATGACTTTACAAAGGAAATGCACACAAACAGTAAAATGAAATGAGAGCACTATCCAGTGAGATGAAAGATAATCTAGGTGTGGCTCAGAAAACTAAATGAAAACTCTGCCTCTGATGGTCAACATAGGGACAAAGGGAGGATGGATAATGGGAGCCAAGACATAGAAATGGAAATTGCCATTTCAGTGATGGAAGCAAAACTCAACAGGTTTACTGTTTTGAAGTCACCTCAGCTACATAATCTCTACCCTAGCTCTGAGAAAAACTGGTACAGGAAACGTGAAGTCTGGTAGCAAGATTTTTTAATAAATAAAGGCAGAAGTGCTACCACGTGTCTGAGGAACAGCAAATGTAATACCTCTATGTAAGAAGGTTGGGGGGTGGGACATAATCCAAGGCCCTACAAGCCTATTATACTGATCTGAACAGAATACAACATTTTTTTTAAACAAATGTTGAAGGAAAAGATGGAGAGTAAATGGAAAACGGAATAAAATCTAAGATGGCTTACCAAAGGTAGCTCAAGTCAAACTAACTCAATAGGCTTCTTTAATTTAACAGGGAAAAAAACTTGACAAGAAAAATGGAGCAATACAGCAGAGATTTCATCAATCTGCACTTCACTGGGTTGTAGATACAGTGCCATATGGGAAAGTAGTAGAAGTTAAACTGGTCAGGCCTGAATTTCTTCCTCCATTCCCCAGATTTATATGTTCTGTGATTTTGCTGTTTCCAAATTGTGCATAATGCCACAATGCCAGGTCATTTTGGAGCCTGTGAAAATTCTGTGGTTAGTTAAAGACTTCATAAGTGAATTAAAAATAGCCAATCCTGAAACACCAGGCATTGTAAAGTGCTGAACAAGCAGTGCAATGGCTCATTCAAAATCTAATTTGCCATTGCTTCCTTCAGTGCACCTCCAAATCCTTACCATTTGAAAGGAGGGAGATGTAGAAAAGAATAGTTCTCACATCTGTTCAGATGCACCTCCCTTCTTTGTTCTTATTCCCAGAGAAAGCCCACTGAAATCAGTGTAATGTACACATGGAAGATATTCCACTACTGTTTGACCAGTACCAACTTTCCCTGAACCAAGGTGCTAGCTTAGCTAAAGGCATAGCATTGCAGTGGTCAGCTGAAGAAGAAGTGTAAGCAGGTACCCTTTATTCCATTTTTCTTTGTGGCCAAAGGATGTGTAGCTGAGACAACATTTCCTGAGCTAGCAGGCAGATAGACTTGCTGCTTTAGCGTGTGGCCAAATATAACAGTACTGGCAGCTGAAGTCAAAGAACACAGCAGGATCAAAAATTAACTGCCTGCTTGAATGATGAAATGTTGGCTATCCTCAAAGAAAATAAGTAGATCATTTTGTTTCTATCCATGACTAAAAGAGAGAAAGAAGAAAACATAAAGTGCTTCTTCCAGGAAAAAAAAAGGGGGTAGAAAGCAGACAAGAATAAAGCATGTCAATTTACTAATTAGACAGAAAAAAATCATTTTCAGCTGAAAGTGGTTGTTAAACATGGTTAAAACCACATACAAATCAAATATTAACTTGCTGGCATTTAAAATTATAAGCATATGTTATATGATCATTACTAAAACCAATAGTGTTCTTAGCATATAACCTAATAAGTAGGCCTGTGGAAAGTGGCTAGTATTCGCTTCGGATTCGGCCGATTCAGGGGACAGTGATTTGAATCAGTGTCCCGATTTGATTTTGCCAAATCTCCAAATCAGCCAGGCCGGGCTCACCCCCACCCCTCTTCCAGCCCCGCAGTGGGTGCTCCAGCTTCTGGCACTTGTGAAAAAAAAGCCCCGGCTCAGTGAGTGTTGCCAGGTGGGGTGACGATCTGTGCTGCCCCCCCCCCGCCCTCTGCTGCATGGGGACTCTGTATCCCCCCCTCACTCCCCCACTCCCCCCATGGGTGCCCTGCCGGGGCCAGCTCTGGCCCTTTAAGAAAAGAGAAAAAAAAACAGAGAAAACCCTGGGACTCACTGCTCCTGCCAGTGGGGGGACGATCCCCACTGCCCTGCACTACCCTGTGCCATGTGGGGTGCTCTGCATGAGCCCCCAAAGCCACTGCAGGAGCAGTGAGCCCTGGGGCTTTTCTCAGTTTTTTTTTTCTTAAAGAGTTGGTGAGCCCCCCATGCAGCATGGAGCAGTAGGGATTCCCCCCACCCTCCACTCAGCAGCACCCTCTGAGCACCAGGGCTTTTCTTTAAAGTACAGAGCTGGGATGGGTGAGGGGGGCAGCCATGGGGGAGCTGGAGGAGCGGGGGAGTTGGGGGGCTGGCAGGGGTCCTCCCATGGTCCCCCCGTCAGCTCCCCTTCCCCACCCGTAGCACTTACCAGTCTGGAATCAGAGCCACCAGGGACTACCCGAATCATCGAAGCTCTCCAAATATTTTCTGAAGATTAGGAGAGCTTTGAATGGATTCAGACCTTTAAATTGGTCCTCTGATACAATCTGGATTCAGAGATCTGGCCACCAAATCAGGATGAATCTCCTCCAAATCGAATCACCCCTGAAGCTTTGCACAGCCCTACTAATAAGCCCATAAGTGCGATTATTAAAGGTCATATGTAGGATAAAAAGAAAAGAAAATATTTATTTCAGAGGAGAAGGCAATGTAGTTTGAGGAGTCACTGTCATATGTGGATCTACATTTAACTTCTTTTTTTTTAATGAAAAATAAGTATATTCATGGCTCTGCACTGGTGATTGCCTGGTGACTGCCCAAAACTGCAGATGCCAAGGCTGGGCTTCTTTGCTCCTTGTGGAGGTGATGGTACAATGAAAGGTATTTGTTGGAAAGACCACTTGAGCAATATGCTGACAAAATTAAGCCAGGTCATCAGTTGGTGTGAATCGGAATAGCTTTTCTTTCCTCTCTTTTTGATCTGTCTACCTACTTAGTTTATAAGCTCTTTGGATCAGGGACTGTGCGTGTGGCTGTGCACACCCTGTTCCGAGGCCTCTAGGTGTTACTGGAATACAGATAATAGTAAATAGCTCCACTGAAGTGAGCTACACTGAATCATACCTACTGACAATCTGGCTCATTATTTTGTTTTCAGTGTAGCCCTCCACTAACCTCTGACAGCAAGAGGGAGTTCAAGGGGATGAGTTGATCTCTTCCATGGCAGGATAGAGTTTGAGAAGTTGAAACTCTCTGCCAGCCCCAAAACAGGCCCACATGGCTGAGGTGCTTTTCATGACTTAGCTGCAAGTTATGGTGTGACAGGGGAAGAAAGCAGCAATGTATGGATGGAGGGGACCTCCAAATTTGTGATCCGGTTCTGCCAGGGAGGGGTCAGTCTGCCTGGGCCAGTTTCCATGGCAGCAGTAGAGGGAGTAGAGAAGCTCCAGGAAGGCAGAAGCCTTCTTAACAAATGCATTCTGCAAGTGTAGCATCTTTGCCATTTATTCATGCACGAGCACCAAGATGGAATAGTTGTGCATATTTCTTTTTAACATCACAAAAAAACAATGTGCAGTGATTTGCTGGGTAAGGTGATATCAAATGCCCAGCTGTGGGCATACAACTGAGCTCTCCCTTTGACCAACGTGCTAATTTTGCTGCATCTGTCTGCCTATATAAAATGGAGAGCAGGCTTGCAAATGAATGTTGCCAGATGGACAATTTGATCCAGTGGTGCTGAATGAGGGACAGCTAGGTTAGATAAAACGGGTGTTTAAAGATGCTGACATTAAATCTCCCTTTAAGCCACTGATTTTTGTCATACTCACAGTATGTGGATGGTCTGTGCATCAGCCTGCATCACGGTGCTTTTAAGGTTAATCATATCTGCACTGCTATAGCAGTAGACAAAGCTGAGTGGTGAACTGCTGACAGGAAGATGAGATCATACAATGCAGGGCCTCAGAGACTACCAGTGAGAGCTCAATCCCAAATCTCTCACAGATGCTTGGAGAGAGAAAACGAGAAGCAGAGCAGCTGTATGATACAATAAGAGGCAGGAAGAGAAAGCTGCAGCCCTGAAATATTGAAAGGGTGCCTAAAAAACATCAGAGATACTTAGAGAGGCAGCAAGGTGATGGGGAGGGCTGGGATAAGGAGGGCTGGGATAAGGAGTCACAAGGTGTCTGAGCAAACTTGGTGACTGGTTCAAATGAAGAAAAAAGCAGAACAGCTCAAAACAGGGCACAGCTATATTAGGTAAACCAGACTTGGAGTAGCTGGAGCAAACCCCAAATTAAGTTGGACATGACAGTCTGGACAGTTTAATTCACTTTACTTTGCTCTGCTGCACAGAGCTACAGATGTTGCTTATGTGGAGTCCTTCAATTGACTTCAAGGATACTGCTGTGAGTATGAAATCGCAACCTGGGAACGTGTGTGCTGGAATGCACCCCTTAGGTCTTAAAAGCATCACTAACTTGTTTAAACAGAATGAAAACCTTTAGTTGTGATCACTCTAGGAAACCCTCCATGTAACAGGGGTATCTATACTGCATTACCAGTATGTCTGGGAAGGGACACATGATCTACCCCTTCAATCCTGATCCTACAGATTGCCAAATCCAGAAACAATGTAGGGACACCACTCAGGAAAAGCCCCTGCTGTGAACATTAAAGACACTAGAGACAGAGGTTTCGAGAGCAGCCAAAAAGGCTCTCCCCCACTTCCCCCAAGAGATTTTTATGCTGCACTTCCAGCTTTAGCACATGGAAGGCGAGACAGGGGTGAATGTGTGTGAGAATGTCAGTATTTGGAGAAGCCAGGGATGCAGCACAGACATACCCACTGTGTCTATGGCTTCTTGGGCTTGTCTCCTTTTTAAGTGGGGCTAAAAATAAGTGGTATTTCCTCCACTCAAGCCATTCTCAGAAAAGCGCACAGATTTGGACTCTTCGCTCTTCCTTCAAGCAAGAAGAAAGGTGTTGACAACTCCAGCCATTTCAAAATCATCAGTTAGGGCACAAAAATCGTGATTTGCTTAACAACTGTGAGATGTTATGAAAATGAAAATAATATATTTTGGGGCCTTTTTTTTGCCTTCTAGGGGTTTTTTTTATCCCTCAGATTATGTATTTCTGACACATTTTAAGTTTTCTTTAGCTTCTGTCAGGATAGAAACCATTTTTTTTTTAAATGAAACCCAATCTTTAAAAAATGCACAAACTATCCTGACACTTGTGGGTAAATCATGAGAAACTGCAACTGCAAACAATGTCCACGTTTTGACTTGACACCTGGGATTGGAGTAGGCTGTCCACTAGGATAAGCAGGACAGCTCATGCCTCTTGCAGCTGCTGTACCAGCTTCTCTGTAAGCTCCTTTCCACTTCAAGTTAAACTGGGTTCAATTTCTGAGGTTCTCTCTACAATCCTACAAGCTACACACTTCTTTTAAAAAACAAGAACAAAACAGCCACTGAAAAGAGGGGCCAGCATTTTCACCACTGGATACTAGCCCTTTTTTTCAACTTGATCGTTGCCCAGATCTAGCCTGCCTTCCTAGCAGGGGGGTGCGGGCCCTGGTGCAGTGAAAGGATAAAGGAGCACTAGCAGGGGGGCATGTGGTGCAACTGGGGGCCAGGGGAAGAGCAGTGGGGGGTGCCTGGGCACATGATGCATCAGGGAGGAGCCCTGCATGTGGTACAGCTGCAGAAGCACCTACGCACAAGGTACAGTGGGAGGCATGGGGTACAGCAATGGGGGGGCATGTGGAGGATGGGGGCTACACAATACACAGAGGCAGGTCACCCAGATGTACTGTACAGCAGGGGAGTGGAGGAGATATGCAGTCCCCTGGATCCAGGGCCTCTACTGATGCAGCCCTTGCTAGTGTGGCCCATGGACACTGAGAAGTTAGACAGCCTTGGTGTAAATGATTCTGCCTGTTTCCTGTTGGCAGTATGCTGTGCACAATACACATTTTAAACTGACACAACTAATTAGATGGAAGAGATCCATCTGTTTATATACATCTTGGGTAAATTCATGCTGGGTACAAAATGAAAATGTATTGCCTTGACTAAAGATCCACACTTAAATATTGCTTGTACCGGCTGAAAATATAATTTTTTTTGTTTCCTTGTTGGTTGCATAATGAATGACCTCCTAGCCAGTATGTCCTGAGCAGATTCCAGTATCACTTATATTGATGCAAACTAGCAATTCCCTTGACTTCAGTGAAGTAATGCTGGTATAAAGTCAGTGTGAAATCAAACTAGGCCCTGACATAGGGTGCTCTGTAAGCAGGTTGTTTATTCTGCTAGCTTCTGCAGGAGAATTGGCTCCCTTATGAGCTGCTCAGTCAGCTCCCTAAAGCAAGGTTAAGTAAAACAGACAAAGAAAACAAAATCTTCTGTCCTCTCCCAGACCCTAGGAGAAGAGAAGGTTTCTGTTCTGGCCCAGGTCAGCAACCTGGATCCTCCCTGCAGCAAGCGACTTGCTTTCTCCTTCCCCTGCTTTCTGGTCTGGGAGTTTTTAAAGCTCCCAGTGGGATACTCCCACCTTAGCCAAATGCCTGGCAGCTGAGCTTTCTTAGCAGGGCTCACTGTACCCCCTTAAAAGCACCACCCACCCTATTTCTGGCTGCATTTCAGGTACGCTAAGTCACCCAGAGCCCTAAGTAGGGTTAATGAACTTGTTGGATGCTCAGTAATTCTGAGAACCAGGAACTATGAAAGATAAAGGCATTCTCCATCTGCAGAAGCTGGAACACCCTACTTTCAGGAAGTCTACTGCATTCATTATTTGTGCATGTAGTTCTGAAGATACTGGTGGCTGTGATCATGTTTAGTTGAAATGAAAACAAGGAAAAATCAGAGTGACAGTTTTAATACCTAGTATCTTGCAAACAACCAAGTAGAGAAATGTGTGCCGTGCATGACTGACAAGAGAATCCCAATGACATAAGTACATAATATATTTGATCTCACCCACTTGGGTCTATACGATTTTACCTTACAGTTGTCAATGATCCCTCTAATTGGCAATACTTTCCTGGCATTACTGGGCTACAGTTTCATTCCGTTCGTGGTTATTTTAAAACTTTCTTTACATTTACTGTATAACTACTATTATGACATGAAAATCACAGGGCGCTAAAAGCTGCTTGATTTCCTGAAGAATTTATTTTAATTATATGACAGCTGTTATCATCAATGTCATAGTCACAGTGAATTCTTCAGTGTATGAAAATGTGTCTGTCACCACATAAATATGGGAATGTACATATGTGTACAATAAATATTTTAACACACTATGATTTAAAGTATTTAAACTGTGCATATTATTGATTTTACTTTGTATGAAAGCAATGGAGGCATTAGGTAATATCAGATACACTTTGTCATCAGAATTCAGCACAACTTTTTTCTGAGGCAAAAAGTTCCATTATATTTTTAAAGCATTTTCAACTTTTAAAAACACAATGAATTCAGAGTGTGGTTTCTGATTTAATGGTGCAGTGGAATGGGTCACAGTCTGCATGGACAAAACCTGCTATCTCTGATTTTAAAGCATGAGTCTCTATTATATGAGCTGAAAGGCCATGCCTTAAGAAGGTCAAAGCTGACTCAAGATTTTCTCTCCTTGTTCTCCAGCCACAAGAGGGAGACAGAGAGTTAAAACTAACCCTAATGCCAGATTCAAGGATTATTTTTTGTCAATTAACTTCTTTGTGGACTTGCAACTGATCTCTGAAAGATTTTTTTGTTGTTGTTGTTTTTTAAATCAGAGCTCAAGAGCCCCTATATTTTTCCTAACATTTGAAATGTACCATGAACACTAGATACATTAAGGAGTTTTAGAAAGCTATAGCATAATTAGTGAGAAATGGCCAGTGGTGTCCCTCAGGAGTCCGTGCTTGGTCCAGTGCTTTTCAACATCTTTATCAATGATTTAGATGTGGGGGTGAAGAGCTTACTGGCCAAGTTTGTGGATGACACCAAGTTATGGGGAAGCGTGGTAATGCTTGAAGATAGGCTGCAGATACAGGCAGATATAGACAAGCTGGCAAGTTGGGCAGATCGAACCAGATTAAGTTCAACACTGAGAGGTGTAAAGTGCTCCACGTGGGGACCAACAACCCCCAGCATACTTACAGGCTCAGTGGCACCAAACTGACTAGCACCATAACTGAAAGGGACCTAGGGGTAATAACAGACCACGGTGTGAACATGAGCTGTCAGTGTGAAGCGGTGGTCAGCAGGGCAAACAGTACTTTGGCATGCATCAACCGATGCATCTCAAGCAAAACCAAGGAAGTGATTCTTCTGCTTTACTCAGCATTGCTGAGACTGAAGCTGGAGTACGGCATGCGGTTCTGGGTGCCACACTTCAACAAGGACGTGGAAAAGCTTGAGAGAGCCCAGAAAAGAACCACCCATATGATGGGTGACTTGCAAGAGACTTGCAAGGCAAGCCATATGAAGAAAGGCTGAGGGACTTGGGTATCTTCAGCCTAAAAAAGAGAAGGTTGAGAGGGGACTTGGTAGCAGCTTGCTGCTCCATCAGGGGAATACATCAAGGGCTTGGAGAACAACTGTTCACCAGGGCACCCTTGAGGAAAACTAGAAGTAATGGCCACAAACTCCCGGAAAACCATTTCCAGCTTAACACTAGGAAAAACTTCACAGTCAGGGTGTTCAGGCTGTGGAATAAGTTCCCTCCAGATGTGGTGCAGTCACCTACCCCAGAAATCTTCAAGAGGACTGGACAATCACCTCACTGGGGTCACCTCACCCCAGTTGTCTTTCCTGCCTAGTGCAGGGGGGCTGGATCTGATGATCTTGCAAGGTGCCTTCCAGTCCCTAACAAGCTATGAATCTATGAAACTTGAGGGAGGAGGGGTGGGGAGGACAACCACAGCAGGAGCCCTAGGTGTTGTCTTTGTGAGGAGGCACAAAAGCAGCCACTACAGCAGTGGCAGCTGACCATGTCACCACTGGTCATCAGCATGGCAGTCAGTGCTGCTCCATGCACTGCACTGCCTAAGGCAAGGCTATCTAACTTCTAAGCCCCAGGAGCCACATGCCCTAGGGGCCACACTAGCAGAGGCTGCACACAGTGCAAACTGCACCACTCCTCCTTCTGCCCACAACATGCAGACAGGCAAGCATGATTCTCCTCCCTACCTCACCCCCACCCGCAATGCATACCTTTGCAGACATACCCCGCCCCACCATTGTACCGGGCATCTCCCCATCACTACACCATGGAGGCTTGACACCCTCTCTTGCACACAGCTCCATACTCACCCTAATTTCCCCATGCTGCTTACCACGCTGCCCTGCTCCCCACTCTTTGCACCCCTCAGGCAAAGGCAGGAAGTGGCAACCAGAGGAGGGAGGGGGAGTCCAAAGCCTTCACCTGCCATTGCTGCCAAAGCAATGCATGAAGCCCACAGGGTCTTTTGGACTGCCCTGGCCCTGCTACACCTCTATAGGGAGATATTGTTTTAAACACTGTTTAAAGAAATGCATATAAAAGCTCTTATAAACTTATATTTATAAGAGGGCTAAATTTTTCAAGGCATTTAGGCACCTGAAGATGCAGAGTGTCTCCTACCTGGAGATCCAGGAGCTTAGGTGCTGAATTCCCATTGAAATAAGTTCTTCCTCAAATCCCCATAGACATGTACCTGCATCTTTAGGCATCTATGAGCCTTTGAAATTATGGCCCTCACTAATGCACTATTTCAGTGTGCCATAAAAGGATATTATTTGAGATTAAAACCCTGATTATTTTCCTACCATATCAATGTTGTTTTCCTGTTCCTTTCCTTATTATAATACACATAAAACAGCAATAATAATTTCCATAGCAGCCCTTTATCAATTCAGAAAGGACAGAGTAAGCATTAAGTGCCATCAGCTTTACCTTGGGCATTTCAGCTCTCAGTGCCTGTTTAGAAACTATTGTAAATATAGACTATATTTAACTATTACCTCTTCTTGGGGATGCACTTAATCTGAATTTTTTAGCTGATTTTCAACACGGGACAGGCTCTAACATAAAGAATTGCATAGTTTACTGCATCCTTTATGAACAAGAACCACAGTCTAAGCTTTCTTCCGGGTAAGCAGAGACCAGGTTTTATGATTGCACAGCTTTCTGAAGCAGAAGCCCTGTTGGGTTTTAAATCTTTATTAAGTATTATAGCTGCCAGGGGCTGCTAGTATACCAACTGCTAATGCTACCTTGCCTGTGAAGAGCAGGACTGGGGCCTAGATTTTCAAAAGAGATCAGTAGACATCAGTTCCCACTGAGAACAATGAAGAGCACTGATTCCCCCCTTCTGCCCCTGCACACACTGCTTCAGAATGAGAACAAGGGGAGCTTCTAGGGCCTAAGCACTTTATAAAATCCAACCTTGCAGTTAGTGATAACCTGGAACATCCATGTATTCAAGCAAACATGAACTGCGGACTTTGGCTAAGATAGTTGACACCCCGAAGTGCTTGCTTGTTTTTCAGCGAGAAGCCTTCAGATTCTTTTTACTAATAAGGCAAGTGGAATAAGGTTCATATAGTCTTACTGCCTGGATGCATCACAATTCATTGGCAGCACTCACTAATTAAAATATACAGCCTGGTAATGGGAGAGGGCAAAGCATATATTGCTTCCACCATGAGTGGGGAGCTGAGCTTTCATGCAAAGGAAGTTTCATTTGTAAAGTCAGCTTGAGTCTTCTATCATATGTGTTCAATTCTCTTTTACAGTGTATCACCATTTTCTCTTCTTTTTCTTCAGAGCATGTCATTGCATGATAACACAGGGAAAAACTTTACACATTGTGGGAGGAAAGGCTCTCCCATCCTGGGGGCACACAGTAATTACCCTTTGCACTTTTGCCAGTTGGAAAACAGTAATAAGACAGTAACACATTCACTTTTAAGTGTTAAGTTAAACTAGCATTTTCACTTTTAAAAGTAACAGTCTCAATGTCAGGTGTTGAAAGTGTCACTTTTGAAAGCAAATGTGTGACTTATCTGAAAGCAAAGCTTCCGGTACTTTTTTACTGTTGTCAAACTTGCAAGAGCTGGAAGTGATCCGCAAGAGACAGAAACCATCATGGTTTTGAAACAAAACAAACAAAAAAAGTTTCCCCTAAAATTTTCCATTAAACAAACCTGAAAATGTATAATTTTCTTCAACATGAAATTACTCCACAGAAAATCCTGTTCAACAAATCCTTATTTCCAATGTAAGACCTTTGCACTGAAAAAAAAAATTAAGCAGTTTTACCTGCCAAAATAAGATCTTGAGAATTAGTGAATCCACAAATGGCTTTTGAGCCCTTGCTAAAGGATAGTTTGATTATATAAAGAGATTGCCTGTGGTGTGTTCATTTAACCATGTGTATGAAACTGCCATCCTGCCCAGTGTTTTGCATACTGTGCACATGTACAAATGGCTGCATATGAGACAGGGGAAGGCATGGGAGAAGCAGACCTCATCAGCCCAGCTCAGCTTTGTACTTAGTAATCTAGTCAGAGCCTTGCTCTTCAAATGTCTGAGGCCTGTCTGACTGAACTAGTCGGTGTTCAGCTCTCTCCCTTCCTTTCTTTATTCTAAAGCCTTTGTTGAGGTAGATGAAAAAGAATCTTAAAATGACCTCCTGGTTAAAAGTCTTTTAGCACAAAGGGCCCTTCATATTGCATTGCACATCCTTTAGATGTGTCTTTTAATGGCTCCAGTCTCCTGATGACTGCTTCTGGTGTCAAAAACCATTTTTTTGCTAGTCTCAGCAATGACACTTCAACTGTGTTTTCAGGCAAAGACCTCTGTTGCTCACTGTTTGCTATTAGAGAGGCAGCTTCAGCACCTTCCTATAATCATTCTGTACATTTCCACAGCAGGTATTACCTCCAACAGCTAGCATATTTCCCTGCATATAATAGAAGTTTCATGTTTCTTCTTACATCATATATTAATAAAATTATATAAAAATATATTATGCTGCAAAGACTCTCAAACATTAAGAAATCCCTGAATTAAAATTACCTGTGCATATTTAATTCAACCTCCTTCTGCATAGGCAGTTTGATATGCTCTTTTAGTAAGTGGTCACATATTTTTTTCTTTCCTTGAATGCATAACTTTTCAATATTTCTTTGTATTCCTCCTCATTCAATGTGTAGTCTCTTACTTACCACACACAATTCAAGCCCTGCACTCAACACAAAATTATTAATTTCCTTCCTTGTATTTCTCGGATACTTATCACTATAATCTCTGAACACTTCATAAACATTAACCAATCCATTTTTTTCAACAGACTTGGGAAGGTTGGCTGTATTGTTGTCCTGATTTTACAGCTGAGAGCTGACTGCAAAACTGACAAATGCTATTAACTGTAGGTGCTCACCTTGAGACATGGAGACACCTTGATTTTACAGAGAATTTAGCAATTTATAGCCCTTGATAGGCATAAAGAGCCACTCCGGTCAACTTCAGCTTGTCACAAGTACTCAACAGTACTTCAACTCAGGCCCCAGATGTCTGAAATTTAGCCTCTCATCACTTACAAACTCTGTGGCATCTGCCAATTCTCAGTGGCAGCTGTCAACAGGGACCCTAGCACTCTTCCTCCTCCAGTCCCCTTTCTCATTCATTAATCCCCTACCAACATGAAATCATGTTAAGCCCCAGCTCTGGCCAGTGACCACCTGAGTCAGTGAAACAACTAGCCCCAGCAGTTCACTGTTATTCACAGGGTAGATGGGACACAGAGGCTGGATAAGTGCCTTTGCTTTGCTGGTACATATCACAACTATATTTCCTGGCAGGAGAAGAATGCTCAGGCTTGGGACTCCCAGGTGTACTTTCAGATGTTAGTTTTTGGGGAGAGGAGAGGAATCCAGCAGCAGGGGAATAGAGTAGGGGATGATATGAGTAGAATGGGAAAGGAGCAAGATCCTAGAGATGAGGTGATGGATACTCACAGAGGAAGAGGGGAGCTGCATCTAGGATACATCATCTTGGAAAGGAAGAGAGAGAAGTGCTTTCTAGTGATTATATATCCTTCTGCTCCTCTTTGCCCCTCTTCATTAACTCCCTTTTTATTTCTACCACACTTATGTGAGGTGTATTATAAGAGGGGTGAGCATTGCCTCAAAATTTGCCCAACGCTTTCCATACTTGCTTCTGACCCATCCATCTTGCCCCTGGTGCTGGAAACAGCCATACTGTGGTACTTCCTCACCTATATGAGATTCCTAGAAAGTATTGCTCTTTTGCTGAGCTAACACACACAGAGCAAAATTGTAGGAAGGGCATGTCTGTATGGTGCAACCCAGTGCCATGCTGAGATGCACTCTGACACCTCCAGATATGCCAGCTCTGGACCAGAACCAGCATAGCCATGTTAGTGCAGCTCTGCATATGAACTACCTCTAATATGGCCATCTTGGTTCTAAGCCAAGAGCAGTAGGTTGCTGCCCTGCTGAAGTTGTGCCCTAAGCAGATACATGGATTAGATCGCTCATGTTGTGACTTGGCTTCGCTGGGTTTGAGAATAGCCCTCTTAAACAGTCCCTAACACCAGTTTTTTCAACAGGTGCATTTCCAGGCTTCTGCCCACTGTAGGATTAAAAAGGCTGTATGCTGGCTTTGCATACGTTTAGGCTGGAAACTGGAAGGAGGCTCCTAAGCATCAGAGCCATGAGGTTCTGAAACAGCTTCTCTCCAGGATCATTGAGGCAAAAAGCCTGTGAAGTTTTAAGGAAGAACTTGGGTAGATTATGGAAGGGATTATATGATGTACTTCCTTGTGACTGCAGGGAACTAGACTTGGAAAGTAGCTTTTGCTCTATCCTCTGAGCCCAGAGCCAAAGAAGGCAGTAACAAACCCCAGGTCACCTGGGCAGTCATTCTATAGGGATGGCCTGTGACTGCTCTTTCACAGCTTGCAAGAGTTGGGTTCACTCAGGCAAGCCTAGTTAAAATTTTTGCTCTTGCATGGACTTCCTCTATGACTTTTCTGTCTTGCATCCTCTTCCTCAGCTCTCCCTCTGAGCAGAGGGTGGAAGCACTTTCCTGCCTCCAGACAGTGTTGGAAGGATAACAGCCTTAACACCGGTGAGGCGCTCAGATATTATGGGAATGGGAGCCACATGAGAACCTAAGAGAGAGGGCTGGGTGAGGAAAGGCAAGATTATTTAAGATTAGTTGCACAACTTGGGTTGGTTTCTTTCTTTAAGTTATGCACTTTTTATTAAAATGTAATTTATATGCTTATTATATGAATTCTTTTTCTTCTGTGGCTTTCAGCCCCCACATCTGTGGAGCTCAGGAGACAGTTATTGTAAACAGGAAGGACCCTCAAGTTATTATAACATCATTTGAAAGGAATTTGGGCCCTTTTTCCACTGCTACGTTCTGTTATGATACCTTTGCTTTAATGAGGAAACAATGTCAGGCTAAACTCTCAACTTTCCTCTCCTTTGTCACTTTAAATTAGGTCCTAATGTCAGGTGAGCATATTTTTTTAGCCAATTTGATGTTAATGCCTGGTTCCCACTTCACAAGATTTTGTCATGTTTCTCAGGACCTTCCCTGTCTCTCTAAAGCTAACATACCTGTTAGGTGAGGATGGGGTAGAATTGTTCCAAATGCATTCTATGAGTCCATAAGATTAGATTATAGGGCTACATCTGTCACATTACTCAAATAACTGGCAGGGTACAGGCTGTCCAACAGGTTCACTGAATGTGAAGGTGGAAGAAATTACAGGAGGAGAGAGAAAAACTGACTGACTGAGGAGGAGCTATTATGTTCAATTCAGACTTGGAGAGAGAAAAACTGACTGAGAATCTGAACACAGGAATCTAGGGTGGGAAGGAGCCTCCTGAGCCATCTAATCTAGTCCCTTGTGTTTCCAAGCAATCATTACCTGCAGTAATCCCCCAAATCACCCCTTCAAACCCTCACTCAGAAGTACAAGGAACAATATTTGAAACACCAAGAATATCCCCAGGGTACTCAAGGAGCTGGCGAGCGTCA
>NW_017728912.1:30646328-30675302 GCF_001723895.1 Crocodylus porosus | reverse complement strand
TGAAATCTATGAAATCCCATAATATGTTTTTGGTAAAACAGGGGAGACTACAGTAGTGCCAATGTCCTGCTTCTGCAGTGAAAGGGGAAAAACTGATTAATATATGCTCAGAGGACCCTCAGAAAAGGACCGTGTCTCATTAGGTGAAAGTGGAAAACCATTTGGGTGAAAGTAATCTCAGAATGATCGATTTCACAGTTGTGAAAAGGTAAGTGAAAGAGCAATGGAATAAAGACAGTGGACTTTGAAAAATAAAGCAGAGTTCAGATGTAGAGGATTGGTATAGAGGGTCTTTTGGGAGGAATTTCTAAGAAGCTGGCAGTTACTCAGAGAGACAACATTAAAAGACCCAACAGCAAACAATCCTAATGCAGTGGATAAATGGGAATCATAGTAAGAGATCAATATGGCTGTGTCAGGAGTTCTTCTGTGGCTTGAAAAGTAAAAGAAAATCATACAAAAAGTGGAAGCAATAACATGTAACTAAGGACGAGTACAGAGGAATAGCACAAGCAGCTAAGAATAAAATCAAAATGGCTGAGAACGTGAGTTACAGCTAGCAAGGGACATGGTATATTCTAAAACTACATAAGGCATAAGATGATGGCAAATGATACAATATTGCTTATGGAGACAGAAGGTAAAGAATAGAAGACAGAGAAACCTGAAGTACTCAACACCTTTTTTGGTTCAGTCTTCATTAAAAGGTTAATAAACCTTTTCATTAAACTTATTAAAGGGCTACAAATGTGAGCCAGAATAGGAAAAGGAACATATTAACAATACTTAGGTAAGCTAAATGTATTCAAATAGGGAGGGCCCAGTGAAATTCACCCCAGGATGCTAATTTTGGAATTAGCCAAAATCATTTTTGAACCACTGGTGATTGTCTCTGGTGCCTTGTGAAGCTCAAGGGGGATAACAGAGAGTTGGGGAAGAACAAACATAACTCCTTTAAAAAAAAGGGGGAAAAAAGAAAGGCCCAGGAATTGTAGACTAGGCAGCCTAATGGCAAACCTTGAAAAGACATTATGATCAATTAAAGAAATCAATATATTAGCACCTAAAAGATAAAGCAGCCAACATTGATTTGTCAAGAACAGAGTCAAACAATCTAATTCCCTTCTTTGACATGGTAACTGGCTTTGTGGACATACTTATAAGCAATGGAGGGAAAATTGGTGTAGATTAAATCAGCATAAGGTTCTTGAAAAACTTCTCATAGAGGAGCCAGCAGTTCTCTGTGAAACCAGCAAAGCGTTTCAAGCAGGGTTTTGCAAGTATCTGTCTAGAATCTGGTTCTATACATTCTTTTCAATACTAATTGAGATGGTGGAATAAAGCATGCGTATAAAATCTGTAGAGGGTACCCAGCTGGGTGGGGTTGCAAGCACTTGGGAGGACAGGATCAGAATTGAGAATTATCTTGATAAACTGGAGACATAGCCTGAAGTGAGGACGTCAGTAAAGGAAAGTGTAAGATGCTACACCTCATAAGGAAACATTGAATGCAGAAATTCAAAAAGGGCAACCACTGGCAAGACAGAAAAGTATCCAGGGTTTATAGTGACTTACAAATTAAACATGAGTGAATGATCTGATGCTACTTCAGAAAGAGGCCAGTTTAGTTTGGAAATGTATTAGCAGGAGTGTTGCATGTAAGAAGCGGGAGGTAAATATTGTGCACTGCTTGATGCTGGTGAGGATCAGTGGAGCATTGCATCCAGTTTGAAGCACCGCGCTTTAAGGAGGATGTAAAGGAACTGAAGAAATTCCAGACAAGGCAAACCTAACCGGTTTGGAACAAATGACCCATGTGAAATGGATGAACAATATGGATTTATGTTCTCTAGAAGAGAATATTGTGGGACTGTAATATCATTTTGCAACTATATAAATGAACACTAAAAAGAGGATAATGAATAATTGTTCTCCATGTCTACTTAAGGCAGGGCAGGAAATAATTGGCTAAATGTTAGCAATTTAGCAAGAAGCTATCTAACTGTAAGGATAGTGAAGTACTGAAACATGGTACCTAAGGACAATTCTGCATCCCATTCACTAGAGATTACACAAACCTCTGTCAGAGAAGTTTTAAGTATATCTGACCTTATCCAAAGCTGAAGGAGCAACTGGATCAGCATCCCCAAGCTGTGGCTCAGTGGCAGCTTATTGCCATTGAGAATTATTCCATGTTCCTCTCAGCTACTGAAAATTACATTAAAAAGTTACAATGGGGGTTGACAGGGAAGGCAGAGTATGATGCTGCCTGTGGTGTGCAACTTGCTTATTGCTGTTGCCCACAGGCCAAATGAGGTTGGTGACCACTGGATGAGATGATGTCTTAAGATCCCTTCTATTTCTGTATTTCTATGCTGTTCTCTCTCTCTCACTTCCTATTTCCTGGGGGGAAAACAATGTAAGGATTTTCCTACTTATTTTATTCTTGATGTGCTATGTGTTTTATTATTGATTGCCAAGGTCTAAGAGGTGCATCCAACCCTTTGATGGACCTTTTTTGCAGCTGTATCACATCATAAGAGCTAAGAGACAGAGGTGGGGGTACTGAATAGAAACAGAATCTTTTAAAGAGATGGCTAGATTCCCACATGGGCCCTGATTTAAAGACTGGGCCATAGAGAGCTTGAGACCAGCCTGCGTATGTGCCCAGGCATATCCATCCTCTCTTTGATAATCCGTAAGAGTAAACTGCTACCTGGGAATGATGAGGCAAGAGGCAATGTGATCACTATTCTTTCTCTGCTAAGAATTGCAAAAGCCCTATATTATTTTGTTATCCTGTTTTTTCCACCCATGCATTCCTGTTCTAACAAGTGCCTTTGTCTTATGCACCTGTAGTGGTGAATGCCTTATCTTTTGACTTGTAAGGCCTTTGGGGGCAGGGACCGTTATTTTGGATATGTACGCACAACACAGTAGTGGTGTCCAGAACTTGTGGCCTCTAAGTGCTTCAGCATCTAAGCCCTGAACATTTCAATGGTGAAACAGTTCACTTAGTGTGCAAGGCCATGTCCTCTCATATCTCCCAGCTCCTTCATTTCAGAATCTGTGCCATCCAGCATGAATGCGACTCTTAGGCTATTTTATTCACAAATATTAGTTAGTGTATTTCCAAATGGGTACTCCAACTAGTTAGATACTACACAGTTCTAATCTGCTTGGTCTCTTCATATTGACCCTCTGACCCCACTGGCTTTTATACATTGTCTCCCAGGTGAGCATCATTTGTTAATTTAATGAACACCTTGCTTACTCTATTTACCAGAGAGGCAGGGTGGCACCTTAGACAATGAAGATTTGGCAGAACAGAAACTTTTCTCAAGAAACTTTCATAGCCAGATGACTCTCACAGCAAGACTCTGTGGGCATGTCCAGATGAGCACACACTTGCAGTACACAGTGCCACAGACCTGTCTGCAGCACTGCACACCACACATGCCACACATGCAGGGATTCCCCACACTAATTTGCAGCACATGGGAGAAGGTTTGACACTGGGAGATCTGAGTGTCAAAAAAACTTCCAGTTGGAAAAAAGTGTGGTGCTGCATGTAACAGCAGTGTGCACCACCTGAAATCAGATCCTGTCTGGATGGAGCCATGCTGTAGCTGCCAGCCAGGCTCCCTGCTGCCAGATTGCCACTGCTGGAGCTCCAGGTGACCCCAGGACCCCAGGTAAAGCTGCATATTTTGCTGCTGCTATTCATCCCCAGGGAAACACATGTGTTTGTACATCTGGATCTGGCTATGTGTGTATAAACTTTTGAAATATTCAACATATGCTATTTTGATATTTTCAAAAATTAAAAATTCTGTGATTTAGTTCAAAATCACTTTGTTTTAAAACTGAATTTCTAGTAAAAAGAAACATCAACATTATTCTCATCAAGTATGCCAAATATATTTCAAAATTTTCAGGTTGTAAAAGTTGTCAAGTTTTAAAATTTTCATTCCAATTCAGAGTGTGTAAAATTTCTGAACTCTTAAAAGTGTTCATCAGATGGAAAGACTATCCAACTGGGCCCTTGCCTTCTCTAGCATTTGGAAAAGGCTCTTATAACAAAACAAACTGAGTCAAGCATTTGCTAACACGTGTGGCAAGCTTCAGAACCACTTTGTTTGCTTACAGATGCAGAAGGACTGATGGAGGGAAGAGATGACAGGCAGGCAATGTCAGAGAGGAAAAAAATAGTGAGAAAAATGAGACAGGAAAACCCAGGAGGGGAATGGAAAAGTGCAGGAAATAACAGTTGGGTAAACCAAGGAAGATTTAAACTAAATAAATCACATTTAAAGGAGATGACCCTGTTTTTCCAGGACTGATTTTTGTGTTTGGGAGCCAAGTCCACTGTGCCTGAACAATGCAAGCACCCACTCACTGTAGGCCACACGGTGAGTTCTTTAGATAGGGTACTTTTATGTTTGTAAAGCATCTAACACAGCAGGCTCCCAGTTGTGGCTGAGGACATCTAAGCACTGCTGAAGATGAATCCAGTGATAAGAAGGTTGTATACTCATGTCTGAATCTCAGGTCTTATTTAGACATTTATACCAAGGCTGTGTGAGTGTCTAAACATCACCCTTTCATTTGGGAAAACTAAACACCCACCATAAATTGGTTTCATGCCTGCACAAAGTGATAAGGAAAATGGAAAATTAGCCAAGGATCCTACTGAACCCACACATGAAAAAATGGAGTATCTGAAGGTAAAAGAACCCCCCCCACCCCAGGGAAACACCCTTTCATTTGATCTAGTGGTTTCTCAAACATTACCACAGTTCCAAGTAAAAATGAAGTAGTAAGTAGTCATGCTTGCTTTCACGTACTTCAGTATAGAGTTGTGAAACCTCCATTGAATTAAATCTTGTGCATCTGGACTTACACCCATTGAAATATGAGCAGAGCTTGACTCAACACTTGACACTAATGTCCAGTTTCAAAGCATAAATCTAGCATGACTTAATGCAGCAGAAATGTATTGGGAATGTTTAAACTGAGAAGACATTGCAATTAAGGTTGAGAAATAGACTTTTCATAATCTAAACTCAGTGGCCAATGACACTCCCAAAGCTTTTTATTAGGGCTACGTGAAACACCATTGTTTTGTTTTGACATCAGTTTCAGTGTTTTGTTTCATCATCTTGTTTAATTTTGAAGCACTGTTCCATTTTGTTTTGTCGAAACTGTTCTGCTGTTGCAACATGTTTTGACATTTTGTCCATAAGCTATAATGGGGAATCATGAAAATGCTGCAGCCCGCCAGTGGGAGGTGGGGAGAACCAGGGCTGCACTCCACCTCCTGCCACTGGGCTGAGCTCTGTGGGGCTGCATCGCTGCTTGGAGTGCAGCCCAGGCTCTCCCCTGCCTCCCTCCACCAGGCTGCTTCAAAACTCAGAATGTTTAGAAACTTTTGAAATGTTTTAAGTGCCCTCATTTTGTTTCAAAGCTTTTTGTTTTGTTTCAATTTTGCTGTTTTGAGCTTGAAACTCATCAAAACAGCTTCAAAACAAAACATTCGGCAAAATTTCACACAGCTCTACTGTTCATGTTATGGTAGTCCCAACCTTCTACCCATTTTGAATTCCTTTTAGTTTACTGGCCCAGGAGTCCAGAAAACATGGACTACTGATGAATAAGAATAAGCTGTTCACAGCAGCTACTACACTTGTTAACCTAGTTATTCTTTGCCCAATTTCACACAGGGATTAAGAACTGGTATCTGGTCCTGCCATCAACTGCAGGCATTTAGCAAGACTACTGAGGCTCCTGGCTATTCAGATTCCATTTTCTGAATGGCTATTCTCTTACAATGACATGGAGCTCTTGACTAGACTTGAAATGGACTTTAAGGGTAACCTAGTCCCCCCCTTTCCTCCCCTCCCAACTTGACATGGCAAAGAGAAAAAAAATCTCTTTGTGGAACTTCACTCCTTTGATGATTTACCCATGTAGACATGAAAATGTATATACCAAGCTGCATACACATATTTAAATGATCTTGGAGAATTCTTCTGGGTTTGTTTGCCTGATAAGATAATTTACCTTGACTCCCCTGAACAAGGTGCTGCACAGCCTGGGTCCTTGTATACACATCTCAACCTTCTCTGTCGGCTCAACAGTCTGTAGCAGAAAGCCCCCTTTGTACATTTCTGATATCCTTCTGGCCCCTGAAACACAGTTCCCAGTCTAGTGTAATAGGTGTATCAATTAAACAGTTTAGATCTGCCAGGTCAGACCTTCAGTACCTTGTGAAGACAGCTCAACTGAATTCCAGTCACGTCATCTCCAATCTCCTAGTATCAGAGCGAAATTCTCCTACTGCAGTGATGCTCACAACCAGACACGATGGATGCCAGTAGGCCTATCTGTCAACATGCATTTTTTATTCTGCTGCCCCTCCAAAAGAGGGAGGGCAAAAAGAGTCCTCAGTGTAGCCACCACCAGTGCATCCATTGTAGCAGAAACCCCCTTTGTACATTTCCCTTCTGGACATGGATATAACACAAGCCCCTTCTTGCCTGCACCCTGGTCTCATTTTGTGCATTTCTTTTCCTTCTAAGTGTTGGCAGAGACCTAGCACACCCATTGCGTGGGTGTGGCAAGGCTCAGCGCAACCTGGAAAGCTGAAGTGGCTTTCTGTAGGAGAAACCTAGAAACTACATCTACATATCAGTTAAGCTCAGTTTCACTAAAGAAAACAAAAGAACTAAAATATCCACTGCCAAGTCTGTAAATATATCCTGGTGCTAACTCACTTACTATCCCCAGTAGCCTTTGATCCTCACTACCTCACATTGCATTTTTATATATTTCTCACAGTGCATTTTTATATTTCATCTGTCTCCTCTTTACCATGGCATTTTGTATTTTATATTTTATACTTTTAAACTATTAAGGAATGTATTCCCTGTAGAATGAAGTTACACCCTGGACCTTTGTTAAAACTGTATTGAAATTGTAATTGTAAAGTGATAAAATCTGTTATATTGGGCAGTCCCTTGTGTGAATGTGAGTGAATGATGATTATCAGTAGACAATAGCCTAGTCAAAGGAACTCCATTTTAAGCTAATCAAGCTAAAGTACTGATTCCTAGAACTGAGCACCTACCCTATTGACTATTTCTGCAACCCTAAACAATACCATTGTTAATTAATCAAAATCACAAACTGACTCCTGAAACTTCAGGTACCAGCAGGCAGAGACCCCTTTCATTAACAGCTGTCATGTACTACCCAAAACCCATATGGGACAGCAACCTTCAGATTGGGTAGCCAAGATGATGCTGGGGAATCACACAAGTCTGCCAGAAAGGGATAAAGGGCAGTGAAGCGTGACCCTCAGTGGCTTCCTCTCATCTAGCACCTGGCTTATCAAGACAGAAGGCCAAGCAGGTGACCCCCTTCTGGAGAACAGCAGACTCCAGGGCCTCGGATAGGTAAATATATGGACACCAGTGCTCTCATAATCACAACAGCAGCTATACTACACTACATGGATTTGAATGAGCGAGTGTACTAAGGTAACCAGTACCACCCAGAACTCAAAGTTTGCATTTATGATTTTATTGATAACTTCACATCCTGTCCAATAAACTAGAATTTATTATGAGCCCATGAGTTGGTTCTTTGTAGCCAACAAGTCTATCTAACAACAGATGAAAAAATTGCACCCAGCAACTCTGATTGGCTCACCCAGACTGTCTCACATGCTGTGTATCTCTGTAGCATTGTGAGTTGACTGTAAGGGAGTTCCTTGCTTGGCTGGAGTATTAGAGTCCAACCCACATGACACACCATCTCCCTGGACCTGTGGGCAACGTTCCCTCTAATGAGTAGTGGTCCGTGAGTGTGCCACTTTGGTCCTGTTTCCCCCTTCCAGTGGGGCGCAGTCCATGGGTAAGTGTCCCAAAGTTACTGAGCAGGTGGGAGCAGGCAGGGTTTGGCCACCACCCCTCTCCATGCTAACTGCTGCCCAGAGCTGTGCAGTGGAGTGCTGTGGGGCAGCCATGGGCCGGACACAATCAGTTGATAAAACTAAAAGGGAGGCACCGTGGCTGGCATGGGACATTTACTGAAGGTAAGCTCCTCACTCCTTATGCAGGGCAGGGAGCGGCTCCTCCCCAAGGGGAGGCAGGGACAGGGACAGGACAGTGGTGGGGGCTGGGGCTGGGGCCAGGGCGGGCTCTGCTGGCTCCAGGGAACTTCTCAGTGGGCTCTATGAGCTCAGGGGAACTGCTCTACTCCCCACATCACCTTGGGGAGCGAGGAGGCACGTAGATTCAGGGATGGGGAGTGGAGCAGTTCCCTGGAGCTGGCACAACCCGTGCCAGCTCCCAGCCCCAGCCCCAGACCCCATCCCTGCCTTGCCTCACCTTGGGGAGGAGTCACTGGCTGCCCCATGTGAGGCTCTGCCAGCTCTGGGTATCTGCTCCACTCCCCATCCTTGATGCCATGTGCCTCCTTGCTCCCCAAGGTGATGCAGGGGAGTGGAGCAGTTCCCCAGAGCTGGCAAAGCCCGCCCTAAGCCCTGAAGCCTGCAGGTCCCCAGCCCTGAAGCCCCATACCCCCAGCCCTGAAGCCTCCCAGCTTCCAGGCCCCAGCCCCCACTGCCTGACCCAGGTGAGGAGTGGGGAGCTTACCTTCAGTAAGTGTCCCACGCTGGCCCCGGTGCCTCTGCCACGCTCCACACCCAGCTCTTCTCTGGGTGGGTGTGTAGCCTTCAAAAGTTTGTGCGTGGCAAGATTTTTACATGTGCACAGCTGTGCATGCATGTAGCTTAAAGGGAACACTGCCTGTAGGGGAGGCTGGGACCAAAGCACACTGGGATGCTGGAGGACTATGCTGCAATGTCTTGCAGAAGAGAACATGTACATAAGTTCATTCTCCCTGAAGAAACTCTCCTCAGAGCCATTTAATCCTGGTTGCTCCCAGGTTATTTTTCTCTCAGAGTGATCATTTTTGTTCTGGGAGAAAAAACCTGAATGTTTGTATACTTTTGGTTTCTACTGGGAGAGCAGCAACCAATGCCTGTAAATGCCCCTATGAAACATATGGTGATAACTCAGGGCTCTGCTAGAAACCAAAGGCCTTGGGAAGAATTCTCCCTGTTCCCAAAGAATTCCCTCCAATTCCACTCTGTCATATACTGGTATACACATGCATATGTAATGTAAACAAAAACTAGTGAGAGTCACAACCATGTAACGCATTTTGCTTTTTATTATTCAGTGGGAAGGACATTAAAGGATTCTCCTTTATTCTAGGCGCCCTCAATAAAAGGCAATGTATTAAAAATTTAGTTTCACCTACATCACAATAGATAATGATAAATGATTAAGTGGTAAAATCACTTTTGCTTTCTCTTCAAATGCACAGAGCTACAAAGTAGGGCTGTGTGAAGCTTCTGGTGATGATTTGATTCAGAGGAGATTCAGCCTGATTCGGTGGCTGAATCTCCAAATCCAAATCAAATCAAGGGACCAATAAAAAGGTCTGAATTGATTCAAAGCTCTTCAAATCTTCGGAAAAGATTCGGAGAGCTTTGATGATTTGGACACTGATTTGGACTCCCCACCCACTGCAGCAGGGAGCTGGAGCAGGACTCAGAGCTGGCTCATGGAAGAGCCCCCTACACAGTGCGGGGCAGTGGGGGACAATGGGGATTTCCCTCCCCTCCCCTCCCCCTGTCAGCAGGACTGATGAGTTTGGGGTTTTTTCTTGTTTTTTTTTCTTAAAGGGCTGGAGCCATGGTACGTGGGGCAGGCATGGGGGGGGCTAGGATAGCAGCTAGAGGTTTGTGGGATCAAGTAGAGCCCCCCATGCAGCATGGGGTAGTGGGGGGCAGCAGGGATCGCTCCCCACTCCGCAGCACCTGGTGAGTCGGGGCCTTTTTTACCCCAAGTGCCGGGGCCTGGGGTGGGCAAGGCAGCCATTGCCAGTCTGGGAGAGTGGATGGGGGATGGTCCTGGCCTGGGTCATTTGGAGATTCTGAGGTTCGATAGCAGTCGAATCTCCAAAGCAGATTCAGCTGAATCGATTTGGGACAGTGACTCGAATTACTGAATTGAATCACTGTCCCCCAAATCAGCCGAATCCAAAGCAAATACTAGCTGCTTTGTACAGGCCTACTACAAAGGGTAAAAAACAAACAAACAAAGGGCCACAGCAATATTGCTTCTGAAATTAAAGTACTGGAGGGAGCTATTCAACTACTGCCATTCTTCACCATTCTTTGAGCCCAACATGCAACACCAGCATATCACAACCTAAGGTTTAGCTTTGTGAATTTATATGCCTATCAGTGTTCTGGTCCTTTTGTGTTTTATTTTGTCAAGCATTCAGATGTCTGGTGGTATGCTGTTATCTAGATCAGGTATAGATGTCTTTTAGGAACACTCCTGCTCCAATTTTACAAAAGTACATCTGGGACCTTAAATTATCTGATTTTTTCTGGATAGCGATTTACACACTATTGCAAGGCTAATTTTGGTCCCTGAATATGATCCTCTTTTATTTTGGTAGAAATGATGCATATATGGTTCTGTTTATCATTAGAATCTCCTAGAGGTGATTTCCAAAGAATATTGAACTTATTCCTTTTAAGTTTTGCATCATTATGATGCATAAAGGAGTTAAAGCTTTATCTTTTCTTTTTCCTGTAAGTTTTGCTTTCTGCCCTTAAAAAAGAGAAAGAAGAGAAATCCAGGCCTTATCTAGAATCGTAGCCTCTATGATGACTGAAATGCTAGTGAAATGATAACTTCACAAAAACTAAGTGTGAAAGGCTGCAGGAAATGAAAGGGGGAGTTATGAACATCTATTTTTGCTAGCATCTCAACTTGAATGTCTAATTAACATTTTAGATAAAAGCAGTCTGAGTTAAAAGTTCAAGGCATTCATCCCTTCACATGATGATGAAGAGGTCAAAATAAATGTGCTTCAAGTTCTTTTAAAAGTCCTTCAAGAAAACCATGAAATATGAGATGCAATATTTCTAAAACAATGAACAAGAACAATGGAATTCAATAACTCACAGTAAAATAGCATTCCTTGTGCTATTTCAGAATATGGCTGCTAACTGTATATAAACTTTGCAATAATTGAGGCCTGTTGAATAACAAATATTATTAAGCATGAAATATATTTTGACCTCCTAAATGTCCACAATCCCTACAAGTAGGATGCATGAACAATTAGTACAAAATTAATTAATTAATAAAAAAATTAAAAAGTGAGACAGTTTCTAGGCTATCCAATTTAATAGGTGGCCTTCTTTTTGGCCTCAATTTAGTAGAAGCTATGTATTTACTTAGTCTTATAAAGACAAGAATGTGGGATTTTCCAGAGGTCCTAGCACTGGCCAGAATTAATTGTCGCCGCAGCCAATGGGACAACACTCCTAGACATTAGTGGGAGCAGAATAAGGCTGAAATAGAGCATTTGGGAAAATTGTGTCCTACCTGTAAAGTCCTGGACTCCTTTGTCTCAATAGGAAAATGACTATCAACTTAAGTGGGGCTAGGATCCTACACCCCAGCTCATCCAGTGGTCACCCAAACATGTGATTGCTCAGATGGTTCTTGCATGCCTTTCAAAAACTGTCCTAAACTGGGGCTGGGGGCAGGAGGGAGCTGGGTCAGATTAATTATTTACTCTGTTTTTAATTTAGGGTAATATGCAGCTGCTAAATGTTGTAACCACTCCCATCCCATTCTCTCCTCTACACTAGCGTCTATCTCAATCTCTGCTCATTTTCTTCAGAGGATTTGAATGTATAATCCCAAGCACACTGGCTGGAACTCCAGAGCCATTGCTTTCATGACCCTTGGGTCAGGCCAGTTGTCAGTATGAAATACTGCTGATGCTAACACTGTAATAATGGGTAATAGTAATACAAGGATAATTATGAAAGTACCTATGTGACTGAGAAGCTTAAAGGGAATTTAAGTTCCTAGGTCATTTAAATGGTTTTGAAAATGTTGCTAATTGTCCCTTAATTGAACAATGTATATTTATTGCAGGCAATGCGAGAAACAGTGTCACATGCACCTCCAGTTTCACCCCATACATAATCATTCCAATATCTCCATAATTTTGACCGGAAGAAAAAAAAACGCTAACACTGTCACATTACATCTTCCCTTTAGAAAGGAATTATTCTTTGCAATTTTCTGTTGTACTCTTCTAGAAAAACTCTACTATCATCTATGCTTTTGATGCTTTACCATGATTTTGAAGGTGAACAGCTCCCATCTAGTCCTTATCAAGACATCACAACAGACAATAATGGTTTGGGATTCTCTGTTCCCCCTTGTTTGGTTGAAGACACATGGCATCCCTTCAAGCTTTCAGATTTGCACACCAAAGAACACTTTGAACCCAGTGAGTTGGATCCAGAAAAGTTCAATGCCTATGAAAAACACAACACACATTATTTTCTGCGAGTAACAGTCTCCATCCAACACAGTTTATTTTCATCTCCATATTCTTCATCTGCCCTCTGTCCCCTACAAATCTTCTGCTTGCTGACTACTGTCTCTGCTGAGATAAAAAACAATGTGGAGCAAATGGCTTTATTTACTTGTGGAGCTACAAAGCTGTTTCTTGAGTTATTCTCTGGGTTTTTTTTAATGGCAATGAGTAGATGTTGTTGACTCTAGACATCAAACTAAATAATTTAACCATAATAGCACCACTAGGCTTAGTATAATTATGTCATGTTAAAATGCAGGGTAATAGTTCGCTGTCGCTGTATCATAACTCAGCCTGTAATGATTTCTCTGTCCTGTTCATATTAGAAGCAAAAGAAAAATAAGCCAAAATTAATTTACAACTCTTTATAGCACAAGGGCACATCACTGACAGCTCCTAAGAAATGTCTTCTCAAAATTATATTGTAAATGAATACCAGGAAGCAAGATTATAAGCCATCTCTCCAGTTTTACCCCACTGCATTGAGACCATCAGTAACACTATATTTCTGTTAAGACACACAGCCTCAGATATCCCATGCCAAGGAACAAAATGTTTTCTATCTGCCTATATAGCCCTGAGGATAAAAAAAAAAAAAAACCTTTTACCTGATTCATAAAAAATGAACTAGATGGATCCAATCTTACCAATTGACTTCTCTGCTTGGAAACCCAATGACAATATATAAAGAATGACTCAGGCAAGGGAGTGAAGCTATACATTTTAAACAACTTTCTCCCAAAAATATGGGCAGTCCAAAAGTTAAAAAGAAAAAAAACTACCTTTTCAGTGTCCTCAGGGTAATGACAGTGACATTACTCATCAAAAAGCAAGAGGGAGAAGGACTTGTTTTTTGAATTAACTGATATCCTGCCGTTCCCCATTTCAGTGTCAGAGGGTAAGACTGCAGTTCTCTCGTTATGCCTTTTGAAATGTATCATTTAGTTTATAAGCATTATCAAGGACATCATAGAACGGAAATCCCAGTTAATAGTGGCCACCCCGCTTATACATAATTGTCACTTACTATAAACACTGAGGTGACGGTGAGGGGATGAAAAATGGAACCAATTACTTACTATAATAGGTCAAGCAGTATGTAGCAAGGCTTCCCTCACCAAAAACTGAACCCCACCACAAAGAATAAGTAGCCAGAAGCAGGGCCATCCCTAGGTGGGGGTGAATCGGAGCAACCACCCTGGGCCCTGCGCTTTGGGGGGCCCCACGGAGCTGAGTGGAGACTCCACACCACCACTGCTTGCTTCGCATGCAGCCACTGGCTACCCCCCACCTCGCTGCCGATGCTGCTGATGGTGGCAGCAGCTTCTTCAGGTGTGGGGCACGTGGGGGCAGGGTGCCACATGGGCTGATTGGCCCCAGGCTCTACACCCTGCTCAAGTAGGCTCTGCCCAGGACAGCTGTGAAACAACACTAAATAATGAGCAGGGGGTTGAACTAGATGACCTTCCGAGGTCCCTTCCAACCCTAACTTTCTACGATTTCTAAATCAAACAAGTTCACAGTTGTGTCAAGCAAGGCTCTCAAAGCACTTCCAAAACATCAGTGCTAGATCATTCCCTGCATAGCATCCCTGACCCAAAGTATGGTGACTGACTCAGAAGCAGCATCATAAACTCATAGGATTGGCAGGGACCTCAAGGTACATTGAAAGGTGCTGGGACTCAGGCATGTCTCTGAGTCTCACTGCTTATCCGCTGCTCCCTTTCTGCTATCATTTTCCCAGCCTGTGCCCTCAAAAGATTACAAAATCTCTCCCAGGGCTAGCCCAGCTCCTAAAGCTTGAATTCACTCCTTTTTTTTTTTGCTATGTATATAGCCTGTCTTGCAGGTCCCAGTGAGTCTCACAACACAACAGTAAGGATGGCTGGAAATTGTAGAAGAGCCAGATGCACTACTGAAATGCAATTTTCACAGGTGTTGCAGGAAGCAGTAGAAATTCACCCTTTGCCAAGAGAGACCATAGAATTACAGCAAGCCTAGCACAGGGTAAGCACAAGTCCTGGCTTATCTGAGCCTATGAAGAAGATGTTAATACAATCCACCCATGGCCATGGACAAAAATCCCATATTAACCCAGAATTCCCACTCAGCAACAGCTAGGCTATCACAGTTATCTCCCTATTGCAACAAAAAAGCAGTGTTTTCCCTGTCTCAGGTATTGATATGTAGTAAGCAGTAATACTCCCTGGGAGGATAACCCTTGCAAATTTCTGTAGTGCAGCTGGCCAGACATTCAGGCATCATCAAACAGCAACTTCCCTGGAATCACATTCACACCCTGTCTTACACTAAACAGGCTTCAGATCATTTGTTCACCTCAGAAACACAGTAGGAGGATATAAGGCAATCACAGTGAGGCTGCGCGCAATTCAGCACTTCACGAGGTGACATCGCACTGGGTAGGGTTAGTCTGCTGTGCACGGAAGTTACACCACTGACAGCTACATATGGAGGTTGTGAATCGACAAGACGTTACAGATTTATGGAGACACAGCTGAAGGGTGATTCTTGTGGAGGAAGGCAGACACTGTTTTTTATTGCTTCAAAGGCAGGCATGTACTGAAACGAATGAGCTGCATGAAAGTTGGGAAGATTTAAAAGAGAATTTGAGGATCCTGATCATTATTTCTTCTTAATCTACCTGGAGGAAATACTTTATAACCCCAGTTCAAGACAGGTTGATAGTATGATGGTTTACAAGTGCACCCTGGACCACAGCATGTTGAGCTGGGGTGGAACAGCCCCAGTTGGGAGGGGTTCAGCCTGCCAACCTGGGGCTGCTCTGCCCCAGCTGGGCATGCTGCAGAGGGCCTGCTGGGGCATAAGGGTATATCAGTGTGGGGCTAGCTGGCAGGAGCCCCCATACTGTAGCACCCTCGTGCCCCAACGAGCCGTGCCTACATGTGCATTTCAGCACATGTAATTAGTCTACTGTAGGATAGTATTTGTCTCTGGCAGTAGTATCCTACAGCAGAGTTAATTAGTTCACTGCGCCCTAATAGAAGTGCATGTGTAGACAGTAAAGCTTTACTGAAGAGCTAATTAGCCAGTTCTGCAGTAAAGTGCACATCTAGATGCACCCTGTGTGTAACAAATTAGAGGAAGCTTTTGAAGAACAACAGTAATTGGCTAGTGGAGCTGATCTAGGATTTAATTTTTTTTCAAGAAGTTGTTTGGGGTCCTTCCTGCCCCGACAAAACTGATCAAAGAAACCATCAATTTTGCTGAAATGAGACATTTCATTTAATTTCAGGTCAGCTTGATGTGAAACCATCAAACTCTCCTATGGTACTTCCTTGCTGCAGTAGGCTGGGTGTTGCAGGCTTCCCTTTTTTGCTCTCTATTTAAAGCCATGACTGGACCACATTTTCCAAGATGGGACAAGGTCTCTGTCTCAGCTGGCTAAGCTGCCATAGCACATCACGGCAGATATAGCTCAGCTAGGAGTCTGCATTATATAGATGCATAGTTTTTAAAACCAGAAGGTACCATTAAGGTCATCTAGTCCAACTGGCAGTATAATAGAATTTTAGCTGGTTACTCCTGTACTGAGACCAATAGCTTCTCTAACTAAATCATATAACCTAGAAAGGCAGCTATTCTTGAATGGAAGACTAAGGGATGGGAAACCCATCATTTCCCTCAATAGTTTACTCCCATGGTTAACCACCTGCTTTGTTCAGATGGTGTATCCTTTTTTTTCCCTTTCAATTTCAATTTTCAGCTTCCAGCCATTGTTTCTTATTTTGCCTCTCAGCTGGACAAAATAGTTTTTTAGCACTTGATGATGTTTGTACCTATGAAGGTACTGGTGCAACATGATGAAGTCACCTGTTCATTGATTATTAATTGAAGAGACTGAACTTTTTATGTCTCCTTTTTAAAAAGTATGTCTTAATAGCAGAGTAAACTCAGGTGGCAGCACTCTGGTAGAAGCAGCTGGCGTAAGTGGGTTTGGCTGTGAGCAGACAGGAAAGCCTTGTCTGTGTCCTCAATGGGACAGCATTCAGCCATAAACAGCACTTTCAGGACTTCTAGCACCATATCCCATAGTTCTTTGAGCTGCCTCATGAAGCATGGTATAACTCTCTCACTGAACCATCCATTGGGCCACCTTAGGGGAATTGTGGGAAGGCAGTGGAGGACTAAGGACACTTGAATAATTCAGCCTGAGTCCCTACTGAAATATGGGAAGGTTACCATCCTAAGTGGAAGCACTACCCGAGTTTTAGCTTATATTCCCAGATGGGCCAGTAGCCTAAATTAAACATCTGGGTGAGAGGGCTGTGTATGCGCAGAAAAAAATGGGATAGGAGCAATACCCAAGTGCAATCAGGGACTGGTTCTCACCAACCATAAGTCAGAGCAGCCTCTGGGCTGAGCTAAGCCATGTCATCTGAGGGAAGTCTTCCCAGTACCAAGCCAGGCAACATATACATTCAAGTTTCACTGGAGCACAAAACATTCCCACTTCTCTCCTATGCCAGGAAACTTCAAATGCAGGAGTTTGGTCTAGGAGGCTGAGACAGCCAGCTGGCTCTGGGTTGCTCTGTGATAGCTTTCTGGCCTCCCATACAGTGCAGGAATGGCTGAACGCTTTTAATGCATCCATGTCACTGTTACTCTTGGTTCATGTAATATCTTGCCAGGCTTCAATTGCAGGTTGGGTGCCATCAAACATCTTCAGCATTGATTACCCTTCTCCTTCAACCCCTATTTAACACCTTTAAAGCTGCATCAAACCATTTTGTCACAAACCAATAACAGCCCAGAACACAAGCATATAACTGGTGTGTGTGAATAATCCACCCCATGAAGCAGGCATGTCCCAGCTACAGGAGCACCGGCCACAATATTTTTGTTCAGTATTCTTATTTTATGGAAGCCCTGATCATGTGATTTAGCATCTCTTGCCGTTTTCAAGGCCCACTAGTCACACATGAAGAGGTGCCTATTTCTAGAGGAATGTTACTCCATGATCCTTTACATTCTAGCAGAAAGAGTTTTTTCTTCTTCTATCTGGGTGAAAACATGCTACATGTAGCCCAGGTAACTTGGGTATATACTCCCCTTCTCCAACTGAAGGGGATTATTAGCTGGCAGGTGTGCAGGGGAGGGAGGGGGGAGGCATGGGACTGCAGACAGCTCATTTTCCCTCTGTCCCTATAGAACCAGGCCAGGACAGCTGGGACTTAATTATATATAAATTTATTTACATTAACTTATCACAAGGGAAATGGACATGGATATAAACATATGTACAATATATATATATTTATAAGTTATCTAAACCAGTAACATAAACAATACCCTCTGGGTAAATGACCTAAAACTTTATACCAGTGCTTTAGATACAGGTAAGTCACACATAAGTATTTGATCTGAAAAAGATAAGCCCCAAAACAAACAAAGATAGCCAACAGATAAACTATAGATAAGCATGGGTGAACAATAATAAGCCACAAATAAATACAAGTAAACAACAGGTGAAATAATAGCAACAGGGGGTCCCAGCAGAGCCCTATGACTCTACTTATCTACTAATTTAGAAACATGAGAGTTCACAAAATATAAGGCATGCCATCACATCACTTATGGCACAAGAACCCCAAAGATAAACTTAATCCCAAGGGGAAACCCCAATGCCCTTGGGCTTTTCCCAAGCCCTACAAGGAAGCTGGTAACTTTAGGGGGATCCTCCCAGTGGGACCTCCACTTTCAGGAGCCCTTAACTAACCAGGGGGGACTTCCCCTCCCCTGTGGGAATCCTCTTTTCCCTGCAACTCATGACTCCTAGGCCTGGAGAGTGGCCCTCACTCTCTGTGCCAAGCTGCTCTCGCGTGTAGTGGGCTTCAGGGGTGTCGCTATCCCCTGGAACAGGGCTCTTCTGTGCAGGGCTTCTGGGGCCTCTGGCTTGGCCCTGTCTGCTGGCTCAGTAGCCTGAGCACCATCTGGCTCCCTGGACTCAACCTTTTGCTATGGGCCGGAGGCCTGGGCTGCCTTGTGCAGCACCAGGCTCAGTCCACTCCCGGACCCTCTGTGCAGCGCCTCCTGCACCGAGCTCCCGGCCTCATTCTGGGTGTTGAGGACCTGAGCTGCCCAAGCGCTCCAGAGGTCCTACTCCATGCACCGGCCTGTGCACCGTCTCTGGCTGCATGCCAGAGGTTGCAGACCAGAGCCGCCTCATGCAGCTCCCAGGGTCTGGATGTCATGCACCATGCTGCACACCAAGAGCCCAGCTACTGGAGCTGTTTGCCATTCTCTACTGATGGAATTCTTCAGGGGCACTTCTGGGCTACTGCTTCGGCCTGCTGAGCAGCTCTCCTCAGCTCTTCTAAGCCCCGTCTTCTCTCTTCTCGGTCCCGGATGCGTTCCCCTCATGCTGGGCACGCAGCTCCTTTTACACGCTCCAGGGCTCCGCCCCTGAAGTCTTCTGGACCTGAGTATTGCAGTCTTCAATCAGGTTCAGTGGGGGGGGAACACCTCTCCCCCTCCCTTAGGAAAGGGGTGTGATCTCACTCCTCTTGCTGCATTCTGATTGGTGGATAGGCTCCACCAATCAAGACAGCAAGATTTCAAGCCTGGGACTTAACCCAAGCTCCAAAAGGCAAGCCTGCTACATATGTTTTCATTTTAAACCAGTGTAACACTCAGTAGTCCTGACACAAAGGGATATTAAGACATACAGAGCACAAATAGTCAGAGCACAAATAGAATCCCATTTATTATAGCAGTTTCATTTTGTAATTGTTTTGCTGTCTGACTTGATAGGGGCTTTTATGCTGAAATAAAGCAGACAGCACATTAAATTCTGAATGTCACATTTGACCAAAATGTATATGGAATCAGAACTAATATTCAGCTCTGAAAGGTATTATTTATGCAGACAGCATGTTTCCTCAGATGATGAGATATGATTTCCCTCCCCCACCCCACAATGAAGTATAATACATAAGATATAATTGTATTAGATGTGGAATAAGCTTAGAGCTAAATGAGTCATAAATCAATAAATAACTCAGTCTGCAGCCTCATGGTTTATCGATTCACAAGCTGTTTATCCCCCCTCCCTATATACTCTGCATCAAATGCAATTATTGCTTAATTGTCCTTTTCTGCATGTACAAATAGTTTTTTGCTTTTGTTTTACCTTTCTGAACAGACCTAACAAATGCTGATTATAAAGCTACTAAAAGATCAGCTAACTTGATTTGGATTTTCTTCCCATCTTGCTCTTGTTGCAATTATCTTGTTACCCATCCCACATTTGACTATTTTCATCATCATCTTGCATATTCACAGGATGATCATCATTACATTATTATTGTCATTGCTTTTACTACAAACTAGAGGACAACCAACTTGGCAAAGGAAAATTATACTCAAGTATTGACATTTTCAAGTAGGAATACAGTCAATGTCTGCGCTTTTGGGCCAGGCTGACACAAAATAGGTGATGTTTTCTGAAAACATCCAGATTCAATTTCCAGAGACAGGTTTCTGAAATGGTTCATCAGAAAAATGCAGTTTGTTACTTAGGGCTGCAAAAGGCTTAAGATACTTAGCTGATCAAAAAGATCCTTGTAACACTTCCAGAATTGTTTTGGTAATCTTTTTTTTTGTAAAGATGCATTTTATGACCAGTGTGGCACTCTATAATTGACAGAATGGGGCAGCTTATTTTTATGACAAGGTAAAGATGTCATTAGACATCAAGAACAATGTATTGCAGAACTGGCAGGTATGGCAGTCAGCATTTTACAGGACCAGGCATACTATAATAACAGCCCTTCAGCTTTTGGTGTATTTTTATCTTTTCTCAGCCTAAACTAGGAAATGTAAAGTTGAGCACAAATGCTAAAATCTGCCCCAGTTCTTTTGATTTGTACAGAGAGTTCAGGATTGAATCCTGACTCAGGAAGATATTCTCGGCACGTACTTAAATACAAGCACCATTCCTAAGCAAAGATGGTTTCTGAAATTGAGACCTCACCTGGGTTTCAGATTTGGTAACCATAAGCTAGGTCTTATTTTATCCATACTTTTTCAACTATCCCTAACATTTATGTCCTCCTGTCTCCTTAGATCTTTACTGTGGAATTATTTTTACTCTCTCTTCTTCATTTTCCTCTTCTGATATGAGCCAAAGAAAAGTCAAAGCTACACATCATGTATGATAAAAAATAAAGCACACACTCATTTCAGTATTATTTACAGCTTAACATGCTGAAGCATGTTTTCCCTTGGTCATATGACCATTGTAGCAGGTCTAAGCCCCGGGGCAGCTGTGATGCCCCCTGGTGGCCTGTGGCTCCTGCTCGGCTTCAACCAATGTTGCCATCCCTTGATTGCTCACCTGCCACACCTTGTTCCTCTTAAAGGTTGAATAAGGGAGGCTACCCACAGGCCTTAGAGTGAGTACCCATCCTGACAAATCTCCACCAGGTGTTCCCTTGGACCCCACTAGTCTCAACACAGCTCTCAGGCTCAATAGGCCCTCTCGACCTGCCCATGCTTCTGCAAGGCATCTGTAGCCTTAAGCGCTAATTGCGTGGGTCCGTTCCACCCCAACACCATACCCGAAGCCTCACAGGTGTTATCATTCAATAACATCATGTGAAATATTCTCAGCCCCTCCCTCTGGGATCCTGGACTTTCTGGTCACCTGTATAACCCACTTCTGGACTCAGACCCTCAGGTTCCACACGCAGCCATGGACTTTGGACCTCGGACCTCTTGGACCTTGGTCCCATGCTTGGCCCACTCTTTCTGGGCCCATGGTCCCTCTGGTCTGACTTTCAGTCACTCCCTGGTTCCTGAAACTCCAGGTCATGCACTCAGGCACTCCCTCTGTCTTTAAACCTTCTTTAGTCTCTCTCACTCTGCCCTGCTTTGTGCCCCTGGATCCTCTGATCACACCCCCAGCTCCTCTCAGGGTCTTGGGCTCATGGATCTTCTGATCCCCAACTTCTGGGCTCCACCACTCCCTGCTGGGTCACACTCTCAGCCACTCCTGGGTTACCAGTTCTCTAAGTAGGTCTTCCCTGCCCTTGCAGGGCTCCAGGCTAAACTGCTCATACAACTTAAGAGCAAGCACCTACACCTCTGGCAGGCACCCAAGCCTTCTCTGGGCATAATATAAATCAGGGCTGCCTGCCCATATAAGCAAGCCCTCCTCTGCCCCAGGTACCTTCCCTTGTTCCCCACGTTGCATAGTTGTTCTCTTTCAGTATTCAAGAGCCCTGCTGCTCTACTGCTAGGAGCTTCTCACTTTGTCTCTCACTGGACTGCCTGACTTGCTCAGGTTCAGAGCTTATATAGCTCCAGCCCACGTGCTGCTGGTCAGGTGAGTCCCTAATTGACCCCCCCTTCACTACCTGCAAGCTACTGCTCTGGCTGCCTGTGCCCTTGAAGGCAAGAGCACCCCAGTGCTCTACTACACTATGAAAACCAGGTAGAGCATATTAATAATCCCAGGCCTAAATTTTCAAAAGTCAGACATTCATTCTTAAATTAATAGAAAATGGGGACATGGAAGGACCCTTGCAATCACACCTTCCTGTATAACCCAGAGTACGAAAGTTCACATGTGAGTTCATGTGTTAAATCCACAGGGCATTTTTCAGCATCACATTTTCAAACATGGTTATGTGATTGGTTATTAAGGACACTAGATCACTCATTTAGTTCTGAATAAAAATCACCCTCCTGAAGCCATATTTTGGTACTTAAGTAAGCAATGTGATTTTCAATACCACAGAGTCCCTCAAGAAGAATTTAGCCCCAGACATCCTTTTTCAGTTTGAAGGAACTAAATGTCTAATCTACAATACTCATTTTCTCCAGAAACCAAGCCTTCTTTGCCAATACTTATTCTAGCATTACTGAAGTTATTTATAAACACTATATGCATTGATCTTATAATTGTTGCAAGTATCTAGAACTTTTAGAAGACAGAAGTGTTAGACAAACAAACATTTGACTGAGATAGACAAATACTTGAATGGAATGGTTTAGACAGAGATGATTCTGCCTTGACCAAGAGGCTTGAGCTAGATGACCTCCTAAGGTCCCTTCCATCCCTATTTTTCTATGACTCTATGGCTTCAAGTATTCTGGATTCAGCTGTGCAAGAGACATGAGGCATTTGTCAGAAATCAATAGATCTCCAAGAGACACAAGTGCCATGCCAGTGAAATGGTGCCACATTCTAGTCTTTTGATGTCTCAAATCTGACTCTAGGAGGCACAGAGGAACCATAGGGCCAAAGGAAGCCACTGAGGTGAATAGGAGGTGTTTTCCCCAGGAAGACACCCTTATGAAACTGGGATCCTTCCTAATTCTCAAGCTTGTGATAACCATTGCACCTGTTATTTTTACTGTTGGCAGTTCCAAAACCCTGCTCTTGCACTGAAAACAGGGATCTAGCCTCATCTGGGATCTTGGGTTTTATGCTTTGCCCTATCTATAAATCAGAGATAGTTTAAGTATCCTTAATGCCGCTATTTCTACGTAAGCTGAATGTATTTTATCTTCAAAGTGTATTAAAGGCCTCCCTCCCCCCAACCCCCACCCCAAAACCCCAAAGAAACAAAAAGCCCCCTACACACTGGGTTCTAATGAGGCCAGAAGAACAAGGATTGCAGAAGAATAAGGATTTTAACAGGAGGCTGGTACCTTGGTATGGTAATAAGAATGTAGTGTTGTGACAGCCTTTAAATAGCTACCCACAAGTAACTAAAGAATACCTACCATCTGGAGACTTGTAGCCACTTCTGAAAAATACCAGTATTATATATTTGTAACTCAATGAGTTGCTCGCCTCAGATATCAATATTATCTATTTAATGTCACCATTCTTGTCCTGTCAGAAATGAGTATCATCTGCTGGGATCAAAACAACTGTGCTATTGTCCATGAATTTCCTTAGCTCTGTGGTCTGTTATAACTACCTAAACTGACAGCAAGCTGTGCATCCCCTACATTACAGAATCCCACTGAAAAGCATATGGTAAGAGAACATGAAGGTTTCACATTTACCCACTGTAAGATATTCCTGCTGCATGTACACACTCAACCATGCTAGCTGTCCATTTTCCCTTCCTCAGCTTCCTGCCTTAGAGGTGATGGGGCATGTGTAATGAGAATATGTAATAAAATGAGGATGGATGGTCAGAACATCACAGGAGAAGTAGTTCTCAGTATTTGCCAGTTCCATTGGCCTATTACAGAGATCAATTGTCTCATGACTATTAAGTATTATTTCCATGGTACTTGTCCTACAAGCCACTTAGGCATTTTTGAAAATCCTTTCCTTTCTTTTTATGATTAAAAGGTGGGGATTTTCCGAAGTGCCTTAAGAGCCCAAGTTCTGCTGATGCTGGCTCTCAAGTTACTTAAGTGCTTCAAAAACTCCCATGGAATATTTTTCAGGAGGCTTATATCTTAATTTTTATCAGAACACATGTGTGAGTATATCTTATGTGAGCTTGGTTTGAAAGAATTCTGTTTCTTTGGCTTTGGATCTTCTGAAACCTTGTAATTTAATAAGAAAAAGCCTCCATTCTGAAGATATCTAAAATTTTCTAAATGTATGATCACGAATATATTTTTGAAAATACAGCTTTCCCCAGAAAAAAACAAATTACTCTGGAAGCTGACAAAAACATGATTGTGTGTGAAAATGGTGGCTTTTTGACATTTACATTTTTTCCATTTGCTGTAGTTGACTTAAATGTGTGGACTAAATTTAATCATGAATGTGTGAAAGAGCAATTTTAATGCTGCTTTAAGTGCAAAAGGTCAACTGGTCATTCACTGTAGAGAGTGTCAGGTGCTTTCAGTATACAGCCATATATCCCCCAGTTTATGGCATCCTTAGTTCAAATACACCTACTGTTCATGTAAGCATTTGGCTTGTAACTCTGAACTTATCTGGAAACCTTTATTATAACAAAACTAGACAGCCCATTTTTTTTCTCTGTGAATAATTCTGATGAAAATTTTTTTTTTCCTTTTTGTCTTTTTTTTTGACATTCCAGTTTCAAGACTCTCATATTTGTGAAGATTTCATCCTCAAAAATTTTCTTTTGTTTTGAGCAACAGTCTAAGTCAAAAAAATGTAGGAGAATTTTTTCTATTGGTCTCTGTAAGGGGAAAAAAAGATAGAAAGCAATCCTCAGTGTTACTGCTGGAAATGAAGAGGACTGCCCTTAGAGCCAGCTTTATATTCTTTCATTAAAATAAATCTCTTTTTTGCTCTCCACAGATTTGGTAATTATCTCCTCTGTTTCTTGATCAATTGATGAGGAAAAAATTGACCTGCTCTCCATCAAAAAGCCCCATTTGCACTGTAGTAGATGAAGCAATAAAATCTGCTGCTCTAATGCAACTTTGATTTAAACATATACATGTTTATTCCCTCTGAAGAGCTGTTAATGCCTCCATCCTCAATCACTGCAGTAATTACAATGATTTAGGTGCCAGAATAAAATTAACACCGACTTTGAAGAGCTACCATATGCCACAAGCACATATTGACCAATGAAAACATACCCAGCCATAACCACGTTTAACTTTAAGCATGGCGATTTCTCATGCTGCAGTTACATCAAGGGCTTATTTAGAAAGGCAAAATTTGGTCCATTTCTGCAGCTGCCCTGCAGGAAGAATTCCATCAGAGGTTTAACACCATTAGCAGCTCTGAAAATGGGGTTACTACTGAAATTCCTGAATTTGAATTAAGGGGCTTATTTTGATACAAGTATCTGAGGGATGGGAAAGTCCTCAAATTGTCATAGATCTACTGACTTAAATGGTGCAATGATATTTTACACCCTCTAAGGTGCCCCCACTGCTCTTTAAGCTACCCATATCCACAACATGGTGAGCACATTAATGCACATTTTAATGCACATTAAAGCATCTCTAAAAACGTGCTTTTTAATTAATACACATTAAAATGGGCTAATATGCATTAAGCATCACTTTAAAAACTGTGTTCTTTAGTTAATGTGCATTAAGACAGGCTAATGCACATTTTCCTAGTCCTCAGGGTATTTACACACATGCGCCAGGAGTGTGTGTGTGTGGGGGGGCACTTTAATTACAGCAGCTTTCAGAGCTGTTCTAATTAAGTGCCCAGAGCAAGTCATATATCATTGTCCTCACACTTCAAAATGGTGGCAGGAGCGCTTTATGTAAAGCTTGTTGAATGAGCTTTAGATAAAGCACTCCCACTGACATTTTGAAGTGCAAGGACCCTGATACATGAGATGTGGAAGGCTGCTGGAGTATGGGAATTGTCATGCTCTAGCAGATTCTGATGTGCTGGAATTACAGTGCATCAAAGCAGCCTCCCTGCTTATGTATGGGCACCCTCACAATGGTGGTACTGGCTTTAATATGCATTAACTAAAGCACATTAATGCATGTGTAGAGGCACGCACTATGAAATAAAATAGTTACCACCTTACCTTAGAGTGGTGGTATGAGAATTAGCTGAAGGGGCACTTAGATCCTGGACTTCCATTGATTTCCATGGCAATGAAGCACCCAATATCTGACCCAACGTGTAATTGGAGGTTGTCAGCTGAAAGGTCTGACATTAGAGCAAAGTGTTTTAATTTATATTTATTCTTTATTCCCACTCTTAAGCACCATCTCATGTGTGAATTATGACTAGAATTCACTGAAATGTATTTATTTTTAATTGTATCATCACATTTGATTTTTCAGGTTTGCCATTATTTAAAAAACATACTGAATGAAAGTTAAAAATAAAGTCATTTCTTGCAACAATAAGAATAAGAGAGACCCTACAAACTGCAAATCCTAATGTAGTCATACCTGTGCTCATATTTGCAGTCTCCTTTCACACCACATTTGCACAGACTTAATTCTTAGCCTAAACAGACAGGCCAGTATTTCTTTCATAGAGGCCCAATTTTCAGAGCTGTTGATGGTGTTATGGTCAACATTAGGGGGACTTTATTTTAAAAAATCATGTTGTATAAAAAAGTAGAGAGATGATGACTGATCAGCTAGAGCAGAAATTGCGAATATCCTTCTTTGCTACAGTGCTATTTCCATGGTGAAATTACCCATGTATTTCATTAGGAATACACTGATTCCACTTCAGCCATTTTGAACTTTGTTGACTGTGGCCAATGGGTTGATTACCATACAACAGAATTCACTTTTATTTCCTCTCTTCTCATTTCACAGCTTTAGACCCATTTACCAGAAATTAAAAGCTTGATGACAGAATTCATCTGGGGATGAAAGAGAATCTTATTTTGCCGCCAAAATAAGATTGACCCAATATTGTAACTGCTTGTTAGCCCCAAATCATTAAGACACTTAAGCACACAGTTCTGCTTAACTGCATTAAATTCTACTTACGTGCTTGAACATAAATTGCTGGAGTTAACAGACTGCCTTCCGACATAAAAAGATTGCTAGATTCTTATTTCTCTTTCCCATTCTGATACTATTTTTCAAACATGAAAGAACTGCATCCCCAGGAAGAAATGAAATATCTCTAAGCATTTATGATACAATGATGATTTCATGGGGGTAACAACTAGATGCAAAGAAAAAGGCTGTCTTTTCAAAGGTAGGTGTACAAAAGCCAGCACTTCTACCTTAGGGGCAAACCACAATGTAGCCAATCTTTATTGGGCATATAAGAACACCAAGTGCTGACTGCTGCTAATAGTATTTATGTTTCAAAAGGAAGCAGAGCTCTCCCCCACCCCCTGAAAAAGTCAGGGCCTGATCCTGATGGGCATTGTATGAATACACAGACGGACACAGTTCTTGCCCCAGTCCTTGTAAATACATATATGCACACACACAACCATCACTGAAGTGACACTGAAGAGACTGGGAAAGGCAGGTCTTTCCCATACATTTTCATTTAGGCAAATAAAAGATCTGTTGTGTACAACCTACAGATTCTTGCTGGAGTCTAGTGTTGGATGCTCCAAGAAAGGTTTTGTGCAAAACACCTTGCTGCTTGCACTTTTGTGTCCTCTTTCCTATGTTTTATTCTGAAGAGCTGGAAGGATCTTATCAATGTCACTCAGCCTGTACTTGCATGCTTCTTCTGCATATGGCTTTTTGTTCTGGGTAAGATCTCAGTGATACGAGGTTCAGTTCTGAGAGGTGCTGGATTCCAGCAGGTGCATGAAAGAGTTTGAGAGCTCTTACATGGTCCTCAGCAAGTGAGGAGAGATTCATTTCTAGGATAGATATGTTGAACTTCTAAGTGACTGGGGACCACATGCCTTCAGGCCACACTAGTAGGGGCCACATTCCCCCTTGGTTGCATCAAACACCTGGGTGTGCTCCCACTGCTCCCCATGCCCATCTGCTTCTCCTCATGCCTCTGCTGCTGCACCCTGTGTCCCCACTACTGCACTGTGTACTTGTGTGCTCCCCTGCTGCTGCTTTTCATGTCCCCTCACTGCTGCTTCCCATACCTCCCCAGTCACTTCCCCATTCCCTCCGTGCCCCACTGTACCATGTGCTCACACACTCTGACTCACCCTTAGCTTCCCAGCCATGAGCTTCCCCACTTGCACCATGCCATTCAGACACTCCAGGTTGCTGGCTCCCCCAGCACTGAAAACTTTACCATGCTGCATCACCCCACCTTCTGGGGTCGGAGCAGAGGCAGGAAGGGGAAGCCAGATGGAGGGGAAGCCTGCAGCCATCATCCAAAGCAACAGGAGGAGTGGTGGCCAGTTGAAAGTCTGGGGATTGCAGAATATGTGGGACCCTCAGGCTGCCAGTTGGACAGCCTTCTTCTACCGTAAGTCTCATTACCCAGTTGAATTCTGGGCTGCAATTTCCAAATCTGGGTGACAGGCTATGATCAGATCTTGCTCTGATTTTAGACATACTAAGAATGATTCCATACAGAATTGCCTCCAGTCTGTTTAGTGTGAAATGTTGATGCAATCATCCTTAGCATTATACTTTAATGCTAAGCATAATTGCAAACATGTCAAAATATCTTAACCAAATAATTAGCCGCAAAGTATCTTTGGAGAATTTGTCAGTTTATAGAAACTAGAAATTTTGTTGCACAATTTCTAGAGATAATGCAATCATGTGTCCAGCCCACAATGGTAGCATGCTCTTTGGTAGTTTAAGACACTGATTCTCAACCATGGTGCCAGGGCCTTCTGGGGTGCCACCAGATCCTTTGAAGGGTGCCTTGGGGTATGAGAAAATAAGCAGATAAGCCAGGCTCAAACCTGTCCCCTTCCTGGATGATCCCCCAATCCTACTGAGCAGCCCCTGTGTAAGGAAGTAAGCACTGAAATATATAAATTCATTTTTGAAATTGGGTGTCACTCCATTGACAAAAGTTATGGAGGGGTGCCTTGAATCCAATGAGATTGAGAACCATTGCTTTAAGACCAGATCATTAGATGCAGGGGTAGCAGTGGA
>NW_017728912.1:30641216-30645458 GCF_001723895.1 Crocodylus porosus | reverse complement strand
ACCCCAGTACTCTTTCCTGCCATGGCAGGGGGTTGGACTAGATGATCTGCTCAGGTCCCTTCTGACCCTAGAAACTATGAAACTATAGAATTATACTGTTGATAAGCACCACCTGAAAATTATTATAAAATGTACACTTAAAATTGCGAGGGGACAAGCACATTTGATTTGTACAACAAAAAGGCTAGGATTTTTCACGTCTACATAGGAGCAGCCAAAGATATGCCTTTTTCCCTTTTTTTTTGTTTTGCAATTGTAAAATACTTAATTCGATCAAGCAAGTGTGGGAATTGCACAAATTAGGGCATGCAACTGCACGCATTTTAGAAAATTAGATCCACTGAGTTTAATTTTGTATATACCACATTGCTGTAACTTTTGAAAAAATTATTCAGTATTGAACTTTAAGCACAACTATTGCAAATAATTTCTATAATTTACAATATAGTTGCATAAATGTGTATGGGTGGGGTGCACATTATTTATAAATATACATATACACATATCCATGTGTCTAAAATGAAGCTTAGTCAGTCACTGATTAGATATAATGTAGATTTATAACAAAAATCATGCATGTGCATTTCTTATTATGAATGTTGGTATAATTAATGGAAAATACAAAATGGATACTGTTCTGACATACTTCTAATTTCTCTATTTAAAACTCATTTTTTATCATTGGAAATTGTAATTGGAAAATAAAACCTCATGGATCTGTATGGTCCTCTCAGTCACTCTTCTATAGGAAGCTTCTTTCCTACTCATATTTTGGAGCAGATATTGAAATCTAAATACATATTAACCAAACAGCCAACATCAGAACAAGAGCTGAAAACTCTCCCAGTGCTCACTGTATAAATAGGAGATTTCATTTTAGCAGCTGACTGGCACCCGATAATGATAACAAGGACTAACAGATTTACAGACAAGAGTGTGTGATAGATACTGTAACATCTAGTTTGTCATCTTGACAATGCATGGCAATGATAGCAGCTGTTATTGTACTATAATGCATTGCCTGCCATGTCTTGTTTAATTATAAACCATGCACAAATGTCTACATTCTCACCAATATGAATTTCATAAAAGGAAAACGTCTATATGACAGCCCATGGCAATTGGTTAGTCTCAAGAGGCAGCAGGTGCTCTACCTGTTGCAGCCTCTTTTGACAGATTTGAGATCTAAAAGGAGGAAAGAGCGTTTTTCAGTACAGTCCTCCTGAGCTGCCTCTTTGACTGTCAGATATTATGAGCAGAAGACAAAGTAGTTTGTGATGAAGCATCAGAGGTTTAGAAATAGAGGCAATGCAACCAATGGCCTAATGCTGGCTCAAATGATTGCTCAGTGTACAATTCATTCATAATCTGTGGTGCTCAGCAGAGGCCCAGTTTTGCTAGATGTGTCCATTCACACTATTACTGTTGGACGGAGGATGTAAAGATTTTTCTGGGTAAAGGAAAGAAAGGAGAGAGCTGAAGGACACAACTACAGAAGGAATACAATCAAGCAAATACCAACTCAAATGCCTATGTTGGTCAAACAGAGTGAATTCTAGAGAGCTCCCGCTGACCTAGATAAGTCATAAATATAAGATTGCTGTCTGTGTCAGGATATGGAGTCATTCATATTTAAGCCTGACTGGCCATATGACAAAGCTTTGTGGGTGAAGAGAACAGGAGAGATGCTGTAATTCTGGCACTGCACTATCTCTGACCCTACGGGACAGCTGTTTCACATTATGAAGAACTGTTGTGAGAATATGGAATCAATATCTTGAATATATCATACTCAATCCATACTGAGGTCAATGAACTTTATTAAAAAAGGTGTTACACTAGCTACTTTCTCTATTAATTTCTATGCACTTTACACGTTGGTTTAATTTTTTTATTTTTCAGGTGCACTCTGTAAGACCAGATCAGAAAGCTCTAGACAGGTTTGTATCATTGACTTATTTATAAACACCAAGGACTTCAAGTATGGATTGATATGCTTCATGCAAGTTATTGACTTCATTTATTCAATGTCATTTGTGCTACAAAATAACTGAACAGTTAAAATACAGGGTCACTTTATTGCTTGAACTGCAGTATGTACATTGAAGTTCAGACATGAAAATCTGTCAATGATGCAGAGCTCATTGCTACCTAAAGGCACAAGGGACTCAACTCCTCAGTCCAATAGCCCCATAACCATCAATAAAGGCTTTTCTGCTATCTATTAGTGTGGGAAAAGAAGGAGTGAGGCTGACTCAAGGCAGACTAGGGAAAAGGAAGGAAACAGATAAGTTCTATTGAAAATCTAGCTCCTTAACATTCAACTTGATTGAGACTCATTGGCTTGAGATTCTCAGTCAGCAAGCTAAAAAAACTCTCAATCTAATCTGATGTAAAAAAAGAAAACATTCAAAATTCACAACCATCATGATAAATTCCAGAAATTAAAAAAAAAAGTTGCCCTCTGGTCCATTTGGGTTTCGTTTCTAAAGAACTGTCTTTGATCAGAGTTCACCAGCATTGTTTTACAAACCCCAACATTTCACATGGCTCCAGAAGAGAGTCCTTAATAAGCAAGCTGAGCAGTTTTAAAGAAAAATGTAGGAAAGTGACTTATTATTGCTAGTTTTAAGCAGACTGACCAAGACAATCTTTCTCCTTAGATTTCCGATACACAGAGCACCTATAATAATGGTTCCTAAAAACTAAGCTAGAGTCTTTATCCAGATTTGAGCCTGGAGTTCAAACTATTTAACTTATCACAAAAATCAAGAAATACCTTTTTAATGTATGGAAACTGGAAACCTTCACAGAGAGAAAAAAGCAGGAAAAAATGCCACTGGGTACTGCAAAACTCCCTAATGTATAGAAGAAAGGGACAATAAAAATAAATGTCTGCAAGTTAAGGCTAGGCAAAGAAAAATTAGAAATAAGATGCATTGTTTTAACAGTGATGATTAATGGACAATACTTTGTTCCACTGAAGGTAGAGTCCTACAACTTTTGGAACTGTGTTCTGAATGACAACAGTCTTTCTTGAAAAGCACATTCCAAAAAGCTACTGGGATCAATACAGAAGTAACTGCATCATGATCTTCCCTGTCCTACTCAAGAGGTTGGACTTGATCATCCTAATAGACTTTTTTGGTCTTACAATCTGTGAATTTATTAACTTGCTGCTAACTCTGCATGGGTGCAGGCAAATCACTTTCCCAATGGCACCTTTACTTATGAGTTATATACATTAAATTTAAATAAATTATATATAAATGTATATATAATATATTATATTATATAAATCATATATATAATAAATACATCAGCTCCTTATTAGACCCTTGCCATTCACAATTTCAACATAGCTCGGATTACAGTTTGTCAACCATGTCTAGTACAGACCTTGCATCTTTGCCTCCTGGATGTGGAGCTTACTTTGGGCATTTGGGCCAGGTAAAAATTACAGTTATCGTGCACTAAGTACAGAGAAAGTGGTCTACATTTGTTACTAAACAGATAGTCAGAGCACATAGAGTGCTGTAAAAATGGCAGATCCCACTCTAAGATAACCCTGGATAAATGTGGTATCAAACTTCAGCACTGTAGGTTAGAGCAATGTCAAGAATATCTGTACCAGATCCCATTGTGACTCATGGTAGGTCAAATTCTGTCAGCAACTTATGGGGCTGTGCAGCACCCCACTCACTCCCTTACCTAGGGCAGCAGTCTAGCCTTGGCTAGAGCTCATCTGGTTTGCCCAAGCACTGGGCTGGCCCTGCCCCTCAGCTGTCACTGGCAAGAGTCAGCAAAGTCTCTGTTCCTAGCTCTGCCTGTGTCCTCCCTCCAGGTGACATAGATCCATCCACACAAAGAAAACTTCTGATTGCTGAATTTCTCTTATTGCATACTGTCATGGGTGCAGGTGAGCAAATACTGAATGTGGGTCACCTGCTATTTTGCCTCTGCTCAGTTAACCTGTCTTAAGAACTGATTCATCTGCATTGATTTCTGGCAATGGGCAAGTTCCCTAATGGAAATAAAATATATTTTAACATGACCAAAATGTACATCAGTACACCTATGCATACTAACGTATAACATCATTACTTTCTGACTTGTCTGGGGAAATTGAATGCATGTGTAAAATGTAGACTGTAAGAAGCACAAAAGCCCTCCAAAGTTATAAGGGTGTAAAGAAAAGGTGGCTGAGCTGGGCCCCAAATATTTGCCATACCTTTTTTCTTT
>NW_017728912.1:30624501-30640936 GCF_001723895.1 Crocodylus porosus | reverse complement strand
GTTGAATTTCACGCCTGGGTGTTGCCAGAATCATGGGACATCATCTGAAAGCCCCTAAACAATTCAGGAATCTGGAGGTAACCAAAGCAGTGGTGGCCAGGTGACACAGGAGTAGGGTCCCCAAGTTTTTGAAGTGAGTGTGAGAACAACAAGCCAAGAACTTGCATTTCTGGCACTACTACCATCCATCCATCCACCCTTCCAGCCTCCCCCCCACCACAGCCAAACCATCACCCACCCACAGACACAGAGATCCCATAGGCATTGCTATGAACATGGATGAACCTGCCCTATCTGTCACCACCAGCTAAGTCCGGGAACACAAGTGGCATTTCAGGGAAATAAAGGATCTCAAGTCATCATCATCTGGAGTGAGGAGGAAATGTAGCACCAGTTCCAGATAGGGCACTAAATCAGAGATGCCTTCAAGTGTATTGCCCAGCAGATGCATGCACAGAGCCACAACAGAGACTGGAAGCAGTGCCTTGTCAAGACCACGATGATGAGGAGGCATTATTACCATATGATTGATGCTAAAAAATGGTCTGTGGCAGAACATATCCTTCTACAAGGACCTGTCCCACTTCCTTACCAAGAACAGGGCAGATGCCCCCCGTCCCACCCATGGGACCAGAGGTGTTCCAGAGGAGTCACTCACAGGGACCCCACCAAATGAGAAGGTGGCACAGGAAGGCCTCAGGACACTGTTCCAAAACAGGGGCCATGCCTGTTCTAGAGTGAATCCTATCACACGTTCCTGTTCCCATGTGACCATGATAGGAACTCAGAGCCCCTGCAGGAGGATGGGGGGAGGAAGGGGCAGCAGGGTTGCTGAGGCCACCACAGGCCACCCCTGCGGTCACAGCCCTCTCTTAGGCCATCCATTATGGCTGAGTGCAGCCCACCAGCCTGCTGGGCTAGAAGACTGCTGAGGCAGCTTCTGGCAGGAGAGCCAGGCATCCCCAGCTCGTTCACACCTTCACTGGGAGGTCCAGGGGGAGCTCTTCTACTCCCCATGGCTTCACTTGTGGCCTGAGTCCTGCTGTGGGGAAGTGGCTCAGCCTTGGTGGGGATAGGAAGCCAGTCTACAAAGCAACATATTTTTGCTGGAGTGGGACTGAATATCCGATATGGTTTAGGTAGGGGTTTTTGATGCATGATTCCAGGTATTAATATGCGAGAGCTTAGATTCTACGTATGTGTGCCCTCAGATGTCAGCATCAGCAGTGGATGAATAGTGTACCTCAAGTACCTAATACAAGGCTGAAGCTTCATTCATACTTCTGAAGTGTTTTGAGATCCTTGGGAAAAGTGCTGTTTGATTTCCAAGGATTTACTGTAGATAGGAGAAGCACTGGCCTAGTTTGTCCACCCATGCTCTGCTCATAGAAGGGATCCTCCATAGAGAAATACTATGCTTTCCTGAGCTGTTTATGCATTATTACATGAGGCAGTCATAGGTAAAAACAAGAAATAATCCTGGCACCAGGGCCCAGAACCCTGTTAGGGTTATGGCCTCATAACCAGACAGGCTCCTGTTGTATTGTTCTCCTTTGGCTTCATGCCTTTTGTATTCTATTTTACCCAGCTTCAAGACAAAGGGTGGAGAGTGCTTCCACTAATATGGCCTACAACCTGGTGTTTAGGGCAGTCTCCTGGGAGGTAAGAAATGAGAGATTTTTTCAGGCCAAAATAGAAGCACCTAAGCAGTCTAATGGTTGATTTGGATTGCGTCTTGTAACTTTGGTACCTTGATTCTAGCCACTTCCTGCCGAGGTGCCTAGCTAGCTGACTTGGTTCTGGCCTTTCTCCTCCTTTTCCCTCCAACTTCCTGGAATTTAGGATTTTCCTCTCCCCTGCCCCTTTGCATTTAGTGGCTTCATAAACATAACAGAATCCAAACAACCCTCAGGGATTCAGAAGAAGAACAGAAAGCCAGCCCCACTCCCTCTTTGTTGCATTGATTGCATTTCTAACAGGAAGACAAAAAAGTAGCAGACCAGGGATGTGCAAAAAAGGGAAAAGCTTTGAGATTAAGTGGACGCGTCTACATGAGATGCTAAATACACAGCAGACTAATTCTACTGTACATTAGCGTGGCAGAAAAAACCATGCTAATGTGCAGTAGAATTAGCCTAATGCACATCAGCATCACAAAAAAGCATGTGTCAGTGCTACTGCACAGTAGTGCCCAATATGGTGCATTAACGGATGTGTAGACATGCCCAGAGACGCTTTTTTTTTTTTTTTTTACATTTTCCTTTTAGACTGCCAGCCTTCTGGGGCAGGCACCATGGCTTCATGTATGTCACTGTGGCATGGTGCGACTCCTTGAGTGTGGTGAGAACTCAAATGAATCAGCTGCCAGAGCCAAAATGAGCTTAAAGAATGTTTGTGTTGTATTACACAGTATTTGAACCAGAATTTAGGATTTTCACAAAAGATTAGTGGGTTTAGGTATTCAACCTAAGACATCTTCGAAGAACCTGACTCTGAAAGGATAGGTGCTCAGCACTTTCCCAAAATCAGGTGTCTCAAACTGAGCACCAAAAAGATAAAGCTCTTAGAATCACAAGTAAGTTTTAAAAAATCTTGGCCTCTCTGACAGCTCCTCCCTTGCATTAATAAGTACATCTATGATCCAGGAGTCAGAATAACCTTGGCAGTCATATGCATTTAATTATATAGCATTTTATTTAATACTTAGACTTAAATGAGAATCAAACTTACAGAACTTAACTATGATAGAGCTCTAGAAAGATAGCTATATCAGTGCATCCCAGCTCTGAGCTATAAATATCAGACTATCTGGGTTCTCTCATTCAGAGATCTCTGACCTGTATTCCAGCTACCTAATTACACTGATAAGTGCCTCTGCAGCCCAGGAGCTGGGGTGAGTGGGAACAGGCAGAGCCCAGGCACAGGGGGACAGGAGGAGCACGGTGCAGCCTGGGCAATAGCACCCCTCCCCCTGTCCCTTCCCTAGTCCCAGCCTCACTCCCTCACTACCTGGGAACATATCCCCTACCTGTTAGGGCCGTCCAAAGCTTTGGTAGCCGATCTAGCGGTCGAATCTACGAATCCAAATTGGCTGAACCAAATCGGGATAGTGATTCAAATGACTGAATTGAATCACTGTCCCTTGAATCTGCCGAATCCAAATTCGAATTGAATACTTGCTGCTTCACACAGGCTTATTAGGCAGTACTAACCTACAGTGGAGTTAATTCATTCAGTCTGGCCTAATAGTTCCACATGTGTAGATGGTGATGGTTTACTGCAGCGCTAATTAGGAAACTGCAGTAAGCATCTTGTGTGGATCTCCCAGTGTACCTCCTTCCCTGTGTCTGCAGGTACTTTGCAGAGATCATGTTTTATTTAATTTATTCTGTAGAGATCATTTTTTATTTTATTATTTAATTTATATGCTCCCTCTGCCTCCCCAAACCTAGAGGTCTGAACAAGTCTTTCATTACAGTTCCAAGTAGATCTGACATGTGGAACTACCATGACAGTATGGATTAGTATGGGTATAAAACAGACAAGAGCAAAAGAGAGTTCTTCTATAGAAAAAGAAATTTTGCTCTTGTAATATATGGAATTACATTTTGAGAAAGGAAAACCATGTTAGTAGTAATTACATGTATGGTTTAGAAATCAAAGCTCAGGTTTCCATATTGAAAAATATTTTTTGGATACTGTGATGAGGCATGAGTTTGACAACAGCATATGAACCAGTTCAAGAAGAGCTAGTAAAATTGCACACTGGACAAAGAATGCTCTAGAATCCTTTCATAAATGGCTATTCATTTTCTGGGCTTAGGTGCGAGGCAAATATTGAGTAATTCAGCCTTGTCAGGACTGTAACACTCCTGTTCATGCCCAGAAGGAGAACTAGATTCAACTTTAATGGTGAACACAGGAAAATCTATGTCATTTAGTTGCCTCCAGAATTATGTGTAGTCTGAGCAGGGATGTTAAGGATTGCAAATTTGGCCTAACTTCCATCTAAGTATTTTTTTGTGCATATGGATTTTGCACCTTACAGGTCTCTTCCCTTTTGCAGAATAGGTTAGTTTTTCCATTATACTTAGGAGATTAATGAGTCCAAAGGAGATCATATGATGAAGGGGAAGTGGGGGCCTCCATGATGTAGCAGTTAGTCATGGGCTGACTCTTATCTTCTAGGAATTTTCTCAACTAAATGTTTTTTTCCCCATTAGAAAACGTTACATCAAAAATGAAACTTTTTGCACCATAATGTTCAGTTTAGAATGTTTTGACTCAAAACAGGGGGATGGCAGGGCATTTGGAACAAAGTTCGGAAATCATCAACAGATTTTTTTTAGTATTTTCAAAATGAAATACTAGAAAGCTAGAATTAAAAATAACCCCTTGTTTCACAATGTAAGCTAATTGGAGTAAGAAAAAAAATGCAGTAAAAAATATTAGAGCTTAATGTTTGGTTAATTTGAAAACATTTTCACTGACCCAAACTGAATTCTTTTAATTTTTTTGGTGTACAGAAATGTCAGTTTTTCTTCCTTGTTCAAGATCTGAACACCTTGTAGCATCTCAGCAATTCTACAGGATAGGGCAACTGTTTCCTTCCCCATTGTACTCTTTCGGTCCACCACTGACATGCTGCATGACCTTCAGCCAGTCTTTTAACATATCTTTTGTGCAGGGGATTATCAAGCCCAAAAGTACCTCATTCTTGTTCTGTGAGTTAGGTTTAAATAGTAACTGGAGAGAGCTGTACGCACTAGTTTCCAAAATGATCAAGTGAAGTTATTCGAATCTTGGGTGGAAAAAATATCAGGTGTTTCTGGTTAAGATCATTAAAAATAGGCATAGAACATTAACCTCTTAAATCCTGTGTAGATGCTTACAGTGCTAATACTGTTTCCAGAAGTGCTCCAATCAGTAGGGGCCTTTGCTGCCAGGTAACTAAATGATATGGATCAGCTCACCCAGAGAGTCTGTGGCAGGTTGAGGAACCAAACTCAGACCTCCTGAGTCCCAGCCCCATACTTATGAACACTCATCCCATATAAGGAGGAGCCCCCACTCATCCCAAGTAAGGAGGAAGAGAAGAATGAGAATGATGTTTTTTGATATTTGGCATTTGTTAAAAGGAAAAAATCCTGTTTTAAATAAATAAATAAATACAGACTCCAGAAACACAACCCCCAAATTCATCTGTTCACCTCAGCCAGTAGTGGACAGATGGCAACTGCATCACTAGAAAGTTATCACACTGGTTTATTAGTAAAATGAAAGACATTTGGATGGTGATCACCATTATAAGCACTTTCACAAGCTCTGGAAATCATAATGCACTTTCAAAGAGCAGTTGGCTGTGGATGCTAATCTGAAATGGATGTGTTAACTTATTCACCCAAAAGCCAGAACACTCTGTCACTGAATTTCTAATAGGGACTTTGACTACAGATAACTAGGCCTTCTGAAAGAGAAACTAATTTAAAAATAAATTGCCCTTGCATTTCTCCTCATGTATTTTTGTGGTTGGTAATGTTTCCAAAACAGTTTTTTTTTTTTTTTTAGGTCTGGAGCTTAAGGAAGAGGCTCATATCCTTTTTTTCCTTCTTCTTTTAATTCCACTTTGCAAGCAAAAAACATTGTTTCACCTCAAACACCAACATCCTTTTCTGTCCATATTTGGTGTGAATTTAATCTTGCAACTATTAGAGCCCTGGCAGGTCAAACCACTAAAAACAAACAATGTCCCTTTCCCAGTTATTTATAATTGCACAATATATTACAATTTCCTTCCCTGCCTAGGGATTCAGAAATTGCAAAATATGCTCTCCTTGCATTTCACTTAATCCTTTTATTTCAAGGCGAGGGAATTCTTGCAGGTCAATCTAGTGTATAACATGAACATGCTTAACATGGAATAACATAATTCACAGTAGAAACTGAAGAAACCAGTAGGTGGAGCTATGTCAGTTTCCTATGTTGTGCTACTGTCAAGAGCAGAATTATTTCTCCTTCTGTGCTTCATTTGAACTGGCTCCGGCATTTTTGTCATGCACATATTTTTCATAGGGACAAAAACCACCTGGCTTTTCCACAGAATCTTTAATCATCTCTCACCATTATCACTGAGATTATATTTAGTTGTGGCAGAGAAATATTTCTGTAGGAAACAAGCTAGGAATTTCAGACTGACAAATGTCAGAGACCTTTGCAAGAGTCCTGCTAAATATTGACTATCAAGATTGTCCTAGTGAACATTGCTCCCTCACAGCTCCACCGTGATGCCACATGTGTGAGGGAATACCATAAAGTAACCCAAACCTCACAATCAACAAGGATATCACCATGCCACCACTGGATAGCCTCAAATCTCAAAAACCCTTCTGGAAATACACCAAAAAGACCTATGATGATAACAAGAGCATTGAAGAACAATGGAGGGAAGCCTGAGCAAATACCAACCTGCTGCAGAAATATATTGTCAGCGACCCTACAATCCCCCAGCTGGGATTTAACCTACCAAGAAAGATTTGTTCCTCCCTGAATCACATTCGGACACCTCATGGAAAATGTGGACACCCACTCCATAAATGGAAAATCCAAGAGAGTCCAGGTTGTGGTGCAATTTTTCAGATGGTGCAATACATTGTGAACGATTGCCCAATTAGATCATTTAATGGCAATTTAAATCCAATCCATGCAGCTACTCCTGATACAGTTGGATGGTTATCGTATTTAGATATTAATCTATGAATGTTGTAATCCTCAAATGTCATACAAAAGAGAGAAAGATAGACCATCAAGATTGGCTTTCTAGCCTGCTGCTGTGCTCATATGGCATCAAATCATGACTGATGTGTAACTCTTTAAAATTGCATAGAACTGTGGTGTGCTGTATGTCATAATGACATCTTATGCACACATGTCTGCATGTGTATGTGGAGGCAAGGCCCCTGAACTAAATTCAGAAGCAGATAATACATTCTTAGAGGTGCTGAATAGCATCCATTCCCACGGAGGTCACCTTGTCATATCCCTTTTGGGATACTACCCACTAATTCACCTTCTCCTGGATGCCTGCTAAAGCCGGTGCAACTTCCACCAGCTGCTTGGTTTTGAAAAGCCACCTGCCAGAGAAATGTTCTACTCTTGCTGGTTCCCAAACTGGAATTACCTTCAGCAATATTGGAACAGTCCCAGGGTCAAGGCAAACAATATCCAGTCATGGGAAAGCGATAGGACCATGGTTTGTTATTTATTGACAAAACAAGGCTAGAGACAGAGGAAAAGGAAGGAGGGGTTTGGCACAAAAAAAGCTGTAGTGGACCCAGCAAACTATACTCCCTAAGTGCACCTTGCTTGTTTCAGCAAAGCCTGTTGTGCCTGCACTGAACCAAGTCATCGTGCAGCTGCAGCAGGGGGCATGCTGGGATGCAGAACTTTGTGTGGCCATTGCCTGTTCCTGCTGCCTTGGCTTGTGGGCTGGGCTGGGGATAAGGTAGGGGATTAAGTGCAGAAGGAGGGCTGCTAGTTCTGCTGGCATCATTTATCATCATAAGGGATGTGGCTGGATAGGAAGTGAGCCTGTTTATTTCTCTCCCCCTGACTGTACTCCAGCCTGATGTCAGATCAGGCTTTTTTCTACAGTGTGATCAGCTGTACCTTTTCAAAATGGCCCTTGCTGAATGCTCCGTGTCTCTGACCATCACCAAGAGAGAACTTCACCTCTTTAACATGTGATGGGGAATTAGAGGGGCCAGAGATTCATATGTATACTGATCTGGGGGCTATAAGCAACAAAGGCCTTGCTGTTTCTCAGATTACAGGAATAGGGCTGAGTGGGCCAAGAGCGATGCAGATTTATCACCCAAAAGAATTGGGCAGAGACAAGCAGCTCATTCCACACAGATCTCTAATCAGCTTTCAGATCACAGTTACTTCTGGTAAATACCAATTTTGGCTTCAATCCTAACAATAAACTTCGTAAGAAGCCTGTACTCACCCACGTCAAGTTCCACTGAAGTCAACAAAGCTCATAGTAATGTGATAAATGCCTGTAACAAATTATCTGAAGTTGGTAAAGCAGGAGCTTCCACCTCCAACCTGCAGGATCTGCCTCACAAGAAAAGAATGAAGGGATGGCCAATGAAATGGAAAGGAGCCAAAATGAAAACAAAGAGAAAGCGATGTTTTTCCATCCAAGACTGACTCAGCCCCTAAAACTCATGGCTACTGGATCGCATGGTGACCAAGGATATGGCATGATTCAAAGAGGGATTGGACGCTACACAGATAAAATGATCATCAAGAGTTGTTAACATAATTTTGGAAGGCACATGAAACCTTCATTAAAATACAAACTATAAACACTAATTACAGGGATAATGATGCGATGTTCATGAGTACAGTTTATCCCTTCCCACCTATGATAAGGTTTCTTCAACCTTTCTCTGAAACATTTGTTGCTGGCCCTAGTTGGAGACTGGACCAGACCACTCCAGTAGCCTACCTGACAGTTGCTAATGCTCTTGCACAGGAGAATCAGACAGTAAAACCAGGGCCTAAATTCTGGTTATCTTCCTCCTGGAGTCCATTGCAAATCTCCTATTCACTGTCATAGGTCCCTACACTGCCTCTGAACTAGTGAAAAAGCATCACATGTATTAACACCAAAACTATAAGCCAATCAGTCTTCACAACATCAAATTTACTCAAGGTAAAACATGCCAGATCCTGATACATTATGGATTTGCTTACTTTTTCTTTGTTCCTCATAAACACAGGATAATTTAATACTTTGGATAAAATGTCAGTACTAAATCAAATACCCTTCCCTGACTGTGCCATAGAGCATCTCAGTGATTGACAGGCAGCCAGACAGATATACCTTTCTATTCATAGCAACAACCTGCTACTTTTTATTTGTGCATGATTAGGAAATGAAAAGCTGCTGATTTTCAGGTTAATTGTTGTATGACGCAGGTTAAAACTGACTCTTGGAAAGTTAAAAAAAAAATCACAAAGAGCTGTCTGAAGAAGGGAAAAAAGCAAACATTTATGGTGGAGAAAATGTTTATGGTGATCGGCTCTTCCAGCATTTTGATGGTGATCGGCTCTTCCAGCAAAACTATGTAGTGTAGACCAGGTTTTGTTTCCAGGTCCTTAGCTTTTTTCATTATATAAAAGGTGAAAAAGCATTATATCCCAGAAATGGCTGCATTTTCAACAGCATCTCAAGTGACTTCGTACACGGCGTGTATTTGTATTTTACTTCTTTTGAGTTTGCGTAAAATGCTTTTGGAACAGTTTGTGAAGCAGCACCACAGACGATATCACTATAGTTGGAACAAATTTCTGATGCCTCATTAATTCCAATTAGGTGATCCATTTTTGTTAAACCAGGTTGTAAAACATTTATTGTCAAGTGCCAAAAATTACCTTCCATAGCACTTGAATGTGTCTGAACGCACTTAACACCTCAGCAATGCTGAGAACATGCAAAAAAAAGTACCTAACTACAGAGGTGTCATCTGAATGCAGAATATGTTAGTTCAAGGTGTTTGGAGCATACCTGCATGGTATGAATTAACTGTTTTAGTTAAGACATATCACACATTACTGACTTATAGTTATGCCTCCACATAAAAAATTTACAGAACACTTCCCACTAAGTCAAGAATCAGTGGGGGATCACAGTTGCCTATTCCACTGGATTAACTTTGCTTTCCAATAGGTTTAATGATGCTTGTGGTAAAAAATGGTCTTGTCTACATTAGGGCTCAGTGATATCAATATTGGCTCAGTTACAACAGCAAGAATTGTTTGATAAATTTCACCAATCTCGTTCTATGAACCACTGAAACTGCTAAATATGTTTTATATGGATTGAAGTCATGGGATGCTGAGTGGTTCTAATTCAAACTGAAGCAAATGGGAGTGCAGATTCTCAGCTTCTCTCACAAACAAACCTAAAAATAAGTAGCAGTAAGAGCTAGATCCAATTTAAAAAATTAGGTGCTGCAGAACCTAGCTTCTACTGGCTTGGCCCCCAGCATGGATTCAAGAAACTGGGACGCTAAACAGCTAATGAGCAGGAACTGGGCACCTCAGAAGAGCAATCCAAAATCCTGCTTACTGATGGCTGTCACCTTGAAGTAGCCAATGGGAAACACTGAAAACAAGGATAGGTCTGAAGTCCTACTCCTGCTCAAGTGAAGGCCAATTCTTCCATCTACTTGGGGTCCAGAGGCTGGATTCCTCTCTTGAGAGTAATCACCTATGACTGCCACATGAAGAAAGGGAGCAGGGATCACCTATTTCTTTTTCAAACACAGCCAACCAGCCCTCTTCCCCCTGACAACCTTTATTTAAAAGCCCATATCTTAGAGGATTCAGCCAATAAGCAGGAGTCCAGAAGGGGTTCAACCCCACAGCTCTTGTCTCCAGGGGTACATTTAACAGGAGGCACTTAGTGAGTTTTAGGTGTTAAGAGGGGTAGTTCAGTTTCAGTAGGGTTACCACACGTCCAGTTTTTATCAAACATGTCCTCTTTTTGGGTCCTCCCATCTCTGCCTGGGCAGTTTTTAAAAATATCAGCAAATGTCCAGGATCTTTCTCTGCTTCTGCTTTCCTGGCACTTCCCAGCTTGCTCCAGCAAGGAGTTGCTTGGGGCTGGGGCCGTGAGGGAAGGTGATTGAAGGCCAGGGCATCACATGCTGTAGGCAGATAAGTGTGTGTATGTGGGTGTGCGCACGTGTGCACCTGCCACTGCTGAGGCTGCAGCAGGGAAGGGAAGTGGGGGAAGGGGGGTTCTTTGGGGGCAGCAGGCAGCTATATGGGCAGCAAGGATGAGGGGGCTGCAGATCAGGAGTGAGGGGCACTGACAGGCCTGGGAGTGGCTGGGGATGGTGGGTCGAGATTGAGGGGTATCAGCTGGGACAGAGGGGCTGCAGGTTGGGACTAAGGGGCACAAGCATGGTCTGGGGGGACAGGGTACTGTGGGTCAAGAGTAAGGGGCAACAGCAGGGCTGGGAGAGGCTGTGGCTTGAGAGTGAGGGGCAGGGGTAGGACATGGCCATATCATTACTGTTCCCCCCGCAGTCATATACCCCTCACCCCCTTCCCCGCCTCCACAGGTGTCCTCTTTGTTGAAACTGGAAATATGGTAACCCTAGTAATAGGCACTTAAATACAGAGAAGAATTTTTGCACTGTAGGAAACACAGGAAGGGATATAGCCCTGAGGCCTAGGAGAGCTCTGGCACTGATTTCAGTGAGAAGTGGAGTAGGCTCAAGACAGAGCATTTGTTAAGTGGCAGCCATGAGCTGAGTGACTGAAGTCTTTCTTGGGTGGGTTTACTGTAGGCACTGCCTGAACCAAACCAGTCATATAAGTTCTGTCATATTCTCCAGAAGTTCCTTTATCATGCAGACACTTACATATGTGGTATTGAAGCTTTCAGGACTGGAAGTTCTAATTCATCCACCATGCAAATGAGATCATATTCTCATTCAGGGAAGTGGTGGCGGGGCACAAGAGGAGCAGAAGGATGAGTATTGAATCATAGACTGCAGCATTCTCAAATAATTAATGTGTAGAGACTTACTCTTTCCCTTCCTACCATGTCTCTGAATAATAAAGCGCCCACATTCAAATTCCTTCCTACATCTTTGCAAATAAACCAAAACCCAGCTATGTTTGCCATCCAGCCAAGCAGTCGCAGCAGCAATGAAAGCATAAGAGGAGAAGAATGTGTGTGTCATACTGTTTTCCCTGATTCTCGCTGGCACTCTGAACTTGAAGACCTGCAGGACTGCATGGGCAACATGCCTCTCAGCTACCTCTGCAATTCAAGGATAAGCTTGCATCATCTCTCCATTTTGGAGCACTCCTTAAGACTGGTTTCTGCTGCTATATTTCAGCAATATCTGTAATATTATCATACAGGCCCCTCAACATGTGTTTATCTGTGGGTGCTAATCTTAAGCATGTACTCGTGAGTGCATTAAAAGACTTTAATATACCACTTTTGAGGTTGATACATTACTTTTTTAACATGGGAAGATAGAGATATAGCTGAAATATATAGGCTGTCTATAGTTTAGTTATGGGGGTGGATGGGCTGTGGGAATGTGCATTGTTTACCATTACATTTTTCACAACTGGAGCAACTCCTGCAGCTACAGACCTTCTGAGTAAGCATCAGGGAACAGGAACTCTGCTCTCAATACTCTGTGGTTACATGGACTCTGCAAACAGGATTGCAGCAAGGGTAGGCGTACCTGAAGCTGCTGTAATCTATTTAGCCTGGGTAACAGTAGCAGTCACACAGGTGGGAACTGACCACTGGGTCCTGTTTGTTGCAATATAACATAATTCTTGATAGAATCAACTCCAGAAACAGTATCTGATATAATGTTAAAACAAGAACATTTAGACAGCACAAAGAGTGAAAAAGAGAAACCACAGTGTTGTGGGAGTAGTAGAAATTGTTGTGATCAGGGCTTGCATGCTTACACTGTTTAATAAACCAGAAACACAGGATAGATAAATTGCTTTGCTATCAAGTATCATCACACATCTCCCTCCACTCTCACATCTGGAAGTTGACTGTAGTATACATACAGACTTCATTAGGTATAAATATGAAGGTAAGGCAATTCATATGAACCTTTTTGGAGCCTGAATTTTTATTATCTTCTCGTAGATCAAATGGGCATCTGTCCATATTTTTCATTCATATTTGCCAATGATGATGGGTAACTTTCTCTAGTAACCTTAGAAACATACTACAATAGAAACAGGAGGAACTTGTCTATGCAAAAACAAATGGATAGGAGAATGTATTGTTCAGAAAAGTAAAATACCATTGCCCCAGATAGGGAGAAACAAAAGACATGAATGCTAAACTTTTGTAGCTTGTTAATAACATTTTAACATTGAATATTGGCAACTAACAGATGGCAAAAAGGAATCCAGAAAGGTAGACTTTTAATAAGGAAGAGGATTTTTCAGTCTAATAGACAGTAAGGGACTTAGAAGACTCCAGCTGTAATTCAAGTACTCAAATGCAGCAAAGAGAAAAGAAAAAGGTGAAGATATTAATACCAATGGTGGGTGGGATCTTTTCTAAAGCTTTAAAGTGAACCTAAGAGCCTGCACGAAGACACTACTCATCTGGATATGTGCATTTTCTACACATCAAGAAGCATCTGTGGATGCATATTTTTGTATCTTTAAAATATTTGTATGCAAATATGATTCCTGCAGACCTATGAGTATGCACAAACATTTGCTTGGCTGCATTGTTATTTGATTTGATTTTGAGAGGGTGTTTTCCAAATTGTAGCTCTAAACTATGTAGTTAACAGGAGTGGGAGGCTTACATAAGGTGTGATGGTTATGAAGATGACATATTGATATTTTAGTGCCAAGAGACCTTTCTCAAAAATTGGGGTCTTGTGCTATGCATTTTACATGCACATAATGATAATAGTAACCCAGAACTCTTATAAAATGCTTTTCACCTATTCATCACAAAGGCTAGGGACAGACATTCAAAAAACCTGAGCCTGAATTGATTCAATCTTTGTAGGTTACTCTAACCTGGCTAAGCTGAACCAGTTTGTAACTGGACAGAAATTTCCTCTGGACTGAGGAAATTCAGGCACAGGCCTGCAGAGGCTCAGGCTAGAAGCCAGAGGGTGCTAGAGCAGCCCTCACTCCATTATACGGTGCTGAGCTGAGGGGGGTGTGGCCAGGCCTCGGCAGGACCTCTGATTATGGAGGGCTGCCTGCACCATCCCAGGCTTTTCCCTGCTGGCTGCTCAAGGGGCAGGAGTGTTGCCAGCCCCCAGCCCCTGGCTAGCACTCTGAGGCAAGGTGGGATGTGCAGTGCACACATCTGTTGATGATATGGAGCTTTTCAATCTCCCTCTCCCTGCTTCTTTATACTGTCTGCACCAAACTGACAGGTGAGCAAGCCAGCAGGGGGCTGATAACAGTGATTATCACCTCCTAAGGGAAACAATAGGCTCTCTCCATTAATTCAAACTCTTCTTAATAGGGTTGTGAGAAGCTTCAGTCTCCAAGTTGAGTTGGAGGCCAAATCACCAAACCCAAATCGAATGAGGAGAACAAAAAAACCCTCTGAATCAATTTGGAGCCTCCAAATCAGTTTAGAAAAGATTAGGAAAAAGATTCGGCAGGCAGTCTTTCAGGGGAAAAAACTGAGAAGGGGGAGCAGGGGGGAGGAGGGGAAGACTGACAGCTGTAGCTGGCCAGTGACTGTGAGCTTTCCCTGAGTCCCCTTCCAATCACAGTGCTCTGGGGGAGGGATGTAGAAACAGCTACCATCCTTGCAATTTTCATCCTGCTGTGCCTTAATACACACGCAAAGTCACACATGTAATGAGTTTTGCTTTGAACAGTTTGAGGTTCAGTTTCCCAAAAATCTCTCCACTTATATACTTGAAATTTTGCAGGCCTCATGTCCTTAGAAGTGGCTAACATCCTTGCTAGTTTCATCCAAATCTGCCTTAACACACACACGACATGAGTTTTGCTTTCAGCAGTTTTTAGTGCAGGTTCCCAGAAACCCTCACATCCAGCCCCTTGAAACTTAGCAAGCTTCATGCCCTCAGAAGGGTCTACCATCCTTGCTGCCTGCATCCAAATCTGCCAAAAAATATTTCAGTGATCCCCTATTATAGTCTACGGCTGAATCACCAATTCTCTCCGAATCAGCGTCAAATCTTCTGAAGCTGATTCAGCCAAATTGATTTGAGGCAGTGATCCGAATCTCCAAATTGAATCACTGTCCCCCAAATCAGCTGAATCCGAATTGAATACTTCCCTATTTGCACAGGCCTACTTCTTAAACAGCTTACCAGCTGACCTGTTGATTAGCTCCAAATAGCCCTAAGCAGTCACTGTTCTGTCTGCCTGTTCCAGTGAAATTGGAGAGAGACACACATGCACATAAACCTCTAAGCATTAGCTAGCATACCACGTAACTAGGGTCCATGGGGCTGGGGTCTGTGCTGTGGGAGATGGGAGGGAGGGAGGTGGGGGATTCCTGCTTAAGCAGTGAACAGTGAAGGGGGTGGGGCAGAGGGCCAGGGGAAGCCAGGCAGATACTTGCAATCTGTATCAGAGCTCCAGCCAAGGAGAAGAGGGGAGGGGCCAGCCCTGCTGTGTAGCAGAGAGACCCGCCCAGCCCGGAGAGCATGCTGGGATGCTGGGGGTGTCTGGTTTAGCTTAAACCAGCAAGGGGTTTGGGACAGATATTGCACAAACCAGTTTGACCCAAATCAGTTAAGTCTGATACTACATAAACCAGTTGCAGCCATTTTCAAACTGGTTTATGTGCACTGAATTTCTGTTCTGTTATAGGTTTAAACCAGTTTCTGATCTAAACCAGTTGGTGTGTAATGTCTGTCCTTAGCCAAAGGGTTTTTGAAAGAAAATCAGCATACTTTTTAGTCATCTTATGGAAGGGAGACTTGAGGCATGGGGAAGCAAAATGAGGCTTTATGGCAGGTTTGCAACAGAGGTAGAAATGGAGGCTGGACCTCCTGAGCTGTAGTACATATCTCCTAGTGCTCTATCCACTGACTAGGCCATTCTGCTTTTAACAACACACAAGCATAAGCAAGCATTATTCAGGGCTGGCCTTGGTGGGAGTGGGAGACAATTCTCATGCTCTGCACACACACAAAACCTATTTGAACCTGATGGCTTCTGTGCTGACAGGAGCAGCTGCGCCGCCTCTCATGATTTAATAATGAGATCTGTGAGTCTATAGCATGCTTTCTCAGAACAGACGACCTACAGGTTGAAATGTATTTACTCTTTCTTGCTGTGGGCAGGTTCACCCACTCCCAGTAGTCTTGCAGGACTTCTGAACCTATTCAATACTAATAAGAGAGCTTCTCTCCATAGGCATAAACAGCAAAAGGCAACAAGCAGTGGCTCAGCCTTCAACATAGAGATGGACAGGGTGGAAACAAAGGTGTGGTCTGTAAACAACACCTACTGCCCTGGTTTGTGTGTGTGTAGGGGAGAGGATGGAGAGACAAGATAACTGCTCTGCTCCTGGAATGGCTTGCCCTGGAGCTTACTGGCTACTGTACGGAGCAACCCTTTAAAATAATTAGCATGTCCCTTTCATCTGGCTTTCAGAATGATTTTTCCTTAGGCTCTGGAGGCTGTAGTAGTCACAGGAAAGTCTCTATATTCCTGATTTTTTATTCTGAAGTATAACTTTTGTTCCCACCAGCATTTACTTTGATCTCTGCATCCAGAGATAATATTATTGACATTTTGCCTCTTCTTTTGTTCTTACCCTGCTAAGCTGCAGCTGGAATTCACAGACTGCTCCACTGAGGCACATGGGCACTTCCCAGGTTTAAAAAACTTTTCTTCTTGTGTC
>NW_017728912.1:30579869-30624490 GCF_001723895.1 Crocodylus porosus | reverse complement strand
AGCAAGGATGAGGGGGCTGCAGATCAGGAGTGAGGGGCACTGACAGGCCTGGGGGTGGCTGGGGATGGTGGGTCGAGATTGAGGGGTATCAGCTGGGACAGAGGGGCTGCAGGTTGGGACTAAGGGGCACAAGCATGGTCTGGGGGGACAGGGTACTGTGGGTCAAGAGTAAGGGGCAACAGCAGGGCTGGGAGAGGCTGTGGCTTGAGAGTGAGGGGCAGGGGTAGGACATGGCCATATCATTACTGTTCCCCCCGCAGTCATATACCCCTCACCCCCTTCCCCGCCTCCACAGGTGTCCTCTTTGTTGAAACTGGAAATATGGTAACCCTAGTAATAGGCACTTAAATACAGAGAAGAATTTTTGCACTGTAGGAAACACAGGAAGGGATATAGCCCTGAGGCCTAGGAGAGCTCTGGCACTGATTTCAGTGAGAAGTGGAGTAGGCTCAAGACAGAGCATTTGTTAAGTGGCAGCCATGAGCTGAGTGACTGAAGTCTTTCTTGGGTGGGTTTACTGTAGGCACTGCCTGAACCAAACCAGTCATATAAGTTCTGTCATATTCTCCAGAAGTTCCTTTATCATGCAGACACTTACATATGTGGTATTGAAGCTTTCAGGACTGGAAGTTCTAATTCATCCACCATGCAAATGAGATCATATTCTCATTCAGGGAAGTGGTGGCGGGGCACAAGAGGAGCAGAAGGATGAGTATTGAATCATAGACTGCAGCATTCTCAAATAATTAATGTGTAGAGACTTACTCTTTCCCTTCCTACCATGTCTCTGAATAATAAAGCGCCCACATTCAAATTCCTTCCTACATCTTTGCAAATAAACCAAAACCCAGCTATGTTTGCCATCCAGCCAAGCAGTCGCAGCAGCAATGAAAGCATAAGAGGAGAAGAATGTGTGTGTCATACTGTTTTCCCTGATTCTCGCTGGCACTCTGAACTTGAAGACCTGCAGGACTGCATGGGCAACATGCCTCTCAGCTACCTCTGCAATTCAAGGATAAGCTTGCATCATCTCTCCATTTTGGAGCACTCCTTAAGACTGGTTTCTGCTGCTATATTTCAGCAATATCTGTAATATTATCATACAGGCCCCTCAACATGTGTTTATCTGTGGGTGCTAATCTTAAGCATGTACTCGTGAGTGCATTAAAAGACTTTAATATACCACTTTTGAGGTTGATACATTACTTTTTTAACATGGGAAGATAGAGATATAGCTGAAATATATAGGCTGTCTATAGTTTAGTTATGGGGGTGGATGGGCTGTGGGAATGTGCATTGTTTACCATTACATTTTTCACAACTGGAGCAACTCCTGCAGCTACAGACCTTCTGAGTAAGCATCAGGGAACAGGAACTCTGCTCTCAATACTCTGTGGTTACATGGACTCTGCAAACAGGATTGCAGCAAGGGTAGGCGTACCTGAAGCTGCTGTAATCTATTTAGCCTGGGTAACAGTAGCAGTCACACAGGTGGGAACTGACCACTGGGTCCTGTTTGTTGCAATATAACATAATTCTTGATAGAATCAACTCCAGAAACAGTATCTGATATAATGTTAAAACAAGAACATTTAGACAGCACAAAGAGTGAAAAAGAGAAACCACAGTGTTGTGGGAGTAGTAGAAATTGTTGTGATCAGGGCTTGCATGCTTACACTGTTTAATAAACCAGAAACACAGGATAGATAAATTGCTTTGCTATCAAGTATCATCACACATCTCCCTCCACTCTCACATCTGGAAGTTGACTGTAGTATACATACAGACTTCATTAGGTATAAATATGAAGGTAAGGCAATTCATATGAACCTTTTTGGAGCCTGAATTTTTATTATCTTCTCGTAGATCAAATGGGCATCTGTCCATATTTTTCATTCATATTTGCCAATGATGATGGGTAACTTTCTCTAGTAACCTTAGAAACATACTACAATAGAAACAGGAGGAACTTGTCTATGCAAAAACAAATGGATAGGAGAATGTATTGTTCAGAAAAGTAAAATACCATTGCCCCAGATAGGGAGAAACAAAAGACATGAATGCTAAACTTTTGTAGCTTGTTAATAACATTTTAACATTGAATATTGGCAACTAACAGATGGCAAAAAGGAATCCAGAAAGGTAGACTTTTAATAAGGAAGAGGATTTTTCAGTCTAATAGACAGTAAGGGACTTAGAAGACTCCAGCTGTAATTCAAGTACTCAAATGCAGCAAAGAGAAAAGAAAAAGGTGAAGATATTAATACCAATGGTGGGTGGGATCTTTTCTAAAGCTTTAAAGTGAACCTAAGAGCCTGCACGAAGACACTACTCATCTGGATATGTGCATTTTCTACACATCAAGAAGCATCTGTGGATGCATATTTTTGTATCTTTAAAATATTTGTATGCAAATATGATTCCTGCAGACCTATGAGTATGCACAAACATTTGCTTGGCTGCATTGTTATTTGATTTGATTTTGAGAGGGTGTTTTCCAAATTGTAGCTCTAAACTATGTAGTTAACAGGAGTGGGAGGCTTACATAAGGTGTGATGGTTATGAAGATGACATATTGATATTTTAGTGCCAAGAGACCTTTCTCAAAAATTGGGGTCTTGTGCTATGCATTTTACATGCACATAATGATAATAGTAACCCAGAACTCTTATAAAATGCTTTTCACCTATTCATCACAAAGGCTAGGGACAGACATTCAAAAAACCTGAGCCTGAATTGATTCAATCTTTGTAGGTTACTCTAACCTGGCTAAGCTGAACCAGTTTGTAACTGGACAGAAATTTCCTCTGGACTGAGGAAATTCAGGCACAGGCCTGCAGAGGCTCAGGCTAGAAGCCAGAGGGTGCTAGAGCAGCCCTCACTCCATTATACGGTGCTGAGCTGAGGGGGGTGTGGCCAGGCCTCGGCAGGACCTCTGATTATGGAGGGCTGCCTGCACCATCCCAGGCTTTTCCCTGCTGGCTGCTCAAGGGGCAGGAGTGTTGCCAGCCCCCAGCCCCTGGCTAGCACTCTGAGGCAAGGTGGGATGTGCAGTGCACACATCTGTTGATGATATGGAGCTTTTCAATCTCCCTCTCCCTGCTTCTTTATACTGTCTGCACCAAACTGACAGGTGAGCAAGCCAGCAGGGGGCTGATAACAGTGATTATCACCTCCTAAGGGAAACAATAGGCTCTCTCCATTAATTCAAACTCTTCTTAATAGGGTTGTGAGAAGCTTCAGTCTCCAAGTTGAGTTGGAGGCCAAATCACCAAACCCAAATCGAATGAGGAGAACAAAAAAACCCTCTGAATCAATTTGGAGCCTCCAAATCAGTTTAGAAAAGATTAGGAAAAAGATTCGGCAGGCAGTCTTTCAGGGGAAAAAACTGAGAAGGGGGAGCAGGGGGGAGGAGGGGAAGACTGACAGCTGTAGCTGGCCAGTGACTGTGAGCTTTCCCTGAGTCCCCTTCCAATCACAGTGCTCTGGGGGAGGGATGTAGAAACAGCTACCATCCTTGCAATTTTCATCCTGCTGTGCCTTAATACACACGCAAAGTCACACATGTAATGAGTTTTGCTTTGAACAGTTTGAGGTTCAGTTTCCCAAAAATCTCTCCACTTATATACTTGAAATTTTGCAGGCCTCATGTCCTTAGAAGTGGCTAACATCCTTGCTAGTTTCATCCAAATCTGCCTTAACACACACACGACATGAGTTTTGCTTTCAGCAGTTTTTAGTGCAGGTTCCCAGAAACCCTCACATCCAGCCCCTTGAAACTTAGCAAGCTTCATGCCCTCAGAAGGGTCTACCATCCTTGCTGCCTGCATCCAAATCTGCCAAAAAATATTTCAGTGATCCCCTATTATAGTCTACGGCTGAATCACCAATTCTCTCCGAATCAGCGTCAAATCTTCTGAAGCTGATTCAGCCAAATTGATTTGAGGCAGTGATCCGAATCTCCAAATTGAATCACTGTCCCCCAAATCAGCTGAATCCGAATTGAATACTTCCCTATTTGCACAGGCCTACTTCTTAAACAGCTTACCAGCTGACCTGTTGATTAGCTCCAAATAGCCCTAAGCAGTCACTGTTCTGTCTGCCTGTTCCAGTGAAATTGGAGAGAGACACACATGCACATAAACCTCTAAGCATTAGCTAGCATACCACGTAACTAGGGTCCATGGGGCTGGGGTCTGTGCTGTGGGAGATGGGAGGGAGGGAGGTGGGGGATTCCTGCTTAAGCAGTGAACAGTGAAGGGGGTGGGGCAGAGGGCCAGGGGAAGCCAGGCAGATACTTGCAATCTGTATCAGAGCTCCAGCCAAGGAGAAGAGGGGAGGGGCCAGCCCTGCTGTGTAGCAGAGAGACCCGCCCAGCCCGGAGAGCATGCTGGGATGCTGGGGGTGTCTGGTTTAGCTTAAACCAGCAAGGGGTTTGGGACAGATATTGCACAAACCAGTTTGACCCAAATCAGTTAAGTCTGATACTACATAAACCAGTTGCAGCCATTTTCAAACTGGTTTATGTGCACTGAATTTCTGTTCTGTTATAGGTTTAAACCAGTTTCTGATCTAAACCAGTTGGTGTGTAATGTCTGTCCTTAGCCAAAGGGTTTTTGAAAGAAAATCAGCATACTTTTTAGTCATCTTATGGAAGGGAGACTTGAGGCATGGGGAAGCAAAATGAGGCTTTATGGCAGGTTTGCAACAGAGGTAGAAATGGAGGCTGGACCTCCTGAGCTGTAGTACATATCTCCTAGTGCTCTATCCACTGACTAGGCCATTCTGCTTTTAACAACACACAAGCATAAGCAAGCATTATTCAGGGCTGGCCTTGGTGGGAGTGGGAGACAATTCTCATGCTCTGCACACACACAAAACCTATTTGAACCTGATGGCTTCTGTGCTGACAGGAGCAGCTGCGCCGCCTCTCATGATTTGATAATGAGATCTGTGAGTCTATAGCATGCTTTCTCAGAACAGACGACCTACAGGTTGAAATGTATTTACTCTTTCTTGCTGTGGGCAGGTTCACCCACTCCCAGTAGTCTTGCAGGACTTCTGAACCTATTCAATACTAATAAGAGAGCTTCTCTCCATAGGCATAAACAGCAAAAGGCAACAAGCAGTGGCTCAGCCTTCAACATAGAGATGGACAGGGTGGAAACAAAGGTGTGGTCTGTAAACAACACCTACTGCCCTGGTTTGTGTGTGTGTAGGGGAGAGGATGGAGAGACAAGATAACTGCTCTGCTCCTGGAATGGCTTGCCCTGGAGCTTACTGGCTACTGTACGGAGCAACCCTTTAAAATAATTAGCATGTCCCTTTCATCTGGCTTTCAGAATGATTTTTCCTTAGGCTCTGGAGGCTGTAGTAGTCACAGGAAAGTCTCTATATTCCTGATTTTTTATTCTGAAGTATAACTTTTGTTCCCACCAGCATTTACTTTGATCTCTGCATCCAGAGATAATATTATTGACATTTTGCCTCTTCTTTTGTTCTTACCCTGCTAAGCTGCAGCTGGAATTCACAGACTGCTCCACTGAGGCACATGGGCACTTCCCAGGTTTAAAAAACTTTTCTTCTTGTGTCTTAAGAAACCTGTCCAATATGACAGGAAGGGAATTGCGATTGCTCATTACCCCGTCACTAAAATTGGTCAGAAATTTTTTATCCAGAAAATATTCTATTACAGAATATCCTTTTCATCAAAGCTAATGTTTTCCTTCCCTGTCGGTATTCTACTGACAAAAAATCCTGAAAAAAAATCAAAATGAAAAATCATTTGTGTCAGAAAATTTCATGGGAGAAAAAATTTGAAATTCCAGGTAAGAAGAGTGGCTCATAGGGAACATAGTGACATGTAGCTCAAGCTATGAGCCCTATGAGTTACTACATTGTCTCACATGAATACTGAGACTTTGAGGTCATGAACATTGACCTCCCATGAAACAAAATATTTTCTTTCAGTTTCTTTTCTAGATGGTGTCAAACTGTATTTTTCACTTTAAAAAAATTGATAGAAAATTCCCAGACCAGATTTACTAGGAAATGTACTCCAGGAAGTGTCCCAATCTGTTCTTAAAGAGGCAGATCTTGTTCCCATTTTTATATAAAGCAGGGGTGTGGTGATGAAGGAAGCCAAGTAAAACTATTATATGTGCAGAGCTGAAAATATTTCAGGTTTATCAGAGATTCCTAATATAGAAAGAGTGTGCACACATATCACAGCCCTTACCAGCCTAACTATACTGTAAGTAAGCCTGGGGACAATTTTACCTGGAGGCAGCAGCAACCTGGTTGAGGTAAGCTGAGGCAACACCAACAGTGGTTCTCAGTTGGGGACATTGCCACATTCAGAAAAGCAGTGGAGAGTACTATGACTCTGAACAGGTTGAAAACTACTGATTTATTACAAGATGCATTAATGTAAACTATATAGCTACAATAAAAAGAAAATACAACTACAGCAGCAGATACAAGAGCTCAGTTTTCTGTTCTCCAGCACATTTCAATTACACCTGTGCTAAGCTCTTTATTTTTATCTCTGAGGACCATATTTTGGGTCTCTGTATGTTATGCTAAAGCACACAGCTAAGTGGCATGCTTGCTTTTGTCCAATGTATTGACATTCTTGATTTTTAAAAATGATTAGACTAGTTAGGAAATTTTCTCAGCTTGCCCCCCCCCCCAAAAAAAACCCCCAAAAAACAAAAAGGAAAAGAAAAGAAAAGAAAAAGAAACAATTTCTCCCTGCTTCTTTTAAGACTATGAAGAACATGTCAGGTTGCAAGTCACACTAGGCAGAAAGGGCCAAAATATGAGATGGGGTTTAGAGTATCCAGCAAGGCCTCTTGTGAGATACTTGAAAATTGAAAAAGTTACTGCAGCCCTGATACAAACAAAACAATTGAAACCTGCCAATCATTCGCTACGGCTTGAGCTCAAGTGGTGCCCTCCAGTAGAACTCAGCTTCTTTCTTTCTTCATTTTTTTACCTGGAGAATGCTGGGGCACAAGAAGGTAGCTTTGCTGTCTGCCTGCAGCGGAAACATTTCAGGGAAGCAATCATTAACACCTTGCTACAGTGGAACCTGGTGGCAAGGGGTGAGTGGGATGTCTGACAATTGCTCTAGGAGATCTGACTGCTAATTTGCCACAAGCATCACTAGAAGAGAGCCAGAAGAAAATAGGAACAGGGCATTTTGACAGGGGGACTACAGTGCTATTACACTGGGGTGGTTAGGTTTCTGAAAAGTGGCTGCAGCTGATGTGCAAAATGAGCTATAAATGAAGTGAGCAGATGTGCTCAAGAGCATCTGAGTTCTCCAGGCCAGCTCTTCAGCTGTTGCACCATAGTGGGACTCTGCAGAAGTCAGCTGGCTAACTTTATGCCAGCTGCAGATCTACCCCACTGCATCTGCCAACCATATACAGATGACATTAGCTTGAAAGATCTCACTGATACATTCAGCCTAAACATGTCCCTTGGCTGCACAACAATGGAAACAAATTATATTTTGCAATAACAGAGAGAACCTTCTATTAACATTTCCCTGTTCTTGGATCTACGCAGCATTCCAAATGCATCTCCGACTGACAAACTTGCATTTGACAGAAAAGCATCTTGAGATACAGAGACTATTGAACACTATTCATTACAGACAAGCAAGCTGAACGACTTTCCAAGCTATTACTTGTGATGATGATGATTCAGACTAGACAAAAAGTAATCATAGTTACAAATTCCCCTTCAGTTGCTGTCAATGCCTGTCGCAGGGATGCTCTGGGTAATAGCCTTCAAAGATAACTTTTACGTCTGAGTTGGAAACAAAAACGGTAAAATCAGGCAATGCACAGTTGCAATTCCCTTCTAATATGAAGGGGGAGGGGGGAGGAAACAAAAAAAGGGAGATGCAGCATAGTCCACAGGGGAGGACAGCTTTCTAGAAGCCATACCTGATTCTAGTCCAACCTCTGCCATGACTTACCTAGTGAAGGTCTGCCTACTCTTCTGTGCTTTGGTTTCCCATTTAGTATGGCCTTACAATTGTATTGTGGTAACTCTTTAATGCCACACACAGGCTGAGGCCCACTGGGGTAGCGGTACAAACATAGAATATCACTGCCTCCACCCCATAAAGTGACAAAACAAAGAGAACATGTAAGTATGTAGCCTGCTGTGGGAAAAGGACACAGGCAAAGAAATGCAAGGCAAAACTAGTCTGCCTGGTCTATTTAAATGCAAGTGCTTTGAGGCAGGTGCATGCCCTATCTATGTTTTGTATTGCATTGTAATCACTCTTTAATCCTAGCTAAGGGTCTTTACAGTTCTACTGCTACAAACAATGCAAATAATAAACCCAAAAAGGAGAAATGTGAAGCCACCACAGATTACAAAACTGTTTCAAGACAGATATGAAAGAGAATGTAAGTGAAAAATTCACTGCAATTCAATAAAAATCACTGTTTCCAAATTCTGAAGGAGACGCATTGCTTACTGAAATGAATTCCTCAAAATAAGACCTCTCTGACCGTGTATTCTGCAACACTTCTTGGTTTGGGGTTTCATCCAAATCCACAAAGCAAAACTGACACACTCAGGAAATGTTGCTCATCCCCATGGTAGAGCCTAATGGTTCTTTAAGTGTGGTGGGTCACAGAATTCTTGACCATCATATGAACACTTGTCACAAACCTAACATGTTCCCAGATACAGAAAGAAGGTCACTAAGTTTTAATGAAATGTTGAGGTTGCCAGGAAAGAGTTTTTCACCAAACTGACCCAGTCCTACTTCTAGGGATTGGTGAAGCAGGCACCATATGAAGATGAGGAATGTAAGGACATAGGAAATATCATCAGGGACTGACTTGTGAGGTATCTAGTTCAGCATCCTGCCCCTTAAAGTGGCCAGTATTGCCTGTTTCAGAGGAAAGAGCAATAAACTCTGCAAAGAACATTAATGAATAGCCTGCCTCTAAAAGGGAATTTCTTCCCAACCCATGGCAATTTGGGGTGGCTGATACTCTGAAGCTGGAAGGCTTATATCCTTTATTTGTGTAGCATTCCTAATATCATTGTGGGTGTGCTCTATATTTGTATAAATGCCTAATATCATTAAGTTATAGGTATCAGTGATGTCTTCTTGGAATGTATTCCACAAGTTAATTGTTCAACATTAAACTAATTTGATCAGTTTTAAATGTGTTGCTTTTTCATGTAATTGAAACCTCTTTACCTTGGTATTTTACCAAGAGTGGTACATTCAGTAGCATAATGTGGGGTGCAGAAACAGGAGCTCCTGAAGGGGTGGGGCATCAGATGGACAAGGAGAGGGCACCTCACTCTGCTGTCCCATACTCTGCCTGCATTTCCTGGCTTCAGAAAGCAGCTGGTGCAGGCAATGTGTGTCATAGAGCACAAGGCATTCTGGGAATTGCCATTTTGTAGAGCCACACTGGAGTTTGTTGCTGCTGCTGCTAATGGGTACGAGAATTGACCCTGGTTTTGTTTTTGCTGCTGCAACTGGCACTTATTTTGCCCTCTGCACATGGGCTTCCCATATGAAAACAAATGGGGTGAAAGTTTCTCCCCTAGCAGTAAACTGCACTTCTGATCCATAGAACTACAGTTCCCAGAAAACCTTGTGCTTCCAATTCATGACACTGCCCAGAGACTGCCTACTGCTGTTCCCCTGTGCTGCAAGCCAAAAGGTATGAGGGCAGGCGGTGGAGAGATGGAAGGGTGAGTGGACTGCCCCAGGTACATTCTCTTCATGTTATGCCTCTGTATAAATGTATTATTTTGTGTAATTGTATCATATCCATTTTTATTCATCTCTATACTGAACAATCTGAAGTTTTGATACATTGTCACTTTAGCTCTTAGTTCTAAACCATCAATATTTATTTTTTTTAGGAAGCTAAAGCAACTGGAATGGAATTCAGCCTTCCAGAAGAGCTGCACCATATATTGATACAACATATCATATCCTACATCTTTTTCATATTTTACTTCCGATAGTTGATGACCCAGAGTTGAGAAAACTGTTAATCACGTGTTTAGCGTATAGTAGGTGGTTAAACCCCATTGACTTCAACGTTAATGTGTAAGGACATTTGTAGATGACACATTAAAGCGGGTTAAATGCCTTTTTTCACTGCTTTAATGGTGTTGCTGTTTGCATGAGTTTGCAAATTTGGCAGCATATTGCGAGTTAATTCCAGCTCCTGTAGCAAATTTGGCAGCATAATCTTCCCTGAAGCCTGTCTGCATGAGCTGCACGGGGGCCCAGTGCTTCCCTCCGCAGCTGCGGTGCCACCGCGCAAGCTGGCTGTCTGTGGGCAGGTCCCACTTGTGGTGGGGGCTGTGGAAGGAAGCACCAGCCCCCACCCCAGCAGCTCAGAGACTGCTCAGCTTGCTGACAGCATGCTCCTTCCCCTTCCCCCTCTGCCGGACAGACAGGTAAGGACTTGGGTGTACACAACACAGGGGTTTACTTTGCCCTAAATTGAAGCGGTGTTTATAAAAACCATTTCTTCAATTTAAACCCCCCGTGTTGTCTACAAATGCCCTAAGTGCTTTCTTAAACAGAGATGTGTCCTTGACCTTGCACCTGTGTTTCTTTCTGTTAAATTGCCTTGGGTTAGGTCTCTGCTTGCAGAAGCACATATCTTTTGCTTGAGTATCTTCTGGGACTTGGCTTTTTAACTGCCTTCCTATTTTATTTGGTTAGGGCAGTGGTTTTTAACCTTTTTAGACTGAATGTACCCTTCATTAGATGCAAAGCACCCCTTAGAAAATGCCAGCTCTTAAATTTTCCCTTTTTTAATACAGAAAAATAACGGAGCAATTCTTCTGTGGCAAGGAACTCAGAAAGACCACAACAGGTCAGAATGGTTAACACTGTGAATTCATATTTGAAATCTCTGGGTTTATTTTGTGAATCTTGTTTGGACACCTAACAGTACTAATATTGTGTGGGCATTTCACAGTACCCCTAAAAGCGGTGCAGCATTACCCTGGTTGAGAATCACTAGGTTGGGATATATGTGCCTTCTCTCTCTGATCTTGTGTGCTAAAATAGCTTCAGTGCAGTGTATATTTTATTTACATCGATTTTATCTTTGGGCACTTTTTGACTAGTTCTTTTTGGGAATTCCCTTTTCTTAAGGTCACTGTCACCAGGCAATCTTTTACTATGAAGCCTCCATTAAAATTACTGGGTGAAATTCAGTGCAAAGCTACTGTTTTGGAGCTACACTGGGGCCATGATTTCCTGTACTGAAACTAATTCAGTTTTGGTCAGGGTTACACACTTACAACTCTAGTCACTTCCTAGCAAATTCCTATGTGTTACTTATGATTGATCCCAAATCACCCTTCCTTCTTCTTCGCTATTTCATGAAACCATCACTTCACGTATTCAGCAATTCTATCTTTAACCTGAGTTCTTATGACATTGACTTGTCACTGGATTAACTTGTCCACATCATGTGACCATGCACAATTTATTTGCAAATCTAAAAGCTGATTGCAAAAATAGAAGGCGGCTCTTTGTTGCGGGGAAGTTAGGATGGAAGGTCCCCTCCTCCACTCATGCAAGATTCTGCTTTTTGCCTCTGTAGCAAGCAAGGGGTGGGTCTTACTGGACTGTGGGACTTGAGAAAGAAGTATGCCTAGCTTGTCACCATGTTCCACTGGGGTAGTAGAAAAGCCCTGAAGTTCTCTCTCAAGACTACTAATGCTGATAGCATGTGCAGTGTTCCCAGGAGCTGCAGCAAGTGAAAGAGGGGCAGAACATATGTCCTGAAAACAAGGGGTTTCTGTACCTGAACTCCCACAGTTTTACAAATGAAACCTGGTATGGCACTAACCCTGCTGTATTTTGTTTCTGTTAAACCCTCTTAGCTCTCCACTGCAGACAAAGGGGAGCAGATTAAAGCCTGCTGACAACTTATGCATGCAGTCAGCATCCCTAGAATGCCCTTCCCTACTACACTTCTTTGGCCTCTTCCCAGGAATTTCTCTCTAAAGTAAATTTAGAGGTTTTGGAAAGGTGGCAGATTTACAGCAGGCTAAATTAGATTACTTTTCTACTGAATTACTATCACAGCTCAGGTACTGAAACCTTCCTTACCCTGCGGAGACCTACAGCATCTCCTAATTTAGCTAATATTCCTTTCTGGATGTGGTCTTTCATACAAACTCTTGTGTAGGCCACAATGAGCAGAACAGGCCAGATTTTCTGCTGGTAGCAATAGGTGGACTGCTATTGAAGTTAGTGGAACTTACTGCCTCAGAGACCTTCCCCCCACTCCTGCCCCTTTTCTGTGTGGACAGGAGGCTTCTGCCAAGGTCCAGTTACACTCCTGTCACTCCAAACAGGTTTTAAGCCTGTATCTTGCTCTCTACCTTATTTTTCACATGAAGCACTCACCCAGTTGTATACAGAATACTGTGGTGTTCATAACTACATGAAAAAATTGAGGGAGGGAGTAATAATTACTACTAGTTGTGACAGCATGAGATCTCACTGCCAGCATAGCAGCTGGCAGGATAAAGCCTAGTTTTCTGATTTACATCAGCTGAGGACCTGACTTGATGAGATAATCTTGATTTAAAAATAAGTATTGACCTAAGGAGCTTAAATCTATGTCTTAGAGTTTGCACAGCACCTAGGCAAATGAGACCCTGATCCTCAAAGCAGCACGTAGAGAGGCTCCGGGAATACAAAAATATATGCATAGCAGTGATTAGAGGCTACATGCTGGATTTTTATTATACTTCTGTGTTTTTAAATTCACAGGGATCAGATTTTTCTAATGGCCTTACTTTGGATCTACCCTGGGGTCAGATGAGAATCATGCCTAAACTCTCATTGTGTGTTTTCCCCAGTAATCTGGTTCATTAGGAAGAGTGGTGCCAATGGCATCAGGCTTTATTTTGTGGGTACTGCAGGCAGGGTGGTTTAAGTGAAGGACATTTCATTGAAAAATAGCTTCCCATCAGATTCTGCTAGAGCTCAAGTCTGTGGGGTTTTTGAGGTGATGCAGCTCAGGAGCATTTACAAAAGGAGGAGATTTAGAGGGGATACATATGATGTCTGGATGCAGAGGAAGGTTTTCTGACAGAGGTGCCTTATTTGGCATGACAGAATATTGTAAAATCTTGCTGTATGTATAACCAAGAGAAAACCAAAGTCAGGATACAAATACAGATGTATAACTTGGGGACCTGTATCCAAAAACTATATAATTTTTACAGATATATTATCAGGACAATTCTTCATGCAGGCAACAGTTAACCTGGGGAGGAAGCAAGTCCTGGCTATTGTCATGTTGATTAGTCACGTCAAACAGTTATTATAAGATAAGTACAGATGAAAAAAGTCAAAATCTCATCAACTAATTGAATAGATGTAGTCAACAAGAAGGGAAGAGCTTTGATCTGTGGAAGATTTAAGGATGAGGAAGTTCCATTCTTAATTCTGCTGAGTACTCTACTTAAAACAAGCTATTCTGAACACTCATCTATTGATTCTTAAACAATACACTCAAATTTTAATGACCTTGTCAGCAGAATGTTTTCAATTTCAGATGTCATTGACATAACTACTGAGCTAAGAGACGCCTGCAAAATTACTTGGAGACTGAAACGAGTTATTCACCACAGAAACAAATAGATGGTAGCACTGTCCATATCCAGCTGTTTATCCATGTTCTCCTGGCAGCACCGCTGTCCTAAAGCTCCAGAGCATTATTTTTGTGTTAACAGTGTGAAAAGTTTTATTAATTAAAACAATTTAGCCTACAAAGAAATAAAAGACAACAAAACCAAATCTCCCACAAACAGTTATTACTGTTGTAATTGGAGTGTGAAAGCTATATTGAACAACTGAGACATAAATGATTTGGACACACGGTCCTTGAAATAAGCACATAGTTTATCTGTGCCCATGTGAGAATTTTACTGTTTTCTGTAATTAAAGGGAGCCTCTTTTTAAAGATTAGGAGCTGAGTTCACCACAGTATCAACCCAGCTTTGGGAGGGTATAAATCCAACAAAAATCAATGGGTCTTTGGGAAAATAAAGCCAGAGCAATGTATTGGCGAAGGTCAACATTTGGGAAAATGTGCCACAGTGGTGAAGGACTAAAAGAATCACCACAGAGAAAAAAAAAAAAAACCCACTCCAGCACTCAGAAGGAAGCAGATGGGTGTTCAACATTATCTCGTTCTCCCTGAAGGACATCTTAACTCTACCAGAAAGATTACCCATCTGGTATTCGAGCTTACATTGTTGAAGGGCTGCTGCCAAAATATGGCTCCCTTAGATGCACGGGGAGATTCTGTTTCCTTTATTCATGTGAGTCATGCTGTTGACTTCAGTGCTTCACTGGGTCAGGAGAGCAGCCATTACCAGCCAACAGGGGACCTGTCACTTGTAGTCACTAACAGCACAGGCCTGACCCACGTGATCAGGCAGAAGAGGTCAATGTGGATTAACTAATTTGAGCTGGTTGAAATGTTATGAAATAAGAAATGTCAGTGGAAAACTGTCCATAATTCTACACCATTATTTTATCTCAGCTTTAAAAGAGGAAGCTGTTTTTACCCCTTTCCTCATAGTCCAATTGTTGTATCCAAGCTGATGTAAAAAAACAAACTCATGTAAATGAGCTTGAATCCCATAATGAAAAAAAGCTGCCAGGGAGCTTGAAAAAAGATTCAAAAGGAAATGCAAGGAAGTTGTAAAAGAAACCCTTTCTGAATGACGTGCCTTGGAAAAACTCACACAAACAAGCTCAGTGACTCCTTTAAAAGTTCAACACTCCATAAAAATTTGTAAAGGGTTTGCTAGTGCTCAACTGATGCTGTAGCTATGATGGTCTAAAAGTTATGAGACACGCCAGCAGAGCCAACCTTAGGAAAAGTGGTGTCCTGGGCAAACTTGTATTTTGGCTCCCCTTCCTCCCCTCCCACACCTCAGCAGTGCTGCTGCAGAGAGAGGTGGGCTGGCAGGGGCACAGGACTGGAGCAGGTGCCACCCTGCCTGAACTGCCTGGCCCAGCTTCTCTTAAGTTGTAGCTTCAGGGACACCAGATCCTAAGTCATGGGCAGATAAGCTGCTCTTGCTCCATGTTGTCCCCTGGCAGACTGCTGGGGCAGGCTGTGCCCAGGGCGCTGCTGTGGTAGGGCAAAGATGGTCCTTGCCACTGCCTGAGCCCAGTGCAGGGCTGGGGCCCTCTGGCTGGGGAGCAGCACATAGGGGGGCCAGAGAGGAGCCAGGCATTTACCTCCTCTGTGCTTCAGAGGGGATTGGGTAGGATGGGCTTGGCTGGGACGGGTGCATGGAGCAGAGCAGAGCCAGTGGTTGGGAAGGGAAAATTTATGTGAGGAAGGAATGAAAAGTTGGGAGTCAATCAGGAGGCAGCAGGACTGGCCCAGTCCCTCCACCCACTCCTCTTCCACGTGCCACACTGAACCAGGATCTTGGGGCAATGTGCGGGTGGCAGAGGTGTATGAAGGGACCTCATGAGGGTGGAGGGTGGCAGCTGGACTAGAAACTGTTCCTCCTGCGTGAGGCAGGAATCGGCTGGGGTTGGATGGGGTAGTGAGATGTTTGGTGCCCCCTGACCATGGTGCCGTGGGCAGGTGTCCATGCCAAAGACTGGCCCTGGATGCAAGAATCTTGGTGGGTGATATCTATTTATGGGACAAATGTCATGGCTGCGATGAAGTTAGAAAACTTTCAAATTCAAGACATTCTTCATCAGATTTTGCCCGTTGTTAATGTAGATTCTATATATTCCTGGGGCGCTCTTCCACTGGTTTGTGAATCACCTTTAAAGATAGGAGTACCATTAGGATGGAACTTGTATCCAGTGAAATCAATGGCAAAACTCTTTCTGAGTTCAGTGATGATGAGATTCAATTCTTGGAATCTATACTACAAGCTTGTTGTAAGGTTTAATTAACTCCCAACTGAAAGATGCCACACTTGTGCTAAGTGCACACTTGTAGCTGCTGTACTAATGGTTGTTAGTCCAGGAGTGTTTCATTCCTAGCTTGGCTTCAGTCAGGAGAATGCCACAAAGCAAGCAATCCACTTTGTTGCATGCTCTGAGAGCACTGAACACAACTGACATTACTTTGACATACCCACCCCCTACCCACACAGATCACTCCTGTTGACATCCGTACAAGTCTTTTGCATGGATCAAGGGTGCAATATGGCTGTTAGATGCTATTCAGCTGTTGTAATTCCATGAACCAGATGGAGACTCCAGCATTCACCTGATTAGACTGAGGCTTGCTGCTGTTTCTATTACATTTTAATCAACAGGATTTTTTTCAGCTGATTTTTGTGCTTAATGGAAACCTGTTTCTTATATCTAAATAGCTGTATGCACTTAAGACAGGTGATGGCATATGGCAAGATGAAGAAAGTATAATGACCAAGCTATTAATAAGCTAGGCATTTTTGGAACTCTCTAGCTATGTCTACAAGAGACATTGACTGTGCAGTTGTTACTACAGAGTTATTTAGTACTTGCATACACAAGCACTAAATGACTGTACTGGCGTTACTGCACAGTAGTATCCCTGCATGGCTTCTTGGTGATGCTGACTGTGCAATAGCTCATTACTACTGTTCAGTAGCTCATTACTACCATGCAATAGCATCATGTCACACTTCATGCAGCGCAATGCTACTGCACAGTAGTAATGAGCTACTGCACAGTCAGCGATTTGTGTAGACATGGCCTCTGACTGTATTTGTTTGTTCTTACATTGCATTTTAGCATGAAGGAAAGAAATCCAGAGGAGTCAACATGACTGCTCTTTGACACAGTGGAAAGGCCTATATATCCTGTTGGCAGGGCTGGCCCACAATTTTTTGGGGCCCCCTGCAAGAAATAGTTTTGGGGTCCCCGAAGAAGGTGGCAGTGGGGTGGGGGGAAGGAGGGAGGTGGTGGTGAGTGGCTGGATGCAGGGGGCCCCTTAGTTGTGGGGTCCCCTGGGTTTGCAATATAGCACGGGCCAGCCCTGCCTTTTGGAAGTTCTCTCTCTCAGGAGGGCTACTGAAACTGGACAGTTCATAAGACAAGTACCCTCAACCCACTGTTTTACCTGTGGTAAGTTAGGGTGTTGTTAATGTTTTGTATGTTGTGCCTTGTAGTTCTGTAAAACGACTGTCCACAATGGTTTTTAAAACAGGTTAGGCAGACATTTGTCTAGGATATCCTATATAGGGCTGATTCTGCCTTGAGCAGAAGGTTGGACTAAGGGACCTTTTGAAGTCCCTTCAGGCCCTAGTTTTCTATGGTCCTATGAAAAGACAAGGACCAACATAAAGCCCTTCACTGGTTTTCCACCTTAGGGATTGAGCAATAAGCTAATCATCTATCCTCACAAAACAAGTTGTGTGAGCACAAGGTATTCATTCTAGTAAACAGCATGATAAACAGGGGATGCAGAGCTTTATTTGCCACCTAAGCAATCTCTGACAGCTTGGGAAGGACCCAGGTTCAGAAATAGATGTAGTTAAACTATGCCATTTTCCAAAAAGGCACTTTTGGGAAAACCTTCAGCCTTTGAAAGCCAACAAGACTGAAGATTTTTAATGAAAACATAAATGCAATTGTTACTGAAATGTGTCAGGTATCCAGGTTGTAGCCATATTGATCTAGAGGCAAAAGGAATCAGAACTCATGGTAGAAGTGGTATCTTTTATTAGACCAAATAGATTTTTGCCAAAAAAAAAAAATCTGTAATTGCAAGCTTTCAGGCACAAACAGCCTTCTTCAGGTATAGGAGAGAAGATTGTAAAAGTTCTCCTGGGTAGAAATGAAACTATCTCCTATGAAATATGAACTTTCATTTCTACCCTGAAGAACTTTTACAGCCTTTTCTCCTATGCCTGAAGAAGGGTGTTTCTGCCTGAAAGCTTGCAATTAAACAAATCTTTTTGCAAAAATCTAGTTAGTTTGATAAAAGATATCACCTCTACTACAAGTTCTGATAGTTACACTACAACACATGTTTTAAAAACAAAGCTCAAATATTTGCCAGAAAAAAATCTAATGTGTTGATGAAGTTTCAAGCAGTTCTACCGAGGACATTTTGGAAGCTTCTGGTGCCTGGTGTGCTAGTGGTAATCTATCAAGCTCTTACCCTGAGCTGTTTTACACCCAGTCTGTGACTGGCATATGTTTCTTCACCAGTATTGACATTATCATTACTGTCAGAAACACTATGCAGAATGCAGCCAGTTTCAACTGTTTTTAAACACTGTTTTAAAAGCACCTATTAAAATATTCCCAGATTATGACCATTCTTGCTTCCCTGAAACATTTTCATCCATGAAGAAACTGCACAGACCTTTTTTAAGTAGTGCTTCTGCGTTATTTGAAAGTGCAATGGTAAACCTGATTGTGCTCTGAATGTTTGATTATGGTTATGTTCTTTCATGGTCATCGTGTGTATTTTTCATCTACTGCCCTCATTAATATGCAGGTTTGAGGGGCTACTCACAACTGTTTTCATTATTAGCAGGTTTAAGGTTATACTGTTTAAGGTTAAAGTATAAATTATAAAGGTCAGGTTTTACGTCCACAAGCTCCCCCCGCTCCAAATTTGTTAAGATTTAGGCTATTTTTATTTGAAGCCTTTGGGCTTATCTTGTGAATCATGTTAAGATTTAGGCACATACATTTTAGGGCAACTGGGGACCAAACTTTCTCAGTCAGGGGGAAACTGGCCATGCAACAAGTCTGCACGTGAGATTCTGGAGTCTGATCATCCGCATCATAGTCTGCAAAAATCTTTCTTCTTTGCAACTTAGAATTGGAAGGGATCTCAAAGCTCACTCATCCAAACCCCTGGACTCGCTCAGGATTCACTGTTCTTGTCAGATGGCTAGCCAGCCTCTTCTTGAAAACTCTCCAGTGAAAGAGGCTCCACAACTTCCCTAGGCAACTTGTTCCATTGCCCCACTGCTCTTATAGTTAAAATGGCCACAGAGAAAACCTTTCCATTGCAATTAGGTGAAAATTAGAATTATTGCACCATTGAAAATTCTAAAATAATTTTGTCCTGAAACAGAACAAGCACCAACTTGTTAGACTTCCAAAGGAATATGAATTTAGAAGACAATGTTTTCAAAGAGTAGAAATACTGTTATATTTGGACATTATCAGGATGTTTCTGAGGCTGCTGGAGCTTCTACAGCTTCTAGGGTGCCAAGTAGCAGGGGGACGGAAAGACAGGACTTGCCAGGTGGAATTTCTACTTTTCACCACTGTGTAAACCACCTTTCCTATTCTCAAGTCACCTACCAATTTCTTAAAAAACAAAAAACAAATAAAGCCTCCTCAAATCCTACTTTAAGTAGAGTTGTGTCCCCCTATCTCTGCCCCAAAACAAGTGTGAGACACAACATTAAGGATCTTGCTATAATCACTGATTTTAAAAGGAAAGTAGTCAGACATTATAGCAATGGACAGCAAGATAAAACTCTAGGGTAGACAGAGGCTAGCATGGTGCTTGATCTTTCTGCTGGGCCTTTGTGCAAGGCTGAATTTTGCTCTTCTTTTTTTTATCATATTTTGCCATTTTCTTTATTAGCACAGGAGGCAAAAATAATTCAGTTCAAAATAATTTTGTTACATGCTGCACCATAGCAGTATATGTGAGTCACACAAACAGGTAGCATAGAAAGTAGTTTCTCCACATAGCTTGTGGTCAAATCTGGACCAATTCAAATGATTTGCTTCAGCAGTTCGTAGTCTGTTAGAAGCCTAAGAAGTTAAAAGTGCTGAAATAAGCTGATAGAAGTCTTAGGCTACGTCTACAGGGCACAATGCAGAGGTGCGCAAAAAAAATTCCAAGCGTACTTGAGTATGAGAAGTGGTATAGTCACATAAGTGTGGTGGGTCCACCTGGGCTAATATACATTGCTTTTAAATTGGGTTAATTAGGCCATGCAGCAAACTACCGTAATACAACTCTCCTACTTCTGGTGCTTAAGCTAGCCAGGCACCCCTGCATGGCACGGCATTATGCCTTAAAGACATGTTCTTAGGGTGCCTTATACATTAGAGTGATTTCAAAACCCTTCACCTTTTTAACTGGTAACCAGTGCAAGAATTTCAGAACAGGTGGAATTCATTTGAATCACCTATTTACAAGAGAATCTAGCAGGTGCTCTCTGCACCAGCAGGGGGTTATACAACATCTTATCTGGCAAGGCAGACTGAGGAGCTGTACTAATCTAATCTCCAAGTAACAAAAGCATGGATAATCACTTCTAGGCCTGACGGACACAAAAATGGTCACAACCCAGCAATATCCTGTAAATGGCAGAAAGAAAAATCTAAGCCATGGTACCTAGATGCTTCTCAAAAGATAAAGAAGGAACTAAAAGAATGTTTAGGCTTTACACACTGGAAATTGAGGCAATTTAAATTGCCATCACAGGGATTAGAAGGAAGAAAGGGGTGGGGGATAAGCCAAGGTGTTTAGGGTTGAAAAGAACAGTGTTGTCTGTATTAACTTTCATTGGTGTTAGGAGCAGAAACTCTCTCAAGTCATTGATCCAGTTCCTCGTATCATTTGTTGTGAACAGCATCTCTTGTAAACACCAGCAATTTCCCATTCAAGAGTTGGAGTTCTGATTCTGCTACATCTAGTCCTCCAGTCCAGCCCCATTCTTCACAAGATCAGTCATGCTTGGAGAGTTCTCCTTCCCTGTCCTTGGTAAAGACCCTCATTCTGGTCTTGACTGTTGGCCCCCAGTGCTCAAGATCAGAAGCCTTCCTTGGCAGGTTGTTAGCTTTTTCTCTAATTTACCCCACCACTTTAAAGACCCACCCCTACCTCTTGCCTGCCTTTTCCCTCTTCCTTAAATTTAAGACTTTACTCAGAGAGTAACAAGACTCATACCAAGGAGCACAAACACTTCACCAAGGTGGGTAAAGCTACATATCCTAACCCTGGACAGTTTCCAAACCCTCATCATGGACTCGTTCTTCATAGTTACACATGGAAAGTTTTCCTGTTTCCAAGTGTAACTATGACATAGAAGCCTTTGCATGAGGAGTAATGCTATGGCTGAGATGGCTTCTAATTCTTAGCTATCACTCTTTTCTTCCCAGGGCTGTGCCACCTCAGTTATTTTCTAAACAATACAGCTGTTTGGTTGTCGTCTTTGAATTTTCCATTTCTGTGATCTGTCCAAATTCCTAAGATGTGCTTAACTCCTAGTAAAGAGTCAAATTTTGCTACCTTTAAGAGAGATAAAGTCCTTCCTCCTTTCATTAGTCCTCCTGACTTCAGTGGGAGTGCTCAGCAAATAAAGCAACATTTGGTTTGAGTGAAGATGACAAATCTGGCTCCTTCATTAATCAAACACTTTATGGAAATCTAGCCTGGTCAGGCTTCAGACCAGCTTCTACCGCCCTTACTCATGCTGAATTTTCATAGCTCTGGGAGGAGACTAAGGGCTAGATATTGCCTCAGTCACAAGGTAATCCTCTCGTAAGTGAAAAAGACTTAAGCCCCAACACGACATGATTCAATGAAGCCAGGAAGCATTCTTGAAGAAAACAAGTTCTGTTATTTAAAATTAACCTTTTTTGGAGTTTTCCACATGGGAAAATTCTATTTCTCATTCCAACTTGGGATACTTTTTAAGTAAAGATTTCTCAAAAAAGGGAAATCCCAAGTTCTGACTAACTGATATGTAGGTCCAAAAGTGTACTTCTTACCTTGAAGACTTGCATGAAGACAGGTTTTTTGCTCTGAGCAACAAGTTTTTTTTGGTGCACAAAATGGCTTTCCTTCGGTCTGGGAAAGAAGCGAATACAGGCTAAGCTAAACAACAATGACATGGGGACTTGTGTCAAATCCTATTACATTAATGAAAATGATGATTTAAAATGAGACATAGGCAGTAAAACTTTGGAGCAAACAGAAGTTATTAGATGTAGATACAGATGACAGTTGTTATAGATAAATCTAATTAAATAAAAGAATAGGACCCTTCAAAAAAAGAAGAGGGATATTATCACTTGTGGGGCACAAAGAAGTTAGTAAAGGAAGCAGGCAAGCTATAATAAACAATAACATCATTATCTGTGTTAAGGCTAAGGTCCAAGTCTTTGATTTCTATACTCCCGTGATGTGAATTTTTGTTCCCAGGCCTGCATTCTGAAGGAACTGTGCAAGTTTTCTTTGAAGACAAAGACTCTGAAGTCAGACCTGGATTGTTTTTTCTGTGCATTCTCCTACTGCTGTCTGATAAAGGACAGAAATGCCTATTTATAAATATATCCCACAGCTCTCATTCTGCCCACACACACAAATCCTGCTGTATGTGCTCCCATCACATAGATCATGGCTGACTCCAAGCCCCTCAACATCCTCAGGATGGAAACAGAGGTCACGTTTGTGCTACCATCAACGTTTTTATGGCATCACAAAGACTGATAAAACAGATATCCGTGCCCCTTGTTGCACCACAGATGCCCAAAATATGTGGCTGTGACAAAGGTGGTATCAGTAGCAATTTGTGCCACTTTATTATAGCAGATGTATGTTAGGGTTATGGTGAGACAGTACAGGCAATCCAGAGATGCTTATGCTCTCCAGCTACCCTGGGAAGGTCCTCCTGGGGCCTGATTCTATATGCCCCAGAAATTCCTGTGCAGAATTGGGCCTCTCAAGCCCTGGGATCAGCTGCCTAGCTTCCCCCTCTTACAGAGGGACACCTGAGAGACTCTTTGAAATGCTCTTCATAAATAGGGAAATCCAGGGTTCCCCACGTACAAAGATGTACCCCAGAGATTGCTCAGGGTGTGACTCTGCAAGTGGGAAATGCTGGTTTTGTCCTCTTGCCAAGATGTACACTAGGAATCTCTGAATCCCATCTCTGTAAATGGAGAACATCCCACCTTGTCCCACAGGACTGGACCCCAGCCTAATGGGAAACAACAGTCAATGTGTGTGTTGCCCAGTAAAATGGGTCAGCTATGGTAGGACGCATCCTGCCACAGGTGATCTTTTCCATTAGGTGAGGTCTGCCTATACTCTCAGACTCCGCTGACTTGCTGCTCTGGCTTTCCACACAGCCTCTGGCCCCTTCCAGAGCATGGTCCTCTCCAAACTTGAGCTATGCTCAACTTCCCTATTGAAGAAGGATTATACAGCTCTTTAGTGACTGGCAGTTCCACAGGGGGCTTCTGACAAAGTGCCAGGAAGGGGCCAGCAGGTTCATTACAGTCTGCTTACAGGAACATTTAGATACAGCCAAGTTCTTGGCTCTCGGGAGCTCTGTACTGAATTGGAAGGGGATCCCCAGCAACACCGTTAACAAGGACAGAGGAAAACAATTGGAAAAGTAAGTGAACAAGAGAAGTCTAGAGTCTAACAGACTGAAGAGAGTGCTAGCAGGAGGCTCAAGTAATGCCTCCTGATCAATAATCAAGTGGAGAAGCAAACAGATGAAGCAGGGGAAGGAACCAGGACACTCAGATCATTATGAAGGATTAAAATCAGTGGGGACATTAAGCACAGCAGTATGTGCTATGACCTAGCAATAAGCTAGACAAGAATTGGTCATCCAACAATTGCTTATTCTCAAGGAGTGCACTTCCCTGTGTTCCATTTGCTGAGTTGCATGGGGAATGTACAGCTTCATTTGCTTTACTTCATGGTGCTGTAGGAAGGGAAACCATGAGAGAGAGAGAGAGAGAGAAGCTACACACTGTTTGCAAAGCTAGTTCACTTGCTTCCTCTTTGTTCTTTTGCTTGTGTTTTTGTTCCTCATTTGGAGCAATATTCACCCCTATGCATAGAAAAAGCTTAAGGTTTATGCAGTAGAGTTTAAATGCCTCGTGTCATTTTATATGATTCCACCCTTTCAGACATTTTTCTAACAAATGTGGGTTAAAAACACCGGCAACTGTTTGACACAAACCCAGTACAATTTACAAAGAAATAATGTCACAGCAACATCTAAACTTCAAGTGGAGTCATTCAGAAGTTTTAGATCAGTAGTTGAAATTTAATTCAAGTTAAGTGTTTTCAGAAATTAAATTTTGCATGTTTTGATGCTAGAATCATTACTTTGTGCCTACAAACCAAACAAGCACTTCTGGGGCCCCACAAAGTAACCCAAGAAAGAACTGAATATAGGGAAAAAAATCAGATATTTGAAAACCTGTGTGTATGGCCTGGATGGTAACATGCTGTATACTGTTTTATATATTGTCCCCTTCTAGGAGGTAGCTTACAGAAGATAATTAAACTCAAATACTACTGGTACATAATCTGGATTTGAATATGAATATGAAACAATATTTTTTCAGGTCCACCCAACCCACCCTCTTCTGGAAGGGCTGGATGTTTTTAAATCTGTGGAAACCTGATGCCCTTCACCTACGGGTGTTGAGAGAGCTGGCGGTGGTCATTGCTGTGCCCTTGGCCTGGCTGTACCAGCGATCGTGGTCCATGGGTCAGGTGCCCAGAGATTGGAAACTAGCTAATGTGGTCCCCATTTATAAGGAAGGGAGAAAGGAGGACCCAGGAAACTATAGGCCCATAAGCCTCACATTGGTCTTGGGGAAAATTCTTGAAAAAATTATCAAGGATCACATCTGTGAGGGGCCAGCAGGGGAGATCATGCCCAGGGGAAATCAACATGATTTCATCAAAGGCAGGTCCCGCCAGACCAACCTGATGGCCTTTTATGACCAGATAACTAAATCCCTGGATGGTGGTGTCACCATGGATGTAGTCTTTCTGGACTTTAAGAAGGCCTTTGACACTGTCTCTCACCCCATCCTCATTAATAAATTGAGCAACTGTGGCATTGATGCCTACACAGTTGGATGGGTCAAAAATTGGCTGATGGGGCGCACCCAGAAAGTGGTGGTGGATGGGTCGTACTTGACCTGATGGGATGTGAATAGTGGGGTCCCCCAGGGCTCAGTCCTGGGGCCTACACTGTTCAATATCTTCACCAGCAACTTGGATGAGGGGGTGGAAAACACATTGTCCAAGTTTGCTGATGACACCAAGATGTGGGGAGAGGTAGGCACGCTCAAAGGGAGAGAGAGGCTGCAACTGGATTTAGACAGACTACAGAAGTGGGCAGATGGTAATAGGATGGGGTTCACTGTAGATAAATGCAGAGTGCTGCACCTGGGGAGAAGGAATCCACGGCATACATACAGGCTGGGGAGCTCCCCCCTTGTGAGCACAGAGGCGGAAAGGGATCTTGGAGTCATTATTGACTCCAAGATGAACATGAGCTGCCAATGCCAGACCACAGCCAGCAAAGCCAACCGCACCTTGTCGTGCATCCAAAGATGCATTTCAAGCCAGTCCAGGGAGGTGATACTCCCCCTCTGTGCGACACTGGTCAGGCCACCACTGGAGTACTACATCAAGTTCTGGGTACCTCACTTTAAGAAGGATGTGGCCTGCCTTGAGAGGGTTCAGAGGAGGGCCACCCGCTTGGTTACAGGGCAACAGGGCAGGCCCTATGAGAAGAAGCTGAGGGACCTGAACCTGTTCAGCCTCAACAAGTGGAGGCTGAGGGGGGATTTGGTGGCTGCCTACAAACTTTTTAGGGGAGATCAGCAGCAAATAAGGAGGACCGTATTCCCCCCAGCAGCACCTGGGGTAACGAGGAACAATGGCCAGAAGCTGCTGGAGAATAGGTTCAGGTTAGAGATTAGGAGGCATTATTTCACTGTTAGGGTGGCTAAGATCTGGAACCAACTTCGTAGAGAAGTGGTCCTCGCTCCTACCTTGCGTAAATTCAAAAGGAGGTTGGACGAACACCTGTCTGGGGTCGTGTGATCCCAGCGTGTGCTCCGGCCAGTGGCGGGGGGTTAGACTAGATGATCTGTTCAGGTCCCTTCTGACCCTAACTACTATGAAACTATGAAACAAGCCATGCTGTTCCTTCCCCCTGCCTAGACATCAAATGAGCTGCCACTCTTTATAGGCTATCACATTTTAAACCCTAGTCTCATATGTGGCTTCTAGGAGATTCCCAGGACATATCTCTGTAAGTGGGGAATATATTGCCTATTGTCCTACAGGATCAACAGCTGAGACAATGGGCAACTTGTCTTTTGCCCAAAGAAGTAGCTAAGCTGTGCTGGGACTTATCCTGGCACAAATGATTCACTTAATTTAGTGACATCTGTTTATACCCATAATAGTCATTTGAAGATATTTAAGTTGGTTGAATATTTTACCTTAGCTCATCATTGTTGGTTGTCAAATTAGCATCAGGTGGTATTTGGAAGGACTATCAGTCAGGAAGTTTGTACATAACATTTTTTTTTTGCAATGAAATGCAAAGTATTTCTGTATTCCATTAGGACCCTTTCTTTATTTTTGTCTCACTCTATATAGCTTGCTTTCTTCAAACCAGAACTACACTCCAGGAAGCCATGTCCAGGCATAACATTAAGCACTGCTTGAACTGAAACATCATTATGCATTTAAGAGGAGGAAATTGTACATTTTAACCACACATTGCTTCATAATTCTGTCATTGACTGAAATTTCACAAAACAGGACTTGTTTAAATTAATTTTACTCAGTAGCTACCACAAAAACAAAATGACAGAGTTATTTAACCTAAAAATGCTATGGGCATGAAAACAAGTTTACCATTCCTCTCTTTTTTTAAGTTTGGTGGATTAAACAATATTCCTGTCAATAAATGTTTTCTTCCTTTAAGCAAAATTTGTTGAAAAGAAACAGATATTTCAAGAGATGAAATTTCAACAGATATTGTTTTCTGCTCTTAATCCATTTATCAGGTTTTGAAATGCAAAATATATTAAGAAAATGTAGGCAGATTTGACCTGCATGCTAAGGGTAGACTTTTTTTTCTTCCCTAACAGCACTTTTCATTGCCTGTAAGACTGTCTTTAACACTCTTCCCTTACAAACACTTTACAAACCAGAGCTTGGTATTTTCACTATGGACCTGTGGCAACAGATAGGATGATCTGGATGATCAACCTCTGTTTGTGTGGATTCCCACTGAAATTTGCATGGAGGTGCCTAAAGAAGTGGCTTCATTTTCAGAAAAGGACTGAGCACCAAGCAGCTCCCATAGTTTGTCCCTTTGAAAGTCAGACACCTTTTATCAAGCTGTTTTGGATACAGTTTTATATACCTAACATAGGCCTCCACGTTTTAATGCCCTTCCCTATTGAGAGCAAATTCCACAAGAAGTTTAGTATGGTGTATTAATTTTGGCAGGGCTAAAGTATTTCTGTAGCTCTGATGGTTTAGGAAATGTATGAAGGGTAAGGGATTCTTGGACATGGGTGGATCTAGGATCATAGCAACAAGGGTGAGGCCAGGCCCTGCTTTGGCTATGTGCTGCTGATGGGAGTGTGGCGGTCCCTTGCAGCCAGATCTTCAGTGCCAATGAGCTTTCAGAGCTCACTGGTGTGGCAGGACAGCTCCTACTGGGAGCTCTGCATGTGTTGGGAGCTCTACAAGCTCACTAGCTGGTCTGCACAAGGTTTGTCTGGAATCCCTGCTTTCAAACAGCTCTGGAGTCTGCTGCTGTTCACTCTTCAGACTATGATAAACCAAGCATGTAGGGGAGAATAAAGGATACTATTTCATTTTCAGTGTCTAATTTATATCAGGGGCTGCTATGCAATGCTGAAGATGTTTGCCCTGCAGTGGCCGTAGCTGTTGGGGCTGCATCTTTTGCAATACTTCTCTCTTGTCGCTTACAGCCAAGAGTTTCCAAAGGACTTAGTGGTGTAGAGATCAGAAAAGCAAGGCTTTGGAGAAATGTGCTTTTCTATAAGAGTCCTCTGGGCAGGTTTTGAAGTTTATAATGCTTCAAAAGCCTTTATGTGCGTCTCTGCATGTGTGGCTTGAGTTTTGCCCAAGAGCCCTGGGGAGTCTTTTCTTATTCTCAAGGCCCAAATGTGCGAGGAAGAGGAGGGCTAGTCACAACCCCCTCTGGATTTTGTTAGTGGTACCCTTCAAACACGTGGAGACCTAATGACAGGGCATTGTGAGGTCATCCATCCTTTGATACACACTGTTTTCCTTCCTTCTCCTGCATCCACACATTTTCCATGGGCTGCTCCCGGACTACTTTGCTTTGCTGTTTGCTTGGGGTCAAAGTGCCAAGCTCAGTTTTCCCACTCATCACACCTTGAACTCCTCTGGCACCTTTCTTAAAAAGGTCTTGTCAAACCATGAGTCACAGTGCCGAGGCTTTGTAGCCTGGTTAACAGTCAGCATAGTTGACACTATGGTATCAGCACTGCAATGGCTAGAAACCCAGCATACACTAGGCTCCATTGAAAACTTTAAAAAAATGGGTTCCTGTTTTGGCTGCTCATAAATTCTGGCTAGAAATCTTGAGGGCTGTCCTCGGGACATTAAATATCTTTACAAACACCTGGTCTTTTATAGGATTATTTTGTATCCCTGTTGGACCTCTAGGTCTTGGCTTCTTTTTGGGGCAGGATTCCTTTTCTCCTGGCAGAACTATCCACCATATTTACTTCAGCTCCAGGTCAGGCCTGCTGTCTGTCTTGCTACTCTCCTGTTTAACCAAAACACTCCTACTGTGCCAGATCAATGCACCTAATGAAAAGCCTCACAGTGATCTGAAATGTCAGAACTAGAGCATCCTTGCACTGAACAGAGCTTAAGCCAAAACAGAATTCTCTTAAACCTTCTAGCATCTGCTCTCAGTTCCTACTTCATTGATGTTGCACTAGCACACTGAGCAAAGTCTGGACCATATGCTTATATCTAGGAAACAAGGCCAAAACTAAAGTAAACCCCACACAGGAGACTAGAATTGCCTCCACAGCTTTCCCTTAGAGGGCTGAGGTCTACGCTGTTCAGAAGAACAAAAGGACTCTGCTTATGGAAACACAATATCCCTGGAAACCAGTTCAATGGATCTTGAAAGTGACAGATACTAGAGATATCCACAAACAGGCCTCCACACCAGGTTCTGAACAAGTTGTTTCTACCATTTTCCCCAGTTGGGGTTGGAGGGCAGTTATACATGATGTAGAGGTGGCAACAGAAATTCAGTATACATACTAAGAAGAGTGGTTCTCACCATCATAGAACATCCTCCATAGTTCCCAGCCCCTCTCTATGGCATCCAGCAAACCAAAGAGCTGTAAGGCTGGACAGGCTGCTTTATCATGGAGCTCCTTCTGCTTGCCCTGTCCACAAGTATGCAATTATTGCATAGAGACATGGACAAGGACACTGCAGAGTGTAGCTTGCAATCCATGCTGATAATAATACTGGACACAATATAACCAATTTCAGTGGTGAGCTCACCCCTAAGTTTTGCATATTAGCACCATAAAAGATACTCAAATAACGTACTTGGGGGTTTATTTGCAGCATTAATATTAGTGCCTGACAGCATTATTCGTACTGTTTATAAGACTATAAAAGAGGTTTATAGTGATACAATTAGTAATGCCGAGCCTAGATAGTATAAATGGTAGTACTGATTGTACCACTATAAACTTACCTTTATAGTGACATAAATGAGCAATATTTGTGTCATTGTGTTTTATGACATCATGTAATCCCAGCCTATGAGTATAATGTGGGGTACTGCACACTTAAATTTTCCCAGCTAAAATACAATGAGTGAGGACATGCTAATTCATTCTTATGATACTAATCTCTACACTAATTTTGATTCACCTTTAAGCCTTGGGGGCATTTTTCTCCCCAGCCATAAACAAGTTGCAAGCACACAACTTCTGCAGACATTTCTGTATAATGTTGGCCAAATGTGAGTGGTTAGAGTTATCTGTACTCCACAAAGGCCATCTTTGAAATAGCTGGGGTAAGTCAACACGAGGACTTTGCATATTCTTCTTTAATTATCTCTTTCCTTTCTCCATTTCAGACTGTGCCAGTTACCCTAAAGGGAGTATCATGAATAAGATGCTGACCAGCTGCAACCAAAACTGAAATTTATTGCAGTTGTGCAGAGAAAAGACTGTTTTCCTGGTGGATCCAGTCACATTCCCTAGCAGAAGACATGAAAAGATGCTCAATATTATACCGTACATGTAGAAAAATAGTGTAATTGTATCACTAAAAGCTATGGGAATGGACATGTCTACTAGTGGCCAGAATGAAGGTTATGCATGTAATTGCTTTCCTGTGCTTAACCATGTAACATAACATTTACCTCCTGCTTTTTTCCCCCCTTTATGGATAATACTGTTATTTAGAACACATCAGTGGCACAAAAGACAACAAATCCCAGTTTTTTCATTCCCATTTAGGTATGGATAGTTTGCAAGAATGCTTCTCCTCAGAGCTTTCAGCTACACTCCAACACACCAGGATACCACTGTGCCTGAATAATCCTTTTAGGCCACACAAGACTCCAGTTCAAGTCACCAAAGAGAATTCTTCTGATTTTAGTGTCCTTGGGCATGTGTGGATGAAACAGGGGCCCTAAATTGAAGCAGCGGGTTTTAAAAAGCACTGCTTCGATTTAGGGCTGAAGAATTCCCGTGTTGTGCAAACACCCCACTGCATTATCTGCCTCTCCAGCAGGGAGGAGGCGGGCAGCAGGGGAGGGGCTGGTGCTTCCCTTGGTGGCACCCACTGCCAGATGGCACCTGCCTGCAGACACCTGGTTCGGGCAGCCCCGAGGGGCACTGCAGCCCACCATGGAGGAAAGCACTGGAACCCATGCAGCTCAGACAGGCTCCAGGGGAGGCAGGGTGGGGAAAAATCAGGCTCACCACTTCTCTTGGGCAGAGCCTGCTTTCCCAGGCTGTTGCCAGGCTGCCTGCAGGGCTTCCTGCAGAGCTGCGGAACTGCACAGAGCCTGGTGTTTTGTTGCGTGGCTGTAGGGGTAGCAAACGAAAACTCCTCAAACTAAAACTCCTCAAACTCCCATCTAGCGGTGGGTGCCACCAAGGGAACTCAAAGGAGTTTTAGTTTGCTGCACCCCAACTCATTTAAGGTGCATTACACCACCGAGTTTCCTACAGCGGCTGGAATTAATGTGCAATATGCTGCTGAAGAGTGCAAATAACAATATTGTTTGTGGTGCAAAAGCGTTTAGCCCGCTTTAAAGTGTCGTGCATGAATGCCCCTCGTTTCGGCTACACATGGCCCTTGTGTCTGGTCTCTGATCTCTACAACCAGCAAGAACCTGGTCTTAAACTTAGGAAATAGATGAAAGGTACAATAGTCCTTCTGTGAGTGAACAGATTGACTTGGGAATGACATACTGTGGAAGCCTGATGATCATTATAACCTGCTAATAAACACAGGCTTTTAAAGCATGGAAATAACCAATTACTTTTCTTGTAATTACAATATAATTCCATTATAATGCCATTCTTTTTTCCACTGAAATAGTGCTGTTATAATGAATTGGTTATACTGTATACAAGTATTGACCTCTGAGGAAGTCCTGAAGGAAATTACTCCTTTGTTTGTGAGCTCCAAAATACAATTTACTTCAATGAATAGTATCTGTTTGAGCTAATAAGTAGAAATTAAGTTTCAGGTCAGGTCCGGTCCTATCCTGAAGTCCATATGGATTCAGGACTTTCAAAATTGAATCAGCATTTCTACAGTGTTTAAAGATATCTGGGTCCAGTGCTTTTGATTGTGTTCCAGATTGAGTTTTTTAAGTGGGCAGTGTGAATTTATGTCTGTAGAATCCCTGAATATCTGGTTCAGTAGCATTTTCTCAAAAGAAGAGTTGGGTCGCCTCTGCATGTTTGCTCTGCAGTTAACAATATGTTAATACTTTTTATTCCAGTGACACACAGGTTTACTTATTGCTGTGTTCCAGTCTTTGTAAGTTATATCCATTACTTTGGTACATTTTTATTGTGTGAAGCATGATATCACATTGTACTTCAGTGCTGTGCAGAGCACACGTGTTGACCTGCATTCAATTTTGGGAGATGTGTATGTCATGCAAATAAACAGAGACAACTCCACTAAGACAAAAACCCTGAGGAGAAAGCTCAGTTGTGTGCAGTGTGAGATGACTTGAGTATCATTCTCAAGAATGCCAGTATCGCTCTGTTTTCCAGTTTTTAGTTATCTGTATCACCTTTATGTAGGCATGTACCATAGACACGGACAGCCTTATACTCTTAGTATTCTGTAGAAAGAGAGATGCCCAAGATCTAAATAGTTTATAGATGTTGGCAACTAGTGTGTTAGTGCTTTCAAATATGCAGCATTGATCCTACAAAACAAAGGACCAGTGAGCTAGGTCTTCAAAGATACTTAGACTTGGTTCCACTAAGCACTGCAGTATCTAACTCCTTGGCATTCTGGCAACAAGTGGAAACCTGTCTTCAGCTTTCTGTTCATTCATGGCAAGAGCTAATCATGTAAGGCAGGGATCCTCAGAAAGCAGTTAAGTAAGGAGTTATTTATGCAAGCCAGAAGTAAATGTAAAGGAAAGAGATTGGTCTTAGGTACTGTTGGAATTTAATTTCCTGTGTCAGTAATTCTTCCAAAATTCCTCTATTAAGTCCAAAGGCCACTAGCAGTTCTACAGTTACTTTAAATGTGTTCTAAGATACTGTAATGGATACTAACTGGGTGCATCTACGCATGCAGTTACTGCAGTTGAATAAGCTCCAGTGCAGTTCACACCAGAAGCACAGATTCACGGAAGTTTAGGGCCGGAAGGAACTTAATGAGAACATCAGGTCCAGCCCCTCTGCTCTAGTTGCTTCCAAGTGCAGCATTTACATGTGCACCTGGGATTGCAGCTGTTTGAGCTGTGGTAGAGCAGCCCCAGGCTGGCAGCAGGCTCAGGGTGTCAGTGTTGGGTGGTAGAGGGCCTGGCTGGGACACAGGGGTGCTACAGTGTTGGGCTACCTGGCAGGCAGCCCCTGCACTGTAGCACGCTCACGTCTCAGTCAGCCCTGGTCACTGTCTACATGTGCATTTCAGTGCACTGAATGACTCTGCCGTAGGATAGTACTTGTTCTGGAGATTACTGTCCAACAGCAGAGTTAATTAATTACTGCACCCTAATATGAGTGTACATGTAGACAGTGATGCTTCACTGCGGAGCTAATTAGTCATCTCCCCAGTACAGTGCACATGTAGGTGCACCCATTATATATTAGATGTGAATTTTGCTATACTTAAGTATTTCAGACACATGTTCTTCCTCAGGTCTGGAAAAGTTTCTTTCCCAACCCAGTAGAAGGGCATTTGGTGCCCAAAAGTTTATCTACTATGTCTCCCAGCCATACGGTTCATCTAATAAAAAAGAGCTTACCAAACACATCCTACTTCTCACATTTTCCCTGGATCACAATAGCTACATGAACATTATGCCCTTATTACAGATAGAGGTAGAGAAGGGCTGAAGCACCTTTGATGGACTGGGCCAATACAAGCTCATAGCACACAGAAGTAAGTTGTGAGTGCCACTTTTTACAAGCATCTCTAAGCAGGAGTGTTGTTTTAACAACACCCTCTTCTCCCAGCAGCCACCTGTTAGGTTATCTACCTCCTAATGTGATAACACTTCTCCCTATCATCACATGGATTAGTGTAGATCAGTGGGGGCCAACCTTTTGGCAGACATGCCACAAATTGAGCCCCACACCTTCCCTGAGTGCCACTCTGATCCTCCTAGTTCTAGCTGTTGCTAGGATTCTCTGTAAATATGTTAGACAGCTTTCTGATAAGGAGCACATTGGTCACTTGTTCACTGTTTTCATGGTGGCCTCTTTAATTTTATTATTCATTTTATGAGAGCTATTAAAAGCTTTTAGACACTTTCTGGCTTCCTGGAGGGTAATGAATTATCTGCAGTTCCAAACTAATCAAGGATAATAGGCTTTCTAGAACACTTAGACAGACCAAACAGGAGTAACTAGGGAAATCCAGAGAGTTACAGCAGCATTAACATGCACTTAGGAGATAATGGTTACCTAACTTTGAAAAGGCTTTCTAGTATATTTTTTGTTACATTTATATACTTATATTACTGAAATAAACTGAGAATTAATTGCCTTTAATTAAGCTTGGTTGTGTCAAATCAAATCAGTGCTTGTAATACCATGCAGACAATATTGATCATGTTGATTCCATTACTGAGACTGACCAAACTTCAAGAGGCACATATTGAAAATCCAGTGGTTTAAATATCCTTTCACTAATCAGTTGTAGGAGAGGGACATCTATGAATGTCACTTTTGCCCTGCCCTTATATGGGTTGAATCCAAGCCAATCCAAATTTCTGGAAGGTCACAAAAGTGTAAACAAACCTCAATATGTGGTGTAGCAGCTTTCCTGAACACACAAGTACAACTCTTGAAGTTCATACTCCTTTTTCCTTCCTCAGTGTATAATTTCATGAAAAATACATTACAAAGAGGATCTGAAATGAAGGGTGGGTGATGAAGCCCATAAGACTAGGTGCTCTTAATAACTTCTACCCACAGTCATCACTACTGATGAAGTGGTTAGCCTGTTCAGAGTACAATTTTCAGGTGGTGCAAATCCACACATCTCCACTGATGTCAGTGGAGTGATGCCAAATTACAGCAGCAGGGATCTGACCCACTCTATGTATCCTTTGCAAAGAGCCTTCTCGCTGTAGGCTGTGGTGCTATTCTGAAACTGATTACCAAAACTGTCACAGAGTAGCAGTCTATAATTATCCTTCCTACATACACCATTTCTGATTACTCTCACTTATGAAAGATCCTAACCTAAAGTAAGCATGCTGGTTAAAATAAAGTCAGACTCTTAGTTGTTATGATATTTTGTGGTAGACAGTATGTGTGCTACCACCTCAGGTTGACTGATGCTACTGAGATGATAATGAGCATTTGCCTGGGCATGCCACAAGAATTGTTTGTTCAGTGATTAAGAGGACCTTTTAGTCAAGTGTCCTACAAAATGTCTGCTAGGACAGCTGTAAAGTGATATAATCACTTCTCTGTCAAATTACAATAAAAAAGAAGTGGTGTCGTGTACAAACACAGGATTTATAAACCAAACTTATCTTTATTTTAATTTTTGTAGAATTGGTTCCTCTTTTCTTCCATCCTGAGCTGCAACTGTCATCTAGAGAATTAGTGGTTAGCAACTTGTTAAGAGCAGTTCCAATACTTATAGTGAGACTTAGAATATTTACCTTTATCCAAGGGAACTTGTGTTAAACCTGCCAAATGTTATTTCTGTACCAGGGAAATTCTCCAGGCATTCTACAGAACTGAATAATGAAAAATTCAGCCCACTCATTTTCAACATCTCTTTGCTACAGATAAGCAAGTGAAAACTAAAAAGTGTTGAGGGCTCACTCTTGACCAAGCGTAAAGCACTTTTAAGCACGGGATAAAGGATAAGGTTAGAGAATATTCAAGTTCATTTCTACTGGCAGGACAATGGTATACTATAACCCTTTAGCCCTGTATAACATCAGGTTGATGTCTTTTTTAACTCCAGTCTTCACAAATAGGGGTAACTACCAGATGACAAGTGCTGTTGGTAACAAGGGGAAGGGGACAGCCTAAAGTAGAAGAACAGGTTATGGATTACTTAGAGAAGCTAGATGCTTTCAAATTGGCAGGGCTGGATTGGCAGGGCCTCTTAGTATACTGAGGCTACTTGCAGACATGGAAAAAACCCAAAACAAAATGGCATTTTACTTTAAACTCAGTGCACTCCCTCTCAGAGCCCAGAGCATACCCAGAGGAAGTAGCATGTTAGCTGCACCCAGTTTTCCCAACATTTGTTTTTATCTAATAGCTGATTGAATCAGCTTTAGTTAAAAGTGCCAAAAAGCCCCACTGAAGTGCCTGATCTTACAGACGCAAAGGAGCCAGGTTGACGTAACATGCTGCTGCTTCTGGTACAGTGCATTCTTCCCCCCTCCCCGATCTGTCAGTGCCCTATACAAATTGACTGAAGTAATTTTAATGCCATTTGCTATCTTCTTTGAGAACCTGTGGAGGAAAGGTGAGGTCCCAGATAACTGGAAAAAAATAAATATGGTACCCAAATTTCATAAAGGGAAGAAGATAGATCCAGGGAATTACAGACCAGTCAGCCTGACCTCAATACCTGGAAAGATTAAGGAACTGGGTCCTTGAAAAAAATCAATTGTGAAGCACCTAGAGGAGAACAGGAATAGCCAGCATAGATTCATGAAGAGTACTTCATGCCTGACCAACCTGATTTCCTTCTGTGATAAGGTGATAGACACGGGATAGTGGGAGAGCAGTGGATGGGGTATACCTTGAACTTAGCAAGGCTTTTGACTGTGTCTCATGATGTTCTCATTAACATGCTAAGGGAAAACATACTAGATTAAAGTACTGTAGCATGGATACATAACTGGTGGGATCATTGTGCTTAATGAGTAGTCATCAATAGCTCAATGTCTAATTGGGAGGAGGTATCAAGTGGGGGTCCTCAGAGGTCTGTCTTGCATCTGGTATTGTGTAACATCTTCATTTATGATTTGGGTGCTGTGATTATCTATACACTGAACAAATTTGTGGATGACACCAAGTTGAGTAGAGCAAGAGATACTCAAGAGACCCAGGATAGGATTCAGAATGATCTGGATATATTGGAGAATTGTCTGCAATCAACCAGATGAGATTCAGCAAGGCCAAGTGCAAAGTCCTGGACTTGAGATGGAATAATTGCATGCAAAAATACAGACTTGGGAATGATTAGCTAGGCTTCAGTACTGCAGAAAAGAACCTGGGGGTTGCAGTAGACTGTAAGCTGAATATGAGCCAACAATGTACTATTGAGGAAAAAAAAAAGGCAACATCACTTGCAATAGCGTGTCCAACGTGTCACTTGCAGATCAAAGGAAGTGATTCTTCCACTCTATTCAGCTTTGATGAGACCTCATGGAGTACTGTGTTTAGTTTTGGGCCCCACATTTCAAGAAGGATGTAAAACAGATTGGAAAGAGTTCATTTCAGATCAAAAAAAAAATGAGGGGCCTGGGAAGCAATCAAGAGAGGTTGAAAGAACTCTCCTTTATTCTAGAGAAGACAAGACTCAGGGAGGGATTTGATAACAGTTTTCAAATACCTGAAGGATGATTACAACAAGGATGGAGATGGGTTTTCTCAGGGGCTGTAGGGGATAGGACTAGGAGCAATGGCTTCAAGCTGTAGCAGAGGAAATTTAGGCTGGAGATTAGGAGGAACTTTGCTGAAGGAAGTTCCAGCATCGGAACAGGGTACCTAGAGAAACTGCAGAATTTCCATCCTTGAAAATTTTCAAGAATAGGCTGGACGGACACTTGGCTGGGATGGTTTAGGCAGGGAATGATCCACTTTAAGTAGGAGACTGAACTAGATGACCTTGTGAGGTCCCTTGCAGCCCTCCTTTCCTGTGATACTATGATACAGTGATGATTAAGTCTACTATATCAAAGTATGCAAATAATCCCTCATTCTACTTAAATAAATACTGAGGTCAACATTCAGGATGGGATGTGGTAAGTGGGTATTTTAAAATGTGGAATCTGAATTTTATTTTTATCTAATGAATGACAAAAAACCCAAATATTTTTCTCATTCTGTATCGTGATTTTTCCTGTGCCCCTAGAACAGGTTTCTGATTTTCTATTCATAGTTGGTAGGATTTTTAACAAATTTAGTGACTGAATGAACAAATGAAAAAAGTCTATGGTTATGGCTCCCTAGGTGATTTAAGACATCTTCATTTTGAGGGGCACAACTTGAGACATTTTAAGGAGGCCTGAATTTCAACACCAACAGTGCACCCAGCCTTTAAAAGCCATGTCCCTTTATGGGGTCTCAAGTTGGGAGTCTCTAAATGACTTCCCATTTTTAAAGATTTTTAGGCTATGTCTATGTTAGCAAAATAATAGTCTTGTTTTTCTCAATTTGGTTTTAATACTCTCCTTTTTGTTTCTTAAGTCCCAGTTTTTTAGAACCACTTAAGAAAACAATCAGCGCTAAATCAGAACATGAAATAAATCTGGATACAATTTTTCCGTGTTTTCCCTTCCCTAAAATATTTTCTAAAAAACTGAATAACATCATAATATTGTTAGCATATGAAGACGTTTACCTCTGATTACCCTGCAGTGATCTAGGTGTTTGTGCATGTGTGCAAAATATTGACATCTTCAAATATTTATGCGTTAAGGAGGCAATAATGTTTCACATGGAGATGCTTGGAAACATCCTGAAGAATATCTTGAAATATTAATGTTCCCCAATGCAGCTTTTAGACAGTCTGTTCACGATGACAAGACATTTCAGCTCATTATAATTTTGCTAAAATTACACCTCTCCATTTTTCTTCTCCCACTAGACTTTCGTCACATACAGATAAGGGCACATTGCAGGGAAAGAAATTCATTTGATAGTTCAACTTTCTGCTTGTAAAAGGAAAACAGAAGTCTGATAGGTTTAATTTTTTGTACATATACTTAATACTTAAAATTAACCACAAGAGCAATGCTGTAAAACAAGGTCACCAGATTACACACTGTATAGAAAACTATAATTTTAATGATGGGCATAAACATTCAGTTTAAAAAAAAAGTACAAACGTTCCATTATTACATCACTTCTCTGACTGTGGCTGTGAACAGACATAAATTTCAACTATTTTTAATGGGGGGGAGGAGGTTTGAGCTTAAAAACATGCCTTGGTTGCTTATGAAGTAACTGCTATGTCTAAAGACTCATAACAATAAGCAAGCCAATCTCTGTGACCTTAATTGTGACTTAAAGAGGGTTAACGTTACAAAGGTTTTGCTCCACTTATTTGCTACAGAGGCATGCTGATGTAGCAGATAATGTTGCAGCTTATACCAATATTATTCAATACTGACATAACTGTTACATCTGCCACACCTTATGAATAACATTTCCATATCCCCTGGACTGAGTTATGTGCTAAGTACCACTTCAAGTGTGTCTTAGATACGTGGGAATCTATGCTGGGCTGAAGGTCACCGTAACTTTAGCTTCTAGGTTATTTACGGGGTTTTGAAAATGTAATCCTACATTTGACATATGGCTCAAGGAGTCTTATTTCCAAAAATGCTTACCACCCAAAGGCTCTTCAACACTTTTGAAAATCATCTCAGGTGCTCATGTGCCTATAGATGGCCTTGGTTTACATGAGACTCCCAGTTTTTAAAATACTGGCTTAAATATTTTAGGTTGCATCAGAAGTATGGGTGATAGCAACACCCATATCTGCTTAAGATACAAGGGTTTTAGTCTGGCGTTCATTTATTTCTTCGTCTAATTTTTTAAAAGATTGCACAGAAAACTGATATTAAATGTATTTAACTATCCTCATATCCTAAATACCTTAGGAAGACTTGTAGGTCTTTTGTTTGGGTGCTGCTCAGGTCTTGCATTTGTACTTCAGACCTGTTTCTAATTTACCCATCTTTGAAAATGGAGCCCAAAATAAATTAAGCATGCATTTCTAGTACTATCTCACACTGTATTTTGGTAATACAATACAATTACTACTATAGTGCACTATAACAATTGCTCAGTCATTCCTCTTTACAACAACAACGGATCATTTTTGAGTTAGGCAAATGTATATCAATAGAGTAACTAATATCCTATTTCCCTTCTAGGTATAAAGTTGGAGTCAAATGCTAGTGAAGGATGTTCTTCCAGCACTGACATCTGTCTCCTTATCAGGCTTTACAGGCAGTTGCTTCATCTGCACTGCAGTTATCTCTTAGATGTGCCAGGAGACAGGTCAGCCAAGAGCTGTTCATTGGCAGGCTTTATTGTGCTACTTTTAAATCTTACATGCTAACAGGAACTTGTACTCTTTATCCATAAGAGAATGAGAATTCACACTCAACCAAGATGATATCTATTTTAAATGGCTTCATATGACCTATTTTGTTCCTTTGAGCCATTCACACCCACTTTTCCCATAGGAGTCATCATTGGCCTACTTTTCTTAATTAGTTGAAGCTAATTTCCCATGCTTCATGAACAGCATTGGACAAACTGAAAAAGTTAAGGCTCAAGTGGAAGTTTACATAAGCTAGTTATTCTTCTTGGGTCTGCACAAACTAGGAAGTGATATACTAATACTCAGCAAGATTGGAAGGACAAAGCCCATCACAATTTTAATCCAAGTCTCCTTTGGTATTTTCTTTAATGATTTTAGATTTCTGGGAGAATCTCCAACTTTCTTTCCTAAATGTGTGTGTGTGTGTGTGTGTGTGTAATATATGTATACATTTACATGCACACGCACACAAAGGCCATGTCCACACAAGTGTAAACATTTGTTTCCCCAAGGACAAGAATCCCTTGTTCCCAGAGAATACCTGTGCCATGCACCCTCTGGCACACAGCAGCTTACCCCAGGTAGAGAGGGAGAGGCTGGGTGATTATGTTGATGATTTACCTGTATTGCAGCCATTGATGGACCTGCACTAGTAGAAAACCCTGAGTATAGACAAACTAACCAATAAAGCTGGGTTCCATGTCTAGCAGAGGTAGGTGCATTTAGTTCTTGTCAGAAGCATACCTAGAGAGGGGCAAGCAAGACACCACCACTGAGTGCCAATTGAGAAGGGGTGGACCCTGGAGAGTCCATACAGTACAGAAGCAACAGCAGCTAGGAAGTAGACCTCCGTGTCCCTTCACTTCCAACTTACTAGCATTTTGGCTCAGAACACCAAAATGGCTAGTTACATTTCTACTGCCAGTGGTGGCCTAACCTATATGTATAAGTGGCTGGTAACTGTAATTGAGGCAGGGAAGACCAGGACTCTGTCATGAGGGTCGCTTGTACTTTTTAAGGTATAAATTCTGTGAAAAGAGTTTCCCTTGAAAAGTCTAACCTGGGAGATCTAGGCAAGGCAGCAACTTCACTTAAAGAGGAGAATGGGAGTATAGAGGATATGAGCTTCTGGGAGGGGACATAGCAGCCTTTCAAAAATAGGATGTTTTTCATAGGTTTCAGCCAAAATATCATGATGTTAGAATTTTTACTGCAAATGTCAACAATATTTCCTTGTGGGAAGGATGGGGGGGAATGGGATTAGATTGTGATTAGCTGTAAGGGGTGAGTTATTTGAAAGGTTTATGCCATGAGAAATGTTGACTGTTACATGCCATTCCAGGAGGAACATGGCCCAAATAGGCTGGATATACAACTAACATCCTCTTTCTGTCTTTTCAGAAGGAAGTTTTCAAAGGTGCATGGTGCACTTCAGTATTTAACCGCTGGAAAGTTGGTGGAAAAATAGGTACCAAACTCCAATTTATGCCTTCTAATACCTTCCTGCAAGGCAATATTGTTTTTGGCAATGCTAGATCCCTCTCATCACAACCTTTCCCAACAGGTAATCAAGAACTGGCTAATGCACTGTCCTATCCTATGTTGTTGCAGTTGCCTCTGCATTTTTTTCAAATGCTCCACCTGAGACATGAATAATCCAGATGTTTGAAATAAAATTAAACCTTTCAAATGGTAACGTGTTAGCACAGAGTAGGAACAGAAGGACAGTGACTTTTAAAGGACTGTATTTGGGGTATATTTCTTAAAATTGCTTTAGAAGAACCCCTAATACCAGCTATAACTATGTAAAAAATGTATTTTAAAAGGTTAAAACCAGATGGGTATATGTCAGACCAGCATCTAAGTATAAACTCGCAAAAAAACACTAACTCAGAAGTTTCTAAAACAATTGCTTGATTGCAAAGTTTAATAAAATATCTGCTAACTACCTAGGCATTACTCTTTGCTCAGAATATAGATGGATATCAGTAAAGCATATTACTCAGAAAAATGAAATCCTGTTGTTACCTACAGAGTGAGTATTTAAACCCAGAGCAGAAATTTCTGCTTGCTAATCAATATTTCAGTCAATAAAGATGAAGGGATGTCTAGGCGGGTGTAACAGGCTGCATATTGCAGTGGCTGCAACACACCTGCAGGCAGAAAGAAGGTGACTGCAGGCCTATCTAGGAGAATGGGGCCAGCTGATAGGGATAATTTTCCGGCCCAGAGGAAGCTAAAAGCTCCCAGGGAAAAGGCTGCAAGGCTAGAGGCAGCAGCATTGAGGCAGTGCACTATCTCAAGGTCTGGAAAATCCCCCAGGGTAGGAATTAACGCTTCGTTGTTTTTGTATTACTTTCTTGGTGATTTGATGGTTTAGGTTATGTCCTATGGGGGAAAGTTTGCCCAGGGAAATCAAGACTGCTTTGTGAATGGAAAACCTGCTACAGTGGGTTTATCTAAAGGAATTTGTTATATGCCTAAGAACCCATTGCAGTGAAGAAAAAACAAACAAAAAACCTATATCCCACAATGGTTTCCATACATTACAATACAGTCTGAAAAAGCCTCAAAGACTTTCATAAGCTTAGAGCCTACACTTCAAATTCTGCTACTGCTAAACCCTCAGAATTGGAGGCTTTTTCAATAAGGCCTGTTTTCCTCAGATAAAATCTTAAAGCACTGAGTAAGAACAATTTGTGAAGAAGAGAATTAAATTACACACAGAGTCAGGACATTGACTGGAAGAAACACTGCACAGATGCACAGTGAACAGAGTGATGTTTTGACTCTTTGACAGCCCCAAGTGCTGATACCCCCAACTCAAATTTGTGGCCCGGCCTCCTATTTTAATATTCTCTAAGCACATATACATACAAGTTTTACTGTGGAATTGCCTAATTAGCTCTACAATAAAGCATCACCTTATACCCGGGCACCCATACTAGGATTCAGTAGGTTAATTTAACGCTGCTGTAAGATAGAACTGGTGGGGAAAGTACCTGGAGCCGGGGGCTGACCCGCAGGATCCTGTACTCATTTGGGGTTGCTCCTCAATGTGCTGGCTCAATGTGTTGTGGTCCCGGGAGTACATGAAAATGCTGCACCCAGGAGCAGCCAGCTTAGATGTGAACTGCGCTGGAATTCATCACATTGCACGTATAGATGTGCATACTGTTTACCTATTTGCAATGGGGTTGGGACTGTACTAGAAACAACAGTGTAGGAAATAGGAAGAAATTAAAAGCATCACAGGCCCAGGGTAGGTTGGAAGCATTAGGACTAACTGAGCAAATAAACTGGATTGAGAATGGGGAATGAATGCTGAGCACCCAGTTTGCAAGGGAAATGCACTGATTGCTATACACATCATCCCATTATTTCCAGCCTCATAAGTCAATAGGGTCTGCTATACCTGTGCCAGAGCAACACAAATGAACTTAACTGAAGAGGCTTGAGACTATGTAAATGCAGCTGGGGATTGGCCCTGCTCCCCTGGAAGTCAATGGAAATAACAAATACACATCAATTAGGCATGATAGCCATAGGAATGATAGGTTATCTTTACACATGCAGCAGTGACAGCTATGGAAAAGCTGCAGCAAGAAGGCAGGCGATAAGAAGGAAATGGTAGAGCAAAGAGGTGTGAAGGGTTGATAATAATCACCACAGTGGAAGAACTGGTCAGTAGGAGGTGGCAGAAAAGGGGATAAGGAATAATTGGGGTTAAGGGAGGCAGGTGGCCCAGTGCAAAGGCAACAAAGATTCAGAGCTGAGAATGAGACATCCAGCATAGTCAGAGTGGATAAGTTTAAGATGAAAAACTAACACTTTAATCAGAGAGTCCTCTTAGCATGGTTTATGTTGCCCAAAGCTTCTTCAGGTTAAAACCATTTTTAGTAGATTTCCATCTATTGGTGGAGTGCCTTGGGATTAACCAAGGGGAAGGGGAGCTTAAAGCAAGAGCTTGATTCTAAAATCATGAGGCAAAAAGGGATATAAAATAATTAATCATTACAGCAAATGCTAGTCTATGCAGTAAAAGGTAACATAAATTGACAGACCGGCAATACTGTACCCTGCTGCCAGCACAACTGATCTAGTCATGCACCGTTTTTTTCTAATTATGTTTCAGAATATTGGTCCCCCCCCATTAAAACCTTTATTTAGCTTTCCAAAGTAAGCCAAACAATTTAAATTTAGTGCACATCCTTTAAATTTGCAACATGGCTGTTTTTTCTCTCCAGTGCTGCTGCTGCTCATAAAATCTAGGCTTTGTGTGTAACCATCTCAATGTAAAGCAAAATCTGCTTTTATTTTTCTACTGCAGCTCTGACAGGAGGAAACACTGAGGAACCTGGGCTTATTTAGTCTAGAGAAGAGAAGACTGGGGGGGAGGGTATTTAATAGCAGCCTTCAACTACTTGAAGTGGGGGTGGGAGTTGGAAGAGGAGGGTAGTAAAACACTGGAATAGGTTACCCAGAGAGGTGGAAGAAGCTCCATCTTTGGGTGTTTTCAAAAGCCAGCTAGACAAAGCCTTGGCTGGGATGATCTAGTTAGGGATGGTCCTGCTTTGAGCAGGGGGTGGATTAGATGACCTTCTGAGGTCTCTTTCAACCCTAATTGTCTATGATTCCATGATTCTCTCTGGGTAACTTGTTCCAGTGCTTTACTACCCTCCTAGTGAGAAAGTTTTTTCCTAATATCTAACTTAAACTTCCCTTGCTGCAACTTGAGACTGTTGTTCCTTGTTGGTTTTTTTTTTT
>NW_017728912.1:30572885-30579409 GCF_001723895.1 Crocodylus porosus | reverse complement strand
TCACTGTACTTAGTGCGTGGAGATTTACAACAGGCTGCACAACTTATACACACACAGATGTACTCCCTGTAGTCTCAAGCATTAGACCAAGTATTATAAGAAGACAAACCCTAATATTATTGGCAAGAGAGGCAAGAATGATAAAAATCACCCATTCTATCAACTGTTAACTGAAGGCCCCATAGATGAAAGCTTAAGGAGCTCAAAAATTGTAAATCATCTATAAATGAAGGCTACAAATTCCTGGAAGAGATTGGGGATGCTGAACCAAACCTATGGGCAGCAACAGAGTGGGCTGACTGCTGGGAAAGGTCAAACCTATTCCTACAGCATTTTATATCAACACCAAATGAGTGCCCCATTGGGCATGACTTTGACAGAAAAGTGAGGGTTAAACTGAACAAACTGAGATCTGGATATGGACGCTTCAAAATAACACTTCACAAGATGAACATCTTGGATAGCCCCCTGTATGAACATGGTGTCCACCAAACAGTGCAGCACTTAATGAAAAGCTGCAATCTTTTACAAATGCCCAGACAGGACTGAAAAAACCCTCACACTAAGCAATAATACCAGACAGTGGTTCATAGATTTTCAAGTTGATATCTGACACTTTAAGAAAGAGAGAAAAGAAAAAGCCAGTGCTAAGTGTCCCAACCCAAGTTTTGGGGTGAGGGGGGTTGGAGGGAGAATAAATGAACAACATATAATATGAACCAAAACCAACAATAAACATCTAACCAGTTAGTGGAATAAACCAGCAGATGTCTGGGATAGAAGTTGGGGTATGCATGCCGAATCTGCCTAACAAATGATAAAATTATTGTCCCTTATTACAACTACAAATGCATCGTCTTGCCGAAGTTGTTTCTCATTCAAAAGAAAAAGGGATTATTCACATGGTTTGGCTAAGATCACCTGCTGAATTGTTTCTAAAGATGTTCTTTTGTGAGGGGCTGTTGAGAAATGATGATTGCCGGATGCCTGATTAATATGAAATTGTTGTGGGAAAGTGTTTACATCAGGCTGCAGTCCAAAGGAAATTAAAACAGAAGATGAAGATTTACAAGAAAAATCCCTTCTTTATATTCCATGACCCTCCCAGTTCCAAATTTCTTAGTCTTTAAAATCCATTGCATTATTTAGAATTACTATGGAGCTTGAACTGTGCTTTTTCCCTGAATGCTTGACTGTGAAATGTTGTATCAGAACAAGCCAGTCATTTCTAATGGTGTTCTCTGGTTTTAAGCTTGCTTTGAAGGATGGCTTAATTGAACCATTACTTTATTGTGCTATATCCTAAGCCACAATAGTGCCTTATTTTTATGCTATGTTCTGCTCCACTTATAATACTGAACAAATTCTTGTGGATTAATTTAGAAATGAACTGACAAAATACTGTCCTTGCCCAACCTGCATGGACAAATGTAAAGTGATTCACATTTGCTTTCAGGAGGGACTACTAATATCCTCAGTTAATTCAGTTCTGCCCAGCTAACACATGACCCCACTATGTGAAAGAAAACAAGATTTAAAGGCATCAGTTCTAACGGTAGGTATGCAGACAGGTGATGTCAATGCAAGCAAGTGATGCTACACACCAAATATTAAGTTGCTGGTTAACACGAGTAATTAAAGAGGAGATAGAAACAAAACCATAAGGTTTATGTTCAGATTTAAACTTTTCTTGCATGATAGGATTATTCTGATGAGTAATTTGGCACCTATTTCTCAAAATTTTGAACACAAATTGATAACTTATTCAATGTGCATCTTACCAACATGACATTGGTGCTAAAGGAATGACAGAATTCCAGTCACCTGGTGGAACCCAAAATAAGCATGATTTCTCTTTGGATCTCAGCAGGAGATTAACTGACTTGCACAGTCGCACACAACATCAGTGGCAGGCAGGGAATTAAACCCATTTACACTTTTACACATTTACCCTCGGACCAACTTTTCTTCCCCGAAAATGAATGAGCTTGTCTTAATGGATAATGAGCCTATCCATATATTTTTCAGTGTATGGTATAGGCATAATGGATCCTGCATGGGGGCAGAGGGATGTACTAGGTATCCCCTTGAAATCCCTTCCAGCACTTTTCTGTAAAATCTCAGTAAACTTTGAGATATGTGAGCCTCATCAACACAGGGAAACTGGTAGGCTGAGCAGACAAGATATCACCTTCTTCTGCCAGAGCTAATTTATTGTGATAGTACACACACACTCACACATAAACACATAACACCCCTGTGCCGCCTCCTCTCACATCAAAGAAGTCTCATGCAGAGCTGCCTGGGAAATAATATTTTCCCCATGGCATAAATTTTAACAAAAAAATGAACATTTTTTTCCTTCCATGTTCACATTTTTTCCCATGAAAAATTGAGGGGAATGTCAAAAGCTATGAAAACAAACTGAATTTCATCTCTTGGAATGAAAACCCAAATATTTATCAAAAAACAAAACAAAAAACCTACAGATGAAACTGTTGTGGCTATCTGTAATCTCATGGGTTTATGTTCAGGGAAAGGAAGAAGAGAAAGCTCTTGTGAGGTTTTTTGCAACAAAACCCTGCACTAACCAATCTGCTCTCCAAATTTATTGTTATCCAACAGACAAGATTTCTCATGGTCTGGTATAACAACAAAAGACGACAGGAGACCTCAAAGACCGTAGCAGAACTCACACATGCCTCAGTCAAAATAAATGAAGCTTCTAATAGATCACTTCTTCCTATAACACCATGAGGGGAAGAGGGAACTTTCTTGAAGGATGGCCACTTTGCAAGAGTATCTTGACAAAATAGAAACAAAGATAACTGCACGGGGAAGAAAAAGAAAAAATTATAGAGGCCTTTCTAAAACAGGCTCTGCTTGAGAAGATCTTGGAATAGCTATATAATGCCATACTTTGATTGTTGTGGTTACAAACAGCTTGTTTAAATGGAATTAACCTGCAATATGGGGTCATGATATACGCATGAAAAAAATACCATTTTGCCATCGCAAACGTTGCTGAAGTGTCGATTCCAGCTGTGAAAGCGCTTGGTGTAGGAACTACTTACAGAATTTGGGGCTAACTATGACAATGCTGCATTGACTGCATATCCACTGATGAGAGGCAGCCATGCACAGAGGCACAGCAATACAGTTAGGGGCAGCTGCCCTTTTTGCCCTCTCTTCCCAAGTCAGTGCCCAAGGCAGCTGCCCCATCCTATTTATGATACTAACCCTGTACATCAAAGCAGTTCCTCCTGTTCTGACTCTCAAACACTACATGAAAGGCAGCTGCTCATGTTAACAATTGTAGCAGTGGGGTGCATGCCCTCATCTTCAATGCTAACACTACCTTTACTGCTCTGTAAAGAGCTATGGTCTTGTAATGGACCATGGATATGCAGGCAATTCCCAGTATGGCATTAATTGCAGAGGAACCATTATTCATTGGCATGGGTTGCCAACACTCCTAGAGTAACATATAACCCAAGTGAAACTATATGCAGAGGCTTACACCCACACAATTACAATGCTTATCATGATGTCTTCTCCCCTCACACCTGAGATAGTCACTGTGCACAGCTTCCACAATGCTGAGAAAAGAACAGCTGGCTGTTGCTGAAATACTAAGGGAGATGGTTGACTGGGTGTAATCTCACAATTTGCAAAACATTTGTAAGATTTTAGCTATAGTATTAGTTTAAAAAAACAAACAAAAACCTTCTGAAGTTGTGTGTTTTTACAGCTTGATATAAAACCAATCTGTGTCTATTTTTAATCAGTAAGCATAAAGAGGGATTTGCAGAGAATACCTTTTAGGCAAATATTTAGGAGTAACGAAAAAGACCCCAAACTGGATATGCAAATAAAATCATTTTCAAAACTGCAAAAGGCTGGTAACAAGGGCAGCAAGGGAATTTCACAGGTGAATTCTTCACCTGTATTTTCTTGGTAGCTAATCAGTTTCACTTAATTTTGGCATGAGATTTTTGCAATCAATCAGCATTACCTTCTTCATTGATAAAGATATTCTTTAATTTCTGCTCTCATTTGCACTGTGTAAATAGTTTCTAATCACTCCTTTTTGCTCTTCATTTAGACAATGCCCCTAGTAATCAAGCAGAAAATTAATGAGGAGCAAAAGCTTATTTATAATTACTCTCAGACCCACTTGTGTTTTAAAGTATGAACAGTATATGAACTGTTAAACAAATCTCACTTAATTCCTCACAGATGTTAATTGTAGTTTGTCATATCCATACCTTGGAGTAACTTGCTTCTCCAAAAGAATTCTAAAATTAGATTTTTGTATCTGTAGCCTATTAGTAGGAAAGAAAACATTCTCTATCATTTTTCAGTCCTATCAAAGTCAATAAGATTACTCATACACTTAAATCAACATGTGTGCTTAGGTGTACACCTTATTCTGCAAGCACTCTCTGATTTCAGTGGAACTTTTTATGTACTTAAGCTGAATTGTGTATGCTGCTAAGTCTGCTCCTTGGTTACTTGCATTTCATTTTTCAATCTATTTTTGATCATACACGTTTTTAGCATATGTAATCCCATGGGTTTATTCATTGAAGTCCATGGAGTTATTCAGATGCTTTAAGTTATGCATATGCTGGATAAAGCCATTTATGAGCCTAATTTTGAAAGCTTTATGTGCTCTGGTGTGTATTTATAGCAGTAGATTAGCTGACTTCAGTGCAGGTATATGTACAGATGCTCACCCTGTGTGTGCTATCCTGAATCATAAATTGGGATGCATGTGTGGAAGAGAAGTCTGTGGTAGGAAGTGTTGAATGGAGAAAAAGGGGTTAAGCCATTGACCAGATCTCCTTTAAACTCACATCAGGAAACAGAACATTTTTCATGAGAAGTAGCAATCTGGTCAGTAGATTCAATCCTGTTCTTCAGTCACACCTTTATCCTTATGCTTACCGTTGTCATTTGCTTAATACTCCCCCATTCCTAAGAGAACTCATGGAAATGAATTTCCTGATCCCAGTTTCTTTTTGAAAGATCTGAGGGTAGATTGATATAAGCAGGGAGAGCTTGCTTGCTGTTACTGTGAGAAAGTGTTACTATATTGCAAGAGGTATCCAGTGATCTGCACCATGTATCTGGGGACCAAGCAGAGCCTCTCTCTTGAAATGTCTTTAAATTATCAGCCATTCAGGGTCTGGGCTAATGGTGTTCTAAATAGGATGCCATAAAAAAAGTAATACAAATCAGGAAGAGCAAGAACAACCATCAATACCTGTCATAGCACAAAGCTTGGTGTACAGAGAATTATTAATAACACTTTGCACTCATCATCCAAGGTGCTCAATGCATTTTACAAACATTAATCTGCCCAATGTTGCTCTAAGGTAGCAATGTATTATTGTAAGTGGAACATTTATGTCAGGTGTTGATGGCAGTAACAAGGGCCTGGTTCAAAATGTCTAGGGGTCTCTTTCAGGAAAGTGCCAAAAACAATAGCTTAACACCAGCACCCAGATTGTTGTTTAGTATGAGCTCTGGGAAAAAAGCAGTAAACACTCCCCTCAGAATACAGTTCTTCTCCACCTACAGGCACTCCAGAATCCAGCCCTCAGTGGTACATGCAAAATACAAGAAATCCACATCAGCACAGCAGAAGTTAGTTTAGCAACTCCCACCAGTCTCAGCTGGAGTTCATCAGCTGGCAGACCAGCATCCTGTCTTGAAACCTTGTTCACACCTAGCCCAGCCTCATAGAGCAGCCCAGGCTATATTGGCCATTTCTCTGCTGGCTCCAATCCCTTTCTTCAAAAGCTATTCATCCATTCCCACCATAGTCAGCATGTTCGCTTCCAGCTCTGCAAGCCAGCACTATATAGAGCAGAAGCCCATAAGAATAGTTCAACTCACTTGGTTGGTCCAACGATAGAGCCCACTCTGCTTTCTGCACAGAATTTGTTTCAGTTTATCCAGATGATCATCCCTCATTCTTCACACAAACTTTGCAGAATTCTCCACAGTACCTCTGGAAAGCAGAACACAGGATGAGAAAAACATATTCACCTCAACCACTTCTTTTCAAAATAAATACCCACCCCTTAAATAAAATCCTTTTTATCCCTCTTTTTCATTGTTTTGCTGGTCCCAGATTCACTACCCTATCTACTCCTGTTATGATGCTCCCTTATCTGGGGCAAAGTTAGCACAGATATTCTGCCCTTTCTGTAGTCATCAAGATAATTACTTATTGTTACATGCACACATGTTTAAATAAATGTTAACACAAACAATAAAAATCTACATGTGGGGGAGGCAATGGGTAACAATTTATAAACGAGTTTGGCCAGAGGTCGTTTTTCACTTCTTCACCAGCAGAAAGGCCACATGATTCCATCCCAGATATAAAAAGGAGTTTATGCATAATATGGGACTTAAGCAGATTTAAAGCACAGGGCACTGGGGACACAACGGTGGGAGTCTACTACAGACCTCCCACTCAAAGTCCTGAGCTTGACCAGGAGTTCGCCCGG
>NW_017728912.1:30569963-30572874 GCF_001723895.1 Crocodylus porosus | reverse complement strand
ACACCTTCAAGAGTAAATTGGATGCTTATCTTGCTGGGATCCTATGACCCCAGCTGACTTCCTGCCCTTTGGGCAGGGTGCTGGATTCGATGATCTCTCAAAGTCCCTTGCAGCCCTGATGTCTATGAAATCTATGAAAGCACCTATATCCAAAGTTGCAGTCACAGTTACCTGACCACATCCTACCCCATTTGTACATGATCAAACTCTGTAGGCTGCAGTTTGGGCTTCAGAGGTCTCTAGGCACCTTCTTCACAGGTCCAGAGATACTGGAGTCTTGGCAAAATTGAGCATCTTGGTGCCTAATTCAGCCCTGAACCCAACTGAAATCTTGCAATAGGGTGTTACTCAAAGAAATTCTCCTGAAGGACTTAGCCAGTTAGATTTTCCTAGAGCATGCCAAATATTTAGTCACAGGATTGGGCTCCTTACAAAATATGGTTTAAGAAAGAAAAGGAGTTGCCTCTGCTCTCCAATGTCTATATAATTGGCTAGTGATTAGAGAACTTCCCCAAGAAGCTTTTTATCAGAGATAGGCAACCCCCCCGGCACACATGCCAGTTAATGGCATGTGGAAATATTTTCTTGGTGTTTCAGGAGGTGTGCCAAGGAAAATGTGAAAAAAAAATTAAAGTTGCTGCTCTGGGCTTTCCAGAGCAGCCACCACTCCCAATGCTGCAGCAAGTACCAGGGGCAGAGTGAGCAGAGCACATGCAGGGATGCTGCCTGCATTCTGCTGACCACCTCCCCACTCCATGTCTGTGGTAGCTCTGTAGCCTGTTGGTGCTCATGCTGATTTCTGTGATTTGCAAACTGAGAGTTTAATGTTGCATATTATTCTGCATATTATTCAAAAGTTTATTTTGCTTTGTTGAATTATTTCATATTCAGTTTTTGCTCTCTCTGTTCTACTATTCAATGTATTTTGCTTTGTTAAAACATTTCATACTCAGTTTTTGCTGTCTCAAACCAGTTCATACTATTCAGTTTTTTACTTTCTTAAAACAGTTCATATTCAGTTTATTTAGATCTCCCTACTTTGCATCCCTAGACTTAAACATTTTTTATTGCTCTCTTCTTTGTGTGTTTTTTTGCTCTGTGATTGCCTTCTTGGAAATACTTACCCAGATTTATACACACTTCAAATAATTCAGTTCTTTCTGATTCTTTCTTCTTTTCTGCTTTCTGTTTGCCCATTTACATTGTTTGCCCTGCCATTGGTTTGAAAAACTTCAGGAAGTTTTACAGTTAGAAGGCATACAAAGGTAGTATTATGAAGTTTTATTTATTGTCACCATGTTTAGAATTTTTAGATAAAATAGTCATTAGATAAATACAGAAAAACAGGCATTGGTCACTGGGGTTAAGAGCAATAACCGTCTCTTTAAGAGACATTCTCAGCTTACAGAGCAAGGATCCTATTGACTTGATCTCCTCCTGGCCCCACTGGTCTTCCCCTTCTACCTGCCCAGTGATTGAACTTCAACAGCAAGGTTGAAGAGTACCCTTGATCTTGCATAACCTCTGCCCTCATGGTTTGGGGACTTTCCTGTGAAGCAGGAAATGTAGGGTCAAATCCTGTCTTGGTGAGGGGGCCCTAAAACCTGAGTCTCCCACTTCCTAAGCCCTAACCACTAGGAAATGGGATAAAAGGTGGGAAGACCCTCCAGCATCAAGCAGTTACTGTTTCTAAGATTTTCTGAGACTAAAATTTCATAATTTACACAGAATCCTGTGTATCCTAGAAGGAGTAAGATCCCAGTAATGCATGCTCAGAAAGACAAGTCTTGTTATGAAGGTGCAAACAGAATATAAAAATCAACATAAATTACACTTAATGCCATGTATGCATCCACTTTTAGGCAGCTAAGTAGCATTTAGATGTCTAAAAGTGAAATAAGACTTGAGCATAAGTGTCTCCATCAAGGCTCCCAAAAACCAGAGGTGCCAAAAATCAAGAGACGCATGGCCTTCAATGGTCTGGGTCTACTAGCTTCCCAGATTAAGGACAATAAGAAGTCCTTTTTTAATACATAGGGGGTAAAAAGAAGGTTCCGGGTAATGTGGGGCCCCTGCAGGACAGGTTAGGAAATTTGGTCATCACACCAGACAACAAAGCCAACATATGTAATGATTTCTTTGCCTCCATTTTCCTAAGCAGGGACCGGAACAGTCACCCGCCTGCTGGGCCCCCCTAAGGCCCCCAGGGAGGCACACCTAGGCCAAGAGTTAGTGAGGAACTAGTTAGGGAATTTCTGGAGGGACTGGATGTATTCAAGTCAACTGGTCCAGATGATCTCCATTCTAGAGTACTAAGGGAATTAACTAAGGTCATTGCAAGACCCCTTCCATGGCTTTACAAGCTCTCGTGGTGCTCTGGTGTGGTGCCAGAGGATTGGAAGAGGGCCAACGTTGTTCCCATCTTCAAAAAGGGGAAGAAGGAGGACCTGGGAAACTACAGGCCGGTTAGTCTTACCTCAATCCTGGGCAAGCTTTTTGAGAAACTTATTCTGGAACATGTCCATGAGGGGCTAGCAGGGGAGGTCATGCTTAGGGGCAACCAACACGGGTTCAATAGTGGCAGGTCCTGTCAGACCAACCTGGTGGCCTTCTATGATCAGATCACCAAATCATTAGATGCAGTGGTAGCAGTGGACATAGTCTTCCTGGACTTTTGGAAGGCCTTCGACACTCTCACCCTGTTCTCATTAAGAAACTGGGGGACTGTGGTGTTGACACCCACAATTGGGTCACCAACTGGCTGGAGGGCCGCTCCCAGCCAGTGGTGGCAGACGGGTCATTTTCGACCTGAAGGGATGTGGGCAGTGGGGTTCTGCAGGGCTCGGTCCTTGGGCCCGCACTGTTCAACATCTTCATCAGTGACTTGGACGAGGGGGTAAAAAGCACCCTG
>NW_017728912.1:30507467-30569348 GCF_001723895.1 Crocodylus porosus | reverse complement strand
AAACTATGAAACTACTCTGGATATAACCTCTGGGCTCTGTGTGTACATTGTGGGGTGCTTTGTGACAGGGTATAGGAGCATGGCCCAGGGACATGGGTGCCCAGGCCTCAGGGCTCTTGTAGGGGACACAGATGCCTCCCTTCCCATGTGCCCCCACTGCCTGCCTGCAGCAGACAGCTGGCAGAAGGCAGGGCTAGATACAGGGGCTTTTGCTGTTTAGTTTTCGTGAGAGAGAGCTAATGGGCAGGGTCTGCTGGGTACTCAGCTGCAGCAGCCAAAGCTGAGTGCTAGTGCACATCCTGATAAGGGAAGGTGGTGGGGGGGGGCGGGTCTCAAAGGAGCCTGGGATGCTGGCAGACAGTGATCTAACTTGAATTGATAGGGAGCTTGTACAGATGGTCGATGCACCTACCTAACCTAAATTGATTAAGTTTGAGGATACTTTGATCCACGTCTATCTTAGACTGGGTTTCACCATTTTTAGACTGGTTTATGTACACTGAACATCTGGTTATGATTACAGTTTAATTTTCAAGCACTTAGACCAATTTATGTCTAATGTCTGTACCTGGCCTAAATTAAACAATAGCAATTAATGCAAGGGCAATTATAAAAGACAGGATTCTTGACACACATTTCTGTCCAACCACTAGATCATACTCCACTTACAGTGAGAGGGATCAGGCTAAACATATGGACAAGAATGAAAACCAGATATGACCAGGAGGTGGACAAGGACTACAAGTTCCCCCTTATTCTTAGTAATGGAAGTCATCAACAGCCTGCACATTATTAACTAACAGCTTAGAACCTAGATAGTTGTTTCATGACAGGATTATGCTGAAAGATATTTTTTGCAATGATGAGCCAGAAGAATGCTGGACAGAGAGAGAAGGCGAGAAGGAAATTAGCTTTTATTTCTGGGACTGATGAGTGATGACATACAGGCAGATTTTCAGGAACAGAGGTTGGCTTCTCAGAGTCTCAATTGTCATTGCTCTTTTGGAGCTAAGCCAGTTCACACCAGCTGAGCACCAAGTCCTGTTATTTGTACAGCCTTTGAGTCACTTCTCCCCCATGTTGTTTTTATAAATCCTTAATATATGATGATGATTACTTTATTGGATTTCAAAGCCCCAGTCATGGACTAAGAACCTATTGTCCAAGGTGCTGTGAAAATACAAAATAAAAGGCAGTTTTCTCTCTAAAGAGATTTCTCAAGCACTGAGCATACACATTATCACCAATTTGCGAGTGGAATGGATCTAACAGGCAATGTTATAACATAACGCTAGCACCACAATTTTCCACCAATCTGTTGAAGTCTACAGCAGGGGTGGGCAAAAGGCAGCCTGGGGGCCAGATGTGGCCCACCAGGCCATTCTATCCAGCCCGCGGGGCCCCTAAAAAATTTAGAAAATTAATATATATCTGCCCCAGCTGCCTGTCATGCGGCTTGTCAAAACTCAGTAAGCGGCCCTCTGCCCGAAATAATTGCCTGCCCCTAGTCTATTGGATACCAAGAGAATGGACACCACACAAAAGCACTCCGAAAATGTGATAGCACTCTTATAAAATGCTCGTATCCTTGTGTTAGTTCTTCAAAGGGTATTGTATTAAATTGTTATCAGTAATGTTATTGGATGCATTTACCTAAAGTTATTTTTGTATAAAAATGTCACCTAAAAATATGTATAATGGCAGAGCTGTGAGACTTCAGGAACACCTGCTTTTTAGTCAGTTTGTTAAAATGCACAGGACTTGATGCCTTGAGAGATCTTAATTATTGCTAATATGACACTTTAAAGAAAGAGAAAAACCAGCACATGAGGATCCTATTTTTCCAAGTATTTGCATTTACTTCAGTTGTTAAACACTCTCTAATGATATTAAGAGACATTACTCAAGGCAATATTAACATTGCACTAACTTGCCAATAATGGAAAAGGTCCTGATGATTATTTGCAGCCATCTAGACCCACTGAGTGGTGTGGGAGGTGGTTTCTGTAATGTCACTGAAACATGGCTCTGTTCATGGAACCAGTCCCCCAGTTATACTGATGCCCTTTCATGTCACTTTGGCAGCATGAAGAGTCCTCTGTAAAGGTTGAAAGAACCCCCTGAGAATATTCCCTGTGCATAGGCTTTTCCAGCTGACAGGTTAATGATAGGAGAGCTATAAGCAATGTTCTTAAACAGTCCCCAGTAATGGAGGTCTGTGCTGTGTGCGCCAAACAGGGAGTGAACGTGGCTTGCTCACTCTGATCCAGCCATTCCCCAAATCTCCCAAATTAAGGGAAAGAACAACTGAAAACTGAGACCACAGTGTTTGTAAAAGTCAGAAAAATTCATGTCCTACACAGAGTATTTACACCCATATATAGGTGTAACATTAAAAAATATACACACCTATGTAGGTAAATATATTGAAAAATTCCTCAAACAGCATCTGACATTTCAAACTGAAGAAGGGAATCTACTCACTTTGAATTAATAGATAGATGGCCTGTTGAACCTCAGGAGATTCTGGTACTGAAGGCACAGAAGACATTGCAACATGGGGCAGAGATATTTGAGCTGTGTAAAAACAGAACTTAGGTTTATGTACGTCACAGGCACTGGGACAATGAGCTTGTATATCTGCAGGAACCCAAAATAAAAGGCTTTGTTCTCAGGAGAAAGCCAACAATTGTGTTTAGCCTAAGGTAACGGTTCACCTAATGCATTCCCACAAGAAGTCTGGGTTTCAATCCTCTGGCATTTTCTGCTGAAAAGAACATTTAATCAAAAACTCTCAAGCAGCTCTAATTACATCGGAAACAAAATCTCTAGTCTGGGCACAGGCTGTTAAATTCAAGCTTGTGGAAATCCTCTCTCTCAAGCACAAAACAGAATTTCTGGATCATTTTTAACAACTAATTTAAATGGACAGAAGTTGTTATTCACAAAGAAATAATGCATAACCTTACACCTCGAGAAAGGAACTTTCCCCCTCCATCTGTACCCTATCCAATATTAAATACCTCAAGATTCCATCACTATTTTAATGAAAGCATTCTAAAAACGTTAAGAGGCTATGTTTAATGACAAACCAACAACAAAATGTGCCTCCTGAGTGGGAATTTAAGTCCTTCTTTGTGACTGTTGTTATTATTATCTATATTTCATTCAAATAATATATATTTAATTCCAGCTACATAGAGGGGCTAATTGCTCCTTCCACTGAGGCCAAGAGAGAAAACATGTAAGTCACTGTAGCACCTAAGGACTTTGTTGCATGTTACTTTTAGTTTATGCTAAAGGCACTTAAATGCAAGCATCCTCATGTTGAAGTAGGAAAACTTATCCTAAGTGCACTCTAAACATCTCAAAAGTTATGCCACTTTGGGTGAGGAGGATCTTTGAGCCATGCTATCTAGTTCATGTTACAGTAACATTAGTTTGCTCCATAGAGATAAAATGAGCAGTCTTCCAGCATCCCAGGATGCACCTCTTCAAGTTCCCTCCCACCTACTATTATTCCATGGTTGAACTTTCTATCCTCCTGAACTCTACTGCCCAAGGAGTGGTACTGGATCTCATTGTGATCTGGGGTGAGGAGAAAAAGAATGATTGCCATGACTAAAGGCATGAAAAGCAACTGACAAAACCATCCTGAGCGTATCACAGCTCAGGATGGTGGCTCAGGAGCACCAGCAGGATTGGCTGCAGATCCACACTAAAAAATGTCCAAAGTCCCAGTATGCTTAGGCAGGGATGCCAACAAGGTCTCAGGCACAGTGCAGACCATGGTCTCCTACTGTGAGGAGCGGTCCTAAACCCTCAAGGTGGAACATGCAATTGCTCCCCACCACACTGTTCCATTGCACACTCATGGGCCTGGTGTGGTGCAATGATGATAGTGGTGATGGGAAGGTGGATACCTAGCTGCTGTTGCCTGATACCAAAACAACCATGAAGGAACATAAGGATGCCTGCTCCATGGACTTGTTGCCTAGCCAGGTTCTGGCCCTGGTGACTGAAACCAGACTGACAGGAGCGACCCAGTGTTTTGGGGTGTTTCATAGCTTGGGGGTGACTCTAGGCTCTAGGTGTGGTAAAGTGGCTAGGTGCAAGCAGCAAAGACTGCCCCTACCTCTATGATTTAAAAGGAGGATGAGGTGTAAATTGGTGGTGCACCTACACTCAGGCCACAGGAATGGAGTATGGCTCAATGCCTGGTCAGGGCACTAATGGCCTATTCAAGAGTTCATCCAAGTAAAAACCCAATCCACTCACTACCTAGCAGCAGCCCCCTCACCCCCAACCCTAGCAATGACTGTATGCAGCCCAGTCCCCACCTCACCCACATGCCAAGCTACCTAGTGATGGGTGCTACTGCTCTGGTCCCAGTCTGCCCAACCTTCCCCCAAGAAGGCTGCAACTTTTGCCCAGAGCCAGGCAAAAGCCTCAGGAAAGTTTCTTTAAGCACAGTTACTGGTGGTGAATTGAATTTTTCCCACAGCTGGCCTTACTTGCCCCAAGCACCATCAGCTCTTCCCTGGCTCAGGGTCTCCCTGTAAATCAGCTCTTTTCTATCCTCTTTCACCCCCCAGGCCTACAGCCCCTTTTAGGCCACCTAGTCAAGATACAGCTGGCAGTGCCTGGGGGAAACAAGGCTAGGCAGGAAGGAAAAAATCAATTTACCACAACAAACTGTCCTTAATTGAATTTTCCTGTGGCTTTTGCCCAGATCTCATGGGACAGCTACATGGCTGGTCCCCGGTCCAGGGCAACCAGGATTGGTTTGTCAGGGGTCACTAGAACTGACTGGCATGGGGAGAATCCAGCTGGGCTGGGCTCCGGCTCCCCATAGAAAAGCCCTCTCCTGACTCCTCTCCCACCCCAGGGTGGGAAAGTGAAGGGCATCAGAGGGCAGCTACAGTCGCCTCGAGCCACATGTGCAGGGCAAGCTGCCAGGGACCAAGGGAAATGGGGCCAGGCAGCATGGGAAAAATTCAAATAACCACAAGTAACCTCACTTAGTTGCATTTTCCTGCAGCTTTTCATAGATTTCATTGACATTAGGACAGAAGATCATCTCCAGCCCCCTGCCCCAGAGGCAGGAAGTCAGCTAGGGTCAAAGGATCCCAGCAAGATAAAGGTCCCAATGTTTCTTAAGAGTCCAGAGTAGGTGCTTGCACCACCTCTGGAGGGAGTCTATTCTAGGCCTTGGGGGCTTGGACAGTAAACAAGTTTTTCCTTATGTCCAGCCTAAAACAGTCTTGGAGGAGCTTGTGACCATTGGTCCTTGTCATCCCTGGGGGCACTCTGGTGAATAGGTGTTCCCCCAGATTTTGATGCACACCCCTTATGTACTTATAGGCTGCCACCAGGTCATCCCTGAGCCTCTGCTTTTCCAGGCTGAAGCGTCCCATGACTCTCAGCCTCTCTTCATAAGACCTATTCTCTTGCCCTCTGATCATGTGCATGGCACTTCTCTGGTCTCTCTCAAGCTTCTCCAAAACCTTCTTGAACTGTGGACCCCAGAACTGGATGCAGTACTCCAGCAGTACTTCAGGAGTCTAGGCAATGATGCACTGAAGGATAAGACTATTGGGCGAGATGGAAGTCCAGGAAGGGTGGTCATTTCTAAAGGAAGCGATTGTTTAGGCACAGAGGGAGACTATCCCAGTATAAGGAAAAAGGGGAAAGGAGCCAGAAAACTTCCTTGGCTAATCAGGGAAGTCCAGGGGTGCCTAAGGGCAAAAAAGAAGGCATATAGGCAGTGGAAGCAGGGGGGAGCTACCAAGGAGGAGCATACCTACTTGGCCCGCACTCGCAGGGAGGCAGTTAGAAAGACCAAAGCAACTACAGAGCTGAGACTGGCAACAGAAATTAAAGACAACAAAAAGTCTTTTTTTTAGGTATGTAGGGAGTAAAAGGAAGGTACAGGGCAGCATAAGACCCCTACTGAACAAGAAGGAGCAATTACTGATTGACAGAGGGGACAAGGCTGAGCTTTTTAATGAGTTTTTTGCCTCAGTGTTCCTGAACAAGGGTCAAGACAGGTCTTCTAATGACCACTGGCACAGCTGTTTGAGCACTCGTGGCACTTGGATCAGGTCCTGGAGAACTGGAAAAGGGCCAGTGTGGTCCCTATTTTCAAGAAGGGGAGGAAGAAGGATACAAGTAATTATGGGACAGTCTGTCTCACCTCCATCCTTGGAAAGATCTTTGAAATGATTATGAAGGATCATATTTGTGGGAGTCCAGTGGGAAAAATAATAATAATGCAGCAGGGAAACCAGCATGGATTCGTAGCAGGTAGATCATGCCTGACCAATCTTGTTTCATTTTATGACAGGGTCACAAAATGCTTAGATGGAAGAGTAGAGGTAGATGTTGTTTTCTTGGAGTTTAGCAAGGCCTTTGATATGGTATCTCATCCTATTCTCATAAATAAATTAAGAGGCTGTGACATAGATATCTACATGGTCTGGTGGATTGCAAATTGGCTTAGTGGTCACACCCAGAGAGTGGTAGTAGATGGGCTGGGATTGACCTGGAAAGATGCGGGCAGTGGGGTCCCAAAGGGTTCGGCCCTCGGACCTGTACTCTTCCATATCTTCATCAGTGACTTGGATGCAGGTGTGAAATGTACTCTGTCCAAGTTTGCAGACAATACTAAATTGTGGGGTGAAGTGCATGCTCTGCAGGTAGGGAATGATTGCAGGCAGACCTGGGCAGGTGAGAAAAGTGGGCAGTACTCAAAAGGATGCAGTACAACAAGGACAAGGTACAAAAATATCTAGCACACTTACTGGCTGGGAAGTGACCCTCTCAGCAGCACAGAAGCAGAAAGGGATCTCAAAGTCATCGTGGACTCCAAGAGGAACATGAGCCATCAGAGTGATGAAATCATCAGCAAAGCTAACTGCACTTTATCACACATCAGCATATGCATGACGAATAGAACTAAGGAGGTGATACTTCCCTTCTATGTGGCATTGGTCAGACCACAGTTGGAGTAATACATCCAGTTTGGGGCACCACACTTCAAGAAGGATGTTGATAGACTTGAGAGGGTTCAGAGGAGGGCCACTCGTATGGTTAGGGGCTTACAGGACAAGCCCTATTATGAGGAGAGACTGAGGGATCTGGCCCTCTTCAGCCTCTGCAAGAGAAGGCTGAGAGGTGATCTTGTGACCGCGTATGAATTCATTACAGGGATGCAGCAAGGGATCAGAGATACTCTGTTTACCAGGGTGCCTCTTGGGGTAACAAGGAACAATGGTCACAAATTGACAGAGAGCAGATTTAAGCTAGACATCAGGAAAAATTTCTTCATGGTAAGGGTGGCCAAAATTTGGAATGGGTTTCCAAGGGAGGTGGTGCTCTCCCCTATCTTGGGGGTCTTTAAGAGAAGCCTGGATAGGCACCTGGCTGGGGTCATCTGACCCCAGCACTCTTTCCTGCCCAGGGCGGGAGGTTGGACTCGATGATCTGTTGAGATCCCTTCCAACCCTAGCATCTATGAATCTATGAAGCTGCAGCCTCTCCAAGGCTGAGTACAATGGGAGCATGACATCCTGAGATTTACTTGAAAAGCATCTATGGATGCAAGCCAGAGTTTTGTTTGCTTTACCAGTTCCAACATCGCATTAGTTGCTCATGTTCATCTTGTGGTCAGTCGTGACCCCAAAGTCTTTTTTGGCTATGGTAGCACTGCTGAGCCTATAAGCATGCTGTGGGTTTCCCCACCCTGAGGTGAAGCACCTTGCATTTGTCAGTATTGAATATCATCAGGTTTATATCTGCCCACTTTCTAAGCCTGTCTAGGTTATCCTGGATCACCGACCTATCCTTAGGTGTGGATGCTCTATCCCAAAGTTTAGTGTCATTGGCAAACTTGGCCAGTCCACTTCTGACACCAGTGTCCACATAGTTAATAAAGACATTAAAAAGAAAAGGTCCAAGGACGGAGCCTTGGGGAACACCACTGGTCACACAGTGTCATGATGATTCACTTTCATCAACTACCACTCTTTAGCCAGTACCAGGTCCAGCAGTGCTTTACCTCTTGTCAGTACATAGACTTCTTGAGTCAGGTAGAGCTTATCCACACATTTGAGGAAGCTTTGTGACCATTCAGATTTGGCTGAGTGCTTGTTCCATGAGATGTCTGGGTAGCTGAAGTCTTCCATGAAAACCATGCACTGAGAGCATGCAGCCTCAGCTAGTTCCCTGGTTGAGCTCTTGTTCCTGGTTTGGAGGTCTGTAATAGGTTCCTACTATTATGTCACTTGTGCCACACTTCCCATGTATTTTAACTTACAGGGTCTCCCATCATCCTCCCTGAATACCAATGTCAGCTTGCAGGGATGTGTAGCTTTCCTTGACCTAGAGAGCTATACCTCCGCCCCTTTTTTCCTCATGATCTCTCCTGTACAGGGTATAGCTGTCTATACCTGTGGCCCAGTCATAGATGAAGTCCAACTAGGTCTCTGTTATCCCTATGAAACCATAGTTACTTTTGTTTAGCAGGAGAACCAGTTCCTCCTGTTTTTCTCCAAGCTCCTGGCATTGGTATACAGACACATAAGTGTCCCATTGGAAGCCCTAGTCTTTCTTGTTCTCCCAGGAGAACACTGTTCCAGGGCTGGGGTAGGAGTGGATTCCCTTGGGTGCCTTAACCTGTTGGCTTTGTAGTAGTTTCCTAATGGGCTTATTATGGTGGTTGTCTACCCATCCTCTGGCAGGCTTAGTTTAAACCTGGTCGAGCAGGTCAGCCATTCTGTCTGAGAAGAGCTTCCTCCCCAGTGAAATGAAGTAGAGGCTGTCTCTTCCCAGCAGACCACTGCCTCTCACCAAAGTGGACTGTGATCATGGAAGCCAAAGCCTTCATGGTGACACCAGCGGCGCGGTCTTCGGCTGACTGTCTTGATTGGTCTCTCCCATCTCAGCCCATGACCCATAACTGGGAGGATGACTAGTTTTGCTTGGCTTTCCCCCAGAGCAAGGACAAAACCCAGGCTTCCTGGGTTCTTAGCAATGCCCCTGCTCCCCATCCTGGTTTCTACACACATCACCGTTCACCAAACTTCTAGCAGCAAGTCAGAGGTGTGCAGGTCAGAGACCATATTAACCTTAATGTGTGACTGCTCAGAGGATGTTCTAACTTTAATACCGCATAATAGTCTGTAATTTCAACATGTGCAAATTCTAACATGTAATAACACCCTAAAAGGCCTGGCACAATCCAGACCTTGCTGTGCCATGAACTGCACAACCACTTAAAGGCAGTTGCTGCCCTGAAACAGTGCTAGTGTTGGCAGAAAAGAAATAAGCAATAAAAGCACAAAGTGTTGAAGTGATTTGGCCACAGTCACTAGCTGACTCAGGAATAGAATGCAGGTGTCCTGCCCTCAGCCTTTACTTATATTCTGGGATGAAAATGAAGACCTTTTGTCTCCCTTTGTAGTTATAATTACATGTGGAAAAATACTTCTTCCTGCAAAAATATTGCAGCTGATTTCTGCCCAAAAGTTTGTCTCCAAAAGGGAGGCAAAGCATCTCAGGATAACATAAAAAGGCAGTGCTTTTCAACCTGGATGGCATGAGATATATACATCTTTGACAATACTAAGCCTGCAGGAATGGAAAGCTCTTAATTAAGCACATTATCCCTTGGTATTCTTGAAAGATCATCCTAGAAATCTGTCATCTGGATAGATTTTTAAGAAGCCCACAATGTAGTACGTATCACTTTTGCTTCAGCTGGTATCTGCATATCAGACAGAATTTTTTCCCTCCTGTTAAATCTTCCTGCCTCTTAGTAATAGTGACAATCATTAAATCAGCTCCAGGAGGAAATATTAGTCATTGTATATACTATTCTGTGTTCGCACACGTGGATTAAATTAATGGGATATGGGGAGGGATTTTAGTATCTTGACAACAGCAAATTGAGAAAAATAGAAGGGTGAAGCTTTTTCCATAGATACACATTACAGTACAATACACTACAATGCAGCTCCTGATAGCCTTGATTCTCATTTCCAAACTAGGTAAGCCCTATACAGGAGCTAAAAGTTGCTGAAGACCAGTGTTTTGCCTCACTAAGTACAGTCTACACCAGGAAGGTCAAACCTGCTGCCTGCAAACTGGATCTGGCCTATGGAGCTGTGTCATCTACTCTGTGGAATTCCTGAAGGAAGTGGGAATTCAACAGTGGAGTAAGTGGTGGTGGTGGTGGTGGTGGTAACCCCTGTACCTCACTGAGCCAGCTGAGGTATCCCAGATTGCTTTGCAGAGATCTTTTAGGAATCACTCTGTGGACTGTACGTCTCTTCTCCTGGGCTTGTCTCTAATTATAGACAGAGGGAGAGGGGAAGAAGGTGCAGGAAAGCATGAAGTCAGGAACAGGGGATTATGGGATTGCTACTTGCACAATTCCTGTGCTTGAAGCCTGCACACCAAAAAACTTACTGTAAAGAGCCCCAAGGAATTCTTGCACATTTAAGGTCAAGATGTAACAGGCAGATGAGACAAATAATCAGGCTAGAACAGGATGGTGGAGATGTCAAGATATATAAGTATAATGGGATGTGTGGAATTCTTAAACAGATCATTTGCAGCAGTATACACACATGCCAATAAATGAAAACATGCCTTTCAGCAAGAAGAAAATACACATTCAGTCTGTACGAGATTTGGGTGAGTTCTTGGATCTTTGGGAGCCCCAGTTAGACACACATAATATGGAAATAATAATATTTACCTACCACAGAGAAGTATGGGAAAATTAATTAATTAATAGCTCTAGGGTACTATGAGATCCTGAGACAAAAACCTATATTAGTAGAGTATTTTCTCCAAAAAGTCACTTAAAAGGAGTCACTGGCTATTTATAAGATAGTCATGGAGGGAAAAAAAGGGTTTGCTTCAGGAGAAATGAATACATTACAATTACTCCCCTGCCCCCAACACTTTTTATTTGGATAGCTTCAAACCACTAACAATAGGAGACAAGAAACTGATCTTGCCCTCATGATTTTAACAAGCCAGTCATAAACTGATCTTGCTCTACTTTGCAGTATGGCTGAGAATTAATAAATTAGATAAAAGCTCACAATAAAGATGTGCTGAATAGTTCAAGAAAGATTTGTTAGGATGTGGAAGCAAAAAAAAAAAAGGAAAGAAGGAAAGTCTCTCACTCTGCAGGCTGAATGCGCATTTTTCATAATTTTTCATGCGTCTTGCTTATCACTATGGAAGGAAAAATAGCACGCAAAAAATAATATAGATATTCTTCATCCAGCCACAGGCTGATCCTGAAAACTGTTTATATCACTCAGGTAGTAGAACAGGAGAGGAAGGCCTTTGTAGTAGGTTATCAACAGCTACTCATCACTAAAACGCATATATGTTTGGTCCAGATTTTCCCATGAGCAAGTAATCAACTTGGAACACCTGAGGGGATGGGGACACAGGCTAGTGCTCAAAGGTGGGTGGGGAGAGCAGATAAGTCACCCTTGTGCCCCTTTGGAGTCACAGAAAATAAGTAGTATTTCCTTATTTATACTTTAAATAGCCCATTAGTGGTACTCCTCCTGTCTCTGGTTTAGGTTATAGCAGCCTGTAAGTACCTTCCTGTTCTCCAGCCTTCTCTTCATGCAGCTTTCCAGGCTCCGTTGGAAGACCACAAGAGCTTGCCATGCAACAATATCACAGTTTTAACATTGGTTTATATTTATTTTAGAAAGAATAATTAATTGTTAGAAATGATCGGCTGTTATTTCAAATGCTGCTGCTCTAAACTGAAACAAACAGAAACACAGGACCTGATTCTAGTTGAGGGTCTAATGCTCCACTCCAGTCCTACTCCATTATACAATGCTACAGAGTGATCCCACTCTGCAGCTGGCATTCAGTAGCAAAGTTGGAATGAAAAAGAAGAGGCCTCTTCTGTTCCTTGTCCCATACTTTCATCTTCTTTCTCGCCAGATCTATGACCTCTAGGTTATTTTAGTGTCACAGCACAAGAAATGAATGCAGCTACTCTTGCAGTACATGGCACAAGGTAATGAATTTCAGATGGGTAAGAGATGCCCTGCAGCATTCCTCAGGTATAGGCAGTACATCTTTCACTAATATTATCACAGTGCTTGAAAACAACTGCTGCCAAATATTGCAATACTCTTAGGCTATGTCCAGATGAGCGAGCATGTGCCTGATGCAGCATCTCAAAGCAGTTTGAGATGCTGCAAAAAGCACACTAGGAACAAAAATAATGTTCCCTGAGCTGCATGTTTGCAGTGTGGACTCTAATTTCAATAATGGAAAATTCCCCACCTGTCCCTGTTCCCTGAAGCAGCAGCCACTGCCATTGGGGCACTCATGGCCCATTACTGGCAGAGTCCTCAAGTGGTATGGTGCAGCCCCAGCCACCTAAGACCCTACACCTGCAACGGCAGGAACCCCAGGTGGCAGCAACAGCTGACCTGGTCTTGCTTGAAGGCATGCACTATTGGGCCAGGTTGGCTCCGTGCACCACACAGAGCCCCCAGGTCTCAGGCGGCACCACACACTGCTGGGGACTCTGCCAGCAGCAGGCCATGGGCGCCTCGATGACTGCTGCTGGGGTGGGGGCAGAGGACTGTGCACCATGCATGGAGCCAAGTGGGGAACCCACCCCTCCCACTGCACTATTAAGGAGCATTGTTAGCAGCTCTGTTAATACCATGGTATTAGCATTCCTGAAAATGACTAGCTCTGCTCAGGGAGAGAGCTTTTCAAGGCTTCTACTAATTGCTTTTGCTATTAGAAGCATTGAGAACAAGGGGAGAGGGCAGCTTTGAAACTGATTGCCTACCCTTATTTTCAAGATTTCTGATAGCAGCTGTAACAAGGTCCCACCCCAGGGATTGTCATGAGGATGCCACTGGAGCCCCACTCAGCCCTTATCAACTTCACTCTCTGGGCAATCTCCCCTTTCCTTTACCTGTCACACCTTGATCAATTTATCTTTTAGAAAAAGGGAGGCCACCCCAGGGTTCCCCATACCTGGTCTCAGCTCATAAACACAGGTATCCATGGTTCATCACTCTAAGGGCTAGTTACATGGGCTCCATGCTCTCTAATACACACACCCATGCCTCTCAGATGTCACACATTCTGATCAAACCATAACCTAACCACCCCTACAGGTTACAGACTTCTGGCTCTATTCACTAGCCTCTCTCTGGCCTATGGACACTCTGGCCCCCTCAGTCTCTATCTGTGACCCTCCTGACTGACCTTCAGTCCTTCTCCTTAGACCCTGGTCAAGCTCTTGGGTCATTTGAGACACCTGGGCTCTCCAGCCATGATAGTCTATGGCTACAGCCCTTCTTGGCCTTTGGCTTTTCCTGAGCCCTGGCCCTGCTCCTAGGGTACCCTGAACCTACTTGATCCCTGGACCCTGTGCTCTCTTTATAAGCCCTCTAGGCCATGCTCTTTCCTTGAGCCACCTGAGACCTCCTTACCTCCCCCTAGTCTCTTCCATAAACACCAGAGTAGTTTAACCCAGCTCAGATGTTAACCCTGCTGCCCAGAACCTCCCCTCTCTATGGCTCTCTGGTTGCTTCAGGGTATGCTCCAGGAGTACACCCTGCACCATTTTCTGTTGTATGTTTTTTTTTTTTGATGCCAGAATCTCCCAGTATCAAACTTAGAGTCCATGCCACATGGGGATCATTTTTTTGTTTCTAGTGTGCTTCCTGTGGCATGTCAAGCCACTTTCAGGTGCTGCAACAGGTGTGTGCTCACTCATCTGGACAGTGGGACTTGGATCAGAGTTGATATAAGTGACTAAGCCCACCAGTTTATTTCCTTTTATTTTGGGTCTTTTTATCTAAATTACTTGGTCTAGATATACCTAAGGTACAGTTATTAAGGACTCCTGACTGGTGTCTATGAGAAAAACCTTGAAAACAAACACTCGAAGGAACACCAGAACTGATTCTTTTGAAGATCTGGTCCCTACGCCTAAGTACAGACACTTGGGGGAGTTGGGGGGGAGATTAGATTGGGTTCAAAATGACTACCTGATCTAACTTAGTTTGCCCCAGGGGCAGACCTTATGCTCAGACCTGGTCTCAGTGATCAGAAATTAATCTAAACCTGTCACTGCACAGAAGTTCTGTGCACACAGGCCAGTGTAAAAATAGTAGAACCTGGTCTAAGATAGACCTGGGTCGACGTAGTATCAGACTTACTTGATATAGGTTAGAACAAGGCATAGAACTTCTGAACAGCTCCCTGCAAAGTCCTGGGGGCTGTGAAAGCCCAGCCGCTGGTCTCAGCCCCAGGGCTACACATTTCACATCCCCTTACCTGGCACCAGGCTATTTTTAGCACCCCCAGCTCTTTACCCCCACCCACTGTGGACTAGCCAGCACTCACCAACTCTGCATGCCACTGCAGGTGCCACCAGTTTTATGAGCAAGCTGAGCAAGTAAGTATCAGTGTGGGGAGGGCAGGAGGGATAGGGTTGTAAGTTCACTGGGGGGCCAAAAATAGCCCCTGGTACTCCCCCCAAAACCCCTGCAGACCCCACAGGTCCCCCTGATCTCACCAGACCCTTCCAAATCCCAGTAATCTCCTGCAGATACCCCCCAATCCCTCTTGTGGATCCTGCTTGCTCCCCACCGTTCTCCCACAGACACTGCCTGCATCCCTAATCCCACAGATCACTCCTGCAGACACCACTTGACCCCACCATCCCCGATCCCCCTGAGCCTGCTTGCAATCTCTCAACCCCCCCACTAGCCTACCCCATCCTAACTTAGCTTAGATTGAGTTGCCATTGTAAACCCGATCTGACCTCCCTCTAGCCTCCCTGAATGTCTACACACAGCCTAGGCATTTGACTTGAAAAGGGAACTTAATGTCAGGCTGCTGAGCAGGTCCCATTTTGTACTCCTGTTGTGTCAGTGCCTCAGGCAGCGGCTAAGAGGTAGTACCAGCCCTGCAGGCAACCAGTGTCTCAGCAAATAGTTAGCTTGCATATATTCTTATTCTGCACACTGATGGTGTACTGCTAACATCTTTCACCCACGCTGCAGTTGGCCCTTGCAGGCACAAAGAATGGGAAAGTATCCTATATGGCACTTGCCAGGCAGGGGCTACCGATCATGTCAGTTTAAGGGCTATTAAGGCTAGTATTCTTATGATTACTTTCTCCAAAAAGAGTGGTGGGATGGGGAGAGCTACTTATAAAAAGGTCTGTGACTGACTGTCAAGAGCTTATCTTTTAGGGCCTTAACCCAACCACATTAGACACACTGAATGCCATCCCAATGACTGCAGTAGGCATTCCTTCAGGAAGCAGTTCTTCTTGCAAATGTCTTTATTCTTCTTTAAAGAAGGATGGTGGGCAATAAGTTTAAGGCAGGCTTAAGTTCCCTTCATGTGCAGTGCATGGCATCCTGGCTTCTCCTAGGCTTAGAACTTTCCAAAACCAAAGACTCAGCATCTGTCTGAGATATGCCAAAGCCAGACTTAAAAATTCAGCTCAAGGTGAAGATGCTATTTCCATGCTGCCTTGACACCTACTAAAGTTAGATCATCTTAGATTAAGTCTCACTACTATATTCCACACCTGTATATCATGGAAGTTACTAAAGTCACCCTGTTCATACTCCTGTACTACACAATGATTGCAGGCTGCCTCTTACACGGTGTTACTAAATTTTGGGGGTTTTTTTTATAATTGTTACCATATTTATAAATAATGAAAATGTCTCATAAAACTTACATGCAAAGTTATTGCTTCTAAGGAGGCTAAATTTGCATTTTTTTAATTATTCAGCTTCCTTCCAAATGTAAATGCCATTTTAAGTATTAATGATATTGACATGACCATGTATTATGCAAAAAAAAGTTTACTCTTCTATCAAGGTATAAAATATTATGTTATAAAAATGAAGGGACTTCATATGTACTTCTGTGGATGGGAAGAAAACTTAAATAAGATCAAAAGAGTCTTTTAACAGCCTGTCCTACTTAGAATGTAATTGGACTTAATGATGTTTAAGAGATCTTTTGCAGGTTGCATTTTTCTATGCAGCAGAAAGGGGATGAGAGGCATGGAAATATGCATATTGTTCATTGGGAAAACTGCCTTTTCAAGACTGACTTTCCCTTTTAGAGGGTCACTCTGTTCAGCTTGCATTATTTAACTTGCTGGAATGGCATTGTTAATAAGCTGTGGTCAAGATCTTCTATAACAAAAGCATGTAATCTGAATGATTTCCATGACCCCTCTCCCATGGTCACACTATCTCAGAGGAAATCTCAGCTGTATTTTACAATAGACGAGACCAAAATACTGACCATGAATTATTCATAGGGTCAAGTATCAGGTGAAATTCATTTCCTATTTATCCTTTTATTTTGGCTCTTTTCTTTTCAATGTAAATTGTCCAGGAGAGAACTTTCCTTTAAAATAAATTAATTTGTTAAAACCATTTGACAAATGTCAACCCATGACCTGCTTGCAGAATGTTCCCTGAACATTGTCTTTTGAGTAGAATTTCCTACTGCAGTACTGGTCACCCAAGGCGCCAAGAGCTTGACCTCTCTTCTGACTAGATAAACTAATGTTATAATAGGGAGGAAGGGTCTGAAGACCTCCTTGGGACTTGTGCTTTGTGAAGGTAAAGATTCAGGTACTTTGGGAGTAGGAGACAGTGGGTGCATCTACACAAGATACTATGTTGCTGTAGTGTTGAGCTATGATGACATCACATTGGTGGGCACAAACCATGAGGCCAATGCTACCGCACAGTAAGGACAAGCTACTGTGCAGCAGAGTCAGAAATGACACATGTGCAGCCAGGATTGTACAGTAACAGCAGTTACTGTGCAGTCATCTAGTATTTGTGTAGATGCTCCCAGTAGGAGCTAAAGAGGCCTAGGCAGTGCAATGCAACATTGCTTCTTTCAGAAAACAGAGTAGGTGTTCTGTCTACACCTATGGATCAATGGGGAACAGATCCAATGTGGCTTTTATTGGCTTTTTAGCAGACTTTCCATCCAATTAATTTTATTATAATTTATCTATCTTAGGTGCTTCTATGCCTCCATTAGCATGGTGTTTGAGCCTTTGGTTTTAATGCATTTACTCTCAAAATACACCCATAAAGTGAGGTTTCTTGGTTTCAGAGATTAAGAACCAAGTCAGAGAGGGAAAAGGGGGTAGATGCAAAACAGCCAGCAGTGTGCCTTTGTTTTCAAAAAGGCTAATGGCATACTGGGCTGCATTGGTAAGTATGTTGCCAGTAGGTCAAAGGAAGTGATTATCCCCCTGTACTCTGCACTGGTGAGGCCGCATCTGGAGTACTGTGCTGTGTTTCGGGCCCCCACTACAGAAAGGAGGTGAACAAATTGGAAGGAGTCCAGCAGAGTACAACAAAAATGGTGGGGTGCTGGGGCACATGACTTACGAGGAGAGGCTGAGACAGCTGGGCTTATTATTTAGTCTAAAGAGAAAACTGGGGGTTAGGGGGAATTTAATAACAGCCTTCAGCTACCTGAAAGGGAGTTCAAAAGAAGATGGAGCTATACTGTTCTCAGTGGTGGTAGATGAAAATGCCTAAATTCTTTAGGCTCCTCTTTTTTCCTCCATCTTAATACTACATTTCCCAGCCTACTGAAGTCCTGTTTCTGCACATTCCCAGAAGTGTCTTGCCAATGCTGAGCAGTTTGGTGCCTATTGCATGTCCATCCCAATCAGAATCCAGAGGCTAGATATGCCACCCCTCCAATTGTCTACTGGATTGAACCAGTGAGGGGACATCTCAGACCACACCTAATGTTCACCTATAGCAATGCACTTCTGACAAAATGGTGGACATCACTTTCTTTTAAGTCTTAGCCAAAGGAGTTCCCTCTCCCATCACATAATTGACTAGAAATTACAGCACTAGGACATGAGATACATAGGCTCTTCTCTGGCTTATGGGATTCAGACATCTTCCACCACTCAGGAAAGAGCTGCAATCACCAGGCTACAGGCTTCTCTGCACTGGGCAGAAAAGTGGAAATAAGAGCTCAATTTAAGGCACTAAAGGGGAGTCTTGTGCAAGGGACTGGGGCATGGGGAAATCACCTGTTTTGCAAGTGAACAAGTCAGGAGTCCAAGATCTCACAAGCCAGTGATCCCACACTAGGAGTACAAAACCAGGAGTTCAGACCAGAGTCAGGCTTAGCAGGTACAAGCAGGCCAAGAGCACAGTATGCCAGCCTGTTGCCTAAACAGCTTACTGCTCTCTGTTCTGAGCTTATATAGGCCAGTGTAGTTAGGCCCTTTTCTGGAGGCATGAAATCCTGATTCTCTGATTACTTCCAGCTGGGCCCTGGGACTGAATCTGCTCCAGCTGGGCCCTGACTCATAATGACTTGGCTTTCCATTCCTAGGTCCCAGGACTGGCTCTGTATTTTATATGAAAGTCATTGGATCAGATATTTTAAAAGTCTGTGGAGCAAGCTTCTGGTTTTTTTTTTCAGGCAAGCACCCTAAAACCATTACACTGAAGAGCCATGCTGCTGTTTGCTTGCTGGTGGATGATCTCCAGGGAGGTGGAAAATATGGGTTTGGAGCCCCTTGGGCAAAGTGGGGAACTGCTGAGTGGGGTCCTTGGGATGAGTGCTCTAACCACTAGGTTACAGCATGAAAGGAAGGGGTAGCTGTACAAGTGACGAATAACCCAATTTTGGTGTATGTGAGAGAGGGCATAGTTGCCTTCTTTCAGGAGAGGTTTCCAGGTTGCAAATCTGGGAAGTGGGGAGTCCTGAGTTAATCTGAGAACAGTAGCATTTCAGATGCCCTCTCCCCCTTATCATTTCCTACCAGTTAGCCTTTAAACGGCTGTCTTCTCTGCTTGATGGCTGTTCTAGGGCACCTGATTCCCCATTTAATGTCCCAGAAACTCAGGGGGGCTCACTCTGGGCTGCACATTACACTCTGGGGTTTGGCATGTAGAAGTTAAGCAATGCAATATCCAGCCCAAGGGCACCAGGAACTTAGGCACCATGCTGTCCTTCCTCTTTCTCACACATGCTAATTGTCCTTTTAGATGTGCACTATTCAGTTTGCAAGGCCATAGCTACATAGTCTTGTCTGTCTCATTTTATCAATTGCCTGAAAACTAGGCTGGCCTCTGGCTGGGGGACAAGAGAATCAAAGATGCCCCTCTTAAATACACCAATGTTTAACATGTCTACCAAGTAACCTCATCAACTTTCCTGTCTCTTTTTCTACGTCACCACTTCTCTGCATTCAGTATATTCACTAACATGTTCCCAAACACTGTATTAATTGTTTACGCTTGGCTGCTCTTCACAGTTAGAGGTTCATCCACATAGCCTTACCCATCTTGTTTGATTAATTGCTACAGCAGGGACAAGGCTGTGTGTGTGGAACTGCTGCTCCACTGCTGTGAACTAGTTGGAAGTACTGTGTCTCCTCCTACAAATAACCATACTCCACGGACTTGTTAAGTGCACTGGCTGAGCCTACCAGTCTTACAGTCATGCTCAATCTTGGTTGCTAAGAGTGAGACTATTCATCTTGGCAAACCTAAATTAACTGCTTCCCTGCCAAAATGGTCCCCTAGAGGGGAGAAGTTTCATGAAGCCCATGTCCACTTTCTATGACTGTACAAAGTATGTCACTAAAGGGCCATGGTCCTGTAGGGTATGCCAGCTGCAACTGTCATTTAAATACATAATACAGCTAATCAGAAAATGGGAAATCTTTCAAGAAAGAGGAAATAAAAAGATTCAAAGTAATTTTGTTCATCAAGTTTTGTAGAGAAACATTTAGCTTATTTAATATTTTTGCATATGCTTTAAGGAATATTTTTACTTCCAGTATTTTATTTTTTGTCTTACAGTTGTCCTGTTATCTTTCTTTATTATCTCTTTTTCTGCCTCCTTATCTACCTTTTCATTCTGCCACTTTGAAAAGGAGAGGGGAAATGAGGTACAGGAGAGAAACAGGAAAGTAAAAACAAGGATAAAATGAAGAGAAAACATTTTTCTCCCTTTTCATTGGAGCCATAGAAACATATACAAAAATATTTCTGCATGAAAAATGTCTACATACATGAAGGGACTTTTTTGATTAAAATGTGTTTGTTTTAAAACAAATATAACCAATGCCAATTATGATATACTGCAACCTGGTGAAGGAAAGGCAGAAGATCCTGTGTGGACAGTTTCTGGCAGGTGGTACCTTGGGTGATAAAAGGAGAATGTTTTTGTAATACCAGAAAAACTCTCTTAGAAGAAAGTGTGTTTCAAATCTTGTGCACAGGGGCACAGCCAAGATGGAGAGAGGTCATAGGATGCAGAAGGGAATTTATACATGCTTGTGTGCTTGTTGGTGTTGCTTCATTGCAATGGGGGTAGGGCACAGCAAAATGAATGGTATCTAACATTAGAGCAGAACGTAACACGTGCAAGAATATTTTTGAATCGCAGCCTTTGGCCAATGGCTGAATGTGAAAGTGTTTCTCTACAGTTGAGTACCTCAGTAATACAAAGCCCCATCCAGCAGTCATGACATTATACATATATACACCTAAATCCTCAGATACCAGGTGTGCAGCCTCATGGTTCAAGAGCAAAGAAATAGTATCACCATAGACTGCTGCAGGACAAGTTGTTTAGGGTGGCACACCAGTATTGAAATACCTGTACTCAGTAGCATTGCAACATACCAGATTTCTTTTCACAGAGGAGTGAGATGGACCAAAAACATATCTCCATTTGCCTTAAGCCCTCTTATTTGATGCTGGCTCCAAATACTCCCTTCCCCTTTTAAGAAGGCCAGGACTCCTTTTTCCATGGTGGCTGGAGCTTGCAAGACCATGTAAAGGGCAGCATGGCAGATTCTTCAGCACAATGAGAGTGGGAAGAATGCCTTCAGCAGAGGACAAACCACCTGCAGTTTAAATGGTGAATATATGTCTATTCACATGCACTGGGTTCACCATCCCAGCAAAAGCAATGCCATGAGACAGTATGCCCTGCTAGGGCTCAGAGACACTATTGTATTGCATAAACTACATGCTGTCATAGATATGTTGTCCACAGTGTCCTCTTTCAATCCTGGGATGCAGGTCATGGGAAAGAGGAAAACATAAGGACAGTAGTGTGTGATGGTATTTGGGGGCTGCATTTCCATGCAGGTGTCACGGAAAAATCTTAAGTGTATGCTGCCAACACAGAAGAGCTGGAACTGACATGCGCATTTAACTCTGTGAACGGAAAATTCCAAGGCTCCCCCAGCACATGCCCCCTGGGTGACCTGAGGACCCGTCAGTCATTACTGACCTACTTTCCCCACAGAGGCATGCTCAGTTACAGCAGTGGCATGAGGTAATCTGACCAGAAATTGCTTTTGAGAAAGCATTTTGATTGGCCACTAAATTGGTATAAAAGACTACTGAGCCCCTCCCTCGGGGGGAGACCCGACCCAGTGTGAGTGCAGAGACTGATCTTAGCAGAGACTGTCTCACAACTGGGGAGACCCGCATGACTGAGAACAGAGGCTGTTCATCAGGGACTGTTTCTCAGTTAGGCTCTGCAGCCTATCGGTCTCCTCCGGCGTAGGCTTTTGCTGCGTTTCGTGCTCGATCTCACTTCGTTCGTGTTACATTGACCTTCTGGCTTCTGAACTGTTTTGACATCAACTACCGACCACGATTCTGGATCATCCCTGCTGACTTTGCTTCGTCTCATCACATCTTGGTTTCTGACCTCGGCTTCCATCTCCGACCATTCGTTTGTCCACCACTGGACTGGCATCACGCATTACAGTTCTTGTTTGTTAGTCATCCCTTACATAAGCTGTTGACCAGCCCTGGGACTAGCTAGCGGGCAGCCGCCCCTATCCCTCGCGGGGTAGAAAGCAAGGGCTCGCTAGTGAACCTCATGGGCCAACAGTCCCCTTTGTTGTTGTTTACCGTTTGTTCACTGTAACTGAAGAAGCAGCTATTATCTGCTTCCAAGGCAAACGGGTTTTTAACTGAGCAGAAGCTTTCATATTGGTTCAGTGTACTAATCCTAAAGGGTTAAGTCTGGTCACCTTTGTTTTGTTATTGGGGTTTATTTGCTTTCTGCAAATAAACTGCAGGCTTTGTAACCTGGTGAAATTGAGTTTTTGAACTTTTATCGCCATCAGACCGGAGAGAAGCTTTCACAAAAGTGAATCCAAATTCAACAAGGAACAAAGCTATTGTTTTCAATTTCAGCCATCAGGACTTTATCACTTGAGATCTCTATTATAGAATCCTCTGTTTTCAGGCTGTGCATTTATGCTTCTAGTGTCAGGACTGGCTGTGTTGCCACACATTTAGGACAATGGTTTGTAATGGATGGCCATCCCAGTATTATCAGAACATTATGGCCCACATTTTTAAAAATACACTTCTGAGCATGTATCTGAGCATTTAGAAGATGGAGATTCTTCCATGTCAGTGCTTTTTAAGCTCATGGAGAAGAGGAAAAATACATAGAGAATGGGAATCCATCTCATTGGGTGCCACCAAGTCTTCTATTGTGCCGAGGAAGCAGTCAGCAGTGAGCCCTGACAAAGCCTGCTTCTGCTTTTCCACTCACTGAGGTACCTAATGAGACCAGCACTTCTAATTGTACTCGGCAAAATGAAGGAGGATTTTACATACCAAACTCTAACTGAGGCCAGCAGTGCAACAGTGTAGCCCAAGATTGTATTTTTAGCCCAGGTCTCACACTGAACTATGACCTCCCCAACACCAGACTTTATTTTGCTTGTTCCATTCTTCAGACTATATCTAAAAATCACTCTTACCTACTTCCCTTTAAATACCAATGATCTGCCAGAGATGAATAGTTATTTGATGATGAAATGCTTGGCAAATGTGATCTGCATTCCCATTACTAATGCAGCTGATAATTAGTTCTTGGTGTTTACTCTCTGAGATGAATCAGGCCTATTTACACAACTTGGTGACGTATTGGAAGATATTCTGCAGAGCCACAAAGGCAAAGAATTTACAAGAAAAGGCATTTCATATTCTTCACAATCTCAGTCTGGTTCATAATGCAGATTAATAAAGAAAGTGAACCAGATTTGCCCTGCAGGTAAAAAGTTTCATAACCAAAGCCTAGTAAATGAGAGTTCATCACAGATAAAGAAGGGCTAATAATTCAACCAAAACTGCCCTTCTTTCCAAGTCTTGAATGTTGACCCTTTTCATCTGTTTTATTTTCCATATCTCTACAGAGCGATTTCTAAGGTGTGCCTCATTTTCTAATTTCTAATGTGGGAGTAACACTTCTTTGTGTTTGTAACAAGTCTTGCACTGGGGCAGCAAAGTCACCCTCCAGTGGCTGTCTGGATCCCGCCTTGCTTGCCCCCTGCTGGCCTCTCAGGGTCTCATCCTGCTGTTGTCTCACCCACTTCCTCTCCCTCTCCTCCTATTTTGTTGTTATAATTGGACAGGGAGGATGCCCCTAGAGAGCAGGGGTGTTTCACTTCAGGTCTTAGGTCTTTGTTTGGGCAGAGGGGCATCTTATATTTGAATAAATACAGTAAGTGAAATAAAACTAGCACCCACTTTGGTTATCTGGCCTCACATTGAGTCGTACCTCATTTCATAAAGAGCCCCACTGATCAGGTTTAGTGGAGACAAATGCTGTTTAGCAGTAGAAAGGATGGGAAAATTGGCCCAGAGGGATATTAAAGTCATTTAAAAGTTGCTTCCTTAAACATCTTTGCAATCATTTAGTGAATTGTACCATGCTGTTTAATGATGGCTCTTTTCTGGTCAATCCTAGCTATAATAGTCAATTATTGAGTCTTCAAAGCATTGTTCGTAAGTAAGCAGGTTTCAATATCTGTCTCAGCAAATTATATTCAAGCACACTGATGTGCTAAGAGATATTAATTCTTAAGTTATTGGTATTAAAAATACATGCAAATATATGTAATAATCAGTTACCCAAATCTCAAGGCATCAACCATTAAAGAGCTGCTGATGTCTCAAGGAAAACTTTGAAAAACATTCTATTTAGAAACATTTCTTTTATAAATTATAGATTTCTTTTCTTCTCTCATCCCTTATTAATAAGAACATTTGCATGAAAATAGGATTGCTGTTCCTTGGCATTCATCTTCTGCTGTCACTTCTTCTCCACCTGCACTTATGATTCTCAAAGTCTTACATCCTATTTTGTTGCTCTGGCTATATAACTAGGCTCCCTCTTAATAAATGTTTGTCATTTTAGTTTGGAGCAGATGAATGTTGGGGACACAGTGATCTCATCTTTCTTCTTGTTATTCTTTAATGAAGGCACAAAGGCTAATAGCTACATACCCAAGTCTCTAGGAGTAAAACGTTTTTAATAGTTTTGCATAAAATGGCAGCTACACTTCAAAGTAGTTATAATGACGATTCTCTATCCCTTGACAATCCAGCAGTGAGAAATGAAATGACATGAGATGAAACCAAACTCCAGTACATCCACAAGTTAGGAGTATAAGGTTAAATTTCGCATTATAATGCAACATTTCTTTTTAGAACTTCCTACTGGATTCTTATTTGTAAGACTGAATTTCCACAGCTTATATACTTTTATTATGCTGTATCTGTATATAGCACATTTCAGTTACATAACTACAAAGCACCTGTCATTGCCTTTCTAAACTTTTAAGTAATGGACGCTTAAGTTCATCTAAGAAAACTGAATCTAATAGTTTGTCCTAATGTACAATGCAGAAGCCAGATGTCACATTTTATTCAACTGCAAATGCAAACTGCTAATCAGATAGGAATGCTATTGTTCTAGACAATGTGTTTTATGGCTACAGAAGGAAATGGGACCAAATCCGTTAATATTAGATGACTAAAGAAACATCTAGGAAAAGATCAGAATTCTAGTCAAGTTTCAAGGATCAAAGAGGATGGCAATTCTAGACAATGTGATTCTATAAGGTCAGGGAGCAGGAACGTTTCTGCAAATGGATAGAGAAAGCAATTTGATGAAGAAGGATTACAGACTGTGTTTGCTGGAGGGGGTCCAAGTATAAAGGATAATCAAGGCAGTGACATAACTAGGGTGGGGCAAATAGGGCATCAAATGGAGCAGCCCTGCATCACCAGGGGTTTGTGAGTGTTGGGACCAGGGGGAGGGGTGGTGGAAAGCAGCAACTGCCAACAGCCATTCATTTGTGATTATGGTGGCAACTGGAAGTTACTGCTGCCCTTTTCCCTTGGAGCCTAGCTGTGTCCCTACACTACTGTATTAAGGTTGGTATAAATGTGGCTGAGGGGCCTGCATGTTCAGCTGCTAATTGAAAAGTTGTGAGTTCATTTCTGGATGCAGGCAATTGATCTTCATCCAGAAGCTGTGGCTTTGGAGCCTTTTAGTCTGCAGAAGAGAATTAGAGGGATTAGACAGCACCTTTCAAGTACCTGAAGGGTGGTTCCAAAGAGGATGGAGCTGGACTGTTCTCAGTGGTGGCAGATGACAAAACAGGGAGCAATGGTCTCAAGTTGCAGTAAGGGAGGTTTAGGTTGGATATTAGGAAAAACTTTCTCAGTAGGAGGGTGGTGAAGCACTGGAGTGGGTTACTCAGAGAGGTGGTAGAATCTCCATCCTTGGAAGTTTTTAAGACTTGGCTTGACAATGCCTTGGCTGGAATGTTCTCGTTAGAGATGGCCCTGCTTTGAGCAGGGGGTTGGACTAGATGACCTCCTGAGGTCCCTTCCAGTCCCAACTTTCTATGATTCCATGATTTTAATGTTCTTGAGGATACTTGCCTTCGACATTAAAGACTTCAACATAGACCATTGAGTGTTCTGATAAATATAAGGCTCCACTACATTCTGCACGTATCATGTCAATCAACTATTGTTGCTTTTCTGGCTGGAAAGTGGACAGTAAAGACAGTACTGTTATATTCACAGTGGTATTTTTAAGATTCTTAAGTCTTTCTTTATCTGGAGCACACTTTCTTTTAGCTGACTGCATCAGCTTACTTAAGCATAATCTTATATAATATATCTAAATTCTTCCTGCCAATGCTGAATGTAGAAATATGTGATCAAAAGTTGTGAAACTGCCAAATGGATGATAGACCCTATAATTTACCTGATAAAAGCCTACTTCACAGGGGATATTTTAATAAATGTAATGACAAGATGTTCCCAGGGAAATGCTTTAAAATGCTCAGATTGCATTCAGTCTGTAAAATCTTGCTCAGAAATTAAAAGTAAATTGATTATTATAAGATGATCACTGCATTTAGCAGACACAGTTTGCTCAAGAAGTTTTGCATTTGGTGGGCAGACAAGAAGCTGTAGAAATGGAGATTCTTAAAAATGGCTATTTATAATTACATAAATGTATTTAGCTTAAGTGATGTAGGAGTCCAAGTACCATCATTATTTAACAATGGTGTCCTGAAATCCTTCAGTTACCTAAAAGTGTTCCCTAAGATGAATATAAGCAATATGTCTACTTATCTGTCTATCTGCTCTGACAATGCCCTCCAACTCTTTCAGTTCGTGGTTGCTTCTTTGAGTTTGGGCACTTCACTCGTAGTGAATTTGTGTTGAGCTGGGCCGTTGAGGGTGCATTCTATATGACGAAAGATAGCCAACTAGTTCAAAAAGTGTGACCTTGCAGAAGGCATTGGGAGAGGGGGTTTTAGTCTCTGGTTATGATCTAAATTCAATTGTTGAATGCTTTAATGCCCAGACCCTGGTGGAGTCATGTACACTTTTAACCTTTGTGTTATAACATTTTTATAATAAAGGACAAAAAAGTTGAATAAAAATGTCTGTCCATCCATCCATCTATCCTTACATTCCCACACCTAAGTAAATTGGAAACAAGATTACATATATCACATATTATGTATATATTTATTCCTGTCTATCTCCACCCTCGTTACAATTGCTTATTTTTTGAGAATGTATGAGGATGTTTCAGAAGCTAATGGCAAAATGGATACCCAATGCTGTATGTTTGTGACAAAGAAGGAAACTAAACAGTAGTGGGGAACACTTATGGCAGCATTATCAAACATATCCAGCATTTATGAGTATGTAGGGAAGCAATGTGGCCCAGTGAATAATCACCGCAAAAAGAGTGATGTTATTTTGAAAATGCCATTACTTTCTGAAATGCCCTTGTAGATTTTTTGGGTTAGAGATCATGGTTACCACTTTGTTTGTGTGACGGACTTACCAATTCAGCCCAGCATGTCCTGGGCTCAGAAAATCTTCATGTGATTGGTGGAGCCCGTCCACCAATCAGGTAAGGGCTAGACAGGGCTCTGCCTGGAAGGGTACATGTAAGGAGCCATGTGCTCAGCACATGGGAGGCACGTCAGGGAATGACAAAGGAAGAAGGGGCTAAGAAGAGCTGGGGAAGACTTACCCAGCAGGCAAAGCAGAGCTCAGAAGAGCCCCCCTCACCAGGCCTGATGCCTCAGACCCATCGGTGCGTGAAGTGGCGCATGGGGCTCAGACCTTGGGGCTGCTCACAGCAGTCCAGGTCTGCATCCCCTGGCAGGGGGCCAGGGAGTGGTGCATGGCTCAGTGCATGGAGCCCAGACCCTGGGAGCCACTTGAGGCGGCTCAGGTCTGCAACCCCGGCGGGCGGCCATGAGTGCAGTGCAGAGATTGCTGCACAGGGGGTCAAAGAGCTGACCGGGACTCTGGGAGCTGTTTCAAGGTGGCTCGGGTCCCCAGTCCCTGTCATAAGGAGTGAGCCAAATGGTGCATGGGTTGGTGCACAGGGCCATGAGCAGGCCTCAGGACAGGAGAGAGCCCTAGGTAGTGGCCAGCCACTGTACCAGGAGAGGCCCTTGTCCCACGGAGCTGGAGCAGACCCGCATCACCAGGGGTTTGTGAGTGTTGGGACCAAGGGTGTCCCACAGAGGAGGAAACCAGCAGGGGCCCCTGTGAGGTAGGAGGTCCCATCCCAGTGCACAAGGGGTTGGAGGGGTCTGGAGCATCATCACATTTTCCCCTGGCAGAGCTGCGGCCAGGCTTCCCCTCATTGAATGGGGAGACCCTAGCATAGTAGCACCTTCAACACCTGGAAAGGTGAGCAGGTGCCTCATATTTTGTCATTTTCACTGTATATTGTGTCAGTTGAGGTTTCACTGTTATATGAGTGCAAGTGTATTTTATCTTTGATTTCTACTGCATACGTGACAATGTTCTTTCATGGCCTGTAAATAGTTAATTACGTTTATCCCTGTTGACATGCTGTATTTACCTGTGTTTGCCTATACTTTCTAGTTCCAGATCTATTACTTACCTGTGTGGGTTGAAGCTCTAGAGGAGGTATAAGTCATGTATGTAATATAGTCCTGCATCATTGAATAAGTGATTACTTATCTGTAGATACGTGTGTATATATATATGTGTGTGTATATAACTTTATTTTACTAATTAATAAACCTGTATATAGTTAAGCAGTTGGGTCCTATAGGGACTCTATAGGGAACTGAGGGGAAACTGTGTGCAGTTGACAGTTTCCTCCCACAGCATCTCTGCCTGCTGACAATCCCCTTCAATTTGGAGAAGAGGGGTACATATCCTGTCTACGCCCAGGCTACCTTTGTTTGGGAGCTGGCAGAAAGGGCCCTGTCCCAGGGGCACTAGCATTTATCATCGGTCAGACATGACTGGACCTTGGAAAAAACCTGAACTTGTTTTGGACGATCAGGAGAAGCCACCATGTAAAACTCATCTTGGATAATGCTAGCAGAAGCTGAAATGTTTTTTAAATGATGCTATGGTGCAACTGGTATAAATGGGAGCAGGATCCAGAATCAAGTGTGAGTGAAAGAACCATAAGCCGCACTGCCAGTAGTATAGTAAAAGCGGCTATGCTATCAGAAGCCACCTGGTAAGGTTAATTTACCAGCTGGAAGGCAGAACAATAGTTAGCTGCGGAAAGCACACATCAGAATGCCAGTCAGAAGCAGTGCTACTACACTCTTTGAGGTAGAGACATGTTTCTACAGGAGCTGGCAATACAGGGCTCAATTTACTGAGGGCCTTTAGGTATGGCCATAATATGAATGTTAAATAATACCAGACCTTCCACCGAATCTAATTCCCTGTGGTCACATATAATCATTTACCCAGAGTTTCCTAGAACTCATCCACTCCAAATCCTTACACAACTGCAGTGTACAGAACTGGAAACACTAGGGCACTCTATACCAGTGGGATCCAACTTTTGTGGCCCGCGTATCACAAATTAACCCCCTAACCACCAAGTCCTTTTCTCCTGCCCAATCTGCTGTTTTGTTTTCTGCTCCCTGCATCTGTGCTGCCTGTTCCCTCCCTGATTTACTGAATGCCACACACAGAGGCCACCTGTACCACTTCTGGCACATGTGCCACAGGTTGGCCACCCATGCTATATACCATATAACAGGTAGAAAACCAGAGGAAAGGAGAGCATTGGCAATGTATCACCAGCACAATGGTTGAATAGTTAGTTAATATCATATTTACTCAAATCCAAGATGAGGTTTTTTTTCCCCTATGTAACATGAGGGGGAAAGTGCCTCAGCTTAAAATCAAGTACAAGGTCAGTGGTGGGGGCAGACAGCTGCTGTGGCTTAGGCTCCAGCACATACCCTAGCCACAGGTGCTGCCTGTCCCCTGACCCCCAACCTCTGCATGCTACCATCTCCTCAGCCCAGTCCATATGATTAGCATGTAGCTGGACTGGGGCCATGCTCAGTGCCTTAGGCTAGAACAGGGTTGGAGCTTGGCAGTACAGAGCAAGGGCAGTGGGAAGAAGAAGCTGGAGTGCAGGGGTAGCAGAGGTTTGTGGGAAGGGGCAAGAGGGGGAGTAGAGAAAGAGGGGAACTGGAGGCCTAAGGTTGTGGGGTGGGGGGCAGACAGAGGGCAGACACTAACAGGAGCCAAGCTGTTTGACCTTCCCACACCACCTGCCCCTGGCTGCCTTCTCCCCTGCAGCATGCAGTGGATGATTGAAGGTTGACCCTCCAATAATTAGATTAAATACATGAAAAATTATAACCTAATCAACTTAATCAATACCTACAGTCTTAGCTGTGGCCAAGGTCTTCAGGAGACCGTAAATAAATCATAGAATCATAGAAAATGAGGGTTAGAAGGGACCTCAGGAGGTCATTTAGGCCAACCCCCTTCTCAAAGCAGGACCATCCCCAACTAGATCTAGACATGGCTTTGTCAAGTCAGGCTTTAAAAGCCTCCAAGGATGGATATTCCACCACCTTTCGAGGTAACTCATTCAAGTGCTTTAGCACCCTTCCAGTGAGAAAGTTTTTCCCAATATCCACAACCTAAACCTCTCTTACTGAAACTTGAGCCCATTGCTCCTTGTTCTGTCATCTGCCACCACTGAGAACAGTCCAGCTTCATCCTCTTTGGAACTACCGTTCAGGTAGTTAAGGGCTGCTACCAAATCCCGCCTCGGTCTTCACTTATGCAGACTAAATAGTCCAGTTTTCTCAGCTTTTCCTCATAAGTCATGTGCCCTAGCCCCCTAACCATGTTTTAGCCCTCCACTGGACTCCCTCCAACTTGTTGACATCCTTTCTGTAGTGGGGGACCCAAAACTGGATGCAGTACTCCAGATGTGGCCTCACTAGTGCAGAATAGAGGGGAAGAATCACTTCCCTCAATCTGCTGCTAAGGCTGATACTACTGCAGCTCAGTATGCTGTTAGCCTTCTTGGCAACAAGGACATATTGTTGCCTCATATTCAGCTTATTGACTACTGTAACCCTTAGGTCCTTTTCTGCAGAGCTGTTGCTTAGCCAGTTGGTCCCAAGCCTGTAGCGGTGTATGGAACTGTTCTGTCCTAAGTGCAGGACTTTGCACTTGTCCTTGTTGCGCCTCATGAAATTTCTTTTGGCCCAATCCTCCAATTTGTCTAGGTCACTCTGAATGCTAGACCTACCCCTATGCATATCTACTATACCCCCCAGCTTGGTGTCACTCATGAACTTGCTTAGGGCACAATCCAACCCATCTTCCAGATCATTAATGAAGATATTGAACAAAACTAGCCCTTGGACTGACCCCTGATACCAGCTGCCAGCTAGACCTCAAACCATTGCATCCATTGAGTCCAATGATCCAGCCAGCTTTCTATCCACCTTACAGTCTATTCATTCCACCCATACTTCCTCAGCTTGCTTGCAAAAATGCTGCAGGAGACCATATCAAAAGCCTTGCTAAAGTCAGGTATGTTGCATCCACTGCTTTCCCTGCATCCACAGAGCCAGTTAGCTCATCACAGAAGGCAATCAGGTTTGTCAGGTGTGATTCACCCTTGGCTGACTGATCACTTTTTTCTCCAAGCACTTAGAAATGGATTCCTTAAGGACCTGCTCCATGATTTCTTCAGGGACTGACATAAGGCTGACTGGTCTATCGTTCCCTGCATCCTTCTTCTTCCCTTAAAGATGGGTACTATATCCACCCTTTCCCAGTCATCCAGGACCTCTTCCAGTTCCCACAAGTTTTCAAAGACAATGGCCAGTGCCTGTGCAGTCATATCAGCCAACACTATCATTTTTGCTGTTCTGTGTGTGTGTGTGTGTGTGTGTGTGTTTCTGCACCAAGCCCCATGCATGCCCAGAACAGGCAGTGTGTTACTTCAACCCAGCACACCCAACGTGTCCCGTGGATACTGAGCACCTGCTAATTTTTTTTGGTGGGTGCTTGAGCCCCAGAGCACCTATGGGGTTGGCACCTATGCACACCCAGCTTCTCAAAATAGTTCCTAACCTATTCTTTCACCACTGAGGGCTGCTTACCTTCTCCTGAAACTGTGCTGCCCAATCCAGTAGTCTGGGAGTTTAGTAGTCTGGGAGCCGTGAAGACCAAGGTAAAAAAGGCATTGAATACATCAGCCTTTTTCTCATCATCTGTCATTGGGTTGCCTGCCTATTCAGTAAGGGACCCACAATTTCTCTGATCTTCCTCTTGTTGCTAACACTTGTAGAAACTCTTCTTGTTACCCTTCATATCCCTTGCCAGCTGACATTCCAATTTTGCTTTGGCCTTCCTGATTTCATCCCTGCACACCTGAGCAATACTCTTATACTCCTTCCTAATCCTGTGTCCAGGCTTCCACTTCTTCTAAGCTTTGTTTTTCTGTTTAAGCTCACTGAAGAGTTCTCTGCTAAGCCAAGCTGGTCACCTGCTACATTTGCTGTTCTTCCTGCACATTGGGATGGTGTATTTCTGTGCCCTCAGTAAGGTTTCTTTAAAATACAACCATCTCTCCCGGACTCCTTTCCCTCCCAGACTGGCTGCTCTCCTTCTTTCCTTTTGTCAGGATGCTGACATTGATCATCTCTAAATTGCCAGCCACTTCTACAACTCCAACCAATTCTTTCCTGTTTGTGAACAGTGGGTCAAGAAGAGCATGGCCCCCAGTTGGTTTCTCCAACAAATACAAAAATAAACAATCCAGAAAACATTAACAAGGGAGAAAACTTTCCTTCCTGCAGCCTTCTGGTGACTAGCCAAAACCCTGAAGAAGGGGATTATCCTGGACCTATTACACTGCAAAGGAGTCACTTTAAACCCAAAAAGGAGATTCCAAATACTTGAATCCACATATCTCACATGCCAACAGCTAAACCAAGAACTTCATAGCTTTTCATTTCATACCTTCCTTAAACTTACTGGCTTCAGTCTCAGAATGATTCAGGTCCCTGTTGTTTGGAAGATCACTGGAAAACATCACTCATTTCATAGTCAGAAATCTTCTCATTTCCAGCTTAATTTATTCATAATCAGTCTGTAGTCATTTGATATAGTGTCTGTATTGTTCTGTAGCCTAAGAAGCTTTTCTCCCTAATATTCATGCTGTGGATGTATTTATAAGTAAGTAATTGTATCTCCAATCAGTCTTCATTTCGCTATAGAAGCAAAGGTCATTTAATCTTCTTTTATAAAATAAGCTCTGAATTCTCTAAACCATCTTATTAGGTTTTCTTTGTACCATTTCCAAGTTAAGTTAATCTATTTTGAACACTGGTGACTAGAACTACATATGCTACTCTAAATGGCATTATAACAATGTCTTATACACATGAGAGACAACCCCTTGTCTCTAATGAATATATCCCACTTAATGCACCCTAGGATTTCATTAGCCTTTTTTATAGTTGCATCATACTGGCTGCTCTGGTCATTCCACAATCAATCAATATGCCCAGGTCCCCATCTTCCTCACATGTCTCCAATCAATTTGCCCCCATTTTATAGCTGCAGTCTGTGTTATTGGTCCCTGAGTGCATGACTTCGCACTGAATACCCTTAATCTTCATCGCATTTTTAATACTCTACTCCACAAGGTTAACTGCATCTTCTTTTGGAATGATCTGGTCCTTTTCTATAGAGGCAATACTTCTCAGCATAGTGTCATCTGGAGGTTTCATAGTGACATTTCTAGCACCAGTTCTGAGGCTGCTGATAAAAGATGTCAAATGGGATAGGCCCTAAGAACGATCTCTGGAGCACACCAGTGGTAACCACTCCCTAGCCACATAAATCTCCTTTCACCATAACCTGCTGCATTGTCTCTTTGAGCCAACTGTTTATCCACTGTGATATGTGCCCCCATTATCTTCAGTCTGGCCAATAATTTACCATAAGGCACAGTAGCAAACTTTCTGCTTATTTCTAGGTAAATTAGATACATTGCCTTGCATTTGTCTAAGCCATCCATTATCTTGCATAAAAGGCTATTAGATAAGTCTGACACGATCTTCTTTGCATAAAGCTATGGAGTGCTTTGTCCCATTTATTCCTTTTCTTCCTTCAGTATCTGTTCTAAGACCTCACATGCTATTGAGATCAAGCTATCAGGCCTATAATTGCCTGGATCACTCTCTCTCTTTTTTTTCCTCTTTTGGCAATAGGCACTACATTTGATACTCTAGTCAGAAGGTACTAGCCATAATATTCTTTTCCAGAGCTCTACAAATGTTCCAACCTCCCCTTTCCATGGAGCTCACATAGACCACTTCCCACTACTAAAAGCAAACAGCAGCCCTCCTTCCTGGAAAGTTACATAATATCTCCCTGACAAACTATAGCACCTGCTGATGTGGAAAAGAGGTAGTCAGAAACCATTTTTTCTGCCCTTCCCCCACAAATATTGTGACAGAAGGAATTCTAATTTTGATTATACATCAAATATAATAATTTCCATAATCATGCCCTCAGTCCTGTTTTCCATGTGTCATTTTCCTTGATTACATCTTTATCCTTATTGAAGACTTAAGCAAAATATTAATTAGCACAGTGATGCTAAACCTTTTTGCTGGCAGGCTAGATGGACAATATCTGGGTGTGCCTGCAGACCAGATCTGGCTGGTGCACTCAATGCAGTGTATGGAATTTGCACAGTGTGCTTCATCGAGGCATGCAGAGGGGGCAGGGAGCAACCTGACACCAGCCCAGCCACACACAGAATTGGGGCATTGCCTACCCCCAGCCCAGTCCTCCAGGGGCATGGCTCAGCCCAATCCAGCTATGGGGAGTGGGGGCATAACTCAGCCCTGATCTAGCAACAGGAAGGGGCATAACTTTGCCCCAATCCAGTTGCCAAGGGGGCATGGTCTGGTCCTAATCCAGCCATATGTGGGGGTGTGGCCTGGTGCTAACCTGCTTCATGGTGCTTGGGGTTTGGGAATTTTGTATTGGAGAGGGTGGCAGTATTAATTACCACCACTCCCCACCCCAAATTTACAGATCCGTAGGGAGCCCCATGGGCTAAATGCAGTAGTTACATGGGCCACATTTTGCCTGTGGTCCAGAGGTTGAGCACCCCTGCATTAGAACATAGGCCATACCCAGGCTTTCCTTGATCTCCACCCCATCTGCATCAGATCATGGCACCAGTTTTTCCTCCGGGCTCTCTTTTTTATTTATGCAGCTTATTTATAAAAGAACTTCTGTTTAATTCCTAATGGACTCTTGTGAGCTGCTTGTTCATCCATACAGGGCTGTCACCCTTCCCCACCTATTTTTCCTTTGTCTTTGCAAGCTGCTGATAGTATTTATATGTTAACCTTAAAATAATCCCTTGACACTTCCACATCTAAATAATTTCTCTCTCAAACCCTTTCCAAAATTTAGCCCTTCTGCAGTCCAAAACACTTGTTACAGACCTAGTTTTCTCCACTTTGGAGATTAAATTAAATTGACTCAATTCATGATCACTTCATTACTTCTCACAAACAGTCCTTCTATAATGTCCTAGTTATGTGTCCAGACTTAACTTAAGATACCATTGCTTCTTACTGATGAAGTGATCATCTGATAGAGAAATCTATCAGCTAACAGGCAGATACAAATATCTGCCCCAAACTATTATGTGTCATATCCAAAATCAGGGAGGTTGAAGCCTCCCCTGATTATAGTCCTGGAGGACTACAAGAAGCCTCACTTGGGGTTGTGAACTGTGCAGGGCAGCAGGCTGCATAAAATTCAGAGATAGCAATACTGAGCATAAGCTTTCTTTACTCATCTACCCCAAGTAATTTATGACTATAAATACAGGTGGCTGGAGTGCCCAGATCCAGTAATTCAGATCCATGGTGAGACTTGGAGGATGTTGAGTATTTCCCATACCTCAGAAACCATCTCATACAGAAGGCTGACATCAGTGAAGAAATCCAACATCATCTCAGATGTGCAAGTGCAGCCTTTGGATGCCTGAGAAAATGGGTGTTTGAAGTTTGTGAAATAAGATAAACCAAGCTCATGGTTTATCAAGCAGTTGTGATCCTCATCTTACTGTACGGAGCCAAGACATGGACAAAGTACAGGAGACACCTTGTTAGAAAAGTACCATCACTGCTGCCTGCAAAAGAACCTTCAAATCTAGTGGGAAGACAGAGGTACCAACATTAGCATCCTCTCTCAAAAAAACATCATGAGCATCAAGGCGATGATCATACAACGTCAACTTTGTTGGGCCAGCCACATCATCCAGATGTTTGACTCCATATTCCCAAAGCAAATTTTATTTTTCCTGCTCAGTCAAGGTGTATGCTGAAGAAGAGGGCAGAGAAAGCACTTGAAGGACATCCTCAAGGCCCACTTGAAACAATGGAACATCAACATCAACTCAAGAATAGCTCTTGCCTAGGACCATTTGTGGTAGCCAGAACAAGAGGGGTTACTATCATGAGCAATAAATAGATGTTCCTGGAGGCATCCAGCAATTGTCTAAGCAGTTAAGATTAGCTAATGCAAAGCTTGTAAGTTTGCAACCTGCAAGTGGAATTTGTCTGTCACAATTTAACCAAAGTGTTGAATCTAACTGTTTGCACTGATCATGGGACCACTGAGCCACAAAAATAAGCAGAGCTACAAGATTAGCTGATCTAACAGGTTTTTAAAAGGTCAAGCCATAACAAGATCTGACTGCCTAATATAATTAGCACATTCCAAGGAATCCAGGAATAAGAAACTAAGGGCAGAGTAATGTTAAGTTCAAACCTCAAGGTAATGTGGTGTAATATGCTTATTGGATGAACCCAAGTTCGGGCAGTAACCTTTCATGATAATTTCTAACACCTCTTGATCCCATAGGGTAACAGTTATAGGGCAAGACTGTGAGTGGCTCTAAAGCCAATAGATTTGCATAAGATAAGGCATAAAGGAATGTGCATGTCAAGTGACCAGTTAGAAGGATGGAACAGAAGGACCACTGCTGTACCAAACCTGGACCCCAGATTCACACAGTGTGAGTGAGGACTGGATCCTGACCAAGGGACCTTCCTGGTGACCCCTCGGAGAGCGTTGATTAGGGACGCCTGACTTTGCTGGAACAAGTTGGCATGCACCTGGCATAGAGGGACTGCCGATAAGTTGCCAACCCCATGTGGGAACTCTTTGTCATTCTGTCTATCTGTTGTTATCATTCACTATTTGCTCTTTATTACTCTACTATCTGTTTGTCACATTAGCCTTTCTGTTAACTGTTGTATGTTAAGCTATAAGTAAATTTGTTTTTACTTTACTCGCAACTCACCTCCTTGATCCCAAACCCAGAAGCCTAATGGCTGATACACTCACAGCACCTAGCCAGGCTGTGACAACCACTCCAAATGGAGGAACAGTCTACTTTAAGGATCTCAGTACTTTGAAACCTTAGAATGACAACAGGAGATGGAAAAGTGAGAGTGGCAGAAAAGCATATCATAGACCAAAACAAGGATCCAGAGCCACCCACCCCACATGGAAACGCATACCCAAGCTGCAGCAGAGTATGTTGAGCCCAGATAGGTCTTGTCAGCCATCTCTGGACCCACATATAAGACAATAATGGAAGACAATCTTCCTCAACTGCAAGGGATTGCTATAGAACAGCATTTCCCAACCTTTTTTGCCCCACAGCACACTTACCTAAATAAAAAAGCACCCTGCATACTGGGCACGGAGTTGGGGGGGAGGGCGTTGACTCAGCCAGATGGTGATGGGGATGGGTGGTACACAGCCAGCTGGATGGCATTTTGGACCAGAGCCATGCCCCTTTCCAGGCTGGAGCCATGCTTCTAGTCTGTCTATTTCCGCAGCAGCAGCAGGAGTCAGGGGGCATGGTTCCAGCCCAAAATGCCACAGCATACCTAGACATACCTGATGGAACACCAGTTGGGAAACGCTGCTGTAGAAGATTGTTTCTCCCCAAAATAAATTTCAATGAAAATATACAAAACAAAAGCAGCTCAATCAAAATTTTTCTCAGTGGGAACTCAGTGCCTAACTCCTTTAGCCACTTTTGAAAATGTGAACCCCAGAGCTTAATAATAAAACCAAGTGAAATTTGTCAATTTTGATTGAGCATCTGACTCCAAATTGATTGAGAAATTCAAATAGCTTCTTCTACATTGAAACCTCATTATGTAGCTCTTCATTGGCACATGACTTTAAACTAAATCCAGAGCTTTAAACAAGGTCCTATGGGGGATGGTGATAAAAATTCATCGGCCAAGACACAATTAGGATAAAGGAAAGAGGACTGAGGAAAAGAATAAATTCTAGATAAGGGACCAGAAACCTTAATAAGGTTTAGAAAAAAGATGCAACAGGAAAAACATGAGGGCAGTCTGCAATGTAAGAATGTGAGAATCAATTTTCCTAATACGTGTTTGAAGAATAATATGGGCAAACATGCAATGTCCAGGAAGTTTTTAACAAGTGTAGAAAACAGATTTCTGTTTCTGGTCCTACTCATCTATGGATCTTACTTCTAGAGGACCTTAGGAAAGAAAATCAGAGTTCCTTCTATGGGCATCTCCTGGGGTGGCAGAACTATGATGTACTCTTTACCCAAGTCTTACAGACATGGTCCCAGCTTTCAGTTTATGAATTGATGCTTGTTACCTGAACAATGTACATCCCCATATATCTCTGCACAATCTTATGCATACATGTGAAGGCAGGGGAGAAGCTCAGCTGCAGATCTGTTCCTTAATGTACTTTTAAGTGGAAAAACATAGCATTTATAATGGAGCAGCCATTTAATAAATATTGAAGACTCAATTAAAAGTACTTTAAAAGAACCTGAAAATAATCTTTTTGTTCATTCCATTTTGCTAATGTGTTAAAGGATAGAACATAAAATCTGCATTTTCACAGCTAAGATTAACCTTCTGAGATGAAACAGAGGAAGTCACATAAAACATAACAAAGACAAACAGGGAAAATCAACCAAAATAGGGGAAAAAACAGGTGATTTTTTTTTTGCTGTGGATGTTTTGCCTTATCAATTATATTAAATATCTTCAGATGGTGGGAGCCAAAAATAAAACATTTTATAAAGTAAATGTACAACATTTTCCATGCTACATTTTCCATGCTAAATGAATGGCTTTTGTATCATTTTGATATATTTACATTCCAGATTAGTGGCTTAATTTCAAAAGCACTCACAGTTTTGTAATTTACATAAATCAAATAACTGATTTATGCATGTTTAGCTTATATGGTTAATACACATTTCATGAATGCTTTGGAACAGCTATAAGTCACAAAGAAAGCAAAGGTTTTTATATGAGAGCAGAAAAAAATCCCAGCAGAAGGATGCTGGTAAGCATGGTTCCCAGTCTGTGGTCTATGAACAAAGTGTGATGGTACACTATGCTGGTTCCTCTTTCTTCTTTACATTTGCCCAATTGCATAAGAAAAAAAAAATCTAGAAAATACTTGGAATGGTTTCTGACTACCTCTTTTCCACATCAGCAGGTGCTGTAATTTGTCAGGGAGATATTATGTAACTTTCCAGGAAGGAGGACTGCTGTTTGCTTTTAGTAGTGGGAAGTGGTCTATGTGAGCTCCATGGAAAGGGGAGGTTGGAACATTTGTAGAGCTCTGGAAAAGAAAAGTTAAGAGCCATACAATGGTGAACGCAAAGAGAAAGATGATCCATATACTAGCTCATTAGCATCCTGTGAGTGCATCTACATGTGAAATTAAGGTGAAGCAATAAACTCCAAAGATGTTTAAGCCAGAGTAAACTGCTTCCAGATACAGCATTTACACGTGCACCCAAGACAGCAGCAATTTAATCTAGGGTGGAGCAGATCCAGGCTGGCAGAGGGGGATCAGCCCTGGTGGCTGGGACATGAGGGTGCAGAATCTGTGGAGCTGTGTGGCTAGGCAATAGCCAGGAGTCTGGCACCCACCAGTCACCATCTACACATGCATTTCAGCACAGTTAATTAGTTTACTGGGCCTGACAGTACTATCTTACAGTGGAGTTAGTTTACTTAATACCAGTGCATGTGTAGACAGTAATGCTTTACTGCAAAGCTAACTAGTCTACTTCACAGTAAAATGCATGTGTGGATGCACCCTGTGGGCATGTCTACATGAGCTGCTTTACGGCACTGTAGCATCACTTTATTAAAGCTCCACACAGCATTAAAGCATCACTGTCTACACATGTGGGGCATTTACCTTACAGTAAATTAGGTAACTACACAGTTAGCTAATACCTGTAAATACACAGTAGCACTCATGCAGATGTTGCCTGGGAGTAAATTTTCTCCTAGTCAGCCTATGTAGCAGAGGGCCACAGAGAATTTGGAGCTCTATTTCTAGTTCTGGTGCTACTGTAAGGCCATAAAAAAACAACTGAACTTCTGGTGATCCTGTGGCAGGCAGGCAGAAGAATCTAGTGTGTCATGTGGAAAAGATAGACTGCCATGTGGAAAAATAGTGTGTTGTGCAAAAAGTAATTGTGTGCTGTGTGGCAGTTACCTGTGTGTGTGTCATGTGAAAAAGCTGGAGTATGGTGTGCAGAGCAGGTATAAAAGGAATTTTTGCCTCAGCATCTGAGAGAGACTGGGAGTGTGTCTGTGAGGTGGTTGAGAGAGCATCTTGGTGTATCTGAGGGAGTTTGGAGCATCGGGGAGAAGGGTTAGAGAAGGTTCGATTGGAGAGACAGCTTGTTTGATGACAGCTTGGTGTTAGATGGAGAGCTTGTAGCTGTGAGAGAAAATTCACTTAATAAGAAAGAGCCCTGAATATTCCAGCTACCTGTGGTAGTTGACATTGAGTTCCCATTTTCTTCATTCGGATGCTACTGAGCTGATTCTGGAATTTTCCCATTTCCCCTAGTAGTATTAGCTCATAGCACTGAAGATAAATATCATCCCTTCCTTCCATTTTTCTGTTATATGTCTTGTGTGTACATTTTATATATAATGGTGTAAATAGTAGAAATAGTAAGTTGTTTATAAGGGTAGAGCAACAGATGTTGTAGTTATTGTTTGGTGTTATATCTGAAGTAAACCATTTTCATCTGCTGGAGTTTTATTAGTGTGTGTGTGTGGATTATCTACTGCTTAGGAACCAGGCATCCAGGTGATAGATACTGGAACTTGGGCCCGCTCCTTAGTCCTCCCGCCCATCGTTTTATTAGGTGGCCTGGCCAGTATTTGACTGAACTTTTAGACAAATAGGTTTTCTGGACCCAACACTTCTCAGCTTCCCACAGGAGCCAGGAGACAATCAGCACCAGGACTGGGAAGCTCTCTGCTTCTTGTCCTGGATTCTAGTGCAGAGCTAGCAGCTCCAGAAGTTGAGCAGGGGCTGAGAACCCAGTCCCTGCCCACCCCCAAGAGCAACCGGATCTGTACAAAGCAAGCCAGCTGCAGGCTAGCCCTGTGCCCCTCCACCCAGCAGGAAGCTCACCAGAAGCTGCCCCACAGCCAGGATAGCTCCCAGAGAATCCCCTGCTGGACAAAGAAGCCCCGCCCATCAAGAGGGCTGATTGGTAGCTATGTGTCCAGATGGGGATGGGGCCAGGAAAGCTCTGTCAGCTGCAGAGGCAGTTGTCTCCTGGCCCAGTGCATATCAGGTGCCTTCCCAATGTGCACTGGACCAGGAGACTTCTGTTGGCCAGCAGAGGTCTCCTGGCTTCGTGCGCATTGGAGTCAGCGCCATGCCCCTTGCCCTAGGCTAGCACTCAGAGGAGCTTGGAGCTCCTCCTGACTACTGCAGGGGGCAGAACACGGGATGAGTGGCCCTATACCAGGCTAACATGTAGACGTGATCTCAGGAAAGGCTTACTGCATAGTAAGCCTAATGTGAATTAATAGCACTTTTAGATGTGCTCTGTGATCATCAGGCAGATGGAAGATGACCTGCACGATCACCTGCAGGATGGAAGGTGATCCGTATGACCAAACAGAGAAATAATATAGGACCACCATTCTATTAAAGTGCAGGCCACAAAGGGGAAGGTTTGAGGACCGTTTGTGTAGGTCACTGCAAATAACACAGTTTCATACTTGCCATGTAAATCCACCCTGTAATTACTGCTCTTCACAAATTTTTCAGCCATAGAGTACATACTCAGGCTTGCCCCATAATTAGATCCCAGGTAACATTCCAAAGATGTTTATGCATTTTTTATTAGATACTCATTTCTTAAAACTTATAAAAATAACTTCAGCACACCTTTAAAGAGAACCAGGCAGGCTCTCATACCCACCCAGAGTTCCCAGCCCTGCACGCAGGAGCTACATGCCACCAAGCTGGGCTAGTTCCATGAAGGCATGAGCCAACTCAGCCCGATGGCATGTGGATCCTGACTGCAGTGCTAGGAGCCCTGGGTGGCAGCAAGAGCTGGTCTGGCCCTGGTTGAAGGTGCATACCAGTAGGCCAGACTGGCTCTGTGCGCCACATGGACCCCGCCCACGCCAGGTCTTAGGTGGTGATGTGTACTGCCAGGGTGCTCTTCCAGCAGTGGACCACAAGTGCCTCAATGCCTCACTGCTGGCTGCTGCTGCCAGGGGTGCCTGTGTGTTGTGGGGCAGGTGGGCAGGGGACCCATCCCTCCCACATAGTCCCTGCCACACACAGTCCCCCTGCACCTACAAACCTTGCCACAATCCACCCACAAACCCCATACACCCACCCACAAACCACCCCAGAAGCCCCCACTCACACCCATATACCCAACCACTCACAACCCCCACCCAAAACCCCACCGCCACAACCCCAATCCACCCACAAACTCCATGCCCCCCAAACCCCATACAAGCCTCACACAAATCTCACACCCACAAGCCCTACACCCTTCCCTAAACCTAACCACAAACTCCTCCAACCCCCCTACAAACCCCACATACCCCCCAAAAAACCCACACTAACCCCCCTGACACCTCTTCCCTCCCAAACCCCACATGCCACCCACAAATCTCACACCCTGCATGCCCAGCCACCAGATAGGAGGGGACCTGTTGATGGGAGCCACAGCTGAAAGGGGAACTGCCACACTGAAGCCCTGCCCTGTGCTCACACTGGTTCTGGGACATGCAGCTCCAGCCAAGCGGGGCTCCTGGTCCTAGAAAACATTTGGGGGGTGTGATGGGCTGCAGCAAAGGGAGGAGGTGGCAACAGGAATGTGTGTGTGTGTGAGAGAGAGAGATGGGGGTCAGGGATCGGGCAGCGCTCTGGGTAGGAGAGCCAGCGTTAAAGTCCTCCTATCCCTCTAGAGCAGCCTGTGCAGGGGGAGGCTGGCCTGGAAGGGAAGGGGCTTGCCTAGCCCAGTCCCTGAGCCCTAGCTGAGGACTTCCCAGGAAAGGCATGGGGATCGCTGGGGCCTGGGCACAGGTGCAGGGAGCAGAACAGTAAGGCCTGACACTGCTCACAGCCACAAAGCAGCGGGTGGGACAGCTGCAGCTAGACTCATGTCCTGGTGCTGGGATGGAGCTGCTGCCAGAAGGGAGTGAGTGTGGGGCAGATAGGGGCTGTAGCTCAGGAATTTGGGGCAAGGGCATGAGGAGGGGGAGGGCACTGGTATCCCTGTGTTGCTGAGCACCCCACATCTGGTGAGTGAAAGGGGCAGGGGCAGGTCTGATTTTTCTATGATAAAAAAACCAAAAGCAAACACCAAAGTGTATAGATATTTAGAATTCATTTTATTATGATGACAGAGGCAGTGGTAGGCTTCCAAATTGCTTTAAAATTGTAAATATATCAATAAAACATTTCCCAACTGATCTCTCTCTATATAGTGGTGATTCATTTTGATTGCAGAAGAATGTAGATTTTGGATATTTTAATGAGAGAATTGGTGTGGGGGGTGGAGGGAGAGCTGATCAGAGAATCTGCAGTTTTTAAACAGGGAACACCAGGACCCTGCTGGTGAGGCAAGTGGCAGGACCCAGAGGAGTATGCCCAAGGTCAATACCGGGGACCCAGCTGGAGGCAAATGAGGTGGCTGACCAGCTAGCTATTTGAGGCCAGGAGAACATGCTTTAGCAGTTTTCAAAGTGGGCCACTGCAATGAGCACATCTTCTGGGTGATATCTGGCCAGATGGCAGAACGGGGGGACTGGAAGACACGATAGCTGTGCCACACAAAAGCCAACTCTGCAGCCATGGCCCACTCACAGCTGGCTCAGAGGTGGAAGAGGCTCTTCTGCAGTACCGGTACCACAGCACAGGTGGCTGTGCTGTCCCCATCTGGGTGTGGAAGTCAAGCAGCCATGGAGCCACAGGTCCAAGGGGGCGAATGCCATTGCAGGTGGAAGCAGGTCACCACCACGCAGCAGCCCCCACTACCAGACTGCTGAAGTGAGTAGAGGGTGCAGGGGCAACTCTAAGTTAGGGATGCTTTTGCAGTCCAGCAGGCACAAGGAGCTAGTGTCCCTAGATACCAACTGGCTGGGCTTCAGAAGCTCCTGAGAGCAAGTAGCCCTAAGCTGCTCACCAGGGCAGCTTTTGATACTGCTGGATCCAGAACAGGTGTTGGCCATAGCCTCTAGTTCTCTGTGGCTGAATGTGTGGAGGGAGCTTGGTAAGGTCAGTTTGCCCCAAGTGGCACAATTTACCCCACACCAAAGTGTATGTTCTGGCACATGTACTGAGGCACAAAGCTCAGGCACAAAATTGTGCTGCTGCTATCTGAACTGCTGCAAGCGCATGTGCCTGCATGTGTGGATGCACCCACAGTTTCTCATGTTACCAGGTGATTCTTTAAAGCAAGCGACCTAACATTCACATACTCAGATTATCAATAATTCATTTTGCACAGTTATGGCATGTGGTGAGACTTCTTCATTTCCTGGCAATGCAAAACTTGAAATGAAACTGTGAAATCCCAATACTGACTCTGTGGAAAAACACAGGGGTGAAAGCTTTAGACAAGCACGGCTGTGTAGTATGCACTGCACATTCAATTGTTCTGCATAATGCAAGGGAGCAGCATGGAAGGGTTTTTTGACCCCTGATATCCAGGAATCAAAAAACCTGTGGAGAAAACAGTGGAGTTGGGTGGCTCAGAGTTCTGCTGCAGCTTGCAACCAACCTCTGTGCAGCAGAATCACTATTGTTGCAGGCCCAGGAGGCCCCCAGGACCTGGGATGCCCCCAGGACCCTAAGACTGTTGGGACGAGCCCAGTGCTGACCCTAAGCCTCCTGTGATGGCTGTAAGTGTTGCAGGGCTTGCTACCACTGCCCTGAACTTGTCTCCCTGCAGGCGGCAACAGGGTGGACTTTGGCTTTGGATCACCTGGTCTGCCAGGAAGTTGGTCTTATGTTTTCTTGCCTGCCATAACTTTGATGAAATATATTCCCAGGAGTCACTGCCTGCGATGATCCTGCCTGGTCTCGATCCCTGTTTCTTCTGTGGGGCTCCAAACCTCCCCTTCACCCAGCCTAGCTTCTCCAGATGGTACTCACAAAATTCTTCTGCAGCTAGGTTGCAGTGCTGCCTGTTGTGGTCCTATTTGGCCCTCTATCCCAGGGTAACCTTTGGTTTCGATTAGGTACACCCTTCCAGGGCTGGTCTTGGCTTGTGTTCAAATATCAAAAGAAAAGGCAAAAAACCAAACCAAAACAAAACAAACCCTGGCTGCTCTCAGCCTCCTTGTTGGGCTTCGTCTATGTCCCCTTTTACCCAGGATCAGGTTCTCAACATCCCAATCGCAATGATCAAGAAAATCCCTTACTTCAGTCTTTGTTATGTGCTGGCCTGCCCTGCACCCCTATAAACATTTGCAGTCTCCTTGACATCTCTCCCATGTGCAGGAAGGCTCTACCTGTAACTGTAGTTTTCTCTGAGGCCCTCCTCTGGATCCTCTGTTGAAAACTCCACTCCAGAGATTATCACAGGCCTTGTGGACTCTCTCTCTCAGGATCCTCTGCTGCAGCTCTGCTCTGGAGATTACCACCAGCAGCGTGTGTGCGGGCCTTCTGTTCAGGGTCACTCCAGCAGGCAGTGTTCGTCTGGCAAGTTACACAGCCATTGCCTTCTGGGATGCTCAGCAGCACCTCTCTCCCTGCAGCCTGCAGGGAACTGCCCCCTCTCTGCCCCTCTGTGGCCTCCCTCCTACGATCCTGAATGAGATGCTGCTCTGGAAGTGGGGTGGGTATTTTCCTTCCCTTCCAGTCTCCAGCTGTAGCCCTGACGGCCCTCCATGCTGTGAGTTTTGTCTCACTCATTCACACCTCCCCTATTGCCCCTGAAGAAACTTGCCTTGCACCAGAGGGCATGTGGCATAGGTCTTCCCCAGGAACAGCGATGGTGACACAAGGTGTGCCACTGCTACTGTCCCTGAAGAACCAAACATCCACACCATGTGTGGACACGGCCTCTAGTAGCTGCTGAGTGCTCAACTCTTTTGAATATCTGGTAAGCTACTAAATACAGATTTAAGGAGTGAACTTCAGGTTTCTCTTTTGTAAATTCTTGACTATAATTATTGGCTTAAGGTTCAGTTCAACACTTTTCACAAACAGAAAACTGATTTAAAGAAGAAAATTGTCCCCATGGTTGATGGATTCAAAGCTTTATTTTTTTAATGCTGAAGAAATTACTTCTGTAAGTCTTCACAGTTGCTCCATGAAAAACTTAAACCCCCCCCCCCACATGGAATCAGTTGTACTAGTTCATCATCTCTTTTCTGTTTCTTCTTCCCTTTCCTTTCTATTCCTAAGGGCATTGTTATAAACATGAGATCTTTTCTTCCTTAACAGTTCATTTACCCTTGCTGCCAATTTTTCTCCTGAAATCAGAACCCTCTGCAACATCATCATCATCTCTACAGCAATTAATTTTAAAGTCACAAACCAAAGCTAATAATTTAAACAAGGGAATAAAGAAGGTTGAGCAGATGAATGCCTAAGGAGTTAAGACATTTATTCAAACAATTGTTTTAATAATGACAACAAGGGAATAGAAATACAGAAATTGCCAGATACTGACCAAGAATTAGGGAATGCTATTTTTCAGTTACCTTATTCTAGTTTCTATGACCAATGAGATGTCAGAGGAACTCTATACAGTGGAGCTACACAAAAGTACAAGAGATAGAAAGCATACATGATGAAAAGCAATGGGTATTTAAGGAAGGAAAAATGTCCAGTTATGGATACCAAATTTCTTTGATAATTTTTTTCTTTCTTTCTATAAATGATGTCAACACTGCAAATCAGGAGATGTGAGTGCTGCCTTCTCAAGCATGCCTGAACTAGCTTTAACCCAGCTAACTTGGGTACCAATCAAAAAAGCCTTACCAGCCCATGCTTGTCACTGGTTGCTCACCCAAATATATTCACAGAGCCCCCAGGAGACTTGTACAGCCTCCACAGTGTTAATGCACTTTAAAGTGTCTACGTGTGCGTTCATGTGTTTTAATTATTCATGCCTAAGTTTAATACCTGAATTTGCAAGTATCAAATTTAGGTGTGAGTAGCCTAAATTTGCCATTTTTAATGTGCATTAACTTAGGATTAGCACATTAAAACATCATATGTAGACATGCCCTTAATATACCTAAAGATACATTGTTTTCAGGTCTAATTTTCTATGTGGCTATGGAAGAGAGGCTGCTATGCTAATGCATGGTACTTGTTACCTACAGATGCTGTGCGGTAATAGTGATGGTAAACATCTACATTATGATAGTGTCCAAAGGCCACTACTCAGATTTGGGCCCCTGCAATTCCTTCAAAATCTAAGTGTACAAAGGAGAACCTGCATATGTAACCTCCATTAAAAACTGGGGTGAATGGGGAAGGAGCTGCCATGATTTCTGATGAAATATAAGTTGGGCAATTATCCATTCTGCAAAGAATAATGGGAAATTTGCTTATAGCCAGCCAACACTTCTTTTGTAGCAGAGCAGTATTATTAGAACTCATTAAAAGAAACAATCAAATAAAAAAAGATAGAAAGTAAAAAAAAAATCCAATAATTAGAAACCGATAATTAGACCAACTTCAAGTTTAATGTCTTAATTAAATCTGCCTGCTTCTGTCACCATTGTAAATGGGGAAAGGATGAGCTCAGAGATACGGGGACCAGATAAAAAGAGGACTTCTGTGGCTTTCAACATTTCTAGGTGAAATTCCAGTTCTTCTGCAAATGATTCATCATTTGCTGCTTTTAACTGAAGGTTTTCAAATATTGTGATCCTTCCTACCGGGCAAGGACATAACCAATATCCCTTCTCTCCCATGTTGTGATCAATGCAGCTGCTGACTGCGGATTGACTCTGCAATAGTGGAACAATTACTGGTAAGTCATTTACCTTTTACACAATACCTTCTAAATATGTTATGTAATATAGATGCCAAACACTATGAGAAAGTGCTTATCCATCTTTCAGAACAAGTGGTGAGTTCTGGCATGGGACAAAGGCTTTGGCGAGTTTGATATGATTCCAGGGAGAATGAAAGGTCTCAAATAAATGCTTTGTTGGTGGGAGGAGCTGACTTCATTCCAAGGCTTTATAGTGTCCATATATAAAATGAGGTCCTTTGTGATGGAGCAGTGTTTTAATCATTATGGAAAATGGAGAATTTATGAGCAAGAAAACCAGGCAAACAAACTGCTGCTGCTTTTCTTTAAAATCAATAGGAAAGCAAGAAGAAGGCACAGTTTGATTTTCTGCCACACTGTTTTTATACATCTACTTGAACAATCCAGTTTCTTTGATTTTTCACTTAACTTATTATGCCCACTTTTATTTAAATGAAGCTGCTTACAAGGTTTAGCCATTCAAAGCAAAAGCTATTTGGCAAAGCCTTTGGGAAGAACGTTTCTGTTAGCAAAATCACTACTGATGTTCAAATGGAGCCAACCAGTAGTTGCAAAAGCGTCCCTGGTCTCATCACTTCTAGATATGCCATGGTTAAGCACTGGGACAGACATGCTGGTAACAAATTAGAATCAGCAAAACACCATGTTGCACTCAGCATTTTTATTTTGTATGCATATGCTGAACTAAATATATGTGAATGTCAGAATCTATAACATTTCTTTTCACTTTGCTTAGTGCTCAGTACAAGGGGCCTGAAACAAAGCCAAGTCATCAGTGACAGTAGTTATTTATTGGAATTACTTACCAAAGGGAGTAGTGATTTCTCTTTTGTTTGCAAAGGTAAAACAAGTCTCTCCAAAAAGAACCTCTAGCTATACTATATAGAGGACTATCTGGACACAATTTTCATGCCTGTATTAAACAAGAAATTGGGTTAAATTATCATATAAGTCCCTTCCAGCCTTTGCATTGACTTCAACCTGAATGCATAGCTATTGGATCACTACCTGCCATATAGTGATGGATGTACAAGATCTTGGCCCATGAAAGTCAAAGAGAATTTTCCCACTAATTTAAATGGAGTATAGACTTCACTTAATAAACTTCTAGTGTCTGGGATACAGCAGAGGGTAGAGGTGAAACTGACATTATTGTATTACTATGATTTTCCATCACTGATAAAAGACCTGAGTGATTCTCAACCCTATGCTTTGCACAGTAAGAACATGACCTGCAATCTATATAGAAAAGATAGCTTTATAAGTATAAGCATGTGTTTAGTTATTTTTTTAATTTTATGTAGAACCACATTGTTATGTGAGATCTTGACATATTTTTATGGCTTCCTTGCTTTAAAGCTCTTTTACTTCCTTCATTGTTTCTATCTGTACCAACATATCAGGGGGCACATTTACACAAGACACTACTGCAATGTAGTATCCGTGGGGGCAAACCATGATGCCAATGCTACGTTACCACAGTGGTGAGCTATGCTGCTGTACCTCATTGCTACAGCATCGTAGCATCTAAAAATAACTGTGACCTGCTGGGACTGTGCTGTACTGGTGGGTACTGCACAGTCATTTAGCTTTAGCAAGTACCAAATGACTGCGCAGTACCAAATGCAGAGTCAGAGGCACATGTAGACATGCCCAGTGAATCATAAAGAAGTCTCTGTGCATTTTTACTGAGATCTGTTTTTTTCTTGGATTCTGAACTAGCAAATTGTAAATCTTCTCCTTCTTAAATTAAGCCAGAGCAGAAAAAGAAATAGGGCTGTGGAAAAGAGAGAACTTTAAGTATGAAGAAGACACATGACTAACAAATGACTTTACTTATAAAGAGACTTTGCATTTAAAGGAAGTTTAAAGGACTGTGTTTTCAGTGCGAGTGCTTGTACTTTGACATGTGTCCTTATTGAATAGGTGAAGGAAAATGGTAAAGGCAAGAGTTCATTAAGCTTATTGTACTGGTTTTACTGTATAATCAACTCATTGATTTACTACGGAACTGAGAAGATAATATTCTACAAACAAACAGACAAAAAGAAATTCAACTAGGGAAGCTAAAAAAACAATAGATGAAGCCAGACAAACAAGTAGAATTTTAGACACAGTGGGCACATCTACAGGAGATGTTTTACTGTGCAGCAGACTAATTTGCTGCACTGTAAAGCATCACCATCTACATGTGCCAGCAATTAGAGTGCAGTAGCCTAATTTACTGCACTGCCAGATAGACCCATCAGATACAAGGAGTATCCAGCACCAGCAAATTATTGTGCTTAAATGCATATGTAGATGGTGATGTTGGGATTAGTTTACTCTGGCTCAAACTGAGTTGGAGTATATTCAGTCACATTAATTGCACCCTCACAGACAGATAAACTCTTCTCCTGGCTGGATTAATTTTCTTAATTTGTATGAACCAAGCATTCTTTGATTCTCCCCTTCTCCCCCACAAGTTATAACATTTCACCTTCCTTCTTTCTTATACCATATTATCAAGTAATATTAGGTAGCTACTCTTATAGCTTCTGTACATGATTGAGTCTCATGACATGGTGAAAAACAAAATTTATTGAAAAGTAGCACAAAAAAGAATTACTAGCAGGGACAGGGTGAACTAAGGATAATATATTTTGTAACCCTTGCTTGATGAATAGGCTAACAGGTAATACAAGTGTTCAGAGTGTGACTGACCTTTGCATAATAATTGCTGATATCCTAAAAAGCAGCTGCATACTGCTGTGTCACCTAAGTGCAGCATCACTTAGAGTATATTTCCTTATCTTGGTGGATTTGGGGTAGCAGTTGTGGGTGTAAGCAATGTTTTTATACCGATGCCTCTCACTAACATTCATTAATTATCATTTGCATGAGTTTTTTCTTGCTGTTTGAATGATACCTTCTATAATCTACTGCATATCTTGTTCAGGCTATCTACTGCAAGCATAACTGTTTCATTATCCTGTGTAACTGTAACAAACAGTAAGTAATATAAGCATGGTGTGAGCAGCTTAATTTTTTTTGGCTGAATCTTTAGGTCTCAAACAGCTTGGCATATCTCTGATCTTATCTATCAAAGAGCCCAATAATACTGTGAACCTGATCAATACAGATTGCTGCAAAACTGTGTAGTTATGGTGCTATATGTTGTAACATATGGCCTACTTCTCAATGCAGTGGCGGACATATCATAAACTAGGTTTTCTGCAGTAGCATGCCACAACCTTGGTGGCATGAGTCAAGCAAAGAAGCAACATGTCATTTTCCTTTCTCTTTCCTGAGCTACATCCCTGTGAATGCAGCAGAATTTCAGCTGGCTAGCTCAATACTGTTGATCTGTCTCAGTCTAAAGGCTGGAATGTCACTGAAACTAACATATTCTATTACAGCCGAAAAATTTGGTCCTGCAAGCTTTCTGAAACAGTTAAGCTACGGGACATCTCATGTCTATACTAACAAACTGTCCTGAATAAGTTTAGTGGTTAGGGGTGTGGACACATGACACGTTTACATGGATGTAATCCACATCGGTGTCCAACTCTGCTGTTGTAGCTGTGCACAGTAGATGATATTACAGTGCCTCATCATCAGGCAATGTGGAGTTGCTGAGAACCTGTTTGGTATCCCACAATGAAACTGATACCTCTGCAGACACAAGACCACCTATACAGAGAAAACTTATGCTGCTGTAGAGTTGCACCGGATTTTTCTAGGTCACCTTTACTCCAGAATGGACTGGCATTCATACTATGTAAACTGGTGTAAAGGCAGATGACACTGGTATAAATGTCATGTGTTTGCATGCTAAACTGTGATTTATTTTCATTATCAAATAAAGATGGTTGAACTTAATCTGTCAGTTTATGGAGCCAAATGCCTTTTACAGAAGGCAACCTATTCTTGATTAAACACTCAGGATCAGGGACACAATAGCCAGGGACATCCTTCTAAGTATATTTGGATGTGGGAACCTAACCATCAGAGCCCTGTGCTTCCAGCACACACAACCAGACATGCCAAAATAAAACTAGGCAATCTACAATTCAGTATGAACTATGATATACACAAGGTATCAGCCTATTTAGGTAAAGTTGTTTTATAAACCATAGACAGTATGAAGCTTTAATTCGGGTGTTAGGGCTGTTTATGAAAATATTTTCTTAGTCTATGTACCTGTTCTGCGTATAGACTGATGGAACACTATAGTACGGTCAATTTTTAAAGTAGTATTCTTAGTAGAAAAACAACTGATTCTTACCATAGCAGTACACAAAGCAACTGATAGGCCTGTACCGTGGAGGCTGGTCCTGATTCACATCAAACTAGAAGGAAGATCAGGCCCCATGCTTTTGTTTTCTGCTCTAGAAATAGGTAGATGCTATAGTACCTGTTTGTCACTACTAACACACTACGCTTCTGAAGTTGAAACACTAATGGAGTTCAGCTGCAGAGTGAGGTAGCCTGCTGTCTTGTAGCTTGAACTCCAATTATCATGGACACTGGGAATTTCTTCCTGAAATACTAGGGTGCTGTGAAAATATTACGGTGCTGTTGGCATAAATACCCAGGATCTAGGGGAATGACTATTCACCAGAGCGCCCCAAGGGTTGACAAGATCGAACAGTCATAAACTGCTCCACAACCGATTCAGGCTGGCCATAAGGAAGAACTTCTTTATTGTTCGAGCCCCCAAGGTCTGGAATAGACTGCTGCCAGAGGTAGTTCAATAACCCACTTTGAACACCTTCAAGACACACTTGGAAGTTTCTCTTGCTGGGATCTTATGATCCCTGCTGACTTCCTGCCCCTGGGGCAGGGGGCTGGACTCAATGATATTCCGGGGTCCCTTCCAGCCCAAATGTCTATAAAATCTATGAAATTTATTAAAATTAGAGATAATCCCTTTGACCCATTTTGTTGTCATCTCAAACACCTTTAGTATTACAGAAACATCTATGAGTGGGGCTTCAACTAAGTTTAACTATTTTACAAAGAGTAGTATGTATAAACACACATCATTTAAATGAAATATACCATCTACTCATTTAACTCTTGGCCTCCACAAATGGACAATAGAGTGCATAACTGTCCCTCTTCATGTTTCTATGAGATCTCTCTGGATCAGTGTTGTTGTCTCTAGATTCATCTCAGAATAGACTTGGTTACCCATCCCACTGACTTCACATGCATAATGCCAGTGAGAAGGTGAGGAGCGAAAGCAGGAAGAGTGAGATATTGCTAAGGGCTTTTGCTTCCAGATTCCAACTGTGATCTCTCTATTGTCAATGAGAAAGCCACAGGAAAGTGAAAAATTCTCAATTAACAATGTCACTGGAACAGCAGTTGATGATATAGGCAAAGCGGTCAGACTTACTGATCCTTGGAGTTCCTGCAACTCCTAATAGTCAATGGGATTCATGGTTGCTCAACATTTCTCAACATTTGGTCCTAAAAGAGCAGGGGAAAAGAAAAAAAAAAGATTGCTTCATTCGGAGTATTGATATAGTAATAGATGATTTATTTTTTGCTGCTGGCCATTTTTTTTCAGAAACGGTGTGTGAAATCAATTGCCTGATAGGCTAACTAAAATTGTAGGAGCTATCATGTTTGTTTTGTGTTACTGGGTTGGATGTACAGCACCATGCAGAGCAATCAATATTCCTGCAGGAGTCAATGACAATGTACTTCTGTTGCCATCAATGAGACATAAAAAACTATCACTGTAATTTTACTTTTTGAGATGAGGTGTTAGTGAGTGTTTATAGATAGTCAGACAGGCATGTGGCATAATTCACATATATAATGTTAGCAGATTTAAAAAAAAATAAAAAAGACCCTGTTGCAATGACATGCTGAATATAAACTCAGTATTACTGTATGTTGGTGTAAATAGCTACCAGAGTCAGATCTGGCTAGTCAAGAATCAATTTGTGAGTTTTCTCTGAAGTTTTCAGCATTCTTTTACAACGCACATAATGTATTTCTGTATAGCACTGTTCATATAAAAATAATCAGTGCAACTGAGAGAGAAAAGGGAATGATATGACTGGTAAGCACTAAACTCAATATGTTAGCTAAGTCAGTAGTTAGGCCTATCGTGTTTAAAGTCTGTCTTTAGGCATCACAGGTAGAGATGGTCAATTTTCCCAAAGAATGATCTTCTATTGGAAACGAGTGATTTAATGAAACTGAAATCTCTTGCTGAAGCTTAACAATTTTTTGGATATTTTTGACAAAAAATTATGGAAACGTTCCAACCAATAGCCAAATGCTTCGTGAGAAACAACATTATTCAGTTTCTAGTCTATTGATATGCCATAGAAACATAGGACAGGAAGGGATTTCAAAAGATTATCTAGTCTATCCTCCTGCTCTGAGGAGGTCTTTCAGTGTCTTTGTTGCCAATCCCATTGGCAAGTGAACTCAGGCATGGGGAGGTCAAACAGTTACCTCTGGGGCCAGAGAGAACCAAAGAAAGAATCATTCCAGTAATCATCAGCTGATCCTTGTATGGCATAACTACAGCTTCCAGAGCATGTATTCATATTAACTACATTTGAGCATATTTTAATAAACTACTTTCTGTCCTTGCATTGACAAGACACTGACAGTGCCCTCATCCCCCTGTTGTACCTGTGGCGAGTTAAGGGGTGCTTTTGTTATGTGGGGTATTATGCCTGGTAGTTTGTATATGTGGGCTGTTCCTGTAGTTTGCAAGAGCAGGTTAATCAAATGTTTGCCTGGAACAGGTTAGACAAGGTTGATCCTACTTTGGGCAGAGGATTGGACTAAGTGACCTTCTGAGGTCTTCTCCAGCTGTACTTTTCTATGATCCTATGATTATATACCTAGTCTTTTGGCAGAAACCAAAGACTTTGGGAAGATTTTTATTTGGCAGAGCCTCCAAAGATTTTGTTTGGACCCCCATATGCCATACATGGATGCCAATTCCAGATGCAATTCTTACTGCACTGTTTGATTACAGCTACTCCCTTTTTAGGGATTTGACTTCTGCCAAAGGAGCAGAAAGTGCTCACAGCAGCACTCAGCCTATTGGTTTCATTGGAAAGACACTAAGAGGGATTTTGACAGTGTTGGAGAGCACCACTGAATTGCCTTCTCTTTTGTCTTCCTATTCCTATCTGTATCCTACCTGAGTGTCTTGGATGACTCACACTTCCAGACAGTAAAAGATAATTGTCTCAGTAAAATGAGGATTCTCTTTGGCAATATGTTTTCAGTTGACTCTGCATTTTTGTGTTTCAGTTAGTCCCAAGTGACATAGAAAAGGGAAATATGGGAATCATGCTAATATACTTTGCTACAAAGCTAGACAGTCCTGCCCTGGTTATATAAGTTTCTAATTTCACTGGTAGGAAATACTGACCAAACTTCAATACTAAGCAACTAATCAATCACAGAGCAAATGTGAAACAGGATTTGCTAGGAAATGCAGCAATGTATCAGCATTATCTTCTATAATGCTTGTACCTCTCATAGCATGTTTCAATATAATCAGCCCTGAAATCTATACTAAAGTCAGAAGTAGATTTAAATAAAATAATTGATATTCAAGCAACATTCATTTTGAGCTAAGAGCCAACAAACCGTTGAGGGAATAGGCTGATGAACTGCATATCAAGAAGTCTTGCAGTGGGATGGCACCATTTTCATTTTTTCAAGTTAGCATTTAGTGCAACAACACAGGGATCATTCCTGCAAGATACTGAATACCTGTAACTCAGTGGAGATTGACACATTTTGTATCTCATGGGATCATAAGCATGGGCATTGTAGGATGAAATCTGGTTTAGGAATTCAGGTCGTTTCATCCAATCAAGAATGTTTCTAGTTCATGCCTTTATATGGCTGTGGTAAGTGCACCTTTTGATGCTCAGCTACTACATGGTTGAATGCCAGATCAAAACTGCAGCCAGACTGACTGACAGAAAATCTGTGCTATTTGCCGTGTATTGTATAAATTCATTACATTCAGCAGTGCAACGTTTGCAATATTTTCTCCTCAAATTCTTTTCTGGATTTCATTTCCTATTTTGGTAGTGTTGAAGTGTTTCATAGTTTAAATAAACCTACACTCCACCACTCCTGCATTCACTTTCCAGGCTCAGTCCAATACAGCTTTAAATGAGCTTCCTCAATCTGAGTGTAGCAGGATGGCTAATTCAGAAGGGTTTTGCAGTCCTCAGTAACATCCTGCTCCCATAGCTAACCTGCTCCCATCAACCAAGCTAATTAATTTAAAGCTACCTCAAAGCATCTCCACCCTGCAGTATGCAGCACAGATGAGCCCTTAGACAGCAGCAGACCTATTCAAAATAGTTGTAGTTTTGAACTGATCCTGTGCCACTGAAATCAAAGGCAAAACTCACTTTTCTGTCGATGGTCATGTCTACACATGCTTTTATGTGTGCCTAAACTTAAAGCACATAAATGTAATGCACATTAAGGCTATGTAGGTGTGTGTCCACACCTGCACACACTAATGTGCATTAACATGGGTGTATAGAGCAACTTGGGACTAAAGTTAGTCCCAAGTCAATGGATACAAACTGTGTTAATGTGTTTACATGTTCACTATTGCAATTTAACTATTCTCACATAAAATTGATACCTGCTTTATGTAAGATATGATCCTTATGGAAAGACATCTATTCCCATCTCAGAACCACAATGTGGATTCTTTTCAGGTGTCCAATTTTATAGATATACACCAACCTCCTTTTTGTGTTCATATTACTCTACGTTTCATTAACATGGATTTTAATCACTTGATTTTTTGCAATTTTATGAAATGATGACCTGTGATATCATCCAAGATAATGATTGTCAATAATATGCCAAATGTGTAATAAATTAAAAGGACTTAAAACCATAGCAAGGCTCCATTATTATGATGATAATCTGTGATCCTCATTACAGAATAATTGCTTTCCAGTTTGAGTATAGCAAGGGTAATCCTTTCTTTGTCACTGGAAATGTAAAACCATTTGATTTGATTTTCCCTTGGTGCCCCATTGCTTCATTTGGCTCTCAGCTTTGAAAACCTATTGGAATACCCACAAGAAGAACAAGGGTTGTATGGGGTATAATAATCAGAATGGTTATATGGCCCACTTTGCCTGTGATAGGCAAACTAATAACCCAGAGTACAGTAGTCCCATTAGAGTGCAATAAAACCTAGTTAACTAAACAATTAGAGCATATCAGCTTTAGTTAGTTATTAAAAGTGAAGAATTTGCTAATCAAAAGTGACCAGAATAATGAGAAGGGTGAAGTGAAGTCAGCGAACCATGCCTGTCTTGCAGTGTGTCTTGTAAAACATCTGAAAATTGAAGTGTTTGCTTTAATTTTTCAGACCTGTAGGTGTGGAAATTACTTCTTCTAAAATACCATGCACAATTTATGACTTCCCTTTACTTGAACCCTTATCAAACATAGGTCACTTTCAGACTATAATGTCTCTTCTTCAATGCATGATAGAGCAGGACAAGTGTGCAAGAAGTTTTAGTAGAAAAATGTGGGAAATGGTATTTCCATCCTAAGAAAAAATTTTGAGATTTTGAACATTCTTCCAACCCTGAATCACAATGAAATGTCAGAATCTAAAAAAAATAACCCCAAATTAACATTCCTAAGAGTATTTTGGTTCTGGTTAATTAAAAGGTTGACCTTGATATTTGAACCCCTCCCCCCCCACACACACATTTTTGATCGTTTTGTTTTCAATGAAACAAAATTTTCTCAGGGGAAAAAACCCCCATAATGTCAAAAAGTTCCAAACTACGTATGGAAATTTGCCAGCCTTTCAAGTGAACTATAAAAACAATAAAGCAAAAAGTATGATGTCTGTTTTTAAATTCTATTATAAAATACACAGACAAGTCAAGAACTTATGTAGTGCCACTGAATTAATTCTGCTTTCAGTGCCTTTGTTGCCAATCCTATAGGCAAGTGAACTCAGGCATGGGGAGGTCAAACAGTTACCTCTAGGGCCAGTAAGAACCAAAGGAAGAATCATTCCAGTAATCATCAGCTGACCCTTGTATGGCATAACTACAGCTTCTGAAGCATGCATTAGTATTATTTACATTAATGGCATCCATAGCTCTGCAGTGATGTTGACAGTGAGATCAGTCTCAAGTGCACCTGGAGAAAGATTTGGTAGTGCAGGATAAGCACAATTATTGCAGATAATTGCAGTCCAGCTGAACATCAGGCTTCCAATACTCATTCATGGAATCTCAGGGTGTAGAACTGTTTTAGCAGTCACTGTGCAATAACGGCTGGGATGGTTCGAGGCATCAGCCTGTCCCACAGGACTAGTGAAGTGGGCTTCTCTCTTGGTGTTTTCAAGGAGACAGTGTCTCACTTGATAATAGACTGTTACCAGGCACAGGAGCACTACAGTCATGACTTATTCAGAAACATGGTTCTCAGTAAGTGCCCAAAGGGAAACAAGATGCTCTTTGTGTTCTAGTTTACTGACCTGAGGGCTCACAGGAGATACTGATGAAAAGCCTTTCCACTTGCCACTAAAGACTTTAAAGTCTTCCAGGTGTGGTTTCCAAGCAGAATTACAAGAAGCTGTCGGAAAGGCCAGCAAAACTGTAAGGGCCTTTGTCTGCTTTGCTATGATCCTTGACAGTAAATCTCACTGCTGAGTTAGGTCTGCTCCATTCCAATGTGTCTCTACTGGGCTTTCTCCGGATGTTCAAGGCAAAAGCTGAGTCAAGGTAAAGAAACCCAGCACACAGGAGAACTGATGCCCACAGAAGCAGTGATAGCAGGGGGCCTGGGAGTGCCACTATACTAAATGATGTGCTGGTTTCCAAAGAAATAGAGCTTTTTGAGCTCATAGGGCATTGATATACATGCCAGATGTGTTCTCTGATGCTTGCTAATTAGCACACTCCAGCAGCCTCCATGTCATGTCTATTCAGTGTCCATGCATTTCCAAATGGCGGTGGGGGTACTTTAACTAAAGTTCATTGAACATGCTTTAGTTTAAACACCACACTGCTATTTTTAAGCATGGGACACTGAATACACATGATGTTGCAGGTGCTTTAATTAGAGTGACTCTCGGAGCCGTTCTACTTAAAGCGCACCCCGTCCACCCCGGAGCACATATAAGGATGCCCATAGAAGTCAGACGGTGTGGAGCTGCCGGCATTTCAGATGAAGCAGACAGTCAATAATGTTGATCTGTAACATCTGAGCATTTTTTATTTTCCAGGATTTTGAGAACAGAGAATGGAGATGTGATAGAGTAAGATGAGAGAGCGAGGGAAGGAATGGGTAAGGTGGCCACATGGCAAAATTTATTAGCCACATCCACCCAGTCCTGCTCTTTCACCAACTCCAGCCAGGAAAAACACTAGTCCATCCTGATCCCATGAGGAGCATGTGACGGAGGCACATCTGTTGGAAACTAGCTTTAAAACACTATGCGTGGGTAATTCTCACAGTTGCTGCAGGGGGTGGGAATGTGCCTGAGAAACTGTTATATGTAACTAAGGGCTGTGATACATTTTCAAATTAAAGCTAAAGAGTTGTTATGTATTTTCAAGCACTAACATTATAGCTAGTTATGTCTTTTGTAGCTGGATAGTAATTTTTATCGTTTGATAGTTACTTTGTATGTGTGGCTGGTCTGAATTTACTGTGTGATTAACCAGTTAATTGTATGATAATTACTTTGCACTTATAACCAGTCTTACTTTGCATCTGTGGCCAGTCTAAATATATTGTGTGATTAACTAGTTAGATGTATAATATAGTAATGTGCCTAAAGAAATTCTAGACTTGGCCCACCCATATACAATTTTCTCACTCTGGTTCCATTCCCATCTGCTCTAGGAAGTAGAGATATGCAAAGAACTGGAAATGAACCAACCAAACCAATCTGAAATTTCAGTAATGGTCCAAGTTTTGGTTTGTTTGAATTTCAAGTCATGATTTTGGAATCATTTCTTATTTTATTCAAACTCTTCCATTCATCCCTTCCAGCAACATATCTTTTGGTTTAATATAACAAATAAAATGCGAGTGAAAAAGCCGTATTAAAAAAACCCTTTGATTCCTGAGTTGAGAAAATAAGAGGCATTTGTATGATAGAACTTTGATTTAAAGTACGATATGCTTATATTTTACTGTAAATTTATTTTGAGTTAGTCCCAGTGGGAAGTTAATATCTCCATCACGGTGTAGGTCTCTTCAAATACAATGCACCAGAGGTTAAAATAATTCCATTTGAGTTTGTAGTGAAAGGAGGAGTGGGGGAAGCCCAGGGGATCATAACAAGGCACCTGATCTTTAAGGCAAAACAATGTAATGTAAGACTAGAAAGCTACATTTTCAGACTTCAGGCTATTTTTAGTGTAGCTCTCAATTGAAAGTTAACCTCACTGCTATAAAATAAGTCTTTCTTGAGTGGCTAGTGGCAGTCTGAATTCTAAATGAGCACTAAATAATCCAGTGCAAACCCTAGATCACACTGTCTCAATCACCCAAGATTAGGAGCTGCAGAAACCTTAACAAAGAATCTAAAAAGGGTATTATTTGTTTTAAAAAAATACACTGGCTGTCAAAAGACATTCATTCAGATTATTTGTGCATACAAAAAGCATAAATCCTTCTTGCATCTTTCCAGAGTGAGTGATGGATTTCCAAAAGCATCCTCAATCATTATGGCATACAAAATAAACCACATCCTCTACAGAATGTGAAAAAAAATTGCAGTGCAGTATTAATGTTTGAGGGGTAGATTTTTAGGCTGTATCTATGGCCATCTGTTTCTAAGGTGAGAGCAGCAGACTTTTCATTTGTGCACAGGGCTGGCCTGAGGCACATAGAGTAGTAGGGATGGAATTCTTATTAAGAAATAACCAGAGCAAAATGTCTGATTCCCCTTGCACAGTGCCTCTTGACATTTTTTGGAAAACCTTTTACCTTGGCCCGATCTACAGTACAGATATGGGCAAACCTGGTAACATCAGTCTGAATGGTTCCTGACATGGCTCATGGCCAACCACCATCCTTTCTATTCTCCACTATGTAATACTTTCATAATGCTTGAGGATGTGCCCGAGGAAATATCTCACTGACCTTCCCTACAATCTGCAGGTGGTAGGGTGGCACAGTGTCACAGTGGGCAGTTACATTGAGAAGACTGGGGACTAAACATCATTCCATAATTTTCTATCAACATAGGAAGGACAGTTCAGTCCAGTAATTCATTTCCTGTTCCAAGGGCTGGGATACTCAAGCATTGACCTTCCATTGTGTGCAGGGCTGGATTAATCCTTTAGTGGACCCCAGGCAAACAAATCTGTGGGCTTTGGGCTGTTCAAGACCCGCTCCCCTCCCTTGTAATGCCTCCCACAGAGAGTGGGACTTGGAGCCATTCCTAGGAAGGAGTCACTGCAGTGGCAAGGCTGATGGAGGGGAGGGGCAAGGAAGGAAAGGGAGGCAGATGGGGCCATTTGCACTGCCTCCATAGAGGGAAGGACTGAGCCCCATGTAGCTCAGGGCCCTAGGCATGTGCCTAGTTTGCCTATGCATTAATCCAGGCCTGATTGCATGCTTCATAGTTTCATAGCTTCTAGGGTCAGAAGGGACCTGAGCAGATCATCTAGTTCAACCCCCTGCCATGCCAGGAAAGAATACTGGGGTCAAATGACCTCAGCAAGATGTTCATCTAACCTCCTCTTAAAC
>NW_017728912.1:30504526-30507456 GCF_001723895.1 Crocodylus porosus | reverse complement strand
GGAGGTGACCGTCTGCCACTTAGCAGTGGAGGGCTCATCTTGAGGTGCGTCCTCCTTGGTCATACAACCCTGCAGGGAAAGAAAATAGCTGTCAATTTCTTCCTCTGCCTCCCTGATTCCCCTCAGCCTCCTCCTGGAGCTCCCTCACCTGCGCCTCCAGGGCCCTAAGGCGGGCGCCTACAGGACAGCTGTGGGGGTCTCCAGTCCCTGCCCCCCGAGACCTTTCTGGGCAGCTCCCGCAGGCCAGGGTGTTGGGGGATGCCAGCCCCCCCGCAGGCTCCGTCTGGGTGGAGGCCTCAGACAAGCCCCAGGAAGGCCGCGCCCCCCAGGCAGGGGCCCTGGCAGCACTCCGTGTCGACACCATCGTAGGAGTCGCTGAGTTTCTAGCTGTGTTCGGGTCCTTTGGCCCACGCTAACACAAGTCGGCCTCTGGGCCCCTCCTGGTCCCCCTCCGGTGTGAACGCCTGTGCAAACACCGGCGCACTCTTACAGACCACGCCTGTTTGCGCGCTCTGTTCGCACGGCTTGGGAGCGCAGCTTCCTACCGGCTCAGCTAACAGGGATCTGGGGGGCTTCCCCTCCGGATCCGGCTCAGCTGCGTCGGCCACTCTGCCCCACTTACCTTAGGGGGATCAGCTGCTGCTGCCCCCGCTGCTGCTCCGTTCACCTCTGCTGCTCTCGCCTCCACTCCAGGTCAAGTAAGGGGGCACACGTGTGTAAGAAACACGTGTGCCTGTGTACTTCCTCTCCCTGCTGCTCCTAGCTCCCAAGTGCCGGAAGCAACATCAAACCGTGGCTTTTAAAGGCTGTGGTTTGAATTTCCCACCTCCTCTCTATCCGACAATCAGGCGCTCTGGACTTACTGGAAGTGCCTACTGGCAATCCCGCCTCCCTGCTCTCCCTTGCTGGGGGGACCCGGTGCCTCCCCGAGGGATACCCCTGGGGGTGCTCCCTGGCTTGGGAGACAGTCCCCGCCAGCCCACCCTGTTTGCACGCTCTGTTTGTGCGGCTCCCTACTGGCTCAGCTAAGAGGGATCTGGGGGGCTTCCCCTCCGGATCCCGCTCAGCTGCGTTGGCCCCTCTGCCCCACTTATCCTAGGGGGATCAGCTGCTGCTGCCCCTGCTGGTGCTCCATTTGCCTCTGCTGCTCTCGCCTCCACTCTGGGTCAGGTAAGGGGGCACACGTGTGTGTGTCCTTCCTCTCCCCACTGCTCCTAGCTCCTAGCATGTCTCCTAGTACAATGACAAAAACATGGACAGCCCCACTTAATGATTAGGGCCAAAGCTGGGAAACAGGATTAGCAAACTGACTGTGATCTGGAGACTGAGCGTATGTCCAGAGGAGCACACACGTACAGTGTGCAGCACCTTAAAGCTGTCTGAGGCATTGCCACCTATAAATGGCACATCATAGTATCATAGTGCTTAGGGTCAGAAGAGACATAAACAGATCATCAGGTTCAACCCCTGCCCCGAGTACTGAGGTCATAATACCCCAGTCAAATATCTGTCCAGCTTCCTCTTGAAGACCCACAAGGTAGGAGAGAGCACCACCTCACTTGGGAGCCCATTCCAGAGCCTGGCAGCCCTAACCATGAAGTAATGCCTCCTGAAGTCCAGCCTGAACCCTCTTTCTAACAATTGGTGGCTGTTATTCCTAGTAACCCTAGTGGTGCCTGGGGGAACAGTCTCAGCCAATTTTCGCTGGCCCTCTTGGTGAGTTTGTCATTGGCCACCAGATCCCTTCTCAGTCTTCTCTTGTGGAGGCTGAAGATTCAGGCCCTTTAGCCTCTCTTCGTAGGGCCTTCCCCGTTGCCCCTGACCATGAGAGTGGCCCTCCTCTGGACCCTCTCAATGCTAGCCACATCCCTCTTGAAGTGTGGCGTCCAGAACTGGACACAGTACTCCAACTGCAGCCTGACCAATGCCATATAGAGGGGAAGGATCACTTCCCTGGACCTGCTTGTTATGCATCCGTAGATGTACAACAAGGTGCGGTTAGCCTTACTGACCGCTTCCTCGCATTGGCAGCTCATGTTCATTCTGCCTCTGTGTTGACACAAAGGGTGTTCCCTAGCCTATAGGTGTGTTGCTGGTTTCTTCTCCCTAGATGCAGCACCTTGCTTGTCTGCATTGAATTCCACCCTATTCTCATCCACCCACCTCTGTAACCTGTCTAGATCTGGCTGGATTCTGTCCCTCCCCTCCAGAGTGCCTACCTCACCCCTCATCTTAGTGTTGTCAGTGAATTTGGACAGCATGCTTTCCACACCCACATCCAGATCACTGATAAAGATGTTGAACAGTATAGGCCCCAGAGCCAAGGCCTGGGGGACTCCACTGCCTACAGCTGCCCATCCCTCCCCATATCCACCCATTCACCATGCTGCTAATTAGCACTGTGGTGGGTTTTTTTGACACCAGGAGATCCTGGTGTCAAAAAAACCTGCCACTAAAAAAAGTAGTGTGGTGCATAGGGCAGCAGTGTGTGCTGCCAGAAACAGAGACTGGCCAACCAGAGCCATGCACTGAGCAGTGCCACTGCTGCCCCAGGAAGCCCCCAGGACCTCCGGAAAGGTTGCTGGGGCCAGCACAGATGCTGGCCTCAGTCTTCCCTATGCCACCTGGGTCAATATGCTGTGAGCGCACATGCAGGGGTGTTCCCTGGGACAAAAAACAGTGGCACAAATACATGTCTCTGCTATTTGTCTTATAGGAAACACACACACCTGCATGTGTGCATTCATCTGAACATTTCATAGATTTCATAGACATTAGGGCTAGAAGGGACCTCAGGAGATCATTGAGTCCAGCCCCTTCCCCAAAGGGCAGGGAGTCAGCTGGGGTCATAGGACCCCAGCAATATAAGCATCCAATTTACTCTTGAAGGTGTTCAATGTAGGTGCTTGAACCACCTCCGATGGCAGACT
>NW_017728912.1:30499481-30504515 GCF_001723895.1 Crocodylus porosus | reverse complement strand
GACTTCTTGAGTCAGGTAGAGGTCATCCACGCATGAGAGAAAGCTTTGCGACCGCTCGGATTTTGCTGAGTGATCTTCCCATGGGATGTCCGGGTAATTGAAGTCACCCATGACAACCAAGGTCCTGGAGCAAGTGGCCTCAGTCAGTTCCCGGGTGAACTCCTGAATGATGCCCTGAACATGCCCTGAATGATGACAGAAGCTGAACTAAATGCTACCACAGCATCTCTCTCAGTCAATTTTCTGACACAAGTGAACCTAAAGGTGCAGAAGCCCAGCTGCAAGAACTCATGAGTCAGAAAAGTTTTGGCATGACTCTGGTCCAGGCCAGCTGTCAGCCCTGTCCATAACAAGTTAGCTGCTGTTAGTCCTAACACTTGCATGATCATGTCATTTCAGAAACTTGGTAATCGTGGTGAAACTCTCAGCTAGCCAAGCTTGTCTTCATTGGTTGATTGTGTGAAGTCACATGGTTGGTGCTGATGTCTCCCCCTCAATTACAGCCAGGCTGTTACAGCATGCATATAAACTGTAAACATTGCTTACAGATATGTTGATAAAGGCATAAAATGAGATGCAAAACTGCATAGAAAAAAAATAATCCCTGTTTGATATGCATGATAATATACAGCCCTGTTCCTCAGCAATAGTGAGCTGGCCAGCTAAAACCTATCATTTATATGTGTAATCTCAGTTTCATTTGCTGCACTGACAGTTATATGGTAATAAATGGTACATACAGACCCAGTAATGGGATAAAGAGCACATTGCATGCCCACCTCCTCAGCAGACACGCTACAGGAAAAATAACAGCATAGGCATCTCTAATGTAACCAGTTCTTATGCCAACAAAGCTCCCAACAACTTCTCCCATCCCAAACAACCCTCTCCATCAGGTTTCTTGAATGGCTTTTGTCTCTCTAGTACATGAACTATCTATTGTCTATTGCTTTCACAATGCTTTTAGAGCACGCAGCAAACAACTTGAAGAGCATTATCATTTATCTGTAGTACCAAATGCTCTAATTAGAATTTGGAGCCCAATAAGCCACATGCTGTATCAGCACATGGTCAGGGAGTTTGCAGTCCAGATGAAGAGTCTGCCTTCTACATGAGGCCAAAATGCATCAGATGGGTATGGCAGCTAACAGAGCAAGTGGTGTGGGAGAGACAAGGGTTATAATGACAGAAAATAGCAATTGGCATGTTTCCAGAAAGGTACATGTGCACATGACGGAGGGAAAAAGATAAATGAATAGAATACATTCTAGAGGCTTCTCTAGGCTGGCTCTCTGGCCTTTAGCGGTTTCCTGCAGGCTGCAGGGACTAGGGAATGAAATTGAAAAAGGCTGCAGCAGTAGCTTTATGGATTGATTTGAAGACAGTGTTCCCATCCATTGGGAGCAGTGCGCAAGAACATACACAAAGGGTAAGTAGAAGAAGCGGACAAATAAGTGAAACAACCTGGTGTCACTGGAGGATGGATAAGGTGAAGGATGTCGCAATGACAGCTGGATGGAATTTTTTTTCCAATGAAGTTTTAAACTTTTCAATGAAAAAACAGAAACCGAATGTTCTCAGGAATGTTCTTCAGCCTATTTCACCTGGAAAATGAAGATTTTGATACAGCAATGATGCTGCCATGCCTGATGGGAGCTATAGTTAGAATCCCTCAATGCATTGTGGTCTTCCTTTTTCTTAAACAGCTGCTTTACCACTTTAAGGGAGTCAATGGATACATAGCATCATCAGAAATCATAGCCCAGCTGTGGATCCCACGCCACAAGGAGAATGGGAGCATGAGGCTCCTATGCCATGACACTCAAGAGGCACCATGGAGGCACTTTGGAATCAATCATTTTCCATGTTTAGTTGTTTGGTCTTACAGTCAAAAGCCATAATTTTATAATGAAAAACTATACCTTTTGTGAACATTTTCATTCAAATAACCAATTTGGTAGGAAAAAGGTTCAACCAAGCTTAGTTAAAACACAAGCACATACATGAGTCTCATTAACATATAGAATTGAACTTGGGAATTTTCTGCCTGAAAGAATTCCCCATGGAAAAACTTAAATTTCCCTGTGGGAAACGAAGTATAAATCTCTGTGGAATAAGCATTCTCAGTTCATAGATTTCATAGACATTAGGGCTGGAAGGGACCTCAGAAGATCATCAAGTCCAGCCTCCTGCCCAAGGGCATGCTCTTTGGCAGAATGCTCCTCCATTGTTTGAGAACTAGAGTTTCAAGCTTTTTGGCTCTGTGGCAGCTTGCTAGATGAATTGCTTCAGAAATGGGTCTCCCAAGGTTTCCAGGATACTTGGTAAGCCACAAGCCCCGATCCAAGTTCTGGCTCCTGCTCCCATGCGATTAATCAATTTTACCTGGTGGCTATTTAGTACAAAATGCATGTATAACATTAGGACCATAACTCAAGGGCCCTCTTCTACTGAGAGCATTAGCCACCCTGCTGGGGTAGAGAGTCAGGTTTTCTCTTGCTCACCCCACAAATCCTTCATTCTTGTTCCCTCAGTTAACAAAATTCAACAGCAGAAAGCAAGGATGCCTTCAACCTATGCCCTGTGGTTTGGATATTCCTCTGGCATCCCTAGTCAGATCTCCCATGTATTTCCAAGTACCTCAGTGTAGCTCAATGTGAAGCAAACCAAACAAACCAATAAAATGTTGGATATAATTTTAGAAGGGAATTGAAAAAAAATGGAAAATATCATCATGACATTATGCAAATCCATGGTGTGCTCACATCTTAAATATTGTGTGCTGTGCTGGTTTGAGCGCCATATCTCAAAAAGGATGTAGCAGAATTGGAAAAGGTACAAAAGGGCAACCAAAAAAATAAGGGGCAGGAAGAAGTTGCCATACTAAGAAAGATTACAAAGGCTTGGACTCTTCAAATGTTACTTTGGAAAGAAGGCTCAGTGAGGATATGGTAGAGGTCTACGAAATCATGAAGGGTGTGGGCAAAGTGAACAGGAGACTATTATTCACCAAGTCCCAAAATACTGAACTATGGGGTACCCACTGAAATTAGCAGGAGACAAGTTTAAACTAACAAGAGAAAGTACTTTTTTTATGCAAGGTGTAATTCACTTGTAGAATTCATTACCACAGGAAGTGGTAGAGGCAGGTTCAAAGGGGGACTAGACAAATTCATGGATGATAGATTTATTGATAGCCTTTTAATATAATGGATGGAGATATTTCCTCTGGCATCTCTAAACCAATAATGTTGGATGCCATGGGAGTAACAAATGGGGGATAGATCACTCTTGATATATCTGTATAGCATTCTCTTTTGCCCCTTCAGCGACAGGATACAGGACTAGATGAACTAATGGTCTGACCCAGTATGGCACTTCTTATGGTCTTATGTTCTTATCTAAGTCTCTAGCATATGAGTAAAATGAGTACAACACCAATGCTCCCTTTTTATTTTACATAGAAGAGCATGCTGCTGTCTGTTAGGTACATGGGTTCAGATAGATATTTTTTCATGCAAGGAACCAATTCTCAACAAGATAGCTCTCTTTTTGGCTATCAAGACAGTGATCCTATTCTACACAGAGAAGTACATTTTTTTAACTTTCCCATTTTTGCCTCCAAAGGTACACTTTATTCCAGGTAGATATTTCCCCTGTCAGTAGCTGATTCCTAATAGGATGAGTTTCCTCTTGCCTATTATGTTTGACCTAATCCTGCCCATTGAGAGAATGGGAAGCAGATTAGAATCTGTGTCTGAAGTCACATAAACCTTATTTCCTGAAAGGGGAAAGCTCTATATGATAGAATAAAAGGCACCTCTTGAGGCACATTGGTTGCCCATTAAAAGAATGGGAGAGCTATGTGCCTCTCTTGGTAGAATAGGATCTCTATCATGAACAGGTGTGAATTTTTGAGACAAATGGGGAGTGTCCACACATGCAGGTACATGTGGTTGCATCAGCTCAAATAGAAATGGTGCAAATTGGAGCCAGGGCTTTTTGCCTCAGCACACATGCTCGGACATGCACTTTGTTGTGGAGCAAATTGCGCCACTTGGGGCAAAATAACCCTGCCTGGCTCCTCCCAGATCTGCAGCCAGGGGGAGCTAGAGTCTAGGGCCAGCACCTGTGCTGTTCCCAGTAATATAAAAAGCTGCCCTGTCCTGGCCCCATCAATACTCGCTCTCAGGAGCTTCTGGGGCCCAGCCAATTAGTACCTGGGGACACTACCCTTTGTGCCAGCTGGACTGCTGAAGCAGCCCTGAGAGTTCCCTGCACCCTTTACCCACTGCAGCAGTCTGGCAGTGGGGGCTTGCTGCTTGGCTGTGACCTGCTAGACCCGGATGAGGACTATACAGCCAGTAGAGGCATCCACCCCTTTGGGCCAGCTGCCAGTTGGCTGTGGCTGCAGAGTTGGCCTCTGTGCAGAACTGCTGCCATCAAGGCTCCCTCTAAGGTGCACGCATGCATGGCCATGCACAAGTAAAAGTCTGGCCATGCACCAACTTTTTAAGGCCGTGTACCCACTGGGAGAAGAGCTAGGCTGTGGTGTGGGACACGGCCTTAAAGGTAACTGAAGGTAAGTTCCTCCCCGAGGTGAGGAAGAGCTGGGAGCCTGGTGAGAGCTCCACCAGCTCCAGGGAACTGCTCCACCTGCCTGCATTGCCTCAGGGAGTGAGGAGGTATATGGCATCAGGGGTGGGGAGAGGAGCACTTCCCTGGAGCTGGTGGAACCCATGGAGCAGTTCCCCAGAGACAGTGGAGCCCATGCCAGTCTCTAGCCCCCATTCCCACCTTGCCTCACCTCAGGGAGGAGCCACTGCCTACCCCAAGTGAGGTTCTGCTGGCTCTGGGGAATTGGTCCACTCCCCAGCCCTGATGCCACATGCTTCCTCACTCCCCGAGGTGATGTGGGGGAGCGGAGCAGTTCCTCAGAGCTGGCGGATACTGTCCGTAGCCTCTAGACCTGATCCCCCAGACCCCTAGCAGAGCCTGCCCCAGCCCCCAGGCCCCAGGCCTCCAGTGGAGCCC
>NW_017728912.1:30455092-30499381 GCF_001723895.1 Crocodylus porosus | reverse complement strand
TAACCCCCAGACCGCACTGCCTGTCCCAAGTGAGGAGTGAGGAGCTTACCTTCAGTAAGTGTCCTACGCTGCACTACAAGGGGGAGGTGGGACTGAAGTGGTGTGCTCATGGACCAAAGCAGCGCACTCACGGACCAAAGTGGTGTGCTTATGGACCACTACTCTTTAGAGGGAACATTGACAGACATGTGTTCCCCTTGCCCAGCGATCTGGGCAGCTATCACCCAGAAGATGTTCCCAGTGTAGTGGCCTGCTTTGAACTGTCAAAGCATGTCCTCCTGACCCGTTTGGCCAGGAGGTCAGCCACAGCCAGCTGGGACAAAGGTGCCAGCTCTGAGCAGCCAGGGACCTGCCACTAGCCTCCCTAGCAGCAGTTCTGGTGTTCCCTATTGGAAAACTGAAAAATCCCTGATAAAAAAAAATCCTTAAGACACTCTGAAAAAATTGACTTGGCTGTTATTTAATCCTGGAGGCACCTGACTGCCATAGGCACCTCATTTTTTTGATCATAATGTTCCTCAGGTGCCTAATATTCCACTATCTATATATGCACAGGAACACTGTGGTCTTAAGAAGACCAAACAACTAGCTTTGTAAATCAAATCAATGCCTGCTCATGATCCAGGAACCAGGTAGCCTCCCGCCTGTGTTCTGTTTGGAGATCTGTCCACTAGGCAATTCTCACGGGCACAATTCTCACTTGCTCCCCATAAAATGGAATAGGGGCTACTGCTTTGTTTGAAAGCATAGGAGTACCCTTTTCTGCAATAGCATCATTGCTAGAATACCTACTAGGATATGGGTGACCCAGATTTAACTCCCTGTTCTCATTGAAAGGATTCAAATTCACATATCCCCTTTTCCCCTAAGCACCAGGCCATAGGCTAAACTGAAACTGTGCCACTCTCCATCCTGCCTGTTGAAGCTGTTTTGTTATGCAGAAAAGAATTGGGATTTTATCTCTAGAGAGAGAAACTAAGATCAATAACAATCTATAGCCCAGTTGTTAGGACATCTGCTTCAAAAGTGGGGAAGGCCTGGTTTTCATGCCTTGCTCCAAGTGCCATTTATGCATTTTATATGAAGCAGTCACTGGAAAAAAGGACAGAAGTTAATGATGGCTAGAAAATAGTATTTAGAAGTTTGCTTTTGGGAATTGGCTTGTAGGTAAAGTAGATATTGCATTAGAACAGTGGTCCAGGGGAACAGCAAGGATTAATTGATTTCCAAAAGCCTGTTTGTGGTCATTTCCTTCAAAGCCCACTGTGTCTGACACAGGCAATTAGCAAGCAGACATACAGGCTGGGAAACTGAAGACATGTACCACACTGTTACACAACATGAGATAAAGGACTCTGCCACATTGGCCAGGTCACAGTGCCCAGTTGCAGAGCCCTTGGGATTTCCAGTTTTGAGGAACAGACCAAATTAGGAGGACACTGGAAAGAACCAAATTAGAATGCATGCATGTGATGAGTTTGTGAAACAAAGGAATATGCTGACAGTACAGAATGTGGACAGTATGATGATCACCGAGACCAATCAATGATGCCCAGAGATGCAGAGTCATCAGGAGGGAAAAAGAATACAGAAAGAGGGATTTCAGAACAGCAATGGGTCCCCAAGAGGGGAATCTGAGGCCGCCATGGACAGAGGGCATACCACCAGCCCATCTCACCCACCCACTGGGAAGGGGGTGGACCTTAGCCTTTGACATCCTAGATCGCTGACATCTGACATTTAAGAAAGAACTTCAGGGTGAAGCTCGCATACTGGTCAAATGTACCTTGACCCTGTGACATCTCTAGGACTGGTAGATATAGAATTGCTTGCATTATTCTTATCTGTTCTCACTGTGTATCAATAAAATTTGCCTATTATCGAATAGAGAGATTGTGGTCAGTCTGAGGGTCTGGGTCCATCTGGAACAAGGTATCTGCATCATAAATCCCGTGCTAACAGTTAAAATACTAAAATTTGGCCTGGTATTGCCTAAGTTCCTTTGTGAATGTAACCATGACTACTTATTTTCTATGTCATGGTGTCAAAATGTTACACTTCTTCAGTACAACACAAAGAGGAAGTAATCAGATCTGGAAAAGAGAATAAGATGTTTCAATCTGTATAATACAGCACCTACACTCAACAATGTAATATAACTGGGATGACATGATTTGGTATATACTATTATGCAGTACTAATACTGACATGTCATGAAATCATTAATAATACTGTGCTTACTTGAATAAAGGATGACCCCCTCAATGATTAAGATTCTATATATGGAAAAAAATAATTCTAATATAATAAAAGGCTTTGTCTGTCTGTCTGTCCATAATGCTTCTGGCCAAGTACTCATGCACCACGAAGAGGGCAGGCAGTGATTGGCTGGCTGGCCCAAGCTGCACAGGCCCAAATTTGAGCCACTGCCAGGGAAGTTTGGTGGCGGGATACATGCCCCAGCTGTCCCAGCAGCAGGGCTCGCCCACTCACCTCCCTGCCACAGGGTGAAGGCAGGGATCATGGTGGCCGCACCCCACCGCCACATGGCATGGACACCCCCCCAGAACAGCCAGCAAGGAGGGGGAGGATGCAGGGCTCCATTCCCGCCCCTCTCCCATCATTCTCGATGGTGGTCAATTTGCTAGTTTGATATAATTTTCTAGGTATAGAATCTAATTGTTGGAGGTTTGGTTTGTATTTGTCCCCCATCCCACTGCTACAGCAAGGAAAATAAATTTAGGGGAGAGCAGGTGACCCTCTGCCTGGCCCCCCACCCCAAGATTTTTCCCCTGCAGCTCCTTCCCCACACCTTTATTGTTAGATCCTGCTCTAAGAGGCACATGGAAGTGAGGGAAAATCTTAAAACACTGACTTTGGATTATGGGTGTCCATAGACTTAGAACATTCAGAAGTGATGATCATTACCTTTTTTTAACATACTGAAAGTTTTAGCACAGGTACTCCATAAATACACTTTCAAGCAGCACTTTTGTGTCTACTTAAATATAATACATACTCTGCATATTAGTTAAAAGCCAAAAGTCTCAGGATTTACAGTGTAGTTCATTTGGCTGGGCTCCAGCAGAGTTAATAAAACATTTCAAACCATGGTGACCCCATAGCTCAGAACTTCTTAGTTTGTATGTATACTTCAAATATCCCCCACAAAGGATCCATGTGCTAATTAGCCCCCCTCTCCCGTCATTCATTACTGGAACCAAATGTTCTTTTCATGACTCCTGGGGTGCTCCATAAACTTGTATGTAGATGAGGTGCAGGGCAACCTGATCTGGCTCCACTTCATGGAGACCAGGGCCATACTAATCATATGTGCAAGGATGAGAGAGAGGGTGATAAAGGAATTCTGACTGAAAGTGTTTGGGGTCCTTTTTGGTGATATTTCCATTTATTTAAGGTTGGTGAAGAAACAGGAGTAATTGGAAATGGGAGAAAAATAAACCGTTCAGCTGTGGGAGTGAAGAGGAAGTCAAAATTTATTTGGTGTAGTGGCTCACTATGACCTGAAAAAGAGTTAGTGCTGAGGGGGACTGCATGCAATGGGACCTACTATATATATCTTATTCAGTTAGTATGCACTAACCTATCCTTGTGGTAGGCTTTTATCAATATGTTTGCTCAATATGGTCCATGTGTTTTATTGTCATGCTCAGTGCTGTCTGCAGTTAATCAACTTCATGCTTGGTTTTCATTACTTAACGTATGCTATCTTTGGCAGCAGTTTAATATTAGACAATATATTTAATGAGGTTTTCTTGTGTGCAAATGCAAGAGAGGAAGCTTTTTTCCCCTCATGCTGGGTGGGAGAAAAATATATTTTATATTTGAGTAAATATGGTAATAGTAATAATGGTGATGATGATGTGAAAAATTAGTTTCAAAACTAAAATTCCATTTTTGAGTTAAAGTTTGAATTGAGGTTCCTCTGCATAGCTTAGTAATGCACATTATCTTAAGTCCCATTGCATGAACTATGCACTAAGGCTGGAATTCTATTTTCCTTTGCCCATCTAAGTAGCACGTTTTTAGTTATCTAAGTGGTAGTTTAGGACTTACAAATAGGTAAGGATTCTGTTTGCCAGATGGTTAGCTTTGGGCATATAGATGATAATGTATACGTGTACCTGAGTGTCAGTCCTGGAAACATAATGGAGGAGGAGAGCACTTACATGTTTTAGCCTCAGTAGTGAGATGTTAGGCAACTCACCCAGCAATCGAGAAACTAGACTCCAGGCATGGGAGGATCTAGGATTTTGAAAAGGGGGGTGCGGTATAATCCTTTGTATTACATATATTCCTCCAGGTAAAAAGAAACTAGAAGCTTTACTAGTATACTAAGGGCCTGGGGCTATATTATTTGGTTTAATATTTGTTTTTGCTTCAATTTAACTTGATTGGAATGAGTTAAAAACAGTCTGCAAGGCTGTGAAATAAGAGCTACATTTTTTAGGAGCAGCTATCCTAAAACAGAATTGCAGGAGGCTAGCTTGATTGGTGGGACATCAAGACAATTAAAAAAGGAGAGAGGGTCATTAATACCTGTGGAATGAAGAGTTTAGAAGGAATCAGGTAGATTTTAATAAGCCATAAATTCAATAAATGCTCTCACAGCTGCCTGAACAGAAATGCTGCTGCCACTAACAGGCAGTTGGTTTTGAACTTTGGGTAGAGCAGGAATCAAAAAGGAGGTGTAACAGCTAATGTACCCCACTCCCTGGATCCACCCCAGACTCCAGGTTTGGCTTCCCTAGAAAGGGTTTGAACTTAAATCACCTGGACTGCTTATGTACAACACTCTTACCGTCACACTATGAGCCGGGCAGTTCCCTGTCTTCACTACACCTTTTGAAGTGGACCCACTGCCCCTTGCATGTCATAGTTATTAGGAAAAATATGAATAGTGAGCACTACAGTGGGGAAGGTTCTGTTTTACTACCAACAAGGTTCCAGGCTAGAAGGCAGTCCCTCTACCTTGCCAGACTAGTAACCATCATATATCATCACCCTTACCCACATATCTCCTTCTCTTGGCTGCTCAGGGGACCAGTTTCAGTATCAGTGCCTGTGAACAGACAATAGAATGCCTGACCTGTGGTTGACAGAGCTCTGTGCTAGGACAGGGGTGTCAAAGATTCAGATCCAGGTTGCGGAGCAGAATTACTTGGTCCCCAGTACTGCCCCTGGCACTTGCATTGATCCACATACAGCACACACCGGACAGATCCCAGGGTATGTACTCTACGCTCCCGGACCCACGCTACATGTGGCACCCATGTGGGGCTCAGTCTAGCCCCCACCTCCATGTGCTGGATCCTGTGCCCCTGGCACCCACTCCACCAGTCCAGAATTACTCTGTGTGTGTTCCCTACTCCAGCCTGTCCAGAACACGAGCTACACATGGCACCTGCTCCAGCCAGTATAGGACATGTAATGCATGCAGAGACCACTCTTGCCAGTCTGGGGCAGGCACCTTGGGCAGCATGAGTTCTGGACTGCTTGTAATGGGTGTTACAAGCTGCAGACTCCTGGCCCGCCTGAGTGGGCAACATAGGTGCTGGATCTGTCATGCAGTGGGACAGCGTTTTGACACCCCTGTGCTAGGAAGAGAAAGAAAAGCAGGTTAAAATTCCCTAAGGGGGAAGAGGGCCTAGAACATGGGTTTCTAGCTTCCTGGATGAATGCCCTAGTCATTCAGATACTGGGGCTGAAAACATGGATATACCCTCCTCCTGCTGAATCTAAAAGCCACCATTTTTAGGCTATGGATGCCTGTGGTCCAGAAGGGTCATGTACACATACATAGCCATGCATGTGCCCAGCCAGTGTGTAAGCTACTGCACATGCTTAGTCTGCACACCTAGTGTTCACATGTACTTATGTATCTACACTGCCAGGAAGCAGAATTGCCACCTGCAGATAAGCGCCCAAAATGCTACTTGGATAACTAAAAAGCCGCCACTTACATGAAAAAAGGGAAATAGAATTTCACCCAAAGTTCATTGTATGATTCTTTCAGACTGTGGATTGTGGAGAGGAGCTCATGCTGTGCTGAAAGGAAGCTGAATATGCATCTCAAATCCTGCTCTTCTTTGTGTGCTTGCACAGCAGGAGTTATTAAAGGGAGTGTGTACTGTCAAAGACGTAGTGAGCAAGCCTGGGAGATTCAGAACCTGACTGACCCATGCATGTACATGGTCTGTTGGCATTGATCCATGCCATCAGCCCCATAGATCACTGTAGTTCTGTCAACACCACTACTGCACCCCCTCTGCTCACAGATTACAAACAGCTGGCATAATGCTCATGTGAGGAATCAGCTAACTGTGCTGTCTTCCCACACTGCGCTAGCAGTTGGGTAGTCAGACATTGGCTTTAAGAACACGCATATAAATAGGGCCTAGTTTAAATTGTTGTGATTTTCCATTTTTCGTGAAAATCACTAAATTAAGGGCACAGACAGAAGTGATAATTTTCAGTCAATCTGGGCACAGAAAGTGGTATAGCCATGATGAAACACAAGTGCATGGCTGCAGACTGCTTCAAAAATGGCCAATTGGGTGAAAACCTAAACCCTCTTTGGATGAAGATTCTCCCTCCAGCACTGGCTGGAGAACCCCTAGAATGACCTCCCTCTGCTCCCTTTCCCTACTCCCATTCTGAAACAAGGACAGGCTGGGAGAGAGGAGGGGACATTGCAAGGGGTAACTGGCTACAGGCTGCAGTCATCAGCTAGACTTCCCTCCCCACTGGAATCAAAGGTGAACTTCTGTTTGGTCTGGGGGATTGTTGTAACTCAGAACATTTCCTACAAAGTGCTCTCAGTTATAGCAGGGAGCTGCACTTCTGTTTGTGCCCTAAGTGATTTTCACGGAAAATATGATTGGCAAGGAAATGTCATGATATGGCTGCTTGCTGAGGAGCTCCCCAGCAAGCATCCATATCATGTGGCATTTCCTTGCAAAAAGACTGAGCCTTGGGGCACCTGCACCACTGCACAGTGCCCACCCCAGCCAGCAGCAGCGCATCACTGGGCAGGGCCAGGCAGGCAGTGGGAAGGGAAGTGCTCTGTGCTGCCCCAGCAAGGCTCTTGCATGTGAAGTGGAGCCAGGGGAAGGGGTTATGGCAGCAGAAGGTGAAGCTGAGGGGCAGCAGCCCTCACATGCAAGTGATGCTGCCCATACTTCAGCCCCATCCCACTTGTAACACTTTGCTGGCTGTGGGTGTTGCTGAGCCATGCTAAATGAGTTCAGCTGGGCTGGGGCACCCCACTTGTGAGCAATGCTGCCCACACTCCATCCCCTCCCCCCCACCTCACTTGTATGTGGGGGGCCCCAGTCTGGCTGAACTTGCCCAACACCACAGCAGCAGTGCCTTGGCGGTGCCTACAGCTTACAGCCAACAAAGGGTTGTGAAGCAGGTGGCGGGGGGAGAAGGAGTTGCAGCGTGGGCTGCATCACTAGTATGTTAGGTCCCTAGCCCAGCCAAACTCATCAAGCATCACAAGTTTGTTGGCTGTGGATTCTGAGCCGCCACTGCTGCAATGCCAAGCTGCCATGATGCTGAATGAATTCAGCTGGGCTGGGTCAGGTGATGGGCATGCTGCCAGGTAAGCCTGCCCTTCCTTCCCTTCCCTGATCACTAGCATTGTGGCCTGATTGTGGAGGAGGCGCCATGATATAGACACAAAAACGCTGCCCCCTGCCACAATCAGGCAGCACCATACCTAGACTCCTGGCAGCCCTGGGTGAACTTTTTGTATATGGCCCCCCTTCACCAGAGATACTGATAATAATAATACAAGAAATTCCCATTTTTGGTCCCCTTTTCTGTCCAGGCCCTGGGCAGGCACCCAGTTCACCCATGCCTGCATCTGGCCCTGCAATCAGACCACAATACTAGCAAGCTGGGCCTGCAATTTAGCCCAGGCCCTGCATATAAATAATCATGCCAAAAAGATGCATGTATACACATGCACAAATGAAATATCACATTAAAAAAATCACTTTCACATACTATAATATCACATTTTTACAGAAAATCTCTCTCTCACACATACACATATTCCTTTGGAAGGTATATTAATTTTTTGTCTTTATTTTCTGCTTCATTAATAACTTCATATTATCACATACTTGCTATACCTCCTAATCCCCTCTATTATTAAAACTACTTGTAAGCTGCTGTAAGATGACTCAGCTATTTGAAAAAAAGGTGGGAAAATGTTCTACTGAGCTTCATGATCATACCCATTTCTAAGTTTGACTTCCAAACCCTGACATAATTTGGTTCTTCTTCTAAAGCCCAGTCTCTGCCAAGTTTGACAGTTTAATGCATTTTTAAGAGGAAAAAAGGTGAGGTCTTATATCAACTTCAGTGCTGTCTGTAATGCATAGGGCTAGTTCTCAGGTCAGAGGATATAGGAAAAAATGGAGAAATGGTTAGAAAGTTATTCTTTTTTCATTTTTAATCTTTGTGTTGAATTGTACATTAAAAACACACTCATTTGAGGACATAAGAAACAAACAGAAAATCACTGATTTATGTAAACATAAGTGATCTTCAGTCACAATAGCTTGCACACAAAAAATGCTTCCCATTTCATTTCTTATTCTCCAGTCCTTCCCACTAATAACTTTATCTTATAATAACAAAATCACTCAATACATGGGATCCTCAAATGGTCTCCCACCCAAGTACTGGCAAAGTTCAGAACTGCTTAGTTCATGAGATCAGATGAGCTCAGATACATTTGTTTTAGTATGGCTACAGGCATCAAAACACTCTTTAGCACTTTTTTATGCAGGAATCAATGAGGATCTTATTCATCAAAGAACATTTTCAGTGGCTTGTACTCTATATTAAGGCTTGGTTTATAAAGGGTCAATAAATAATTTAGAAGTTTTACCATATGGCTAAACAATTGTTATGCATGGAGATAAAGTCCATCAGTTCAACAGATTGCTAAGAACACCTTCTGCTGATGTGCTAATAACTATCCATAACACATGGTGTTCCTGTCTGTTGCAGGATTATAGCACCTATTAATCATTTATTCATCTTCATAAACCATTCATAAATGGCACCTTAATATCAGACACGACCAATGAGTGCTTGATCCTGCACCATTGCAGGTAAATGAGAAAATTTTTATTGACAAAATTAGGAGAAGGATCAAACCATAGAGCCTAGCTTCTCCCAAGACTTAGGGTATCTGACTCCCATGAATTCCAGATGGAGTTAGGCACCTCAATATCTTTGAGGACCTGGGCCAAAGTGCTTCATTAACACGTGCTTATTAGCACTGTGCAAAACACCATCATTTCCTTTCGACATCCAATTCACCACTTCAAAGGGACAGTGTTTCATTTTGTTGTTTCATTTGGTTTTGAAGTACTGTCCCATTTTGTTTCATTGAAATTGTTTCATTGTTTCAATGAGTTTCGACATTTTGCCTATAGGCTATAATGGGGAATCATGAAAATGCCTATAGCTTTGTCATTTCTTGCCTGATTTGGATGAAAATTGCAGGGGCAGTAGTCCCTTCTGAAGGCATGAAGTCTGCTATGTTTCAAGGAGATAGGTCCAGAGGTTTCTGGGAAATTGCACCTCAAACTGTTCAAAGCAAAAGTCCTGACACTTGCCGGCACTGACAGCCTCCTCTCATCCAGCACACAGATCTGGGGGCTTACACCCCCTGGAGGACTGTGGGGCCATACCAGACTCGTCTTGGGGGTGCAGGCCCCTGGATCTGCATGCCGGATGAGAGGAGGCTGCTGCACACCGGTGCCCAGCACTGGATAAGATTGCTGCTGCCGCAGCCTGAGCCTCCTCTCATCTGGTGCAGATCCAGGGGCTTACACCTGTGGGAGGAGTCTGGCAAAGCTTGGCAGCCCTCTGGGGGGTGAGAGCCCCTAGATCTGTGCCCTAGATATGAGGAAGTTCAGGCTGGCTCTCCCACCAAGGACTGGCACCCCTGGCTTGCCTCCCTGCTCAGCTATAGCCCCCCACTCAGTCCGTGTCTGGCTGCAGCCCCACTGATCGGCCTATGGCTGGCTGTGGCCTGCTCATTAGAGCAACAGCTGGCTGCAGCCCCCCTGTGTACTCCCTGCTTGGCTGCAGCCTCCTTGCTCACCCCCTGCCCAGCTCCAGCCCCCTTCATGCACTCCCCACCCAGCTCCAGACCCCCATGTGCCCCCCGCCCAGCTCCAGACCTCCCCACCCCCAGTTTACCAGCAATAGCAGCCACACCCATGACCTTGTGGCATAGCCACCCTGCATGGTGGGGGGCAGTGCAGCTCAGCCCCATCCACCAGGTATCTGCATGGTCTCTGCCACAGTGTGCTGCTGCAGCCTGGCTTGGCACAATGTGGGGCCATGTGCTTTCGGGTAGCTCCAGGCTATCACCTGGGGCTGTATGCCACTCATGGGGACCGCCAGCCACACCATCCTGGGTCCTGCATGCATGAGTCCTGAACCATCCAGCTGGGCCACTTTTGTGCACGCAGGTGTGGTTCAGTGTGGTTCCCCACCCAGCTCCGTGATCATGGATCTGGGCAGGTACAGGCTCTCCGCCCCTGCTCCACAAATGGGGAGTAGGGACTGGGATATCCTTATCTCCCAGCCTGTGCTACATGGTTGCAGGGCTTGGGTTGAGGGATCCTTATCTCCCAGCACCAGCGCCATCGCTGGGAGATCCTTATCTCCCAGTCCAAGCTCTGCAGTCATGATAGCAAAGTGGGGGTGGTTGGGAGATAAGGATCTCCCAGCCCCCTCTCCCCGATTGCATGTTCAGGGTGGGGGGGCTGGAAGCTCCCTGCTCCTGAGGCAGGGGGACATAGTCCCATCCTAGACTTTGGTGACAGATCCTGCTCTGGCAGCAGGCATCTGTCACTGTCAGGGAGCAATCTCCAGCCTGCTACTGCCCAGCTGACCGGGAGCACATTTGTGTCTACACGAGCATTACTGAGCAGTAACTAATTGCAAGTAAATTTGCTACTTGCATGTGCAGGTAGCAAATTTACTTGTGATTTGAGCAATTTACTGTGCAGTAAGTGTATGTATATGTAGATGGGCATGCTTACTGTGCTGTAAACTGCTCTACTGCACAGTAAAGTGGCTCATGTAGACACACCCCTATGTAATACAGTGTCTAAAAGTTAGGTGCTTGGACCCAGGAAGACAATTTAAAGGAAATGGTTAGGCACAGGACCCTTGTGAATCAGGCATGTTTCATAGAGGTTTATTCCAGGCAAGTCCCACCTCGCAAAACGAGATTACAAATGGGGATCATTCAGGTGGGACTGAGGTATGTGGTGCTTGATCAGGATTGCTCTCTGAGGCTATATACAAGCTTACAGGAAGACGCCTTAGGAATTTTATCGGTCAAAATGGAAGCTCTTAAGCATTCTTGTGGGGCATAGGAGTCAGGTTACTCTGGATTGCTTTTTGTGACTTCAGTGCTAAATTCCATCTCAGTTCTATTTTAGGCACTATGAGAACAATTTGGATCTGGCACACAGTGTAACCATTCTGTAAAAAAATAAAGCCTAGCATTGAGCTATTTACATTTATCTGCATATTTATCTTATTCTCTTTTAAAGGTCTTACCACAGTTAGGTGCTTATACATAGTGTTAAAAGGTTCCTGAAACCATCCAAAATAAGCAGTATTGAAAAATTGTTTTGTTGAATCAGAAATGCAGACAACAAAGTAATAAACAAGCATAGAAATCTAAATCAAGAAAAAATGACTCAGTGTGTATCATGCTGTGAAGGTTGCTAGATTTGGCTTCTGGAAGAATTAATTAGTTAATATGTTTGGAGTGCTTTGAGAAATATGAAGTGCTCTGTAATTGTTAGGTATTTTAATTGTTAATTATGTATTAATTTATTTATTGCTAAGACAAGTTAATTCCAAAGCTAGCAGTTTTCAAGGAAGAAATTCTTAGAGATTGTCCGGCAGTGTTGAATTCCAGGCATTGACACAATGGCCCATCCACATTACACTTAAGATGCAATTAACTGGTTAATCACAGTTTACGTTGTCACCTGGCCACACATTCAAACAATTGATGGTATGATAAAAGGAGGAACATTATTCCTTCTTTTATTATTATAAGTCACCACATTATTTTGAAAAATATCTGTACTAATTTTGTGGTTCATTCCTGTCACACCATGTGTGGTGGGGCAGAAACTTCGGAGGGCAAATGGAGGTTGCGGGGGGCAGGAAGCTTTTGTGTCTGATTCTAGCTGCACCCTGGGCTTAGTGCCAGGGTCAGAGGTGCAAAAGCCACCCGCCCCCTCCCCTTCCTCTGCTTTGTATGCAAATCTAAGATGAGTCCAGAGGAGAGCCACACAGGTGATCAGAGGGCAAGAGAGCAGGCCTTATGAGGAGAGGCTGAGAGGCACTGGGCTGTTCAGTTTGGCAAAGCGCAGGTTCAGGGGGGACTTGGTGGCAGCCTATAAGTATATCGGGGTGTACATCAGGATCTGGGAGAATGTCTGTTCACCAGTGCTCCCCTAGGGAAGACAAGGTCCAATGGCCACAAACTGCTGGCAGACCATTTTAAACTGGATGTAAGTAAAAACTTCTTTACCATTTGAGTCTCCAGAGTCTGGATAGACTCCCCCCAGAAGTGGTGTAAGCACCTACTCTGGACTCATTCAAGTTGCGTTTGGATGCTTATCTCGCTGGGTCATCTGACCTCAGCTGACTTGCTGCCCTTTGGGGAGCGGGCAGGACCAGATGATTTTAGCCTTAATGTCTTCCAGCCTTAATGTCTATGAAATCTGTTAAATGAGGGGGATTTTTTGCCCCTGCTGATCTCAGGAGGAGGGAAATCCCCATCTTAGATCTGAGTAAATACAGTGCTCCAGGTTTTCGTGATATAATGGAGATGAGATGAGAACAGACTGCATTATAAATTGTTGAATGCAGTAGACATTGAGTGTAGCTTACATGCTCCCATCAGCCTAATCCACCCAGGTGGAATGCAGGTGTATTCAGCATCAACTGGAGATTCTAGCTGGAATTCATGCATGACATAATATAAGCAGAGCAAATTTATTTTCTGTTGCTCCTTGTTTGTAGAGCGCCTAACAGAATGGGGTCATGCTTCTGCAAGTAAGGCTTATAGGTGTCATGCTAATACAAATAAAGATACAATAACAGTAAATGCCTTTTTCAAGGTATAACATTTAGAGGAATGCTTACAGTAACCTGTAGTATAACAGTGCTGTTGTAGACATGATGGTCCAGAAATTTTCAGAGGCAATACAGTAATCCCGTAAACTATAGATGATGAAAGCCCTACATCTTCTATCCTGTCAATTCCTATTAAATGAAATTTTAGAAAAAGGTGAGGAATTGACCATGACCCTGAGACTTCATGTCATTGTGGCAACACCCTTAACAGGTGAGGTATGTACCTCTGCCCAAGGTCTCTTCAGGCTTCCCTTTGCCTGAAACTAAATTGAACTGTACCTTACACCCATGCCCATTCAATAAAGCAGCTAAGCAGAGGCTTAAATTTAAACATGTGCCTCAGTCACATGTCAGTGAGATTAAAGTTCAGGCTGGAGTATTATGCTGAACAAGAATGGACATAAACACTAGGCCTGTGAGAAATTTCTCCGGGTTTCATTTCAAAGCTGTTTTGATGTGTTTTGAGTTCAAAACAGCGAAATTGAAATGAAACAAAAGGCTTCAAAATGAAACAAGGGTACTTGAAATGTTTCTGAAGTTTCAAAATGTTTTGAGTTTTGAAGCTGAACTTACTTGGCTTCAGTGTCAGTCCCAGATGGCAGCGGCAGCCTCCTCTCATCTGGGACACAGATCTGCAGGAGGCCTACAGGGCTGTGCTGAACTCTTCCTAGGGGTGTGAGCCCCCCGATCTGTGCATTCGATGAGAGGAGGCTGCCACTGATGCCTGGGACCGGTGGCAGCAGCAATCTGCTGCAGACTGAGCCTTCTATCATCCAGAGCACAGATCTGGGGGCTCATACCCCTGGCAGGAGTCCAATACAGCCCACCAGTGCTCCCAGGGGTGTGAGCCCCTGGATCTGTGCCTCAGATGAGAGGAGGCTCAGGCTGCCTCTCCCACCAGGGACTGGCACTGGGTGCAGGCTGCGCCCAGCGATGGACAAGTTTGCTGTTGCCGCAGCCTGAGCCTCCTCTCATTCATCACAGATCTGGGGGCTCACACACCCAGGAGAACTCTCCAGCCCCAACCCTGTGATCATAGAGCAGGAGATGGGAACTGTCCTGATCAGGTGATAGAGGTGCAGGGCTTGGAAAGAGCTGCAGAGGTTGGGCAGGTCTAAGCCCCCTGCCCCGATCCACCACTGGGGCAGCTAGCAACAAGCCCTTGGCTGGGTAGGGAATCCCTGCCTGGCTGGAGGCTCACTGCTAGCAGCCCCACTGGTTGATTGAGACAGGGAGTTGCGACCTGCCCCTCCCCTGCAGCTCTTTCCAAGTCCCCTGTCTTCAACTGGGGAGCTGGGGCCATAAGCAGGATGTTGTCCCTGCCTGGGTTCTTGTGGTGGAGCCCAGTCTAGCACAGGCAGCCCCCCAGGGGCAGGGAGCAACGTCCCAGCCCCTGCCAGGAGACAGCTGTGTCCTGGCCCGATGCTTCCCGCCAGTCTCTGGGCTAGCACCCAGGGGGAACATAGAGCTCCCCTGGCTGGTGCAGGAGGCTGGTGCAGAGCCAGTGGGGGTAGGAGCAGATTGATGCTATGAGCCGCAAATCTACTTCTAAATCCCTGCCTGTGTGACGCCTGCTCAGGAGTGTTTACTTGTGAGTAGTTTACTCATGAGTAAACTGCCTCCAGATCAAATGCACATGTGGACACTCCCAGAAAGAAGTACCTACAATAACAATTTGGATCTGGCCTCTGGCCTCAGTAACACCAAGTTCAACTATCCCAGATAATCCTAATCTTTTCACTGCTATCAAAACAGTGAAAGGACAAGAGGTAGTGTTCCTCCTTGAAAACACTTAGAACAGAGCCATCCTATCCCTTCAATTCAACTTACCTGAGAACTGAGCAGCTGGAATTTGCAGTGATGGGCACTCCTGATTGACACTTAACAAGAGGTTTAGCAGAAACAAGAACTCACCTGCCAAGGTATCAGACTGGGATTATGACATTTCTACTGTGCAGAATCTTCACTGTCTTGAACAGGAAGGTAGAGTGCACCTGTCTATCATGTATCATACACCAGTACTGAATCCAGTATTTCTGCTTATACTTTTAGTCCTGGTAGCTTTGGATTATGAATGGACAAATTGTTCTTGCTGAATGATGTGCACATACAAATTTCTTGTTTTTCATCTGAACTCAAATATTATTCACATTTTATTACAGGGAATGTAAAAAAAAGGATCAGGATAAGAAACTACCAGTTTAGACAAACAGTGGGCAATATCTTCACCTTGTTTCACTAAGGGACCTGCCACAAATTCAAACTAAAGCTGGACAGAAAACAATTATATAGTTGTTACATATTTTCAAATGATAACTTCATAGCTGCTTGGCTCTTTTTATAACTGGATAGTCATTTTTATGGTGTGATAATTACCTTGCATGTGTGGCTGGTTTAAATGTATTGCATGATTAACCAGTTAATTGTATAATATATGTAATGTGTAACTGGGGTCTCAGTGAGGCACCACTGTGTCATTAATGAAGCTGTGACCATTTGTACCAGCTGATGGTTAACTCTTTCATATGTCATAGAATTCATAGAATCATAGAACTAGGGTCCGAAGGGACCTTGTAGAGCTTCAAGTCCGACCCCCTTCCTGGGCAAGAGAAAAACTGGGCTTAAATGGTATAGTACAGACACAATTTTTTCCATGTTATTATATACCAATATTTTGGACTCAACTGCATCATGTCATTTATATATGATTTAGTTGTTGCTCAAAATAAAAATAGCTTATTGGTAATTTGTGATGCATTAATGGAGAGAAATCATTTTGTTTATTTACCTGGCAATTAAAAAAAAACATGGCCTGCACACTGCAGCAGAGGCTATCAGGGCCTCTGAGGGCTCATGGCAGAGCCCCCCCCCCACTTCCCTTCCACAGTGTAGGGCAGCAGGGGGCAGCAGTGATAAAATTTTGTTTGTTTTATACCCAGTAAAAACTGACCAAGTTGTTCCTTCTTTGTACTCCTTTGGAAAACCATTTCATATTGCAAACATAGCAAGTCACCCATGTGTTCTGAATGCAACTCATATATTTGTTCAGTGGCTAAATTCCAGTTTACGTGCATGCATGTCTTTAAGCATTCAACTCTATTTTAATGCAAATTTGATGCATTATTTTATTTTGTCCATTTTGGACCAACAGGGTAGGAGGTTGGCTTAAAATTTTTTTAAGCCTGATTTCTCAACAAGAACACAACAATATTTTCCATGGAAAGTTATGACAAAAAATTAAACTATTTATTATTTATTTTTAATTTTCTGCAGTATTCCATCCCCCCCTTCCTGCCCCCAGCCAGACCTAAAGTTAGGATTACAATACTGGAAAAAAATAACCAAAAAGGTATCTTAAAAATTAAAATCACCCAAACACCGCACCCTAGCTTCAGAATACCACTTCCTCAAAAAAGTGATAAAAAAAATCTTCTCCCAAAACTGCTGTATACTACAAAAGATGGACCACAGTTAAGGTACAGGCATTGCCTTTTTCCTAATTGACTTATTTTGCTAACAGTGTTTGTCTACTTCTCATTTTCACAAAGAATGAAAAACTGAGATAACAATATTAGAGCAAATACAGTCCTGAAAATGAATGGAAATGCTTCAGGGTTCTACAGATTTCTGTTTTTCAGACAAAATGGCTTTTGTTGAAGTGGGATAACTATTAAAATAAATATAAATATATCCGTAAAATAATATAGCCTCCCACAACAGAATGTTTGTTAAATTAAGATTTTGCGAGACTCTTCCAGTAGCTGGACCTAGCAAAAATGGCTGTACTAAGAACAATGCAAGAAATTTCTCCATGTTTCTGTTTGTTCCTCTCTCATGTACAGGCACACACACAACAAATAGAAACTAGCCTGTTTTGTTTTTGGACTTGCTTGCTTTTTCTCCAAAATATTATGTTTAATTTTGGGCTTAAACCACCTCTTTAAAAAGAAAACTAAACACATAAACAAACAAACACATTGATTTTTGGGGAGTGGGGCGTTGTTTTTAATTAAAAGCCATTTCAAAATGAAAAAATGGCATTTTCTAAATAAAGTGTTTTAAAACAAATCATTTTGACTTATTCAGGTCCCCCCATCTTCTTTTGGCTGAAAGTGTTTGCCAGATTTGACCCAAATCTGCCTGAAACTGCATTTTTTCAGTGAATTTACTATTTGACAAGAAATTTTACCCCTCTTAACAGGCTTCATACTGTTAGACTGTGGGGGTGAGGTGTCAAATACATCATGCTGCTGCTGTGCACTGCTAGAGAAAAAACAAAATTATTGGGCTCTTCAACTTTAACATGCCTTTTTAATCACACTCTTTCCATATATTTGTGAAACCAGTGAATGAGCTAAAGATGTAAATGGGAAAACTGCATGATATGTATTAAAATGTATTTCACTGTAACTAAAAAAACAGATGCACTGGTGCAGGAGCATTCTAACATGCCTATGCTTGATGTTTATATATAGCATATACTTAACAAAAGCAATTTGCTTGATAGACTCCTAGAAATTACAAGTAAAAAAACTACCTGTATTAGATCATCCTGGGTGCATCTCCATGAGATGCTGACTGTGCAGTAGCCTAATATTACTGCGCAGTGGTGTTGCGCGGCAAAAATGGTGATGTGATGCTACTGCACTGTACAATTAGGCTACTATGCAGAAGTGTCATTAAAAAGGTGTTCACTGTAGGGCCGTGTGAAATTTCAGCAGCACTTTCATTTTGGAGGTGTTTGAAACTATTTCGGCACCCGAAATACTGAATCCAAACAAAAATCAAAGGCTCCAAAACATCTCCAGAATGAAAGTCCTGCCTAGCTCCCAGACAGCTTGCAGTGCCCTGCTGAGCTTCACTGTACCCGCATGATGCATCAGTTGCCAAGCAGGGGTGGGGGAGGGAGACGGAATCCCTGATGCCCCCCCCCACTGCCCCACACTGTGCAGGGGGGCTCTGCCGTGAGGTGTCAGAGGCCTGGATCTCTGCTGCTGCAACGGGTGAGTGCCAGATTTTTTTGTTTGTTTTTAATTGCTGGGATGCTGGCGCTGGGCAGGGGGAGGAGGGGTGTGATCGAGAAGCGAGGGCCTGCATGGAGTGGGGGGTCTGCTAGGAGCCCCCAAGAGCCCGCAGCTCCTGCTACAGCTGGAGTGTTCAGGTTTATTTTTTTTGGGGGGGGGTGTTAAGTGCCAGTAGGCTGGGGCCGGGCTGGGGATGGGGCCAGGTATGACAGCTATGGAGACTTCTCTCATAGCTCCCCCCATCCAGGGAGAGGCAGGCACAGCTGGAGGAGCCATGGGACAAGCCTCCATGGCTGCCCTACCTGGTCCCATCCCCTGTCTGGCCCCAGCCTCCCACCACTTAAAAAAAAAAAAGCCCTGAACTTACCAGCAGTACCAGGGGTTGTGAGGGCTCTGGGGCCTCCTGGCAAAGCCTGCCTGGGCAGCCCCCACTCCTTGATTGCTCCCCCCACCTGACCCCAGCATGCCAGCAATTAAAAAAAAAAATAGCCCCGCACTCATTGGCTGCAGCAGTGGCAATCAGGGCCTCTGGGGGCTTGTGGCAGAGCCCCCCACACAGTGCAGGGCAGTGTGGAGCAGAAGCGATCACCCCCCCAGCTTGGCAGCTGTCACATCACAAGGGTGCAACGTGGCTTGGCACGGCACCACACACTGCCTGGGAGCTGGGGCGGCTCCAGTAGTCAGCCAGAGCCCAGCACCACTGAGCCCCAGTGGCCCCACCATCCAGACAGTGCATGGCACCCTGGGGCAGCTGCTGTGCGGGTGCCAGGTGTGGGGGTGATCTCCACTGGCTCCCACTTCCCTGCACTGCATGGGAGGGAAGTGGGGATCTCTGGCACTAGGTTCCCTATTGATCGCTGCTGCTACAGCCTGTGAGTGCGGGACTTTTTTGTTTTTGTTTTGTTTTTTTTTAAGTCCCGGGAGGTTGGGGTTGGGCAGGATATGGGGCTAGGCAGGGCAGCTATGGGGGCTTATTCTATAGCTCCCCCCACCCAGAGAGAGGTAGGCCACAGGAGAACCTGCAGACACCCAGCTGTGCCTGCCTCTCTCCGGCCAATCCGAATCTCCAAATCAGCGCCAAAACAGCATCAAAACTTTGAAACAGATTTGGCCGAATCAAAATGGAACAGTGATCTGAAACACTGAAATGATTCACTGTCTCGCCAAACTGGTAGAATCCAAAACAAAACATAGCCCTTTTGCACAGCCCTAGTTCACTGGCACTACTGGACAGTAACTTGGGTTACTGCTCATTTATTTAGTACTTGTTTATGCACGTACTACAAAAAATGCACAGTAATGACTGTAAAGTATCCTTTCCTGTAGATGCAGCCACTGTGTCTCAAACAGATACCTCATGTCCATTTCTATCCCCTACCACTCTGGGCAATACTTTTCAATACATCACATTAGTTTTCTCATGCGTGTTATTGGGGGTTTTTTTGCCAAAGAAGCAAAGTTCTAGTATAGGGACCCGATCCTGTTCTACCAATTAGACGTCTAAGTGGATTTAGGCCCTTAAACATGATTGTGTTCCCCACTACCTGAATCCTTCAAAAAAACATCAAGGTAAAGATTTTTGTATCCCCACTACTTTTGGAGACTTAATCTTAAAGTTAGGTGACAGCACATTACAGAAGCAGACATGCTACTGTTTTTTAAGGAGCCCTAGCAGGGAGGAATAGGATTCACTTAGGGTCTTGTTACATGGTAATTTTAGGCAGGTTTTGGAACTCTTAACCGATGGATTAGCTGCACATTAACACCTTTAAGTAGTTTAAGGGGTGTTGGTTGTATCTGTGTTGGTCTAAGGATGTAGGCAGACAAGGTTCTTTGGTTGAATCTGATATCTTTTATTAGGCCAACTTAAATAGTTGGAAAACAATTTTTAAGCAAGCTTTTGGGTTCAAAAACCCTTTGTCAGGCTAAGGAGTTTCAGCAGTTGGTGTGTGCTCCTCCTGGATAGAATGAAAAGCCTACACTCCCTTATCAGACTAAGTACATTTATTATTTTAGTTGGTCTAATAAAAGATATCAGATTTACCCAAAGAACCTTGTCTGCCTGAAGTAGTTTAAAGCACTCATTATTTGTCTTAAAGTTATACCACTCCAGCACAGATTTATCTCTAATTTGCATAACCTTGTTCCTGTTGATTTAAGGTGTGGCCACTCCACACAGCTGCAGTCACTGGGCACTCCAGGACTGCAGTGCTAACTCTGCCCAGCCATGCCCTTAGCTCCTAGTCCTGCCACTTCTCACCAAGCCTCTAGTGTAAAGTCACAACTGTGCAGGTGAAGGACATTCAGAGATGGCCTTTTTGCCTTTAGGTGTGACTGCTCCAATAAGCTGATTAACATTTTTGTGGCTTACAGAGTAAGGTGTAACAAAGCCACTAGGTGCCTGGTAGGTGGAATGGAATCTGGCTGTAGGATCTTATTCCTGAAGGCCAGCTGGCTAGCAGTATTTATTTTTCCATCAAAGCATCCTAGTGACTTTCACAGGACATACACCAGGAGTTGCTGATAGGCAGGGACTGAACCCTGACACCTGTGGATGTACAACCCATGGGTCACAACTGGCAGACCTAAAAGACCCACCTCTGTTAATACAAAGCCAGGGCATACTAATTAAGCTTTATGTAAACCCATTGCAGAGTGGATCAGAGCTCCACACTCTTTTAGTGTGAGTTATACTGAGCTACATAAGCTGAGCTGTAAGAACTTCAATGGAAATTTTGACTCAGGACAAAGAAAGAAATTTGACCTTGAACAGAGGGACTGCTAAGGCTTGTGCATGTGTGAAGCAGAGGCCCTGTGTTAATTTTTATGAATTTCACCCAGATTCAGACATTCAGCATTTGGCTCTTCATCAATTATTTTTGGCACCCTATGCCTAGAACTATATTCTACCATTTGGTATAGACACTGTGCAGTTCCTTAAGTTAAATTGATTAGTTTGCAAATACTGGTGTTTGATTAATAAAATACAAAATGCAACAAGCTATAAATAACAGGTATCTAAATTACATTGCTATCATAAGAACCAAATAGCAATGAAAGACGAAATCTTTGATAGGAAGAATCTGCGATTGGATATTGCTTCATCCCTATGCACTCAGACTCTGGCTACTAGGGCACTTAAATTAGTAAGAGTTTCTAATTAAAATAAATGGCATATATGATTAGGGAAATATATTTAAAGAAACATTACTTTAAATTATACTTAGTGGAAATGTAGTTTTTCCAATCTAAGAATTATTTTCATAGGAAACAGCAGACTTGCTTTTTGAAATTCCTGAAGTTTTTTAATTTCTGAATGAGTGACATTCGGTTTGTAAATGTGCAGAAGTTGTAAAGCCTTGTTTTGCAGCTAAGTATTCACAGTGATTATCAACCTCTCCCTCACACACAAACACAGTGACAAAGCAAGATGGAAAATAACTGTCAGGATTATTATGAAATGCATAGTTTACATGCTTTCATTCATTTACCAGTGATGTGAAGTAACATTGAAAATGAGATTTATTAGCTGAGTGCTCCATTTAAACATTCAAAGGAGAAATCATCACAGACTCAGAGCTTACACTTAAAAGGAATAGATTGTCTCAAGACTCAACATGTAAGCAAGTGGTGGGGGACAGAGAGAGAATGCAAAATAATTCTTGCCTTGCCTCCTCCTCTGGAGCGAAAAAGCCATCAACAGTTACAGTCCCTGGGTCTGGGGGAGGAACTGGAGAGTTTCTTTCTGTAGCTCCCATGGATGAAGTGCAAGTCTGCACCACCTTTAATGCAATGAATGAAATGAATAATTGTGTTCGTTACTTCATAAACACAGAACCCACAAGCTGGCAGAAATCTACAAAGCCACTGATTCAATGTATTTAGCTCAGTTTGTTTAAAACTGGCCCCGTCAGCACTTGAGGAGCAATTCTGCTTCATTCCAGGGAGAAGTCAGAGACATAATGCATTCCTAACTCAGGGTGACTCACACAACAAGTGCATGTTCACAGTGGTGGGGAAGGCTTTCCTGGTGTTGTGTGAGAGCTTGTGTCCTCTTCTGTTTTCATTAGGTACTCTTGGCATTGCATTTTTTCCCCCGATGTCTTTCCAATTATTGTGTTACTCCTAGCCTTTGGAGCTTCCTTACAGGGCAAATTCAAACAGCAATTAGGTCTTTTGAATTGTTTCCTTCAAGCCATCTGCTTATTCCCTCCCATATCTTGCTGCCTTCAGGCCTTGCAAGACAAGCAGCTGTTATCTTATTAAAATCCCAGGTATTGCATCTATTCCTTTCAAGGACCATCTTGAATCTAAATCAGTAGCACATTGTAATTTCTCAAGGACTTGGCAAATTAGCACACCTCAACAATATCGTCCTTTCATGTTTTCCAACCGTTTCTCTTAATAATAGCAGTCAAATCACTTAATAAATGGGCACTTTATTTGCAGAATCTTTCATAAAGACTGTTCAGTAAAGTTCATTGTCTCTAACCTTTCTGAGCACCCCAGCATATATCCAGCACATTTCCTTTCCAAATTCCATGAAGACCAAGCCCACTGAATTAGGCCTTATTATTATAGCATTACATCCTCATACATGGCAACAATTGTTCAGAGGAAGACAGCAGTAGGCTGCCACACACCTTGGTCAGCAGTTCAAATGTGTAAAGAAGAGAAAGGCCCTGTCCCCTTAGGCTATTGCTCAGCTTTATTTCTGTGTTAACCAGGAGGCAGCAGAGGGCAGAAGCAAGAGCTGTTCATCTGTCCCTCCCCCAGGTCCAGCCTACAATCTTTGGGGACTTGCTGGAAGATGTAGTTCTGGGCCCCCCGATCCCTCCCTGGAGCCAGGGCTGGGGCAGGAGTGGAGATGAAACTCTTCCCCCACTCGGCTGGAAACTAAATGAATGTCCCACCACACCAGATGCAGCAGGAGAGGTGGTGGCTGGAATTTCTGGCGGTAACAAGGTAAAGAAAGATCAAATCTGCTAGGCAGGCAAGTGAGCTCCTCCCACAAACATGGGAGGAGCCACAGCCTCTCTGCCCAGCTCTGTGGGAGCCCCTGTGGCCATAGGGTCTGCAGTATAAGATGGGCTGGCCCTCCCCTCCCCACAGCAAGCAAGTGTGTAAAGTGAAATGGTATAGAAAGTGCTGCTCAAGAAAAAGGGTGAAGTAAGTTGGTCCTCTTCCTACAAGGACTTTGTCACTCTCTAGGTACATCTACACCTGCACTTTAGTGTACAGTAGACTAATGTGCTGTGCAGTAAAGTGTAACCATTTACATATGCCTGGCAATTCAGCTGGTGTAGACCAATTTACTAGGGCTGTGCAAAATTTCGCCTGGTGTTTCATTTTGAAGCTGTTTCAATGCATTTTGAACTTGAAGCAGCAAAATTGAAATGAAACAAAAGGCTTTGAAACAGCTTCAAAATGAGGGCACTCAAAATGTTTTGAAAGCTTTGAAACGTTTTGAGTTTCGAAGCTGGGCTTCCTTGGCTTGCAGCTAAACAGAAAAAAAGGAGAGGGAGGGGGAAGTGGGGGGAAGGCCTTCTCTGATACTGACATCACAGCGGGGACCAGCGGGAGCTGGGAGAGGCGCTGTTCCCCTGGGTACCATCCGGGGTTACGAGGAATAATGGCCACAAATTGTTAGAGTGCAGGTTCAGGCTGGACATCAGGAGACATTACAGTCAGGGCTGCCAGGCTCTGGAATAGGCTCCCAAGGGGGGTGGCACTCTCTCCTACCTTGGGGGTCTTGAAGAGGAGGCGGGACAGATATTTGGCTGGGGTGATATGATCCCAACACCCATTCTTGCCCAGGGGGTCATACCCGATGATTTGTTTGGGTCCCTAAGTACTATGATACTGTGATCTAGTTCTCTGTTCAGTTCCCCAGCTCTCTGATTGCTTCCCCCAGCTCTTCCCACTCTTCCTGCTGAAACTACAGTGGCAGCCTGCTGAAACATGGTGCGCAGATCTGGGGGCCTGAGCCCCCCGGTAAAAGCTTGGGAAATTATCAGAGAGCTGGGGGATTGAATTGGAAGCTGGGGGAATGTTCAGGTCCCTGAATGTTCCTCCAGTTCCCTGTTGGATTCCCCAGGTCCCTGATCTTTTCCCCAGCTCTCCATGGGGGGCGTGGACCCTGGATGATGCGGGATGACAGCAGGCTGCTGCTGTCTGCTGGAACCTTGCTGAAACCCTGGATGAAGATCTGGGGGCCTACACCCCCCAGGAGGGCTACGGGGCTATGCCAGACCCCTCTCAGGGGGTGCAGACACCTGGATCTGTGAGTGGGATGACAGCAAGCTGCCAATGCCAGCTGGAGCCAGAGCCAGCACTGGGTTCTTCCCAGTGCAGCTCATGCTGAGCTCCAGGCAGTCTGCCCAGCACTCTGAGTGGGCTGAGCTAGGAAGAACCCAGTGCTGGTCCCAGCTGGCAGCAGCAGCATGCTGTCATCCTGTGTGAAGATCCAGGGGCCTGTACCCCCCAGGGAACAGTCTAGCGCAGCCACACAGGCCTACTGGGGTGTTCAGGCTCCCAGATCTGCATGTGGGATGACAGCATGCTGCTGCTGCCGGCAAGTGATAAGAGTTTTGCTTTGAACAGTTTTGAGGTGCAGTCTCCCCAAAACCTATCTCCTTGAAGCTTGGCAGGCTTCATGCCCTCAGAAGGGGCTACAATCCCTGCAATTTTCATCCCAATCAGGCAAGATGTGACAAAGTTATAAGGTATTTCCATGATTCCACAATATAGCCTATGGGTGACTTGTAGAAACAGCAAAACAGTTTCAACAAAACAAAATGGAACTGTGCTTCAAAACAAAATGAAATGATGAAGTATAACACCATCCCTTTGAAATGCTGAAACAGAAGTCAAAATTAAATGGTGCTGTTTCGCACAGACCTACAAATTACAGTGCTGTTGGATATAGTCCATTCAGGCACAGGTACTATCTAGTGGTAAAGTAAATTACTGCACTTAAACGCATGTGTAGACAATGATGTTGGGATTAGTTTACTCTGGCTCAAATTGCACTAGAGTTTATTCAGTTGTAACTGCACATGTAGATGTGCCCTCTGGATGCGTTCAGATGAGCACAGCCATACAGTATGTAGTGCTGCAAATACATCTGCAGCACACATACGGCAAAGTCAAGTGATCTCTGAGCTACAAGGGCATGCTGCCCATGCATGCACTGCTCATTTTTTTTTTACCATGGGTTTTTTTGATCTCTGGGGTAAAAAAAACCAAACAAAACTGTGGGAAAAAAAGGGAGTAGTGCACACATAGGGAGATCACGCCACTGAAAAGTGGACCTGGGCTGCCTGGAGCTGTGCTGCAGCTGCCAGCAAAGCTTCATCCAGCAGGATCACCACTGCTGCAACCCCAGGAGGCCCGCAGAATCCCAGGTAAAGCTGCTGGGGCCAGCACGGTGCCCCCCAGCTAACTTGCCACTTGAGGGGTAACTTGCCACCCTCCACTCTGAGGTTCTGATAAGCTACCATCTAGCACTGAAGTTATCGACAAGCAACAGATTGAACAGCAAAGAATCATGCATGCAGCTATTAACATTCCCCAGCATTTAACACATCCAACATTCATGAATTCTGCAAAGAAATTGGTGGAGCTCCCTAAGGCAGTTTAGACTTTTAAGTGATTGTGATTATATTAATCATAAAAGACCTGGGTTTGGACTAAGCTTGGCAGACTTTTAAAATGATTTTACAGGCTGATCTATATTTAAACATTGGCTTTCAGTTGTCCTGTACCAGCATAATTCAAACTGTGACTTTAAAGTCTCATTGTACATTAGGACAATTGTGTAATGAGCAATCTGGGGGACACACATGATGGTGACACTATGCTACCATTCAATCAGTAACAGCACCATTGTCAGCTACACCCTACTGAGATCTAGAAATGCTAGCAATGTAGGCATTGCCTTAGGCATTCTTCTTGGGTCTCGCCAGCAATTTATACTATCTCATATCATCTAATGCAAAGGGTAGTTTTGCCATATCCATATTCTCTCATTCAGGCATTCTGCTAATGGAAAAGAAAAACTTGGATGATACATGTTCCCTTGTGAGTTGCACAATAAGTAGGATTCACGGTTGTTATAAGTTTTCAGATAGCTTAAGAAGGTTGTGGTACCTTGCCTGGAAAGAAAAAGCATCACTAGCATGCATCTCTGGACTGGCATTGTGAACAGATAAATGGAAACATACAAGTAAAGCTGGTTAATAATTTTCTGATGCAACTTTACTTTTTTTAAGCACAAAACTGGATTTTTGACAAGACAACCATTTTTTTAGAAATGTTTCTTTGAACATTTTTTATTTGTTTCTTAGTCCAAAATCCAATTATCCTCAAACTGAAACTCCAGAGCCAAAAAAAATCCCAATCAAAAAAAATTGAGTTTTTGAACCTAAGTTTTTGGGATTTTCCTATTTTTTGCACAGCTCTAATATTAAGATCACATTCCATTCCAGAGGTTAGGGTCCTTTCTGACTGTGGCACTGAAATCACCTCGAAGAATAAGTCTGGTCTCCTTCCAGAGAGGGAGATGTCCACATATAACATCAACCCAGTTCACAGACAGCTGGTTCAAAAGAGTGCCTGATTTTCCAGATACAATTTTAAACTATTCCATGCAGCTTTAAACCAGTTTAACAGTCTTGTGTTTCTGTCCACTTCAGGTTAAACTACATTTAAACTGGTCTGTATAAATAAGAGTGGACACATCTACACAACATCCTATGTCGCTGTGGTGACATGGTATATTGCTATACAACATGCTATGGCAATGTAATGTTCAGGTGAATCTACACGTGACCAGCAGCTATTTTGCGGTAGAAGCATGCTCCCATTTTATCATGCCACTACTGCGAGGTAGCGGCTAAAACTAACTGTATACCACATACACGGTGCAGTACAGGAAGTTATTGCACTGTGCTTTAGGACTTCCAAAAGCAAGTCCTTAAGCACAGCACAGTAACAACTTCTCCATAGGGTGACATATAGATGTGCCCGAAGAATGTGTCCAGGAGTAGGTGGTGTTTGATTGATTGCCATTGACCTGTCAGTAAATTTTCAGTGTGTATACAGTAGAAGGAAGAATTTAAATTAGCTGATTCCCATTTGGTGAAACTCAAATCAAGGTAAATAGCAAAGTGTTCTTGGTCTAGATGCAGAAGTTGGACTGATTTAAACAAAACAGAAGTACCTGAAAATTAACTAAAAACAAGATAACACAATATTGGTTCTGTGAAAATGCACTGTCTGGGCACTTACACTGGGTGTGGTGCACATTTAATTATATTAGATATTAAACAGATTTTGTTTAAATTGTTCCTATTTCAGTGAGCAAACAAAACCTCTGATTCCTGGAGGCACTGCCAGATGAGAGTAGTTAACTTGTGAAAGTGGTGATTAGGCTAGAAAGGAAGTGTGTTCTTGCTGTAATACCTAGCATTTTAAATTTAGTTCAACTACTTATTACTAGAAATATAATGTAGGATAATAGCCTTCTACTATAAAACATAGGAACTACTCCAGACAACAACAAAAAGGACAAATATAGATAATGGAAGGATATAGTCTGGCAATTCATTCATGATGGATTTAGTGTAGCACAGGGACTCAAAGACTGAGAGAGAGGTAGCACTGCCTTGCCCGTTCCTGGAACAGAGAGGGTGAAATATTCAGTTATTAAGAGTGAGTGGATGGATCAGTCCTGACCTACCTGTATCGTAGCTGCTGTGTTTTCAGAACAGCCTAGGGAAATGGTGACAGCAGGGCAAAGAGCATCTCCTCAAGGCTGCGACTCATAATTTTAAACATTTGGAGGGAACATTACCAAGGCTGATATGTCTAAAATGTAACTTACCCTTCAAATTCTATTGGGCATATACAGACAGGACTAGCTAACATCATACTAAGTACATATACAGAGATAGATATGCACACAAAGGGTAAAGCACAAAATAATCGTTGGTTGCAAAATTGAACTGTCTAAAAACCCAGGTAATGCAAATATCAGATTAACGCAGGCAGTTCCACATGCCTGTTCAGGGTTTGTATATGACAAAATAAATGGTTGTTTATGATGCTACTCCTTAGCCAAAGTAAGAAGACACAGTATGTGCGGATGAAATTGGAAATAGTCCTAGGTGCCCTGTGGGGAACACAAGGATCCCACTAACTCCACAGGATGAGATCCCTGAACTGAGAGTGACACTGCAGAAAGGCAAGCAGCCTCCCATGGTTGCTATTTTTCATGCAGGGCAGGGGTCAGGCAAAGCCCTACTAGCCAGCCAGCGTGTGTGAACTTGTGCAGAGGTGGAAACAGGCTGCACAGGCAAAGAACCCCTGAAACTGGCAAAGACTGCAAGTGAGGAATTGGGGGCTGAAATGTGAAAGATAATCTCTAGGGTAATATGTTAAGATTTCTCAGACTCCCTTGCAAAAGTGTCCTCCCAGAGCAGTGCTTCTGAAGTTTTTTTACACTCAAGGCACACCCCTTCTCAGACTCAATGCACCTCTCCACAACTTTTGTAAATTAAGTGGCACCCCATTGCAAAAACTAATTTATTACCATGCTTACCTCCTTGCAGAGGGGCCAGACAGCAGGGGTTAGGGATCATCTACGCATGGAGAGCCTGAGCCTACCTTATCTAGTTATCTCCTCACACTCATCAGCAGCTTTCAAAGGATCCCATGGCACCTAGTGTGCCCTGGCACCCTGGTTGAGAATCATTGTCCTAAAGCTTCGAGCAAAGCAAGGTGTAAAACAGCCCCAAATCCGTTGGTACTTGATACGTATAGCACCCAAGGTTCCAAGTGCAGTTTGCAAAGGAAAACCTGCCTGTCCCTAGCTGATGGTATCCCATTATAAAGATGGACTCTTACTTAGTAGATACCTATGGGACTGAATCATGGACCTTTCAGATCTTGAGACATAACAACTATAGCTGGCACTACAGAGACAGGGCTACAACTTCTGTGAATCAGCACGGGGGTGGGGAGGGGAAGAGGAGAGGTTATGAATACATATTTCCCAGTGGGTTTCTTCAGTACCAGATCATGGATGGTCAATACTGAGAACAGGACTCAGTGAATCAGACCCCAGATGAAACATGGGCTCCCACTCTGGGTAGGTCATATCTGCCACTGACACACATGTGAGGTGCTTGGCTTTAAAATTTCCCATATGCTGGAATCCCCTGGTTAACTTATCAGGCAAAAATTGACTGTAGTATTCTTTGCCTGCTGGTACTCACATTATTATTAGGCTATGAGATGCACATCCTTTAAAGGACAGACAGAGGACAAGGCCAATTAGAGACTGATGTACAGCATTTATACCATTCTTCGTCTCTTTGGGTGGGTCTACACATTGCCATATGTCAATGTTGCTACAGCGCTGTGCTTTAATACTTCCTTTTGGAAGTACTAAAGCATGGCGCAGTATGGGTGGTTACTGTGCCTGTGCATGGTGCACAATTAGATTTTACTGCTATGTTGCCGTAGTGGCACGCTATACCAGGGGAGTATGCCACTGTGGCGATGTTGCTGCTAATCATATGTAGACCCACGTGATCGCTACCTTACCATAGCAGTCCGTATGGTGACATAGCACATCACACTGGCACTGTAGGGTGATGTGTAGACACGCCCTCTGTGTATTACTATGGATAGCACAACTTTTAAAATTCAACTGTGGTACACAAACCACTGCCATTATGTATATTAAGAAAGGATTAAATATAGCACATTCAGTTTTTATCCGTTTTCTTTCAATGCTGGTGTCATTTTGCTTCCCTCTTCCCCTCTCTTAAGGATTAATGGAATAACCTTTCTACTTTCACATGGAACAGAACAGTTTGTTTGAAATTAGCACTGTTCAGAGTTCTGCCTGACTCATTTTAATTTGATGGAAAAATGGACAGTAGATGTCTGCAGGGGTTTTATTATTATTATTATTATTCTTTTCTAAGTATGAGGAGAGAATAGATTTTAGGGCACTGTTCAAGTCAGTTCACAGAGCTTTCCTAACAAATGTGTGTCACTCACAAATGCAGCAGATGATGACTTCTTGATTTCAATTGCATTTTCAGAGGGCTAGTAAAATGACCTATGGCCTTATTACAGTCAGGTCTGGTGAGATGGGAAAGAGTAATTATAGTGTAATAAAGCATATGCAGACTCTATTTAAATGGCAGAATTTGCATTTAAATAGAAGTTTCTAAATGAAAACATGTAAGAACTTGATAGGTGCAATATTTGGTATACAGCTTAAGCCAGCAATCAGAAACTGCACTTATTGGTATGGCACGTTGTTTCTTTTGTTGACAGGTGTGTGGCATATTGGTTCATGAAAAATTAAGACTCAGTTTCAAGGTACATAGCTTGCTAAAACCTGTGTGTCTGGATACTTCGCAGTTTTTGACCCACTGCCTAGTTAGCATGCTAAATATTTGTCTAGTACAGCATTTCCCAACCAGTATGATGCAGCACACTTATGTGCCATCAGGCAAGTCCAGGTACGCCACGGCATTTTGGCCTGGTGCCACATCCCTGCCTGGCTGGAGGCATGCCCCACCACCTGCTGCTGCTGCAGACACCGACAGATGGGGAGCATGTCTCTAGCCCCAGATGCTGGCTAGCTGGTGTGCACCAACCCTCATCAGCTTCTTGGCTGGCCGTGCGCCAGCCCCTGCTCGGTTGGTGTCCAGCTGGCCGTGCACCAGCCCCTTCCCCCACTCTGTGTCTGGTGTGCCATATTGTTTTTTTATTTAGGTAAGTGTGCTATGGGGCAAAAAAAAAGTTGGGAAACACTTGTCTAGCACCATACAGAAATCAAGAATAGTGATATTACTGATGGGACACATCTTTATTTCACCATAGACTATGTGTTGGAACCAAAACCAAGGCATATTTTAATTTAGCAAAAATGGGCAACTTTGCAGTGAATGATAAAAAGCATAAAAACTGTAATTTATGCAAGATTAGACCATCCTAACTTATAAGAAAATGCTCATATCCCTTATTTTTAAAAAGTCAGTTTCCCACACTGAAAATTAAAACCAAAATTGGAACAAACTTGTCTAAGCACTTTGGCATGGTTTTAAATCCACTTGTGTATCTTGAATGAGAGAGAATGGCTGAAATATTATGGTATTCATAATTAAACTTGGAGAAGAATATGAAAAGGGAACACAGTGCTAGTAGACAAGGACTCTTTTGAAAACTAAAGGGTGGGAAAGTAAGCCATGGAAATGCAGCATTGAAAAGAATACCAAAGGCCTTATTCTTTATTCATTTCCACCAGCATTAGACAGATACATGAAGCTGGTACAAGTGAAGGCAGTTAGGCTGAGAGACTCAGGGGGAAAAGAGTACTAGAAGAGAAAGATGCACTGTAATATATCCACTTTGGATATAGGCCATCCACTTGACCCAGGCGAGGATGATTTCCTGGCCCTAGTCCACAATACAGTCTTTTCTGTAGCTGGACATATCAGCGCAGTCACAACGATATGAAACTGGTATGGGGGGGGGAATCCAATTGCATGTGCTTAACCTAAAGATGAAAAAAAAATTGCAAATATGAACACATTTTGCAAACACTGAAAACTACAAAAACAGAGTGGAAAAAAAAAGAAATGTACAGGGTTCATCTAATATTAATCAAGCCAAAAATAGGGAAGCAAGTAATATGCTTAACAGGCAGGGTGCATCTACACATGCATATTAATGTAACACAGTAAACTCGGGCATTTATCACGCTGCAGTATATTGCTCCCACATGCCGTGTTTAAACATGCAACCAGGAATGCAGCACATTGAGCAGGGTCAGAGCAGCCCTGGCTGGCAGCGGATCTGGTGGGACAGCCTGCCAGGCCAGGGCTGCACTAATTCAGTTCAAAATGATGTGGAGGGGCTGGCTAGGTCATGAAGGTACTCCAGTGCAGGGCTAGCCAGCAGGCAACCCCTGCACTGAAGCACCCTCATGTGCCAGCCAGCCAAGTTAGTATCTACATGTGTGCTGCTGTGCAAGAAAAATATCTGCAGCAGGGCAGGACTTGTTTACTGTGGAGTAGATTAATTAGCTCTGCAGTAAATAAGTCTCATAGGCTAGGGACAGACATTACACCTAAACCAGGTTAAGTGATCAGAAACTGGTTTAAACCTGTAACAGAACAGATGTTCAGTGCAAATAAACCAGTCTGAAAATGGTTGAAAGCTGTTTGATATAAACCTGGTTCAATGTAGTATCAGACTTAACTGATTTGCCTCAAACTGGTTTATGCAGTGTCTGTCCCAGATCCCTTGCTGGTTTCAGTTAAATCAGAGTCCCCCAGAATCCCATCATGCTCTCTAAGCTGGGTGGGGCTCTCTGCTCCACAGCAGGGCTGGCCCCTCCCCGCTGTTCCCTGGCTGGAGCTTGGCACAGACTTGCAGGCACAGCAGGGCCTGCTGGCTTTCTTGTACCCCACTTTCACACACCCCACCTCCCCACCACTTGCTGCTTAAGCAGAGAGCCCTTCCTCCTCTCTGCCACAGCATGGACCATAACCAGCATGTAGTATGCTAGCTAACACAGACAAGTGTCTGTGTCTGTGTCCCTCTCTGATTTCATTGGGATAGGCAGACAGAACAGTCAGACTTAGGGCTTTTGGAGTTCATCAACAGGTAAACTGGTAAGCTGTTTAAGAAGTCTGAAATAATGTGGAGAGAGGCTATTTTGCTAATAGGGTGATAAAGACTATCAGCCCCTCCCTCCCCCACCCCACAGCTGGCTTGCTTGCCTTTCAGTTTGCCGCAGACAGTATGATGAAGCCGGGAGGGAGATTGAAAAGCTCTGTATCATCAACAGATGCATTCAGTGCAACCCCTCCTCGCCCCTTGCCTCACAGTGCTAGCGTGCTAGCCTGGAGCATCCCCACTGCTTGAGCAGCAAGCCAAAAGCCTGTGATCATGCAGGCAGACCTCCCTAATGAAAGAGTCCTTCCAGGGCCTGGCCACGCCCCCCTCAGTTCAGCTCCCTGCAGAAGGGAAGGGAGGGCTGCTCTAGCACCCCCATCTTCTAGGTTGAGCCACTGCAGGTATGTGTCTGAATTTGCTTGGTCCAGAGAGAATGTCAGTCCAGTTTCAAACCAGTTCAGTCTAGCCAGGTTAGACTAACCTGCAAAGATTGAATCAATTCAGGCTGAGTATTTTTGAATGTCTGTCCTTAGCCATATAGATGTGCCTGCAGAAAATGAACACAATGGGTTATGTTGCAAGTTGAAATATCCAGCCTATTTCTAGAGCTGCAAGATTATTGAGTAAATTGGAGATGTGCCTTCCAGACAATTACAAAATACCCTCTTTTAGTCGATTCCTTATCTGATCAAATATTCTAGCAAAATTCAAGCTGCCTGCCCAACAATTACATCAACAGTGATCAGTCAGTCTATTCCCTGAACAGTGCATTCTGTCAAATTGCATTACTTTGTTGTGCATCAAATCATATTAGGTGATGCTGTCCATCTTTGGCAGATAAATTAATGGAGGGATAACATAGCTTCATGTTATTTTTAGGATTTACAGAGTTTTTTTAAAAAAGAAATACAGCTACTATTAACTCTCAGTGAACAGAAACTGAAAATGTCTGTAGGTGCAAAATGTTTATTTTATATATATATATATATATATATATATATATATAAAAATATAAGTGAGAGGAATTTTTTCAGGCCTCATCATACATTATACTTACAGAGTCATATCCAAGAGGGGATACAAAGGGTAAAAAGGTATAAAATATTTCTACTTAGGGGAGTGTCAAATGCAGACCACAGTGATAGCATATGGTATATTTTCCAGTGCCAGTCCATAGCTTAACAAGGGAAGAGCACTGGACCCATAGATTTACTAATTATAAGGCCATAAGGGACCAAGTTTGATTTTCAGTACAACATGGCCATAGTACTTCCTCGAACTAATTTTTTTGAGTTAAAGCACATATTTAAAACAAACAAACATTCCAACATGATTTGAAAAATATCAAGTGACAGAGTAACATGGATCTACCACAATATTTGGTAAAGGTGTTGCAGTAGTTACTCTTACTTCTAAAAACAAAAACCAAAACCCACCACCTTATTTCTAGTCTGAGTTTGTCCACCTTAAGCTTGGAGCCATAAGGTAGTTCTCTTTCCTATGCAGGAACTTACAGACCCAGATCAAGTCACCCATTACGTTCTTTTTAAAAAGTAAAATGGGCTAAGCTGCTGGGGTCTTTCATGATGTGGTAGGTTTTCCAATCCTGGGTTTTTTTCTGTATCCTCTCCAGTTCATTAACATGTATCTTGATATGTGGATCTCAGACAGCAGTGGAGTTTTCCCCATAAGGACTGATCTCATAGCAAGTTATTATGGCTATCACATACAAAAGACCACGCTGGTAAGAGAATTCCCCAGATTAGTCAAGCAGAGAGTACTCCAGCTATATAAGAAAGAAACAACTCTGGTCCAGAGACTTTAATGCTTCCCTGCAATTTGGCCAGAGGCACTCACTGAAGCCAGAGAGAATTACTTGCATCCCACACTGGAATTAGAGGCCCCTAAAGAGGGCAGGGCCAGAGAAATAGAGGAGGACCATCCCATCACTTCCAGGAGATGATCTAGTTCTGTGTCTGCTCTCCATATATAGCTGATACCAGAAGAAGAACCTGAAAGGAACCCCAGAAGGACTTTATGGAATAACTTGTTTAAAGAAGGACTTTATTTTTAATTTCCAGCAGCTACAGGTTGGCTTTGCCTTGATGTCAGGCCAGATAAATGCCCCTAACACCAATGGCATGCTGTGGGACTCAGAAATACTGCAAATATCCTGCAATATTTTTCTGCACCATTTCTGCAGGGACCTGGTGCATTCAGAAAGACAAATGGGTTCATGTAATGTGCCTTTTACACGGTGCATGGTATATGCCCAGTGTGCCTCATTACCCCTGGGCAGGAGAAAGCAACTGTCTTTATCTACTGATCTTCCACTTTGTCTGCATTCAGGATCTGATTTCAGATGTGCATAGCAAATGAGAAAAAATAAATAAGTAGCAGATGCACAAATCCTTTATGAGATGCATAATTAATGGAGTGAGAGAATGCATGGTATTGAGACAGACAGGGGGCATCAGCCACTAGATATTTGGAAGTGTTTTTTAGCGACAAAAAGATGGTAGCATGCTAGTTTTCACAATCTTGGTGTCAGTCTGTAAAAATATAAATCTTTGTAGTAATTATTTTATAACATAGCTGGTGGCTTAGTAAGTGCCCATACATGGCAAAGAGAGAGAGAGAGTATCATATTTTACCTACAATAAGGTCATTATTTTTCCTAAAATTACAAGGAATGTAAAGTAAACCTAGCAAAAATGATTAGGAATTGCTCTTGTGGGGAGTTGTTATACAGTTTCTAATGGTGTAAAGGTGTGTTAATTACTTCTATTTAATAGCAAGAAGCACCTGTTTACCTATTATCTGGAGAAAATAAAAAGCCAAATAATTCTTCCCCATCCCCAGTGTGCACATGTGTGTGCATGCATGTGTATGCATGCACACCCTCCCACATTTGTCAGGGCATTATATGGTAAAAACAACACATTTAACTTTTAACTCTATTGATACTATCAGCAGCTTTCCCATGCTCTGGTAGATTTGTTTTCCTAAGCTTCACACTGAGTATTTCTTCCAGTCTGATAGCTCATTCCTAGTCTGAAAATGTTTTCTTTGACAAGATCTGGATCCCTCCAAGAGATTAGAGTGATTTAAGTTAAGAGAGGCTTGTGCTTTGCTTCCCTTCAGATACAGAGATGCAAATGCAAAGGAGCTTTAAAGGTCTTTGTCCAAATCAGCTTTTTTCCTTCCACCTGTTCTAGGAGAATCAGTCATGTCGTTGCAAATCCCACTTCCATTAACCTTTCGAGTACTGCTGACATTCTTGTACAGTAGGTCTCCAGCACCATATGTCAAGAACTGGCTGACATATCCTTTAAAAGTCTCTCTTGCTATATCCTGACTATTTCACTTAGTTCGCAGGTCAGGTGATTGAGAATATTAAACTGAAGGCCAATTTAGATTTTAAATTAATTCCCAGACTGAAATGATTGCTTTCTTTCCTGCTAACCCTGTTGAGTTCTCAATGGCTAAAGGTTAAGGAGTGAAAGTAATTTTTGTAAAGGTAATAATAATGTAAAACTGAAGTAAGATCTGGAAAATTACCCGTATTAAGTATGTATAGGAACAGAGGATGAAAAAGAAGGATAAGGCTTTACCTTTCTTGTTTATTTAAAAGCTGAAGAAATGACAAAGAGTAATTTGTCAGGGGAGTATTGCCACGCTACAACTATTATTTATGGTAGTACCCACACTTAAGGACCCATGCTGCTCCACATACTTCATCATCTACAGAAAAGTCCTCCGCAAGTCTGTGGTTATATTGTATTTGCTCAAGTCCAGCCATAAATGAGAATAACTCAAGCCACTGGCATGAGTAAGAATGCAGCTATGTTGGCCACCACTGAATATATTTTGAGCATAAAGTAAAACTAAGTATTAGTTGCCATCCACAGATTCAAACAAACAAAATTTGGCTTGCCATGTACACATTCAACTCATGCACTCAAATCTCTCTCAAGTTACATTTATATTGCAGTCACACCAATGAAAGCAGTTTAGTGTAGACATATTCAAAGATAGTTGAACAGTAACCAGCTTGGGTATTAGTAGCAGTCTAGCCATGGCAATGCAGAGTTCAGCCCAGACTTCAAACCTGACCCCAAAGCAAACAGAGCTGACACATGAGCAGGAATAATGTTCAGTAACTCCTGTTACGTAAGATCATAAGTGTGAGGTAGTATGCCTGACTGTAGTTTTATAAAGGTATATCTTATCTGTCACTTTTGAAATGAAGTTACAAATCGATAATATGATTATTTATTTCTCTGATTTATTTTAGTGGTTATCCCAACTCTCACCTGCCACATCTTGATGGAAATATATTTTTCTTCTTTTATCAGGAGGGATCGACTTAAACACCACTAGATTTTTAACCGGAATATGTTGATTTATTTTCCAATACGGAAGCTTTAGAACCTTCTTCAAAAGACTGCAAATACTACCTGGTCTATTATAAAAAAAACCTCCCAGTGATCAATTATTTTCTCTGTTAATTGTCTTTTATTAATTGTAATTAAACAGCATAAATTATCATGTCTTAAATGGTTCAGACTTTTCTCTTCCACTTCTTTCCAGATAGTTTCTCTGGACTGAGGTGAGAACAGTGTCCCATATAAAAAGAAATCAGAATCAACAACCCAACAAGAGGAAAAATAATATGCTGTAACTTTGCATACCCTTCACTTAGGGATACACATCTCAAGGAATAAAAGTCTTTCTGATCACCGCCAATCTTAGGATATCAAAATTCCCCTCTTTTTTTTTTAATCAGTAGGTTTAATATATTCACTTTCACTTTTAGTTCTTTGATTTTTTGCTCAATATAAAACTTAAGAGAAAGATTTTATTTGGATATGCCAATCTCCTGTGTTTTCCTGTGTTTCTCTGAGTTTTTTTTTCTTTTATTTCTTGCTTATATTGACAAGTCCTCAAAACGGAATCAATCTCTGCTAGTAGAAATTCTTAATCTGTCACCCAACAGCTGTTTGACTCCCTGTTGCTCCAGCCATCACAGTTCTTCACCACTTCCCCACTCTCTGCCACATCACTCACCTCTCTTTCATCTGGGTCTCTCTTTGTCCCTGCCCCTCTCTCTGGCCGTCCTAACTTTATAGTGCAGTAACTCCAGAAGCGCGGCTCTTGGCAAGATCTCTTTTCTTTCACTGGGTCCTGCTCGCTCCCAGTTAGTATTGGGATCATCTTCTTCTCTTCTTCACAAGAAGTCTCACTGGATATCATTGGGACTTACGTTCCTAACTCGCTTATGTTCAGATTTTAGGAAGTTAGGCATCTAATTGCTTGTGAAAATCCTACTTAGTGTTTTTATACTACTGGGATGTTGGTGGCCAGATCGAGTAATGAGAGCTGAAGTTCTGAACCAGAGTCACACAGCTAGGGGAGAAGCCAGGACCAGAAAGCCTGGATTCAAGAGCAGATGCCAAGAAGCCAGGCAGTGAGCTCTCTGAGCCCACAGACCATTGCCCCAGAGTGGGGTTGGAAAAGGCCTGATAAACTTTGGGTAAAAAAGCTGCAGACAGACATTGCACAGACTTTCTGAGAGGAGTCTTCTGTACCAACCCCAGATAGCTCCTGGGACATTATACAGGCTCAAACCCAGCAGCAGCATAAGGAGAATCAGACACTAGCCGAGGGAAAGGGGAAGGGAACAGAGGACTTCCAGGAGCCTTGTGCTCGATTAGTCACAAATGTTCAAAGTTCCTCCTTTCAGCAGTAGGGGGTAAGGGCATTCCCATTTAATGAACTCATTGCTAGTTCAGTCATAGCACAGTCAGCCACGTAAGTCAAGGGACACAGCACAAACTAGAGGTGGCACTGATGCACGGAAGCCCAGAACTTTCACTGCTCTCGATTAAACTTATCTGACAGAGGCATCTTTGGCTCACAGATTAATTGATGTGGGCATGTAAAGTAGGGTACTAAGCCTGTAGGGAAGTGGTGGCCTGCCTGCAGTACACATTCCACAAGTGTGTGACAGACTGGGGAGAAGACAGGCAGCAGAATGGCAGATAGGGCAGGGAGCAGAAAACAGAGCAGCAGATTCGGGAGGGAACATAGAGCAGGAAGTAGGAAGTAAAGCAGCAGAACAGGGAGGGAGCACAGGACAAAGTAGAAAGCAGGGCAGCTGATTAGGCAGAGGACGGTGATCAGAGTAGCACTGAGGGAGGGTATGGGGCTAGTTTGGGGCATGCCTGTCAAAAAGGTTGGACTCCACTGCTCTAGGGCAATGTTCAGGTCCTGTATTAGCTGCCTAAGCACAAAGGCTGCCTATAGACATGCTCTGATACATTCTAATTAGAGCCCTCTAGCATCACCTCAGTGTCACGTGTATTAACCCCCCTGTGTTTCAAAATGACCACAAAGGCACTTTAACTAAACCTTGTCAAATGAGCTTTAGTTAAAGCACCCTCACAGCCAGTTTGAGATGTAGGGTGGGCCGTTTTAATTAGAGCGGCTGTCCGGGAACCACTCTAATTAAAATGCCCCCTCACCACTGAGCATCTATATAGGCAGCCATAGGTTGTACAGTCATGCTGTTAGGTCACTCACTGAAGCTGTGTCAAGGGTACAGCTAATCTTGACAGGAGCCCTAGCAATGTTGGGTCAGACTGTTAAAATGGTTATGCTACTAGGATACAGGCAATCCTGCACAATGATGAGAGCTGAGGTGTGGAACTCACACAGCCAGGAGACAAGCCAAGCACTCTGATTCAAGTATCATGAACCCCAGGAGGGGCTGACATAAGTACTCTGTTGCCCCACTCAGTCAATCAGGAGGCATACAGGCGGATGTACCCTAGCTGGCCAATCATCTCTGCTTCCAGCAGTCCCTTCAGTTTCTGATAAAGCAAGCTGCTGCTTATAAAAGCTTATACATCCAATTCAGTTAGTTTAAGGTGCGAATCTAACCTGCTTTCTGCCCAACTTCGGACTAGCACATCTAACTACCTTTCCCCTTTGTGAAAGGAAAGCAAAATTTATTTAAATCTAAATATGAGCAGGAGCAAAAGCTGTTTTCATAGCCTCTGTTTCCAGTGGCATTTACCTTAAGAACCTGTCCTGTAGAAAGACACACTCGGGAACTTGATTATTGTTGCTAATGACACTAGAAGACAGCACCTTTCTGCATTGTTTCTTGGCATTTGCAAGTTGTTTTTTGCAACTGTATGGCCAGCATTGGACATAATGCCAATTAAACTAAAATAAATCAGGATCTGTCTAGTGGATTTGATTTAGAATGGTAGTTTCTGAACGGCAGTGGCATCTCTAGGAAGGTGATTTTTATTTGCTCATGTCTTGAAGGGCTTGTTATGATCTATGATTTGTAACCTCACTAGAAGCATAGTGGGAAACAATGGGTCAGACATAATGCTGAAGGTAAATGTAAATATTATGTATGATCTTCTTCTAAGTAACATTGGATTCCTGATTAGTGTGGCACACAATAATAATATTACCATGAATTCATACTCCTCATTTATGTCTGTGTAAGTAATCGAGCTTTACGATTTTTACCTTTATTCTCCTCTTTCCACCCAAATATTTCTATTGCAGTTGCAAGCAAAGAATGAAATCAAAATACAATATAAAGGATACCGAGAAAAATAGATACAAGGAAAGTTGGTCAAATAGGTCAAAACAGTGTAGAAAAGGCTGCAAATTACAATTGTAAAACAAGCATTGAAGGTTAAGGGAAAATGGTTTGAAAGGCAGTAAATTCCTGCTCCCAGGGTTATTTCTGTTTTTCTTTTCCTTTTTTCCAGTGACTGTCTAATATAAAATGCATGAACACTGCTGAAAGCAGGGACCAGAACCCAGGACTCTGGCTTATCAGGGGAGTGCTATAACTGCCAAGCTATTGAAGCAAGTTCCCTTTTCTTTTTTTTTCTATCTGACCACATGAGTCTTGCATTTTTGTCTGCCTAGTGGCTCAGGTCAGAGGAGAAATGGAAAGTGTTCCCCACCCTTCTTACTGTTTTATAGCCTGGTGATCAGAGCACTCCTGGGAGCTAAGAGCTGTGGGCTTGAGTCTCTTCAAGCATAGGAAAGCTTATAACACGAGTCTTCCTTTCTGGGTGAGCACTCTAACCATTAGGCTATCACGGAATATGCAGCGATGAGTACCAGCACAAATCAACTAGATGCCATTCTGGGTGCTGTGGACAAATGTCTACCATGCAGCCCTGAGTCAGGTGCCCAAGACTGAAGGAACCAAAGGAGTTCAGGCACAACTTGGTGTTATGCATTTCCTATGGAGTAGGGGTACTTGCTCTGGGTGCCCTTCAGAGGTGTCCAACTCTTCTCATTCACTGCAGAAGAATTCATGTGCTTAATCTAGTCAAGTTGTCTTGCTCTCCTGAAGTAAAGCACCTTATCTGTAAGCCTACTGACACCTAAACAGAGGTGCTAACTGTTAGGGTTACACTATTTGGATTTTGGGGAGCACTGGACCTGCAGCTGAATAAAGGCTTGTAGCTGTGTCTCAGCAAAAGCTGCTGGTCACAAGGCTGAATGATATATTAAAAATAACCTTACAAATGCTTAGGCAAGCAGTTTCTTAACAATGTTGTAGTGTTGTAAGTTTACTGTGTAAGAACAAGATGCAGCCCACCAGCTATTATCAGGAGATAAAGCAGAAGCAAGACCTTGGAGATGAAGAAGGAGTCAGCAAGAAACCAGAAAGAACCAGCAAGTGACCGGAGCAAATGGAGGTCAAAGCCTTATGCATGCGCTCTTATCAGAGAGGCATGTAAATGAATGAAATGCATAGGTAATTCCATGCTAATGAAGTAAACAGTAAACAAAGGCAGAGCTTAAGATGGGAGGAGAAATGGGTGGAACAAAAGGAGGGATGAAGGTGAAGTGAATGTTAATGAGTATGAACCAAGGTATATAAAATGTGAAAAGAGCTAATGTTCAGTGCAGGTTCCCGGTTTGTTGGTTTTTTGGGACCTTTGTCTGAAGCTGTTTCCATTCTGAATAAAGCTGTTGCAAGCAAGGTTTGCTGGTGTTTGCTCCCTGCTTGCTCTGACTAATGAGTAACGGGATCTATGAGCAGTTGGATCGTTGTCTCCCTAGTTGCTGGGTGCCACATGGAATTGGGGTCTAACACTGACATAGCCTATCTGGCTTTGGACCTTGTGGCTTAGTTCACCTTTGTCTGTTAACACAGACAATAGAAGGTATCCACATAATTACCATATTAAGATCTCAGCTTAACACAAATCATTCTTTCCTATGGCTAGGCTGCACCAGATATTCATGCATCATTGTGGGAAAATTAGATTTTCTCTGAGTAATAAAAATAACCAGAACTTCTGCTAATAAAAACAACTGGCTTGTTCTAAGTATAATTGACCATGGATACCAAGGACCATATGACAGTTAGAAACGTTATTTTATGCAAAATCATGTTAGATGTCATTTCAAACAGAAACACACATTTTAATGTTTGCTAGTTCCACCTTACTCTAAAGGGTTTCAAGAGCCTGAAGTATTTGTAAACTCTTCCCAAGTTAATTTTTTTTCAGACATTCCCATTCTACTCAAATTTCCTGGAGTAAGGTATAAAAAGTTCAATATTAAGTATTGACATTGTTAGCTCAGATTACTTCTCTTTCACATTGCCATCCATTGACTAATACCCAAATTTTCTAGTATTACAGGGATCAGCATGTCTAGCCTAGAAGTATATGTAAGCCTTCCTTTTATGCTTAGTTTCATTTACCTCACAACATAGCTCAATGCCAAAAAATGTATTTTGCATTGCTATTCTGAGAGTAATGTTATTTTAGGATTTTATAAAGAAGGGTTAGATCCCCAGCTGATACAAAGCAATTAAGTCCATTGACATCATTTGAACATATATTTTTAAACCAGCTGAAGATCTGGCCTTCATTTTACTTCATATGACAGACCTCAATTCAAAAAAGCAGTTAAGCATGTAAGCAACCCTACTGAAACCCCTAGACTGGACCAGAGTGGTCAGTCCCTTCCAGAAAAGAACAATAAGTGAGACAATTATTTCTCAGTCCCACTCTGATACAAATGTAACATCTACAGTACAAACTGATCATGCTCCATTTTTTACTACTTTGTCTGGTTTACATGCCTGCTTTTAATGGAATTTATCAGGTTAATCCTAATCTAATGAAGGGTATGATACATGTTTAGCAAATTGAAGAGGTAATTAATGAAGACCTTTTACTTAATAAACTCAGTGACATCTTACAGATTGAAATGGAACCCCCTCAGAGTGGCTGCCTTAGGCTACATGATTTCTGTCTGCTCAGATCTTAAAGGCTCTGGTTGTGTCCTTCCCCATGAAAATTTTGAAGCTGACCAGTGCACAGTGCTATGTAAGAATGAGGAAATGGTAGTGTTATTATTCCCCCACTTCCTCCTATTCTCAATACTTTTCTTTACGCATTGGCCCAGTGAGGAATGTCTGACAGCCGGATAAAGTGTAATCTCAAATAAGTACTCCTTATAATCAGAAGGAACAACATGTCTTACTCTAAGTGCCTGTACATTTTACTTAGGCAAAAAGGCTCCCATCGAGGAAAGGAAGTGAGCTGCACTGAAATCAACTTCACTGCTGCTAGTTTCACCTACGATAGAGTCCTATGGCAACTGCCTTTGGGCTTATGATATAAAAGAGGCACAGACAGGGCAAGTAGACCTCTTTCAGGGCACTGGCTGTGGCTGTGGCTTCCTGAACTGTGGGCGCATCTACACGAGACACTTACTGTGCAGTAGCCTAATAACACTGCACAGTAGCATGGCAATTAAAAACCATGATACTAGCGTATTGCACAGTGTTCTTAGGCCAATGCACAATAAATGTCACAAAATAACTGCACCAGCAATACTGTGCAATAGTGCTGGTTACTGTGCATTTAGTGAATACTTTATTAAGCCAGTACTAAGCTAAATGTGCAGAATCTAAGGTGCATGAATGAACGTGTAGATACATCCTGTAGTAACCTCTTTGTTGGGAGGGTGGGTATTTAGACTATCCTTAAGGCACACAACTGACTAAGGGTCATGGGAACGTAAAGGTTCTCTATAAAAAAACACTTTCTACCTTTCTGCACATAGATAGCATTCCTGAAACAAGGCCTGGGTTCTGGATTCACATGACTGAAGTAAGCAAACAGATAAGCCTCCAATCATTTTTTAAAGAAAGCAGTAACAGCAATGACAGTTTCATAGTTTCATAGTTTCATAGTAGCTAGAGTCGGAAGGGACCTAGGTAGATCATCTAGTCCGACCCCCTGCCTGAGCAGGAAAGAGC
>NW_017728912.1:30452856-30455081 GCF_001723895.1 Crocodylus porosus | reverse complement strand
GGCTGAACTGGTCCCTACTTAGGAAGACAGAGGCAAAGAAATCGTTAAATATGTTAGCTTTGTCATCTGGCGTGATGACTAAGTTGCCCACCTCCAATAACTGAGAAGGATGTGACAGTTGTGCCTCCTCAGGGCCACCTATTTGTGGTCCTACAACACCGATCAAGGGCCAACCACCCGCCTTCTCTCCTGCCATGCCTTGTTGTTATTCGCTTGATTAGAAGATCTTAATCAAACGGGAGGCTGCCTATTTTCTGTCTTGGTGCCTGAGGCACTATCTGCGGCTCCTTTCCTCCCCTTACACGGCAGCCCAAGCCTCGCAGATATCTCTGGTGTAGTTCAGATCTGTCCTACTCTCTGCGCTGCATGGACACTCTCTGGCTTATCACTCAGCCTGCACCCTCACCCTTCTAGCTCGTCTCACCACCTGCATCCCTACTGGTGCCCTCTAGCCTGTCCCACACTGCCCATTTTGGAATTTCTTGCCTGTGCCAGCTCAGGGCTCTTTGTTGCCCCCTTCCTTCGGGGCTCCTTACTGCCCCCTAACTCCGGGGCCTCTCACAGCCCTCTATCTCCGGGGCTTCTCTCTGCCCTCTAACTCCGGGGCTTCTCTCTCCCCCCCCCAACTCTGGGCTGGGGCCAACGCACCCCACACAATGCTGTGCCCTCACCGGCACCAGGAACCCCCACACTACTGTAGAGTCTCTATGAGGCCTCCTCTAACCCCTAATAGCCTCTCCCGGTCCTCCGGTCAAAACAATAAACACAAGAATACAAAGCCCCCTGGCTACAGCATAAAAGCTAGACCATCCTGGTCAAATATAAGAATCCATCCCTACCAGAGACAGCGAGCACACCAACCCCCATCAGAGACCAGGGGATGTTCCCACCATCAGAGTTCTCCCCTTTGTGCTGGCAGAGTTCCTCCTCCCTCGGCCGCCGGAGGGAAACTGCCCTCCTGGTCTCCTGCTTGGGCTTAAGAAGGGCTAAGCTCCACCCCTTCCTGTCTCTGTTTCCCTCGTTGACCTGGCAACCAACACCTGCGCAGTCCTGGTGACTGGCAGCTGAGCTTCCCCCTTCCCACCACAAGGGGTCTCTCCTGAGCCATTTCTGCTTTCAGTCACAGGGCACCTGAGAGCTCTGCGACACACCTCCCCGCCTTCAACTCCAGACTCACCGTGGCGATCTTCACCTTTGCGGGTGTTGCCTCCACCTGGGCTACTCTTTGGGCCTGTCTTCTGGCACCTGACAACCCGGATACAGGAGGCGGAGGTTTTCAGGCACCTCCTACTCGCCTTTTCCCCCAAGAGTGCACCACGTGGGATTTGTTGGGAGTTATCCACCACAGGTAGTCCCCCCACATTAGCCAGCCTTGGTAGGGTGCACCTAAGCCTGTAGGGCCCCAGACTCAATGTATTCTTTGGCCGGGAAGTTAGACGCTGTATCGTAGCTCTGGCAGGGAGGGGGCCTGTCTCTCTGAGGCTCCCTTCCTTTTTCTCTCTTCTGACAGGCCAGCCCTGACTGGAAAGGCCGGTACCTAGAGTGATCACCCTGCCTCTTAATAACAGGGTTAGTTTTCCCTGCCCCCCAACCTCTCTTGTTCTTTCTCGCCTGGGATCCTCCTGATTCCCCAGGCCCCTCTTCCTCCTCGTATTGCCTTGAGAAGAAGTCAGCATTTGTATTCAGGATCCCCGGGCAATATTTTATCACAAAACAGTACGGCTGTAGACTAAGGGCCCAGCTCATCAGTCTAGCATTGTCCGTTTTCCTATTTTGTAGCCAGCGTAAGGGTGCGTGATCAGTGATTAGTGTGAACCAATGTCCTAATAGATAGTACCGGAACGTTTTGATAGCCCATTTAATTGCTAAACACTCCTTTTCTATTGTGGCATAATTCCGTTCTGGTGGATGCAATTTCCTACTTATGTAGGCTATGGGGCGTTCTTCTTCTCCCTCTCTCTGCATCAACACCGCTCCAATAGCTACTTTTGAAGCATCGGTCTGTACTTGGAACAATTTATTAAGGTCCGGTGCATATAAAAGGGGTTGCAAGCACAGTGCGTCCTTCACTGCTCAGAAAGCTTCTTCCGCAGCCGGTGTCCATCTCACCTTGGTCGGAGTTTCTGCCTTTGTCATAGATTCACAGATTCATAGATGCTAGGGTCGGAAGGGACCTCAATGGATCATCGAGTCCGACCCCCTGCATAAGCAGGAAAGAGTGCTGG
>NW_017728912.1:30426069-30451791 GCF_001723895.1 Crocodylus porosus | reverse complement strand
TAACCTGGTCATAAAAAGAGACTAGATTGGTCAGGCACGATCTGCCTGCCACAAACCCATGCTGGTTTCCCCTCAGCATAACTTGCCCTGCCGGGCTCTCACAAATGTGAGCCTTGATAATTTTTTCAAAGACTTTGCCAAGGATGGAGGTGAGACTAACATCTCGGTCAAAGGTTCCACCACCTCCACAAAATGAGGTACATACCTCCTATAATAATTGGCTAACTCCAAAAAGGCTCTCACTTGCCTTTTAGTATGAGGAGCTTGATACCTCTGTAAGGCCTCCACCTTGCTCAGCAATGGTCTTACCCACCCGCTTCCTACTTGGAATCCCAGATATTGGGTTTCCTCTTTCCCTATTGTACATTTCTTCAGGTTGGCTGTCAACCTGGCCCTTCTCAAGTCCTGCACTACTGCTCTCAGTGCTATGAGGTGTTCTGCCCAGCTTGCGGTGTAGATTACAGTATCATCAATGTAAGCTCCAGCATAGCCCCTGTGTGGAGCCAAGACTCTGTCCATTAGATGTTGAAATGTAGCTGCAGCTCCATGTAATCTGAACGGCATATGTCAGAATTGGAAAAGACCCCAGGGGGTGGGGAATGCTGTCTTTTCTTGATCCTTAGGAGCCACTAGGATCTGCCAATACCCTTTTGTCAGGTCTAGGGTGGAGATATAGTGAGCTTGCCCGATGTTCTCTATCAGCTCGTCTCTTCTTGGCATTGGGTATGCATTGAACCTAACTACTGCATTCACCTTCTGGAAATCAATGCAGAGGCAAATTTTCCCATCGGGCTTAGGTACTGCCACAATAGGGCTCTGTCAATCACTGTGTGATTCGCATATAATGCCTCTCTCCAGCATCATTGTTATTTCCTTTTTTATTTGGCTCTGCAGTCATTGGGGAATCTGCCGCCAGTGCTCACAGACCACCTGGCCCAGAGGAGTTCTTATTTGATGCACCACACCCCGAGCTTCGCCAGGTGTTTTCCGGAATACATCTCCATACTCTTTGATTAGCTCAGTGGCCTGTCTTCTCTGCGCTTTTGATAATCATGGGGCCAGTTCCACATCCCCCAGTCCACTCTCCTCCAATGAGGGTCCCAATTCTAATTCCTCAGGATGGAAGGATAGGTACATGCATTCCTAGTCCTCCCACTTCTTTAGCATGTTAGTGTAGTATACTTCCTTCTTTTTCTGTTTATCTATTTGGTATACCTCGTAGTCTACGGGCCCTACTTGGGGTACCACTTCATAGGGTACTTGCCACAGCGCAAGCAGCTTACTTTCTCAGTCTGGCAATAGAACCAACACGTGATCTCCCACCTTGAATTTTCTTGTCCATGCGCCTCAGTTATAATATCTCATTTGACATTATTCCGCCTCCCTGAGATTTCCTAGAACCACACTTCAGGCTGCTTCCAGACATTCCCACAGATGTTTTACATATTGAATTAAGTTCTGGTCTTTACTCTGCTGTTCCTCCCAGCTTTCCTTAATCAGATCCAGGATCCCTCTTGGTTGGTGGCTGTATAATAATTCAAAGGGTGAAAACCCAGTCGAGGATTGTAGTGCCTCCCTTACCACAAACAACAACGGTGATATCATTTTATCCCACTCCTGAGGTCTCTTGACCATGAACTTCTTTAACATCTGCTTCAGCGTCTGATTGAAACATTCTACAAGCCCATCCAGTTGGGGGTGGTATACTGCCATTCTCAGGTGTTTAATTCCTAAGGCTTTGCTCACTCCCTCAAACACCCACAATGTGAAATTCGTTCCCTGATCCGTCAGCAGTTCTTTAGGGAGTCCAACGTGGGAAAATATCTTCACCAGCTCATTTGCCACTTTTGGGGCAGATACGCATCGGCACTGCTTCCGGATACCTTGTGGCATAATCTAGTAGCACTAATATATACTGGTTCCCGGTGCTACTTCAGGGGAGTGGCCCCATGATGTCCAGTGCCACCTGCTCAAAGGGAACCTCCACCAAAGGTATTGGAACTAAAGGAGCCTTTGGGGGTAGTCTTGGATTCACTGTTTGGCACACAGGACACGAAGCGCAATACTTCACCACTTCCTGTAACAGTCCTGGCCAAAAAAACCTTGCCCAAATACGGGCTTCGGTCTTGTCCCTGCCCAAATGTCCCCCCATAGGGAGCTCATAAGCCACCTTCAACAAAGCTTGCCGATAGCGCCGAGGGACCAGCAACTGTGCAACCTCCCCTCCTTCAGGCTTCCCCAACTCCACTCGGTACAGGAGGTCATTTCTGATCTCGAACCTTGGCATCGTGTTCATCAGCTCTGGCCGTACTATCTCTCCATTTTGTTGGGCCAGATTTTCTTGTAACGCCGGCTGAAAATCTGGCTCCCAACTTTGCTCCAACTGGAAATGCTCGTCTTCCCATAAGTGTGTGATGTCCACCTCTTGTTCATCCCTTTCTTTGGGAAGGCGTGGTTTGGTTGTCCCTACAAATACTTCTGCCTTCTCCCCTAGCCTCACATTGGCTATCTTTTCCAGCAATTCAGGCCAGTCACTGCCCAGCACCACTGGATAAGGCAAATGTTCAGCAACTCCAACCGGCATCTGACGGGTCTTCTTGCCTACTTGTAGGGTGGCCTTTACCCTGTTGATTTCAAGGGGGTCTCCACACCAACACTGCACTTTCACTTGATCGGCTACTCCCTTTTCTTTGGTTGGTACCACGTCCCTCCGCATCATAGTCTGTAATGAGCCTGAATCTAACATAGCCTGTACCTTTTTCTCATCAACTATCACGTCCACCGTTAGTGCGGGAAGCTCATTTCTTGCCTCAGTGTCGACTTGGGTCCCGTAGCCACACATCCCTACCCAGATCATTGGTCGCGGGAGGGCACCCCCGTTCGTGTTGGCTAACAGTGCTTTTCATCCTGTGGTATGATTCCGTAGGCTTAGTGTTGTTCGATAGAGCCGACTTTCAACTTGCCGTTGTGGCTCTGGGTCTGGCGTTGGTATCCGCTCCCGTTGCGCTCTCTTGATGGACCCAAGGGCTTGTTTCCTCATACGGACAAACCAGCTTCTTAGGGTGTGAATGGCTGTATGAAAGCTTCCCGGCCAATGCACCATTGTGACAATTGTGTCTCCTTGGGGCCGTCTAGTAGTGGTCCCGCAACACCGATCAAGGGCCAACCACCAGCCTTCTTGCTTGCCATGTCTTGTTGTTATTCGCTTGATTGGAAGATCTTAATAAAATGGGAGGCTGCCTATTTTCTGTTTCGGTGCCGGAGACATTATCTGCGGCTCCTTTCCTCTCCTTACACCGCAGCCCAAGCCACGCAGATGTATCTGGTGTTGTTCAGGTTTGTCTAACTCTCTGCACCGCACAGACACTCTCTGGCTTATCCCTCAGCCTGCACCCTCACCAGCGCCCTTCTAGCTTGTCTCACCACCCACGCCCCTACCGGTGCCCTCTAGCCTGTCCTGCACTGCCTGTTTCTGGATTTCTCGCCCATGCCAGCTCCGGGCTCCTCATTGCCTCCTTCAATTGGGGCTCTTCACTTCCCCCTTCAGTCGGGGCCCTCTAACTGCCCTCTAACTCCAGGGCCTCTCACTGCCCTCTAACTCCGGGGCTTCTCTCTGTCCTCGAACTCCGGGACTTCTATTTTCCCCCCAACTCTGGGCCGGGGCCAACGCACCCCACACAATGCTGCACCCTTGCCAGCGCCAGGAACCCCCCACACTACTGTAGAGTCCCTGTGAGGCCTCCTCTAACCCCTAATATCCTCTCCTGGTCCTCTGGTCAAAATAATAAACACAAGAATACAAAGCCCCCAGGCTACAACATAAAAGCTAGACCATCCTGGTCAAATATAAGAATCCATCCCTACCAGAGACAGCGAGCGCACCAACCCCCATCAGAGACCAGAGGATATTCCCACCATCAGAGTTCTCCCCTTTGTGCTGGCAGAGTTCCTCCTCCCTTGGCCGCCGGAGGGAAGCTGCCCTCCTGGCCTCCTGCTTGGGCTTAAGAAGGGCTAAGCTCTGCCCCTTCCTGTCTCTGTTTCCCTGGTTGCCCTGGCAACCAGCACCTGCACAGTCCTGGTGGCTGGCAGCTGAGCTTCCCCCTTCCCACCACAAGGGGTCTCTCCCGAGCCGTTTCTGCTTTCAGTCACAGGGTACCTGAGAGCTCTGCGACAAAGGAGTAGTGGGTAAACAAAAACCTCCAGCAGAAGCCCTTTGGAGCATGTTGTAGCTAATAGTGATTAAGAACCACAGTTTTTATAGGAGCCACATTCTGGAGTCAAAAAAATGAATTAAAGTTAAATTAGCAAGCAAACAAAGACAGGGCTAAAGAATTATTTACCAAGTCTGGAAGGAGGCCTGTGGCTGTAACCAAAGGGAGAGGGTTTTCACCCTTCTCTCTCTAGGGGGTGCTCTGGGCTAACTGTTTCAAAATGATAATTCAAGCAGAAACAACAAAAGTAATGAATAGTTTCTTCAAAAGCAGAAAGCTATTAATAAGCATGACGGGGGAAGTCCCAGCATCTTCATTTGTACTGTGACACATCTATATGCAGATGATGTCCCCCCTTTCCCTTATGGGCCTCAAAGCCCTCTGAAGTCACTGGAATGACTCCCATGGATTGTACTGGGCATTGGATCACACTCAAAAATGCAGAAGTGTGGGAGGATTTGGGGAACTTCGAAAACAACCACCCTGCAGGAGCTCTGGATAGGAAACTGGAGATGGTATGATGCCAGACTCCAACACAAACAACATACGTATCCATATGGCCAGCAGAATCTGGAGATACCAACACATAAACAAGGCACAGCTAGAAAGACTAAACAGAAGAATCCTCCCTAATCAGGGCAGCATGTACAGCTAAATTTGGACCAGGACTCTGTAATTCTCTGTAGTTCTGTTATGCTAGAGGACTCCTGTTTTCCAAATGGTTTTCCTAGATCAAGGCCTTTTGCCTTGTTGAAACTAAATATGTTAGGCTAGCTGAAGAACAGCATCTACCTTATCCTGTGTTGCAGAATTTTCCTTTGTCTGCAACCTTTTTGAGATCGGGACTTCTTATTTAATGTATTTTTACAGTGTGTAACATAATAGAGATTGGAAGATTTGGGCAGTTCATTTATACAAATATTAAAGGCTAATAACAGTGATTATATTGCAAGGCAGAATGGATACCCCAGCTTGCTGGTTATGGTTACCTACCAGAAAGTTTGGTTTCTCCTATGAAATCCAGAAAAAAAATCTTGGCGGGAACAAGTCAGATAATTTTCTTGTCATGGAATATTTATTTTTATTGTGGGCCATTTTGAAGGCAGATGCTTTAACTATGATATATATAAATAAATGCGGCAAGATCTGACCTTGGTTTCTTGTCTCTTGCAGGGTGGCTGGTAGGAAGTCTATGAGCACTATCATTGGAGTGTTAAGGAAATACGAGATTTCCCCTACAGCCAGATCGGTGAGCAGACTGAAGGAATTTTATTATAACTGTGCCCTTAGCATGCTCTGGAATGTCAACAGCTTTCAAATTTGACCTCCTGTGGCGATTTTCCAGGTCATCAATTTTATCAAAGAGATCGCATATTTTCATGTTATGCATTTCATTATCTCTTCAGAGGCCTGTAATGTCAGCTACATTGCTGCTAATTCTATCTTCTGTAGCACTTGTCCTGGCATTTAAATCAGACAGCAATAGTTTAACCTTAGTCATTTCTTCTCAGCATACTGTTTGATATAAGCTGTTACCTGTCCCAATTTTATTTAGTATTAAAGACAAGTCAGCTTAATTTCCTTCCTCCTTCTTTCCTCCTTCACCAAGTAGGGATCCTTGTGCTATGAGAGCCAACCCTAAGGAACGGAAGCTGCTATGCCTAGTTCTCAGCACAGAACTATGAGGTGCCTACACATGTGCGGCATGTGTGTTTTAATTGGAATACATTGGAGCAGACTCGATCAATTGAGACTGCTCTGTGTTCTACTTCAAATGCTCTAGCATTGTTGCAGTGTCACATGTATAAGCCTCTATGGCTTTAAAAATGGCCGCTGAGGTGCTTTAACTAAAGCTCATTCAAAAAGCTTTGGTTAAAGCATCCCATGACCCTTTTTAAACATGTGGAGGCTTAATATGTATTACACTCCGTTGTTCTAATTAGAGTGGCTCACCAGGAACCGCTCCAATGAAAAGGCCCCCACCCCTCAACCACATGTATGGGCCTGGTGACCAAGTAAGCAGAGACATTCTAACCACACTTCTTTAAGGGAGTTTACTTATGTATTTACTAGAGAAAAAGGAAACAAAGGAGCATCTAAAGGAGAGCTGACATCCATTGCTCTTAAATGCACTCACTCAGTGATGGCTATTGATATCAATGGGGATGATCATGTGAAAATTCAATAGGGGTTATACAGGCTTTAAAGGAAAACCATAAAATAAAGAGAAACCTTGATGAGGTTTACTTTTGCATGCTGTGGTAAGTACTAGTGGGCTGTAGCTTGTGGAATGAGACCACACTCCTTTCCTAGCTCTGCTGAAAGGTCCCATCTCAAAGCGGTCTTACTGAGTGTGGTGGAGTAGAGGGTATGCCCAGTATTATGTTGATCTATATTAGGGGCAGTACACTCTTTGTCCCTCTGTTTGTCTGCAGTCAGTTCTCTGGAGTAGGAAGGGAAATGCCTTGCTTTCTAGGTAGTAGAAACCAGATATGCCCTTCTGAGGCTTTTGCAATATGGGAAAGTGTATGGCTGGGTCAGAGAGAAGCCAGAGGATTTGCTCTAATGGAAGAAAGCTTGGGGTTATCCATTAGAGGCATCCGCTCTGCATTTATTTTTTTAAATGACTTGCACATACATTTTTCTTTGAAAATCTGGGATTTTTAAAAAATCTAATGTAACAAATGAAGCTGTGTAATTCTTTACAGAGCACAGTGCTAAAAGATATCTACAACCAAGGGTCTGTCTGTATGGGGCAGCTGATGCTCATGTAAGCTCAGAGGTGAATTTACAGTGTTCTAGCTATGCCACATTAACTCCCCATGTAGACACTGTCAGTGTACCCTAAGAGAATCTCTGTGTGAAGCAGCTCACTCCACTGTATGAATCTGCCACTTTATACTTTCTAAACACTAGGAGAGTCTATGTGGAGTGTCTGCGTAAAGCAAAGAGTGTGCACTAAGTTCACATCCTAGCTTTCGGTAAAGTAATTTTACCATCACTATAGGCCCTAAATGAAGACAAACTTGCTTCAGCATTTTATTCAGGTACTCTCAGAGTTTTGATTGTAAGCATTTCCTTCATTTTTAAGTGGAGAAAAAAATAAATGGAAGACAGAAAGTATTGATTCTTCCTTCCTGCAAGAATAAGTATTTGCTCTGTTTTAGGCACTGAATTTGTTAGACCAAAGAGCTGAGAAAGGAGGAGAAAACAGTTAATAACGTGGATGTTCAGTAAGCCAAGACATTACTTATAATCTACATTCTCATAATCTTTTCAGGAGTAAACACATAAATACAGAAAGTAACCATATACCTTCCCATTCTGAAACACATATTCTATTTTAAAGTATCCCATTCAGTCCAGCTTCAAGACCCTGTTTTAATTTTAATAACCAATTTTTCTGCCTGCTTGTACACAGAAAGCAAAAAAGTGTGACCAATATACTTATCATTTTGTTTCAGATAATTAACTTTCCCTTCTAATGTAGAGCCCTTACAGAGTTTATGAAGCATTAAGTAAATGTTTTTTTTCTTCAGTCCAGTAGGAAATATGATTTTCTTTTTCAAGTGGGAGAGGAAGGAGTACTTAAATTGCATTATTTATTACAAAAAGCCCACAATTAAAAGTCTATTTAGTAGACTTCTTATTTGTAGTAAGGCTTTTCATTTAAAGTAAAAAGTTATTTCTTCCCGTCTTTCTTTCTTTTTAAAAAAAATCATGGTTCTAGTAACATTGATTGCATTTATCCCATTTTCTCTGCCACCCCAGTTTTCCAAGACTTAAAATGTTATGGTAATATAAAGAACACTGATTTGGGCAGTTACTACTTCATGTCTAACATTCCATCCTCAGTAGCTTAATGGAATCTGTACTGGGAGAAATAGGTCAGTACAGATCTAGAGAATAACTGAGTTATGGGCTATGCACAGCTTGAGTTTATAAAGAGCAGATATTTTTAGGCAAACTTGATTACTTTTTCGATTGAATTACAAAATTAGGGAAATCAGGAACTGTAACTTATTTGGATGACAGCAAGTTATAGTATACTATTTCATAGCATCTTCTCAAAATACTTCCAAATCAGCTTGGATATGAGCAATTGTAAGAGTTTGAAAATTCTGTAAAGAACAGAAAACTGTTAACTGGCAAAATGCTGAGTCAGCAGATCAATTTCTAGAAAGAAACTGCAGGAATTATTGCTATATACAGCAATCAAAACAATTATTCATGGCATATTTTGGAGTACAATAGTGTCCAAATGCCTCATTCAGGATCAGGTGCCATTGTGCTTAGCACTACACAATCCTACAGAAAGACACAGCTGTCATCTCAAAGAGCTTACAGTCAGTTTGAAACAAGTTGGTATTACAGGACATGTCCACACATTCATTAATGCACTGTAATCATGGTACATTAAAATTATTACCTGTAATGACAGTTACTAACTTAATGCGCTATAATCAGTACTACTGTATATTAGCACAGTTGAACGGGTTTTTGGTGATATTTGTCACACCCCTAATGCCGGTGCATCCTTGACCTGCGAGCCTAGGTCGGCACGACCGGCTTGGCACGAGGAGGGGGATTTATAACCGGATAGGTGGGTGATAACGGTGAGCAGGAGTCAGATGATTTAAACACAGCGTATTGGTTACACAGAAAGTTTATTTTACTTACGCTACTGATGTGATGCAGCATAGGCAGAGGAGTTGATTTATTCAGTTACAGCATGCAGATATCATGTTACCCAGCATTTACAGGGTGGGTAAGAGAGTTTCTTCTAAGCGATTCACACAAGACGTTGCAGTCTGCAGATTACCGAGAGCTCTTGATAAGAAAGATAATGACAGAGATAGAAAGATAGACAAGACGGAGATACGCCAAAAAGATACGTAGGCGGAGAGATAATATTTGTTCACAATCTGTTCTTCTTGAGTGTATACACAGTTCTCTGCTTTGGGCGGAAGTTCTTTCAAAGTTATACTTGGCAAAGGTGACCAATTACTATATGCCAGGCATGAATAATTAACGAGCTGGCACTTGTCCTCTCTTTGTTTGCTCAGGCTTCAGAAAAAGGGGGGTTATTTTTACTGGTCCTGTTTGGTCACAGGATGGCGCGCATAGTATATTATTTAATTTTACAACTTCACTAAAGTAGTTTCATTTTTATCTGGTGTGAGGGGGCCAAGACCCCAAGGGGCCAGGGTCGGGCGGGGAACACCGGAGTTCCGCCCGACTTCTGGGGCCTGACCCGGAAGTTTGGCCGGGGGCCTAACGTTTCCCGGAACTCGGACCGGGCCGGACCGGGACTGGCCCGGGAGAATAAAAGGAGACCACCTACCCCAAGCAGAAGAGGACTGAGGCTCCAGCCGGAGCCTGCACCGGGAGCTGCGGAGCCAGGCGCCGCAGAGCCGGGAGCCACGCGGCAGGAGCCGGTTGCAGCGCAGCGGGGAGCCGCGGAGCCGGGAGCCACGCAGCAGGAGCCGGCGGCAGCGAAGCCGGGAGCCGCAGAGCCGGGAGCCACGCGGCAGGAGCCAGTTGCAGCACAGCAGGGAGCCGCAGAGCCGGGAGCCATGCAGCAGGAGCCGGCGGCAGTGAAGCCGGGAGCCGTGGAGCCGGGAGCCACGCGGCAGGAGCCGGCGGCAGTGGCACGGGGAGCTGCGGAGCCCAGGACTGCACCGCCAGAGCCAGTGGGGCCGGGAGCGGTGGAGCCCGAGGCAGTAGCGACTCTCGACGAAAAACCGGTAATGAAGGAGCCGGCGGCCGCCGCGCCGGAGGAGACCGGGACAAGAGGTTCTGACGGAGGGACCCTTCTCTGGCGGCTGCGGGCCGTTTGGCCGCGGAAGAAGACCCGCGGGCAGGGAGGTAAGCCTCGTACCCCCCCGGGTCTAGAGAGACAATCCATAGGGGTAAGGACACCCCAGACCTATAGGAGCTAGCTGCACCTGGGTAGACTAGGTGCCGCAAGGACTCCTGGTGAGGGTCCGGCAGTGAGTGGGCGGTACCCCACTGCAGGACTAGGACACGGACAAGGGAGCCCCTGACGGAGGCTAACCCCGGAGGACCGGGCGAGGGTGTAGGGGAGGAGGAGCCCTCAGGACCCCTGGACCTTGGAGACGAGGTACCCCATCCGGACTGCCAGCTTCCCCGTACGGGTGAACCCCCATATTCCATCAAGTCATGGCAGGCGAGATCGGCAGAAGCAGGAACGGCCCGTCACGTACCCCCTCCTCTCCAGGGGCCGTCCGGGGATAGGGGGACTCACGGTAGGTGACGCACCCCCTTCCCCTCACATCTGGTCACCATGGGTACCAATATCTTTTTTTGACATCACAGTACCAAGCTGCAATTTGTTCAAGGTTAGTGTCTGCCTCTCGTGTGGGAACTCAAGTGATTTGAAATGAGGCACAGACAGGGGTGTGTATATGTAGCACTGTTAATACAGAGGGATAAATTACAATTACAGAGTTTGCTGTGTTAGCTTCTGACCTTTTGCCATCTGACCTTTTGCCATCGGCATCTGAAATCAAAGACTTTGATCTCTGACAATATTAATGCATAGTAGATTTATTCTAAGCATTTTGTGTAGGCATGCCCACAGAGAAGGAAGAGATAGGCTAGAGAACAGTCACATGACTAAGAACACAGTTACCTAGTCTAGCTGAATGTAAGTTAATGGTACTGAATCATTTGTAACTATATTTCTCACACTAGTGTAGACCAGCTTGTATACCCTTAGTTGGTAGATTCCGTAAAAAAAGTATTAGAAGATAGGCCATTTTGGGGCTGAGATCTGAAGGGGATCTATAGTTTAAGAATGATACGCTATGATTATGTATCAGACAAGATATCCTTGTTACAGATTTGGAAGAGTGCGCAAATTAATGCATCAATACAATTTGAAGATTATATTGAATTGGGCAGTCTGGAATACAATTCAGAAGAGAAACACAGAAAGATGGACCTAGAAGCATTTTAGATGTAGGTAAAAACCCTCCCAACAAACTTCAAATTAAAACAGTATGAAAAGTAATCCATAATGCATTCACTCAGTGGAACATTTACTCAAAACTGAAGTCACATGGCCAAAAGGGACTGAAATATAACAGTAGATTTGATTTCAATAGGAGTTAGGAGCTTAGACTCTTTTCAAAATCCTGCTAGATGCCTATATGAACTTCCAGGTACCCAAATACCTTAAAAACCTGACCTTTAATCTCTCTGTTTCCCAGCTGTCAAACTGAGATAATACAATATCCTTCATCTTGTTGTTCATCTATTCTGTCCAGAAAGATTATAACCTCTTCATGGTAGGGGCTGTGTCTTAGTGGATGTGGTCAGTGCCTAGCATGATGAGGTCCTTCCTAATGTGCTACTGTAGAAGTAGGAGCACAGATTAGTATGAAAGTTATATAAGGTGGATACATAACTGGTTGGATCATCCTACTCAAAATCAGTAGTCATCAATGGCTCAAAGTCTAGTTGGGAAGGGGTAAGCTGTCTGTCCTGGGTTTCCCAGGGGTCTAACCAGGGTCTGATATTGTTTAACACCTTCATTAAAGTCTTGGACAAATGGACTGAATGCACACTTAGCAAATTTGCAGATGACACCAAGTTGAGTGGAACTCCAGGTACTCCATAGTATAGGGCTAGGATCCAGAATGACCTGGATAGACTAGAGAAAATTGTCCACAATCCATCATGTAAGATTCAACAAGGAAAATTGCAAAGTCCTGCACTTGGGATGGAATAACTGCATGCGCACAGGCAGACTGAGGAATGACTGGTTTGGCTGTAATACTACAGAAAAGGACTGAGGGACTGCAGTAGACCATAAGATGGACGAGAGCCAGCAATGTACTTTTGATTTAAAAAAAAAAAAGCCAACAGAATACTGGGTGTATTAACAGGAGTATCACTTGCAAATCAAAGGATGCAATTCTTGCACTTTATTCAGGATTGGTGAGACCTCATGTGGAGTCCTGGACTCAGTTTTGGGCCCTGCACTTCAAGAAGCATGTGTACAGGTTAGAAAGAGTCCAGTGAAGAGCTAAAGAAAATGATTAGGCGCCTAGGAGACAAGATTTATGAGGAAAGACTGAAATAACTAGGGTTATGAAGGATGGAAAAGAAAATACTGGGGAGCAGCTGATAATGGTCTTCAAACACCTGAAAGGCAATTATAGAGAGGACAGAAATAGGCTTTTATCTGTGATCATGGAGAACAGGACAAGGAGCAATGACCTCAAGATGAAGCAGAGGGAGTTTAGGATGGAGATTAGGAGGAACATCAACTGTGAGGGTTGGTAAAGCATTAGAACAGGCTACCTAGAGAAACTGTGGGATCTCCATCCTTTGAAATTTCAAGAGCAGGCTAAGACATTTGGCTGGGATGGTTTAAGTCAGGGATGATCTTGCCTTGAGCAGAGGGCTAGACTAGATGACCTCATGAGGGCCCTTGACCCCTATTGTCCTCTGATCCTAAGTAATACTTATAATAACCTATTGTGGATGAGAGATACCTATTTCATTTTTAACCACCCAGACTTTTGTCATAGATGTTGAAGCTCACTAAATCATCCATTCTGCCCTGTTTAACATTCCAGTGAATTTTATCCAGTTACTCCTCAAATTGAGGCGTACTCAATTTCTCCTAAAATCCTGTTACTTCTGGGATTTGGCCTGAGATGTAAGCTTTGGTCAGGTTTATTTTCTTCGGGCTAGTTTGTCAGTCTCTAGTCCTCAGCAATCTAAAACAGCTGTGTTTGAGTGTCTACCCAACAGCCTTTACACTGAGCAGTGCTTAACAAGTCCGCCACACGGATGGAAATATATTGTATGTAATATTGCATTTTAAACTGCATAATATGTAAAAGGATTCAAGAGCAGTTAAAACCCCACAGGTGATAAAGGCTTGCATTTTGCTAGAATCAGGGGCTTATAAAGATTATGTGTTAGCAGCAGAGTAATACATCAGAAGCAAAATGCAGCCCAAAGAGGAAAATTAAACCCCAGAGCAGGGCCTGAGTAAAAAGTCCCTCTTCACATCCCATTATTATCACTACATATTAGACTGATTGCACTGGGTTGCAAACATCTACTGTAGCTCTTCTTTTGATTCAGTCTTATTACTGGCTATAAAAGAGTCTGCTTCTACCTGATTACCTAAAATTTAAAAAAATGGTATAGAATACCACTGAGTGCCACAGAGAAAACGACAGATTCCTTGTCTTGTGCCACTGACTGCTCTTCAAAATAGTCAGTATCTCATCTTCCTGTATCTTGAGTTTATTGTCCTAGCTTGCTATGCTCTGAATTTATCTCTTCCTTTAGCTTCTCGCTGTTAGAAAACTAGGGCCAAATTCAGATGTGTAAATGGGATGCCTAATTGGGACTTAGAGAGGAATTCAGACACCCAAGTTACAACGAAACAACTCTGAAAAGCTCTGTTCCTGAAGCCACAAAACTAATTAGGTGCCTAAAGTAATAGGTATCTACACAGGTAGATGCCTAGGGATGGGCTTCTATGTATGGGTGGATGAATGCTAGTCAGAGCACCTAGGAGCCTAGTTCCTGCCTAAGATCTGTTGTGATCAAGATCAAAGTCACGATGGGGCCCAATCTCCCAATGACACACACACCAAAAATCACTGACTGAACTCCATCTGAAGCACACAGAACAAACACAATCACTTTCATTCAGAAACAGTAGTCGTACCAGCACCACCTACCTATTATATCACTTGCTAGTGCTTAAAACCACCACCCAGGAAGTGAAAGACTCAGGAAGGCTGAGGGGCCTAAGTCCACATTTCTTACCTCCCCAGACAGCACACTAACCACTAGGCTATAGAATATGCTGGATGGTGAAACCCTCCATTCTTTCTTGGTGAACAAGATGGCCCACTGTGAAGAGGGAATCTCCTGTCTGCATGTGGAGGCACTGGAGGAGAGACAGCCCAGAGAGGGAGCAGGCTGTGAGAATCCCAAATCTGCATGGGTATGTGAGGTGACACTTAACCCCTAGTGTTTGCAGGAGGTATATTTTTTCAGAAGGAAACTAAAGAAAAGAAGCCTATTACCTGCAGTGGCTGATCGGAGACTGCTGAGTTACCAAGAAAGATCAAAGAGTCCACCTTCCCTGGAGCAGCAGAAGCTTTGCCTCTGTAACCTAGTGGTGGATCATAGTTAAAGCTGCATTGCCATTTATTATTATGGGAAGGGGCATGTGGCCAGAGGGAAAATCAACCCGAGGTATGGGGGGGGCCAGAGGGTGGGAAACTGTTTTAAAGTGCTACAGCCAGGTGAATGTAATTATTGAGGTTGTTTGATGCAAGTGGGACCACCCAGCATAGTAGAATTATTCATCTATTGTTGCACAATCTACTGAAATTGTTGGTTTTATTATTAACTGTTGATATTATATGTGTGTATATATTCTCTTAATCACTTCTGTATATAGTTGTATATAACAAAGAAACCCATTTGTTTATTGGACATAAAGCAATTTCTTGGGCAATGAAGGTTAAGGACTTACCTCTCCATGGGCCATTTTAGGCAGACCTATGGCTACTGGCATCCTGAGGATCCAGAATCCAGCATATCACCTGGTCTAGTGTACCAGTTAGGGTTATACCTCTGTAGGGGGAAAGCCTGAACACTGGCCACTCAAACCAACAGCAAGTTTGCCATGTTGAAACTACGTTTGATCCAGCTGGAAACTACCTTTGTATCAAATCCAGTGGTTCCCTTCTCCCAGCCCCTGATGGATCAGGTGAAAGTTGTGAACCCTCTCCTCCCCATGTACAATATAATTAACTGATTTTTAGCGCTGTCAATGAATGCAACCAAATCCTGCAGCAGTAATGTTTACTCTCTATAGACACAGGCATAAAGGGCAAATACCCAGAGATGTTTTCCTAGCCAAGGCACCACTGTGCAAGCGTAAGATGCTTCCCTTATTATTACTGTAGAATGCAAAGCAGATCATAATGAGATACAGCCACAAATAATTACTAAAATAAAACCATTGTTAACATGCAACTTGGGCAAGCGGTCTGATCATTGTCTAATTTACTAGTTCTATTCTACCTTGCTGTATAATTAATTAACATCATTTTCTTACCAAAAGCCTCAGTGTGCTGGGATGCATTTTGTTCCCATTCACATCCCTGGTGTCCAATATAGACAGGGAGGATATTCAGAGAGGCATGACAGCAGCTAGAATCTTAAAGTTCTAGTACAAAGCAATACAGCTGTAATAACTCCTTGTATTGTCTATAAAAATGGAAATGTATCAGGAGGCATTTTGTAAACACACCAGAGCCTATGCATTATTTAGTAGCTGGCTAACCCTGCTCAACGGAAGAACTCTGGCAACATTCGCTGAGAGTAAGAAACTTTATTTGGCACTTGACAAAAGTATCGCAATCTCATAAATAAATTAGGCATGTTCTAGAGGTCTGGCATTTGCCTGAACACTACAGAAGCTTAATACTGAGGAGAACTCAGCAGTTAACATTAAACTATTGCTGCCACAGGGGTGGTTTGAAAAATTATCCCAGATGGACAGAGTCAATTCCCACCTTTGCAGGGTTTTTGCCTTTCAGTGCTGTTTCCTTGTTCTTTAATTAGCACAAACAAGTGGGTGGAAGCAGCGCTCTCAAAGTGGGAAGCAAAAATATTTTTGTTCTTTCTTGGTGGAATATCAGACAAGAGGCAAGATTAGTAGTGGAGGTCTGGCTCAGGGATCAGTGAAATCCAGCAGACTGCTGCTGCTTCCCTGCAAGACTTTTAAATGGCCAAATAGCTTCCTGTTCCCTGTGGCCTAGGCCAATGCTCATAAAGGACTGATTAGGCAATCAGGCCACAGGTACATGAGGATAAATTATGCTACTTCTCCCGAGAGGCAAGTTTGTGCAGGATGCTCAACTTTTGTCTTCCATGGGGGCATGTGAAAGTTGAGGGCAGTCAGCCTGTGGCTGCAGGGGCTCAGTGCTTTGAAGAATTGAGAACTTAACACAATATAGAAAAAGCAGACTTTCACAATCCAGGAGGGACAGAGGTATAACAAACTCCTTTGAAGACCTGGGCAGAGAAGGGCAGGGGGAAAACAGAGATGTTATGCTGGCTACTAGAGAGAGGGATGGGGACGATGGGCTCACTGCACGTGGGCTGCAGCAGTCCCATGGCACAGGGTCCCAGGGAGGCCTTCTAAATTGGTACCTAGGACTGATGCCCCACATGCTTATTCCTAGACATGCTACTGAAGTGAGATACAATTATGGTACTTGTGGCCTGGTTCACTATTGCAATGCAGAGGCTCTGCACAATACCTAATGTACCACTTAAGTTCAAAGTTTCAGTGCTGGCACTTTCTGCCAGGATGACTCACACACCTTAAAGATGCTGTAAGATGTACAGAAGCTTGAACTCTTAGTCTTGGAACAGAAATTACACATAAACTGGTTTAAATGATCAGAAACTAGTTTAAACCAGCAATGGAACACAAGTTGGGTACACATAAACTAGTTTCAAAATGACTGAAACTGGTTTAAGATAAACCTGGTTGTAGTATCAGACTTAACTGATTTGGGTCAAACTGATTTATGAAACTTCTTTCCCAGACCCCTTCCTGGTTCAAATTAAACCACAGTCCCCCATCCAGCATGCTTTCCAGCCCTGGGTTGTGCTATGCTGTTTGCTTCAGCAGATAAGGGTTTGTGGGGAGAGGCAGGGACTGCCCACCACCCTGGCATACCCCAGCTGGGGGGGATGGGGGTTTAATTTCTCTTTCCCTGAGTACAGAGCTGCCCTGCTAAAAACTTACAGCTGGCTGAAACTGTGGACTACATATCCCAGAGGCACCTGGAAGCAGGAAGAGGTAGTAATGAACAACCCTCCAGAGTCCTGTTGCTGTGATTGTGGACCACATATCCCAGACACCACAGGGAAAGCAGAAAGAGGAAGCAAATACACAGCCTGTGTTTGTTTTGTGCCAAAGAATCATGCTCTAGCTCCTTCCAGCTTCTGGCCTGAGCCACTGCAGGCATGTGGCTGCATTTCTTGAATCAAAAGTTAATGTCTGTCCAATTCATTCTCAGTTTATAGATTTCATAGATTTCATAGACGTTAGGGCTGAAAGGTAGCTTGGAAGATCATTGAGGGCAGGAAGTCAGCTGGGGTCATAGGATCCCAGCAAGATAATCATCCAATTTACTCTTGAAGGTGTTCGATGTAGGTTCTTGAACCACCTCCAGTGGTAGGCTATTCCAGACCTTGGAGGCTTGGACAGTAAAGACATTATTCCTTATGTCCAGCCTGAAACATTCATGCAGTAGTTTATAACTGTTTGACCTCGTCATCCCTTGGGGTGCTCTGGTGAACAAACATTCCCCAGATACTGATAGTCACCCATGACAAACTTACAGGTGGGCATCAGATCACCCCTGAGCCTGCGCTTTTCCAGGCTAAAGAGCCTCATAGATCTCAGCCAGTCATCGTAAGGTCTGTTTTCCTGACCTCTGATCATGCACGTGGCTCTTCTCTGGACTCGCTCAAGCTTCTCCACATCCTTTTTTGAATTGTGTGGCCCAAAACTGATGCAGTACTCCAGCTGCAGCCTCACCAAGGCTGAGTACAAGGGGAGAATGATGTCCCAGGATTTGCTTGAGAAGCATCTATGGATGCACGCCAGCATTTTGTTCACTTTACTAGCCACAGCATTGCATTGCAGGCTTATGTTCATCTTGTGGTCAATGATGACTCCCAAGTCTCTTTCTTCCGTAGTGCTAGCCAGCGTAGCACTGCCGAGCCTCTAAGGATGGTGCAGGTTTTTCCTCCCAAGGTGGAGAACCTTGCATTTTTCAGTGTTAAACATCATCAGGTTCTTGTCCACCCATTTTCTGAGCCTGTCCAGGTCAGCCTGGATTGCCCACCTGTCTTCAGGTGTGGATGCTTTGTCCCAAAGTTTGGTGTCATTGGTGAACTTGGCCAGTCCGCTTCTGACTCAAGTGTCCACATCATTAATGAAGAAGTTGAACAATGTGGGTCCAAGGACAGAGCCTTGGGGGACCCCACTGGTCACAGGACACCATGATGAGGGACTGCCATCAATTACAACCCTCTGGGTCTGACCACGGAGTCAGTTTACCAGCCAGAGGATCATGGTGGACCCAAGGCCACAATTAGCCAGTTTCGTCAAGAAGTGATCATGGGATACCAGATCAAAGACTTTTTTGAAGTCAAGATATATGCTATCAATCTCTTCTCCCTTGTCCAGGTGATAGGTCACCTGGTCATAAAAGGAAATGAGATTGGTCAAGCAAGACCTACCCGCAACAAACCCATGCTAGCTATCCCTCAGGATGTTGGCGTCAACCAGTCCATTAAGGATGGCCTCTTTAATAAACTTTTCTAAGATCTTCCCTGGGATAGAAGTCAAGCTGATGGGCCTATAGTTTGCTGGATCCACTTTCCTCCCTTTCTTGAAAATAGGCACCACATTGGCCTTCTTCCAGTCTTCGGGCACTACACCAGAGCACCAGTAGTTCTCAAAGATCTGTGCCAGGGGCTGGGCTATGATACTCACCAGCTCCTAGCCGTTTATGTAAAGTTTAATCTCTGCAGATTAGACTAACCTGCAAAAATTGAATCAAGTCAGCCTCGGGTTTTGTGACTGTTTGTACTTAGCTTTCAGTATTTGAAAAAGACTTTCAGGGTATCAACAGACATTGCCAAATTAAGCAGATCAGCTGTGCTAAGATGCATCTCTTTGGGCACATGTCTATTATTCCACACACTGATCCTGCTGGACAATGGGTTATATGATCTCTAGATATAGAAGTATGTCCAGATGTTTTAGTTTAGTGGTCAGGTAGAATCTTGTTTGACTATTTTTGTAAATACACATTTTACATTGTACCTACACTACAGGTAGCTAGTACAAGAAAAATACAGGCTATATTTATAGCCTTGAGTATGACTCTAAGAAGAGAATTAGGGATTCTTGCAATTAAAGTAAAGGAGTAGGCCTATACAATACATCTTACTTTTTAAAATTTTTCCTGAAACATTAAACATGTGCTAAACTTGATATACTATAAAGTTCTTTCTTTTATATACCCATTACATTTGTTGTAATGCTACCATTACATAATTATATAACCAAAATGTATAGATTTATTGATATAAACATACATGTGCATTATCTCTCTATACCTATAGATATCTATATAGATGTATACATAGACACACACACAAATATACTATCTTTCTCTCTATATATGATGCATCTCTCTAAACAGTTCTATACCTAATCAATGCCTGGAACAGCTTATACTTCCCCACATGAGCTGCCATCACTTGGGAGAGATGCAGACCCCTCTCTATCAGCAGCCTTATTTGGGGCTGAGAACTGCAGGAAGCATCTTGGGGCAGCAGGATTCCCCTTCTCTGTGTCCCAAAGCAGCCCTTGGCAATAGGAGTAAAACACTGCATGTTGCCCTGTGGGGAGATCTGGTGCAGTTTGGGGTTGCACCCTGCCCCAACAGACACACACATACTACATCCACCATGAATGGAATGGTCGCCCATCCCGAGCCACCTGCCTGCCATGTGACCTGGCCCTTGAGATAAAGAGAGGGCAGGATTGGCACAGGGATTTCATGCAGGATTTCATGCACAGGGTTGGGATTTCACAGGGCAGAATTTCATGCAGAGGGATGAGAGAGAGATGGACCAGCTGGGCAGTAAGCGGCAGAGATCCTTGCTGCTGCCTAACCCTTGCTGTCCCCATGGAGCAGTTAGACAAATTCCCAGCGGCTGCCTCCCAAGCATTTTAACACGTGATTGAGCTTCCGTACTTCACAGTACTTTGCCCTGTAGTCTGGGGAGTGTGGCATGCCCCTGCCCTGAACCCTGCCCCCAGGGGGGCCCCTGTGCCTTGGTCTGGTGGGCCAGTGTATTAATCCACCCATGCTTGCAGAGGTGCATCCTGGTGAATCCTCAAGACATATCACTTTATGTGTGAAAAACTTGAGCTTCCCTCTTATAGTGATGCATCCCAGAGATTCCTGGGGCATGTCTCTGCAAGAGGGGAAAGCCAGATATGTGCTCCTTGGGCTGAGGGATCTGATCCTGCACAGGAATTCCTGGGAGTGCCTGCCTGGGGCATCACAAATGGTATAGGTATCTGTTTGCTTTCTTTTTGTGCTGCCTTAAAAATGGTTATGGTGGTACAAAGGCAATATCTGTTTGTACCCTTAGGATCATTTGTATGTAAAATTGGTAATGAGATGAAGAAGAATGGGGGAAGGAAGTGTTTGTATTTAAGCTTCTCTAACATAGTCCATGCTGTATGTAACTCTCCCCTGCAGCACTTGCTTGGGTGTGTCCCAGATTTATGGTTATGGTACTTTGTCCTTTTGTCATCTCAGCCACTCTTTGTATTCTGAGAGGCAGTGCAGTCAAAGGGCATTTAAATAATGGATTATAAGGACTAATGCTCAGTTCGAGGTTACTGTTTACTGCAAGTGTATTGGAGAAACTTTTCTCTCCTGAATCCTATACAAAGCAGCTTTATGGCCACATAAACAGAGATTTTTCCCAGTAGGAGTCACTGCTCTTGAAGTGAAAGCAACTCAGGCCTCATGCTGCAATGAAGCAGCCCCAGTCCACTTTGTGAAACATCAACTTTCAGTTTAAATGGTTTGTTTTGATCAAACTAATGCAAAATAGAAGCTTTCATTAACAGATCCTTTAGATTCCCCACTGTTCTAGTGATTAGATATTGAGCTCTCAGGGTATTATTAGAACCCACTTTTCTTTCAAAGCATCAGACAGTTAATTTAGGGGTTGCGATTTTTGCAGAGGGATTTAGTCCAGCTTTTCCAAAAGCAGGCTGGACAAAATAATTCTTTTCACCATTTATGAAATGCAAACAAAGAAAGGAAATGCCAAAAAACACAGAACAAAAGCCAAAGCAAAACAACCCCCCCAATTACTGACCATCTATTCCCCAATGAAATATGTAGAATAAAACTGTAGGAAAACAGTTCTGTTCGTGTTCATTCATTTTTTCCTCTTTAGCATTAACAAATTCTTTTAAGCAGGGGTTCACTTAAGATGTCCAGCTAGCCAAAAACTATTTTGGGGAGAGAGGAGTGTATTTAAGAACTGATTCAGTCATGTTCATAAGCTCAACCATGCTAGCTAGGAAAACAAAAGTGTATACAAGGTGGGGAAAGAGGAAGGATTGGAAAGGATGGACAAAATTCTCTATCTGACGGTTGCTTTATTCTTGTGCTGTTGTACAGAATCCAATATGTGGAAAGGTCAGGTGTGAACTTTAGCCTCTGTTTTCTATCATCCCACAAGGAAAAACCTTCACCTTACCATTCCAGTCACTATGATGCTAGGATGTACCGGAGCCAGTTCCAAAGCTGAGTTTAGAGCTCGTTAGACAGTAAAAACAAACAGAGAAACAAAAAAATCCACACCCCACATGGGGCACATCTAAGCATGCATATTAACCCAATGCAATAAACAGCTGGCACAGTGTTTAACAGGTGTCCAGGATCCCAGCACATTGACCCAGGTCAGAGCAGCCCCAGCTGGCAGGGAATCTGGGGCTTCAGCTCCCAGCCTGGGGCTGCTCCAACCTGGCTAAATGTGCTGGGGAGGGGCTGGTTGTAGTTGTAGCTGTGGAATTCATTAGTTTATTCCAGCCTAATAGCCCTGCATGTGTAGACACAAAGACGTTTACTGTGGAACTAATTTGTCTACTCTGCAGCAAGTGTCTCGTGTGCATGCGTGCACACACAACATACGGTAAGATTGGTGGGGGTGAAAGAAGAGAAATTAGAGTTCTTTAAATTGACACATTAGGAAAGGAATAAAAGGTAGTGCTGGTATGCCTCCAGCTCCATCTTTTCTGAACCGTGATCATGGGAGATGTAGTCCAAATAAGATCCTGGGCCATGAGCTGACAAAGAGGCAGGAGGCACTGCAATAACCTGCAGTAGCAAATTGATACTCTGATGACTTGAAACTAGGTGTACCAATTTGATTGGAAAAAGTCTTTCAGCTTGGGAAAACTCAGCCTGAAGGAAAATATTTTCCTTTCATTTTCCTGTGAGAAAAATTGGATGATGTTGACACCCCCTTGCCTTCCCAGCCTTTTCCAATGGAAACCCCTTTTTCATATTGCTGCAACTTTCCTGACTAGTTCTGTCTTTTAGAAATCTTCATAGCAGGAATTTGGATAAGTCTCAGGACGCTCTATAATTTTCTTTAAATCCCTGTTTATTTTGAAGGCAGGTACTTTCATGATTGCCTGTATTATGACATGATATACTCAATGCCTCATTCAATCAATATTCCCTGAAGGCATCTTGCAATTTTTTCCTTGGATCATTACTCCAACTCCACACAACAAGGGGAAAGTTTGGCACCTAGAATCTTATCATTTCAGTAGTTCTATGCAGAGGCCCAGAGAATGAATGCAGAGAAGATTTTCCCATTAACTTTGCTCCTTAACCAACCAAAGTCCAAAATTTCCAGGTTTTAAAACTATGTACTAAAAGCCACAATAAAGTTCTGAAATAAGTGGTCTGATTTTCAGTGGCACCACATTTCAGTATTGATCCAGATGCATATTGGTCTTGATATGGCCGTTTGTGATGTTGGGAGGGTGCGGGCTTTACACATTACGGGGAAAGGAAAGAGCGTTTTGGGATCTGCATTGAAGTGTGTGTGGGATTTTGTTGCACAACATGTTTTTCAAAACTAAAGTTGACCCTGTATTTCTCTGGGATTTGCTCAGTACTCATTTATAAGCTTGAAAGCAATCTGTTCACCTGTTGGGTATGATGGAATTATTTCCTTCAAGACCCTCAATGACTCATCTTCCTATTGTCTGTTTTAATATGGGTGTGCTATAAAGATATGTTTGTACATGCCTGTGTCAATACTTTACTTTCTCCCCATGATGATCCTTTGTGGTAAAGCATCTTGAAAATGTTTCTCACTCTCTTTTAATGCACATGTAAAGCTTTCTTCTATTCAAATATATTCTTAGCTAAATAAAATAAGGTCTTTCAAAGGTATCCTCTCTTATCTTGAGGCCTTTCCAGCCCCCAATCCCCCTTTGTTCTGCTGCTTGAATTCTCTCATGTCTGTCTTTATTTCCTCTACTCTTGTTACAAGTAAGAGACTCCTCCTTGCCCTCCACTCCAGTTCAGTTACTGCTACCTTCTTTTTTATCTTTGAAGATTCCCCAGAACCATTATGCGAGTTGACTGACCACATGTTTAAAGACCAAGGTATAATCTCATTTGATATTCCAAATCTTCAAATTATTTTTATATTATCATTGAAAATCCACAACTTTCCTAACACTAACGTGCTTGAGCTATAAAGTTTAGTTTGAAAAGAAAAACTTATTCTGATGTACTGGTACACTCACTTTCTTTGTCAGCCCTTGAACTACTGAAAGGCAGAGACATCAAAGCAGCACTTAAGAATCTGACCCCATTGGCACTGAATCAGGACCAGTATTTTAATTGTTCAAGCCAATTTAAACACAACTGAAGTCAATGAAATTATTCTGCCTTATACAGCAGGCCAGGTGCTCTGCTTGAAGTCAATGGGAGTATTCCCATTGACTTCTATAAACTTTGGATTGGGCCCTTGGTGAACAGCTGTTGGCACTAGGCCTGGCTCTGTGGTCCAAACAAAAACAGCTTATTTCTTTTCATCAGCCATAGTATCCTGAATCAGTCATTTCATGCCTTGTGGACAAAGCCTCTTAGTCTACCTGTTGTATTTTGGCACACATGACACCCTGGCAATTGCCTTTCCATGGAATTTTGTGAAATGCTCTCCTGCATGACACAGACTAGGTCCCGAAAAGCAGCTATTTTATTCAGTAAGCAAATGCAAGTATTTGCCCCATGCTTACATTTTGCATTTGTGAGTTCTGAACTCAGCCAAAAGAAAAAGGAAACAAAAACATAAAAAATACTAAGAGCATTAAATTTTCCCTTTGTAGCCATAAAACATGAGCTGACTTCACCTCACCCCCTTTGCTATGGATTCTTCTGTTGGGAAAGGAAAAGCTGTGGTTAATTCTTCAGTCCTTCCTCAGGGGCAGAAGCTAAGTGTTATACCACCACCATCCAGGGACCCTCTGTAATATAGAAATCTCTGGTAATCCATGGGAAGATAAGGGCTGTCCAACATCTTGCTCAAAGTTTGATCAGGGTTGTATTTGTTCTATGTCTGCCTTGACTCTTTGCACTTGTAGTATAAAGAACTACACTTCCCGGCATTTTCCTCTATGCCAAGGGCATCTCTGGTAATATATTTTAAAATAGTCATGTTCCAAACAGAGCAAAGAGCCAGCCAAGGGGGGGTCGGGGGCGGGGGGTGTTGATGGACCTATTAAAAACAAATACACTCACATACCTCACTGCATTCCTCTTCCATTCTATTACTAACTCATATCCTTCCTCATCTGTCCTCTATCCATCTGTCTTTTACACTCTATATCTGTGGACCAGTCACCTATAGATGACAAACAACCCGGCCCTTTTCTACTGTCTCCCTATTCCTTTCTAGTTCTTTTAACAGCAGCCTAAGATAACAGTGACCTAGCATCAATTGCTATTCTAGACTGCAGTGTTATTCAAAAAAGTCAGGCAGAAGGCAGGATGCGGACAGAACTAGTGGGGGAGGGGGGAATCCAGTTGCACCATCTTGATGTGTTTTAATGCATAACATGATACAGCAAATTAGTTCACATTCCAATAAACATACATTTGTTCAGTTTAAGACTGGAGCAAAAAAAAAAAAACCATCATAGCTTTAGGCCCCTAGCATATTAGTAAAGCTTCTAGTTTCTTTTAACTGGAGAAAAGTGTGTTGCATTATATGTTCACTACCATCTGCACCCTTGTTTTCAAAAACCTAGATCCACCCATGTCCAGGGTGTAAATTACAGGGGAGCTTGTGGGGAGGGGGGCTGAGCATCCCCACCCCACCATAAGAAGTAAACCCCCCTGTAAGATTTCAAAATCATAAAATCATGCTGGGGGCGGGGTGGTTTCTCTGATCAGGTTGCTCCTTCCAATGATCTGGCTTAAACTTTTTTGCAACCTCCCCCACCAAGAGTCAAAGTGTAATTCAAACCCTTTCTAGTGTAATAGTATAAGTGTAATTAGTGCCCTTGTTGCCAAGAAAGCTAACAGCATACTGGGTTGCATTGCTATGTGTGTTGCCAGTAGGTCCCTCTATACTGCACTGGTGAGGCCACATCTGGAATAGAGTGTTCAGTTTTGAGCCCTGCACTATGCAAAGGATGTGGACAAATTGGAGAGAGTCCAGTACAGGTCCAGTACAGAGAGTCCAGTACAACAAAAAAATGGTGGGGGCTGGGGCACATGACTTCTGAGGAGAGACTGAGGGAACTGGGCTTATTTAGTCTAGAAGAGAGAAACTTGGAGGGGCA
>NW_017728912.1:30423294-30425969 GCF_001723895.1 Crocodylus porosus | reverse complement strand
GAGGGGGGAGGGAAGGATTTGATAGCAGCCTTCAACTACCTGAAGGGGGAGTGTAAAAGAGTATGGAGCAAGACTGTTCTCAGTGGTGGCAGATGACAGAACAAAGACCAATGGTCTCAAGCTGCAGCAAGGGAAGTTTAGGTTAGATATTAGGTTTGAATTTTCTTACTAGGTACGTAGTAAAACAATGGAACAGGTTACCCAGAGAGGTTGTGGACTCTCCATCCTCAGAGGTTTTCAATACCCAGCTAGACAAAGCTTTGGCTAGGATGATTTAGTTGGGGATGGTCCTGCTTTGAGCAGGGGGGTGGACTAGATGACTTCCTGAAGTCCCTTCCAACTCTAATTTTCTATGATTCTATGATCTGGCCTCAGAAGAGCATATGCTTTCATAGGCAACAGCATCTGATGAAAGTGGCTGTTGCCTGTGAGCTTAGGTTTCTGAAGCAATTAGTTTCTAAGGTGCCACCCAGCCCTGTCCTCTGCCTATTTTAGTGTGGTAACTCCTGTTTGTACTGTCACCCTTGAAGATTAGGTGCACGACAGATGGAATACCATGAACCACCCGAGAGTTCTCCACGTACCTCAGAGAGCAACCCAGCAGTATGATGGCACAGTGAAGCCTCAGTTCCAGAGTAATAGAAGGGGTTATGGCAACTGCACATGGATGCCATGATTGTAATTAAAAATTGGGAGATGCTTGAGAAGTAAAGGGCAGGAAGGGCAAAAGGGCAGAAAGAAAGGGAAAGCATTAGACTAAGGATTTTCAAAATCAGGAGCCTAAAGTTGGGTTTCTATGCCCAAAATTAAAGGTTCAAATAAGTGATCTGTTTTTTTAAAAGTGCTGAGCAACTCCCACAGAAATAAATGGGAGATCCTGAATGCTCAGTGCTTCAAAAAATCAGGTACTTTTAAGGCAGTTACATTTGGACTTAAGAACCTAACTTCAGGCTCCTATTTTATGTTTTAAACCTTGGGCTTAGTCAGCATCCACTTGTTGCTGAAAAGGGGGATCATGGATACTGAGATAACTTGATAGCTCAAGGCACTATTTTTTTTTTTCAGAAGGGAGAGTGGAAAATTAAAACTGAGAACCAGAAAAAGCAGAGATAAGGTTTAGATTTTCTCAGAGCTTAACCAAATCTTTGAGACCTGCAGTATCTTTTGAGATTCAGTCATCACTCATAGACATGGTATGTAATCTTTGAGTGAAAGGTCTGGAAATAACTAATTTTTTCAGGCTGTCAGGTTTTTAAAAAATAAGGATTTGCCATAAGGGAAGATTTTAAGATAAATATTGTTGTGACACTCAAAACTGCAGGGGGGGTTAAAAAAATCATGTCCTATTTGACACACCAGGTGTATTAATTTTATACACTGTTTGAAAATTGTCTAGTATTTAAAATGCCTTAAAATTAGGGCATGGTCCAGATAAAAAAAAATCTGGAATTGACCATGGTATTCAAAATAGTGGAAGAGAAGAACTGCTATTCTATCCTAAATGTTGACCTCTGAGCTTAATCGAACATCAATAATTCTGGTTGATTACAGAAAATAATTATTTGTTTCTTCAAACATGAAAGTCGCATGCAGATAAATCTTTTAATATATTCTTTATTTAACTTTTCAGAGTTAACACTAGTGTGTACATGGACATGCATGCACACACACGTGTTAACAGTCAGGATTGTACTACACCTTAGAGACTTGGCATAATTTTCCTGGAAGAACCATGTAACCAACACATAGGTCTGTACCACAGTATTTTGCCATTCCTTTACCTGTTGCTATGTGCTTGGGAACCATCAATTTTAAAAATGCAGGGAGGGCAGAAGATTTGTGACAAAGTTCTGTTATCATTTTAAAATAAAAGAAAGTGTAAAGATGGAAAGTCAAACCTTGTTCTATGTATTGGGTGTGATCCTATTCCACCTTGTTTAAGGCCTTGAAGAACAGTCATTGCAGAAGACTGGTGGGTCCTCCTCCTCCTGGCTGATGTCTCAGACTTATTTGTGTAGCTAAGGTAAGACACATTACAAAAGCAATGTGCTGCAATTTTTCATAGGCTTGGGCAGCGTGAACTAAGATTGTTCTTGGAGACTTATGGCTCATCTACACATGCAATTAATTCATACAAATAAGCTCTGGAGCTTAATTCTCTGGAGTTTTTTGCTCCTGGGCACACCATTTGAATGTGTGCCCAGGAGAAAAAAAACAAAAAAAACAAAACAAGAAATAAAAAAACAACAACTCTGCAGCAATAAGCTCTAGCGTTTATTTATGCACAGCATGTGGAGCCTGGTTGGAGCAGCCCAGACTAGCAGGGGACCTGGACAGGTCAGCCTGCCAGCCCAGGGCTGCTCTGACAGGGCTCCACGTACTGTGGAGGGGCTGGCTGAGGCATAAGGGTGCCCCAGCATGGGGAACTGCCTGTCAGCTAGCCCTGCACTGAAGCACCCTGTGCCCCAGCCAGCTGGAGAAACATCTACACGTCCGCTGTACTGTGCACAAAAAACCTCCGCAGCAGACTTGTATTTACAAGTCCTAATGTGCTGCAGAGTTCAATGGTTTCATATGCCCTAGCAGAGATAGTTTCATAGTTTCTAGGGTCGGAAGGGACCTGAGCAGATCATCTAGTCCGACCCCCTGCCATGGCAGGAAAGAGTACTGGGGTC
>NW_017728912.1:30412469-30423283 GCF_001723895.1 Crocodylus porosus | reverse complement strand
ACTCCCTTTGATCCTCGTTGGAATTACCTTCCTTTGGGCTTGGAGGATCGTCTCCTTAAGGAGCGACCACTCTCCTTGGACACCTGGCTTCCCTCCCCTCCAGGACCTCAGCACTTCTCCAACTATCCTCCTTAGCTCATTGAAGTCTGCCCTCCTAAAATCTAGGGCCGCTGCCTTACTGCATACCTTTGCCACCTTGTGCTGGATGGTGAATTCCAGCAGGCGGTGATCACTGTCACCCAGGTGGTTGAGCACCTGCAGCCCCCCACCAGGTCATCACCTGTGGCCAGCACTAGGTCCAACAAGGCGTCCCCCCTGGTGGGGCTGTGCATCTCCTGGGTTAGATGGAGGTCCTGCACTCTGGCCAAAAACCTACGTGAGCATTCAGACCTGGCTGACTGCTCTTCCCAGCAGATGTCCAGGAAATTCAGGTCCCCCATGACTACCACATCCTTAGCCTTCACCACCTCTGTGAGCTGACCCAAGAATTCCTGGTCAAGCTCTTCTCCCTAGTTGGGAGGTCTGTAGTAGACTCCCACCATTAAGTCCCTTTCCCCTCAATGCATGTGTAGATGCCAAGACTTTTACTATGCACTTAATTAGTCAACTGTGCAGTAAACATCTCATGTAGATGCAGCCTTAGGGTAAATTCCAATTACCATTTGGTGATCTAAATTCTGTTTCCATTTAGCCACTTATATGCCCAAATGGAAACAGAATTTCACCCTTAAGACACCTAACTGCCACTGAAGGTATCAATCTGTACTTTCCTGATAATTGAAGTGGCCATTTTCTGGACATCTACAGAACATTTTTGTAATTATGTGCCTGGAAGTATGAACACATAGCCCAGTACAACTACATTGTTACACTAACTGAACATGTACAATAATGGCCATAGCCTGTATGCACACCTCTTCTGGACATACAGCAGACTTATTGTTGGACAAGGAGTTATTCAGAACCTGTGACTACCAGACTTCACATCAGGTACAGAAAAGAGCTGCATGCTAACAACCACACCACAGATCTGGAATTGCTTACTGGATTCTTCAGTACTGCTACTGAATTTGAGACACTAACATGGTAGTTGGGGAGGAAAAGAGGGCAGTGCAGACAGAAGCTTCTGCCCCACTCAGAACAAGGGACCTAGGTTGAGCTTAGGACCCTCTCCCTGCCAGGCCACCAGCCACCTCACTGAGCTACAGACTCAGTTTTGCTCCCTTTCTCCTGGCCCCATACAAGTCTTAACATGCCTTCCTCTCGTGCACAAGCGGAGCCATGATTGGAGTGTGTGGGGAAGCAGCAGCCAACACTGCAAGGGTGACTACACCCCCACTCCCAGAAGCAGACTGCACCACAGAAGCAGTGGCTGTAGTTTTAAGTCCCTTAGTCACCTTTCCCCTCCCCTCTCCCTTTCCCTCTGTGCACAGCAGCATGTCCACTCCTTTTCCCCTACTCACTGCTGCTGCTGTCCCCACTGCCCTCAGCTGTCCCAGGGAAGGGAGCTTGGAAGGGAGGTTCCAGAGCCACTCCTTCTCCACTCCAGCTAGGCTGCACATGGAGCCAGACTTGTCCGGAGACAGCAGCAGTGGTAGTGACAGTAGTTACTTTCCCAGACCCTGTGCTTGCTCCTAGGTTAGCTGGAAGCACCCAGAGGAACCAGCAAGGAGGAGGAACCTGCCCATTGCTGCTGTTGTTCCTGGCTGAGCCTGGCTTCCCGTGAAGTATAGCTGGAATGACCAGGAACAACTTTGGAGCTCCCCTGTTCCTGGGGCACTTGGGGATGGCAACAAGTAAGGCTAGGGGAGAGGTGCCAGTGAGCATGATGGGGGTGGGGGGTTGGAATTCTTATTCAGTTTGGGGACTTAAAATCCTTTGCGGCTACTTCTGTCATGTTCATTGGCTGAAAAGGGGGTACATTCATACCACTGCACTCCTTCTGGATCCACCCCCTATCTCATGGCCACACCCAAGGACAGGTTCAAAAGCAGTACTGGAGAAGAGGCTGAATGAAGGCTGACTTGTGGTGTGGTGTAAAATCCTGTGCTATGAACTCAGAGAAGGAACTGTTCCAGATTTCTTCTGTTAGGATTTCCTACAGCACCTCAACATTCCCAGGTGAGTACTCCCGCTATTGAGTTATTTGGGGTGAAAAGACAGGAGCTTGGTCATTCACTTGATGTTGCTGCTGCTGTGCACAAGTGTCCAGATTTGCAGAGCTATGTTCAGGAACAGAATACCCTTGGATCAGCGTTCCCTCTGAGCTGTGTGGCATGAGCGGCTGTGCAGCTTAGAGGGAACACTGCCTTGGATGTGTAAATGCCAAAGAATATGTTGTAAATAGCCAGAAAACAGACACTTACATGACCAGGTAAGAACAGAATACCAACCTCAGTGCAGATTATGCAGAACATATTAGTCTTGTGAAAATGAAATTTGGAATTGCATCATTGATTTTTAAACATGTGGTAAATTGTTTACAATTAATCAAACTGGGAGAGCATGCTGGGATCTTTATTCTTTACCCAGCAAGGTACAAGGAGCAGATTAAGCCAGGAAACAATGAATATTGTTAATCTCCAAAAAGTCTGCAGATCCCTCTAAAATACAATGACAAAAAATCTGAAGTTATTTTGTTTCTCTATCAGAGATAAAGATTGGGACCAATACGTATATAGGTTTTATTCCTGTTGCACCAGGTGCTCAGATCTCCTTTCAAGTTGCTAAGTACCCTTGATTCCCATTGGCTTTAATGAGAATTGAGAATGCTGCATACCTCTCAGGATTAGGCCAAGCAGCAACTTTCATCCAAGAAAAATCTTAAAATCATTAATTAAGCCTCAATTGTGAGAAAAGTACTGTACTACCCATTACATTAATGGAGAGGCACATCCTCAGCTGGTATGAATCAATATGGCTCCAAAGAAAACAGACTTGAAATTCAATTGACCAGTTCCGATTTAAAACAGCAGATAATCTGACCAAGAGCAAATTGAAGCACAGAGAGAACAAAAGATTTGCTCAAGGCAAAACCACAGATTCCATGAATATGAACGTTAATGGAAATTGCATCCACACAGTTTCAAAACAATAGATTTAGAGAGTTAGGTTACATCTCACATCAAGTGTAACAATAGATCTCATAGCAATTTTTTCACTTCCCATTCCTAACATTTAATCAAACCTGGGGCTTTTTCCAAAGTTCACTGATATCGTTTTCATTGACCCAAACAGGCTCTGGAACAGGTTTATGATGGATGAGGAGTTCACAATCCAGAATAATTTAGAATAAAGGGGTATCTTATGTTTCCATCACTGCCAGTTTCAGCTCTCTCCACTGCTGTTGGGGAAGGGGTTCATTGGCGCATGGTGGAGGAGGCCTAGGTGGCCTGGGCATAGGAAGAGGGACAGCACAGAGAAGAACAGTGTCTTGTTGTGTCTGGGCCCTGCCTCTAAAAGGTTGCTAAATCCTGGCTTAGGCTGCATTAGTGTCCAACATACAGAAGGCAGTTCCTGCTTTGAAAACTACACTTGGATGATCAAGAAAGAACAGAATGTCACCCTAAGCCATTGGCAAAGCAAACCATAGGGCAAGTGAGCAGGAGCAGAAAATGAGAGATTTTGGGGAGGTTATTGGAGGGAAAATGGTTTATTCCTTCTAGGCATGACTGCATTTGTTGGCTGATACTGATGACTAAATAACTATGACTTCCCTTGGATGTTCTATTTTCCTTTCTCCCAGTATGAAGAAAGAAGCTCTGGTATTTATAGGTCATTTTGATGGACATAAAGAGGAAGAGTTCAGGTTTCAACAATGAAGAGCAACTGAGAAAACCAGATTCATAAGTTGTTCTCAAAGAAGCCACAGTGAGAAGGATCAGCAATAATAGAATGGGAGAGAAAAACCTGAAGAGGCAGACAGGTGATTTGTTATACAGGAAGAGGAAAAGAACTAAGAGGCATTCCTTCTGGTTTGGAGAATCAAGTCATTATACAGTACTCAGGAAATCAACCACAGCACTTATCTTCAGAGGACTAGAACAGAATCTGTAGTGATCCTATCCACCAGATGTCCTTGCAGCATATGACAAAGCAGCCAAGAGGGGTAGTTCAAACATTGTAAGAAAGGAAGAAGTTGTCATCAACAACTATATTCAGAAGAATGGACAAGGAATTCAGCAAGAGACAAGGACAGTAGGGTAGCCTTTTCCTTCCCTAGAATGAGAATGAGAGATGTAATTGCATTATTTAGCAGATCTCTACTGGTGATAATAAATAATGGACCCAATGCTTTTCAACCTTGTGGAACTACACAGGTTAGAGAAGGTTCAAGAGCCTCAGAAGGGAGCTGAAGAAGGAAGTCCATGTAATCACCTCAGAGAGCTTTCCAGTCCTAGGCATGTGAGAAGACAGAACATATAGATGACCTGCTCTGTGACTGATATGCAGCTCAGCGTCTTGGGATTTGTGGAATACTAGGCCATATTTTATCAGGCAACGGGGATTTACAAATAGAGAAATCTGCATCTCATGGGGAGGCAGCTAATCTTGGCTGGAGACCGGCTTACACAGGCAGGGAGGTATTAAACAAACAATGAACGGAGGGAATGCTGAGGGAGGAAAATGCATTACAGACCCAAACTCAGCATGTGCTGAACAAATTGAACACAGGTGACAAGGACTGAAAAGAAAAAAAATTTCATGTGTTTCTGTACCAGTGTGAGAGGTCTAGTTAACTGATTAAAAGTGTTGTGATATTGCTGGCATTACTGAAACTGTTTATACCAGGGGTTGGCCAGACTTCAACACAGGTGTCACAAGTGGCATAAACAGTCTTTGTGTGGCATGTAGCAAGCTGGGGAGGGGACAAGCAGTGCAGTGGCAGATAGGGTACGGAGCAGAAAGCAGAACATCAGATCAGGCAGAGCGCACAGGGCAACAGATCGGGTAAGGGCAAGGGAACACTTGGGGGAGGGGGCTAATTTGTGACATGTTTGCCAAAAAGGTTGGCCCCTACTGGTTTACATGGTCAAAGCTTGGTCATATCTACAAAGGCCATGAAGAGGCCACAATTCTCTTCCCTGCAATTTTCCTGGATCTGTCATGTGATAAAGACCATAACTGTTGTAGCAAGCCCAGAGTGAAACCCACACTGGGATTCAGGTAAGGTATCTTCAGCCTGTGCTACAAGTCATTTAAGGAGAACTCTTGGCAAGACTTTGCTGGTATTCAACAGAAAGACTATTCTATTATAGTTGCTGAAATCATATTTTTCATTTATTTTTCTTGTAGATTGAAGAAATTAAAGCATCTTTTGGGTCTCCTTCCTAACCATGGAGGAAGACCCAATATAGACTCTGATTCAGGTATTAACCTCCCCTTCTGTATATTTCTAATGTAGACCAGCAGCCTTTTTATTTTGTAACTGAGAAATTGCTTTCATGATCTTGCTCAATAACTGTTCTTAGATTTTATCAGCTATTCTGGGAGCTCTCAGACAAAGCCTATGTCCACATCAGTGGGTCTGTTTAAAGGCAAAAGAATTTTTGTTTGTATTTCCATGCAAATATTTTTGCTTTCCTCCTCTGCCCAGCCCACACCCCAAAAGCTGTTGAAAATACATTAATGGCATAGTAGTGGTATATGTGAAACCATATATCATTTTGATATCATTTAAGAAACATCTTGTCTCAAAACCAAAACCCTTTCCCTCTCACTAGAAGGGAGAGATCAGAGGGAAAAATATATATCTGTTTAGGGATCTGCGAAATGGCACTGTTTATTTTGCCTTGAGTTTTGACGGAACAATGCTTTGTATTGAATTTTATTTCAAGTCGAAACAGCTGTTCTATTCCATCAAAACAGAAAGGCTATTTAGATGCTGTTTCAAGTTTTGCTGGGGATGGGAAGTCAACCCAGCTGGGCTGACTTCCCATCCCCAGCACTAGATCACGCCAGGGGAAGAAGACAGCCCAACTGGGCTGCTTTCCCGTCTCTCATGCTAGATTGTGCTGGGGGCAGAAAGCAGCCCAGCTTGGCTACCTCCCGTCCCCGGCACGATCTAGCGCAGGGGATGGAAAAGCAGCCCAGATGGGCTGACTTCTCATCCCCAGCCTATGGTCAAAACATTTTGACCAGCCTTGTTTTGTTTCAAGGCTATTTTGACAGCCTTTGTTTCATTCCAGTTTTGCTGTTTTGACCTCGAAATTAGTCAAAACAGTGTTAGAATGAAATGGCCGGTGAAATTTCACACAGCCCTACTGTTTATGTGCTAATTTTTTGAAGATTAAGATGCCACTATGCCTTTTGCAACCCCATATTTCTGCATCTAGTTCTCCACTAGTCAACTGACACAAAGGAACTCAAGAAGACTTAAGTGGTCTGCCAGGCAGCTGAGAGACCCGTCTGTCAGGTGTCTCTTTATATGCACAACCACAGTGCACTCTCCTCTTCTGCCATCAAAGCTGTTGGGTATAGCACCTTGGCCAGCTGCTTTGCCCCCCAGGATTTTGTAGTCTGAGGCTAATGTAATTCCTCTCTTAATATGGCTGAGAGGGCCAATGAGCTTGGACTGGATTTAAGATCAGTGTGACACTTCTCCTAGAATAATCTGGCCACAGTATTTTTACTCAACATTAATTGGTGCTCCTACACACACAGGAAGTCTTTTCTCATCCCCCACTTGGGGAATGCTCCCTACAGCTATTTATACCCATTGTCCAGTGATCAAGAAAATAGTTAAGATGTAATATACACAGATGTTAGTCAACTGTTTGACTAGTACCACATATTTTTCTGATTAAAACATTAGCTCTACACACTTTCAATAAAACACATTTCAACTGGATTAAGAACAAGAAGAGTGACAGGTGTCAAAAAGTAGTTATTAATGGGGACTTATCATCTAATGAGGATTCTTGTTGTGGGAATCTGTAGCAGCTGGCACTGGCAATGCGATTCAACATTTTTACCATCCATCTGGTAGTTAACATAAAGTCATTGCTGATAAAGTTTGTGGATAAAGTTATCCACACTTTGGTAGAGTTGTAAATAATGGTGGGGACAGGGCAGTCATACAAAGCCACGGATAAGTGGGTAATTTGGATCAATTCAAACAAAATCCAAATTAATACAGTCAAAGACGGTTACATATCTGAGAACAAGGGCTGCATGACTCAGAATGGGGACTATGTCCTGGATCCCGGAAAACAGTTACTCTAAAGCAGAGGTCAGCAGTTTGGTCTGGAGGCCGCTTAAGGAGTTCTGATGAGCTGTTGTGGGTCAGGTCAGCATGCCCTTCCACCCCTGCTGTACCAGGCTGGGTCAGCACCCACCCCCACCCCTGCCTATAACAGCTAACTAAAACTCCCCAAGTGGTGCAGGACAGAGGAGGCAGGTGGGGTCTCCATGGGTACTGGCCCAGGACCCCTGCAGGTAGGGTATGCTCAGCTGAGTGGATGGGATGGAGTTATGGGCAGGCAAGAAATGGCATCCAGGAGTGGGATGGGTGGCTGGAGTTGGGGTCACGGGATGACAGCACGGGACCAGGGCCTGGGTCACAGCTGCAATCTGCTCCCCACTGCGTCCCATGATGTCACCACCCCACAATCCTGGCCCCAGCCCTGCCCATTCAAACTGCTCCTGGGCCCCATCCCATCAATCTGGCCAAGTGCGCCCTGCCTGTGCGGTCCAAGTTGGGTCTCCATGGAGTCCCTGCCCACACACTTCATCCAGCACCCCCAGTGGTGGGTGTGGGGCAGAGGGGCAGCAGAGCTGATGATAGTGGTGATGGAAATTGCTGTGGCAGCTAGGAGAGGTCACTGCCAGGAAGCAGACTCTGGATGCCACATCACCCCACCCCAGCTGCATGCACCACAGCTTGGGCAGTCCCCCACACCTCAGCCAGTGGGGCCAAGGTAACCACTGTGGGCTAGGTAAAATGTATTTCACCCATCCCTGTTCTAAAGCCTTGGATAAACCATACATTTATTGTGTTACAAATCAGCCTTTCCACTGCTGTAGAAAAGGAGCAGGCAGCCATTCAGTAGTGTAACTCAGGGGTGTCAACGATAAAGTTTGTGGGCCTGATCCAGCCTTCAGAGACCCATTATCTATCCCCTAGGACTGTCCATAAGCAGCACATAGTGCATGCCAGACCGGCCCCACCCACAGGAAGTGACTTGGACATAAGCCACACATTGAATTCCTCCCTATCTACTCCAGGACCCGGGCTGGTTCCAGCTTCTCATCGTGCTGCTTCCAGCTGCTCAGGGATGTGCACTGCACACAGTGCCTCTCCAGCTGGCCCAGGCCACATGCCATGTGCAGTACTCACTTCAGCTGACCCCAGATCCATGCTGCAAATAGCACCCCCTCCCCCACAGCTACTCTGGGGTGGGCACTGGATCCATGGGTCTGAGAAAAGCTGAAAAAAGTCTGGAATGTATGCATATACTATCTGGAGCAGGTGCTGCAGGCAGCATACATCTCTGAGCAGCCAGAACAAGCACCATATGGAGTAGATCTAGCTGTCACTCAGCAAAGCATAGGTAAGCACACTTAGCTGAAGGTCTAAGGGGTAGCTAGGATCAAAGTCAGAGGGTCAGATTAGGGGCCAAAACACAAGATAGATCAAGATCAGGGATCAAACTGGGTCAAATACCTGTGGCAGCCAAGTTCCAACAGTCCAAGATGTAAGGCAGAGGCAGAGGTCAAAGTCCAAGAAGGGTAACAGGTAGTTGGTCAGACCTAGAAGCAGGGCACAGAGACAAGGAAACATTAGGCTGACCCAAGGACAGCCAATACCTTATTGTTCAGTCAGCTTCACCAGCCAACAGGAAGCATTATATAGCTGGGAGTATCGAGTCAGGGATCAGAAACCCTGGGCTAATAAGAGGCCAGCAGTGGGAGTCCTTTGTGTGGTGGGGCCTATTTGTTTGCCAGTCTGCCGTTCTTCATGAGTTGTGGCTGGGTGGAGGGCTGAGCTGGTGCTTGAGGCCAGTAGTTTGGACCTGTTTGTCCAGATGAAGTTTGACACCCCTGGTGTGACTTATTTCAGTGGGGTAATGTTGTTACACTTGGAATAATAATAGGTAAAACTGGACTACCAATGGAGTGTAGGTAAGTTACACCAGTGTAAATATTATTTATCCACAATTATCCTAGGGTAGCCATTTCTTGTAGGCTACATAATGGTGAAGTAGTATAACACTGCCCTCCTGAACAGATGTAAATCATATTCATGCAAATGTGCCTGAAAAAGACGTAGAGTTGGGAGTGATCATGACACAAGAAGGATTAACACCATAATGGGGTAAATAGGGAGAATTTAAGGGTATATGTTATGCAAGAGGCTGGATTACATATTCTAATAACTTTTTCTGCCTCAAACATTATGAACCTTTGAGCAATTCTGCTCATCATAGAAAATGCAAGTACTATATACATGTGCAGAGTTTAGGTTTTCTTTCTGGTCTGTTGTTGGTCCACAAAAGAGAGTACAAATCTATTATAACTAATTGCTGGTGGACTCCCCACATACTTCAAATGGTGAGGGCTGATGCATCAAGCATTGAAGAAGCTTGGTTTATTCTCTCTCTCTCATGAAAGCCCCAGAAGAGGGAATTTTTGTCATTTCTTATCTTTTAAATTTGTTCTATCTGTTAAATTTTAAAAAGATAGCTTTCCTGTCACACTCCTCTGTAATTTCTGCTTTGCTTATTTGAGCAAATTATGACTTCGTCATATCACCAATAGTTCTAAGGGGAAATAGTGTATATTTTCAAGGACTAAATGAAATAAATTGTTTTTTTTATAGCTCACAAGCACCTTGACTGTTGTTTATTGAGCAGATGCCTTGAGAATCCCTTTCTTTAGTTTATGCATAGCCTACAGATGCATATTTAAATAAAAGCAATCTTTAAATGAATGTTGTTATTAAGAATCACAATACTTTGCCATTACATATAAAACATTATGAGGTTTCATATCCCTGGGCATATCACAGATTCCATGGGGTTCTGCATTGCTCTATGTACAGCTACCAGCAGGCATCACTGCATGTCTAATAAACAAACTAGACTGTGCTCTAAACTAGGTTACACAAGTATAAATTAAGGTAACAATATGGATGCCATACTTGCACTGATGCAACTGATATCAACAAAAGAATCTAGTCTTCTGCTGTATCTGCAAGAAGGGAAATCATTTTTATGGGGAGACTGTGTGGCAAACTAGGAGTTGCTATTTAGTACTTATTTATATCCTATAATATTTATATACCACTTCCATTAGTGTGGTGTGGCTGTCCCAAAACTTGGGAGGGATTTTTTTACTTCAGGGGACTATCTTTGTAGCATGGCAGCCTAGTTAGCTAGAGCAGTTGGCAACCTCAGCCTGTGGGCCAAATCCAGCTCATGGAACCATTTGATCCAGCTGATGGACCTGAGGCTTTGGTGGCATTCAGCAGCAGAAAGCTCTGGCAGCAGTCCCTGTCTCCTGCCACAGTGGGGAAAAGTGGTAGAAGCAGGTACTTCCCCTGTGCTGCCACTGGGAAAAGCAGTGATGGTGCCTGGGTCTTATTGCCCCCTCACCTCTGATCTGAACTGGCTCAGTCCAACCCACAGCCTCAAAAGATTGTCACCTGCTGAGTTAGGGAACAGAGAGGAGATCCTTTCTAAGGCCTTTGTTACACATTACCCTTATGAGGCACTAATAGCCCTTAAAATTTCATAGATTTCATAGACATCAGGGCTGGAAGGGACCTCGGGAGATCATCGAGTCCAGCCCCCTGCCCAAAGGGCAGGAAGTGA
>NW_017728912.1:30386726-30411609 GCF_001723895.1 Crocodylus porosus | reverse complement strand
AGTTAGCCGGATCCACTCTCCTCCCTTTCTTGAAGATCGGCACCACATTGGCCTTCTTCCAGTCTTCGGGCACTACACCACAGCGCCAGGAATTTTCAAAGATCCATGCCAGGGGCTGGGCTATGACGCTCGCCAGCTCCTTGAGTACCCTGGGGTGCAGATTGCAAGCATCCACTCATTAAAGAAGGGAAACTAGTGTTAAATGCTCTCTGAGCATTTCAGATTTATGCCACTTTGGGCAAAGATTAACTCTGGGTCATGGTACTCAGCCCACATTAGTGTAATGGCAGTCTGCTCCCACAGAGATAAGACAAACAGTTTGGGTCCTCCAGCAATCTAGGATGCACCACTCCAGCTCCCTCACTCCCACTCCACACATGATCTAGCCACCCTCCAAGCTCTACTGCTCCAGGGGTGGTACTGTCCAGGAGTAGGCAGGGCCCTGTCAGTGCTGGGAGGGGGGTTGCTGTAGTGGGAGCATGTAGCTAAGATGGGGAGAAGCATGGGGGCTATGGCTTTCCTTTGCAGGCCCCAGCATCCAATCCTTGGGTGAGGGGTGAGGGGAAGCATAATGTGCATGCACCCATTTTAAAATGTTTTCTTCTGATGATTTGTTCCAGCTGCTAAACAAAAAAGAATCTTGTTTGACTGAGGATTTTGTTGACTGTATCAGTCATCACAGGTTCCTGACAGGGAGAAATGCAGGTGCCCATTGAGACCTGCAGTGTCAAGGGAGGTGTCATACATGGGACATAGTCCTAACTTGAAAGTGGAAGAACTGAGGGCACATCCAGATGCACGTGCACGTGCGGCATGCAGCGCTGCAGACCCATGTGTGGCACCCCACAAACAGGTGTTCCTTGCACTGCTAATTTGCAGTGGGGGGGGTTTTATTGACACTGGGAGATCCCAGTGTCAAAAAAAACTGTGCTTAAAAAAGCATGTGCCACCTGAAACTGGAGCTTGGTGAGCCAGAACCACACTCCAGCTGATGACCAGACTCCCTGCTGACGGACTGCTGCTGCTGCAGCCTTCGGAGGCCTTTAAGACCCCAGGTAAGGCTGCTGGGACAAGCCCAGGTGCTGGTCCCAGCCTCCCCTAGCCCAGTCAGGGCAACTTGCTGTGTACCAGAGCACAAGTATAGAGGCATTCACCAGGAACAAGCAGTAGTGGCACATATTGTGCCACTGCTGTTTGTCCCTGGGGAAACAAGTCCCTGCTTATGCGGATGTGCCCTGAAAATTCATCTCAAGAGTGGTATGGGCAATGGGATGAATGTTTCAGAAAAACCTGAAATGAGACTAGCCTTGTAACTATAAAAGGCTGGCACTGGAAACAGGTTCTTTCATCAAGAAGAACTCTTAGGCAAGTACTATTCTATCTGAGTTAAAGAAGCAACATTTCTTTAGCATGAGCCAACAAAACTTGATGTATACATTACCTATAATTTTTAACCCTAACATAGAGTCATATCTTTGAAGGGAGTTTTGATAAATATGAGCAGTTCTAGACTAGCAGGAATTCCTGGGAGAGAAAAAATCTTGAGACAGTGTTATGCCAAATGGGTTATCATTTCATTATTCCCAGTTTTATTATTTTAAGATAAACACCTATCTGTATAACAGAGTCTGAAGAGTTATATGTTTTCATTGAGAGACCAAAGGAAATGTTTTTAGAAAGTGATTCTTTTTTTGGCTAACAGAAAACATATTTTATTATTTTAGCTTTCCAGACCTCAAAGCATTCTTTGGAAGCACAGCAGGATTTTAGAAAATCTTAATATACTATTTTTTCCTGTTGTCACAAACTGAGGGGAAAAATACTTTTATGATTAAAATAAAGTTCAATGAACTATACTCAAGGGCAAATGGAGGGGGAGATTATACAAAGGAAACAAAATGAATTAACTTTTAAACTAGGCCCAAGTTTTATTTGTGCATGTGTGCATATTTGAGCAAGGGGCAAAGTCTTCCTTGTTGTTTATCATTTGAGTCCTGACTGTAATGTTATTCAATGGAAACACTTGACTGAAATTTCCCAAATGGGTTTTAGAGGTTGTTACATTAGAATCTCATTGAGTAAAGATGGGGAGATGGGGCTTACTCCAACTGTATCATGGCATCAGAGTTGCCAACCTTTTTTTCTTTTACCAACAATCTGCAAACTTTCTACTGAAAATCAAACTTTTTTTACTGATATGTTTTTCTGACGTATTTGTGTAAATGTAACCCTTCTTCCAGGCCCTGGATGGTAGTAACCAGGGTTGGGTTCAAATTTAGAGGATTAACATCAGCCTTCTAAATCTGGCTCAAGGTCCCACTTAGGAACCTGGAAAACTAAATTTTAACTGGGTATTCTAAAGTGAACAAACTTCTCCACACACAAACACTTTTTAACTAAAACAAGGTTTATTATGGGGGAAAACGGGATAAACACAACGTTAGAGAAAAACTTAACCATTAAACTGAAACCCAGTTACAGTCTCAGTCACTGGCAAGCCAGCCTAGAGGAGCAACCATCTATCCCAGTCTGTTGGGAAGGGAGACACATCCAGGGGTTCTACCACCTACACAAGCCAACTGTGACCCCTAAACTGTAAGACCTTGGCCTACAAGCAGTAAATCAGGCATAAGTAGCCTCCAAGCCTTTGAACTTGCATACTGAGGGTATGTAACAAAGGAATATTTGGTTACCAACAATAGCTGAATCTGCATACCATAAGCAGGGTTACATAAAGGAAGCATAACTAGTACAAAAATATACATAACTAAGAACTACAGCTAACCTTTATTTTAATCACTCTCAGAATCCTTCTTTTTGTGACTGTACACTGAGACATCAATTCTGTCAACTGCTACAGTGGTAATTTGCAGTAGTAGTTTCTCCCTTCAAGCCCTATAGCTCCATCCCAGCTGCACAGTGCCCCCTCTCTGTCCTGCCAGGGGCCTCAGATGTCTCAGATCCATATGACCCTACCTACCTTTGAGGCAAGCAGCTACTTCTAGTGGCACAGGCACAGACAGAGAGCCTGACAGAGAGCTCCCTGCAGGGTGCTCTACTCTTTCTCAGACACAAGGTGGCACTGCTTTGCTTTGTCTGCCCATCAACACTTCATGCATCCAGCCTCATTCCAATGACTCATCTTCAATCAAGCTCACATTTTCTTAGGTGTATTTTCTTAGGACAGCTCCATTTTTAACAGACTTTACAGACAAGCATTTTAAAACCTTTTTAAACAGACTATCCATAAATTTACAGACAGCTGGCAATCTGACACAGCATGGAAACCAGGTGATACCATTATTTAATCTTGTTCTCAGTAACTGAACTATCTAATATGCTTTTATCTGGGGCTACCAACCAGTAGGTGTAATGTCCCTGGCTAGAAAAGAAAATCATTAACCTTTAAAAGTAAATTAAAAAAAATAGCCAACATGTCAATAAAAATAGCAAAAAAATTATTAACTATTTTTGTTAGTTTTAGGTACATTTTCAAATTATGGGCCAATTTTAGCTGGTAGATAGTTATGGAATAAAAAAAGGTCCAAGTTAAATGTGGCATGAGTTTTTCATTCTGAATCAGGATACAACCCATTGGTTAGGAAGGTTTAGTCGGGAATGATCTTACCTTCAGTAGGGTGTTGGACTGGATGACCTCATGAGGTCTCTTCCAGCCCCACTTCCTCATGTTCCTATGAAATAGGTTACTGTAAATTATAGGCTACTCCAATAATAGCATCAACAGAGGCAATAGATAATTATATGAGGAAAATGGAAGAAAATTATTTTAAAAATATATTGTCTGATTTTTCATAGCAAATATCAGAAATTCCCTTTTAATTTTCTGGTTCTTACTCATACAGCATTCTAACAATGAAGGCTAAAGGGTTGTTTTTCCTTGTGGATGCCTAACTCCTCAAGTCCATTCATTTAGGACTATGCAGGTTGTTGATGACAAGATTTAATGAAGAAGCCTCTCACTTGAATTGGGCTCTAAACATGAACCAAATTCTCAACATTTGTGAAATCCTCCCTCCAACATGGGAACATGGTAATGCTTTGTGTCAATGAGCCAACAAGTTAGCACTGCAAGCATCTGAATGCTTGGGTATATAATTTATAGGCATATAATATGCATTTTATTTTAGTGATGTTCGATTCTGAATGTCTGTTTGCAAGCAACAGTCTCTATAGCATCTCTTAGACACACAGAATTAATTACTGACAACATTTTTAAAGCCATGCCTGACTAAATTTGTCTGATTTTCGAAGCTTAAGCAATTCTTGGTCTGGCTAGTACTGGGGTTGGAGACTCCTTTTTAATACTAGGTACCATGGATACAAGCCAAAGAGTTTGGTTGAACACTTGGTGATTAGTGGATCATGGAAATTACTCAGTAGGAAGACTTAATTTGGCTGATGCTCAATGCTGAACTGATGGAAAAGAATAAAGAGAAAGAACATTCCTACTGAACAACACAGGCCAATCCCTGGGTCTAGTTTTGTTGTACTTAGCACATGATATGGGTCACCTCAAGCGTCTCTAACCCATCTTTCCTCTTTCACAATTTGGAAGCAAAATGCCCCCAAACTTTTACACCTTATGTACTCATTTATAAATAAAATATCCTTGATAAAATACATAATATAAAATAATTTTAGCTTCGTAATGTCATTGCGTGAGTAGAATTTGTAGAACTTATTTTCCCCGTTCAATTCTTTAAACCATACTACAGAAAAAAACTTTATTCGCTGTGAAATACTTCAAAGCTCTATATTGTTGTAATGTTCTTTTATTGAAACCTTTCACAGTAACAACAATGTGATTTACAGCATTTAAAATAACAGTTCTATATAGCACAAAGACACTGACTAGCCATTCTCAATAGGAAATACATACTTATAATTACTGCTTTGTACCAAAAATCAAACTTGCATCTTGTAGCTCACAAAAAGGGAATAAAATGTAAAGGAATTGAATTAATTTATTTACTGTTTAATGTCCCTCCAGAGTTACAATATGTATGGTGTTTTCTTACTGTGTCAAATATGACAGTACATCTTTTTCATGAGGCTAAGTCCTATGTATCTAGTAATCTATTCTTATCATTTTGTGTGCAATACACTGATACAACATACTCTGCATTTATTTAACATCTGATGTCCTACCTGATTTGTGATATTGCTGGTAATGCTAGTTTGGACAGCTGGGATATGTTAAATAAAAAGTGAACTAACAGTAAATTCATGATCATAAAAGTTATACTTAACATAACAAATTTGACACTAGAGGACACTGATTATGATAAGGCTTTTCATTCATCACGAATCAAGTGGTATACCCCTGTATTGTGAACCTGAATAAAAATGTTTATATTTTCTTATGTTTTACATCTGTGTGACACACACAGTGAGAAAAGAAACACTTGTATATATATTCTATATTTGTACACATTAGTAATTTTAACTTGTGCTTGAAGCACAACAGCACCTCTATATTAAACAAACTAGTTCAGTCTTTTCACTTAAAGCAAAATTCTAAACTTTTTATTTTGTATGAAAAATGTACTGTACGTTTACCAAAGTTGAAGTGCGTGCTATGCGTGCAAAGAATCTTTTAGCATTTTTAAACAAATTCTGTAAGTCTGTGAGCTAAAAGTACTTCAAAAACTTTTGCTGAATTCCTTCAGGATATCCTAAGTGGTGTTGGTTGCAACACTGTGAACTCCTATTAATGTAATGTTTAGTAGCATGGTCCATTCTCCACCAAGCAAACTTTTTTACTGTCCCTTTGCAGTTATGAGGCAGAGTACCCCGTTCCCTTCAAGTCAACTGTTTATTCATTGTAGTCAGCAAGTATTCCTTTCTGTGGAACAACAGAAGGGCAGTTTTGAGGCCATAGTAATTTGTATGTCCCTTCTGAAATTTAGGCAACCTTGGATCCTGTGTCTACGTCTTTGACCCACACACCTTGGAGCATCAGCATAGTGCAGGTTTTCTTTTGCAGGGATGGTGTTTTTATACTATTGAGAAACCCAGTAGTAGAGACATATTTGAATGTTCCACAGGCTGAACTTCCTTTTGGATCAGTAACAATATTTATGGCATCTGGAGGCATACTCTGCTTGTCTGATTTATTTCTAGATGGGTTGAACTTTCAATGACACACTTGTTAGATGCAAACCTTACACTTGCAATGATGGAATTAGGCATCATAAAAATGGCACATCACATCTGTGACTTCCAGCACAGCTATAGCAGGTTTCCTAGGATGAGGAATTTATTTTCTTGTGCACTGGTGGTGATTTCTGTAGTGGTCCTGGTGCTGGGGTGGCAAAGTCATGCCCTGGCCACTGCCTGGACCCCACCTTGCTCTCCCCTTCTGACCTCTAGGTCGGTTCCACTCTGTTGTCTCTCCTGCCACACCTTGATGTTATGATTGGACAGGGAGGCTACCCCTAGAGGGCAGGGGGTTTGGTTCTTAGACTCTTGTCTAGGCTGAGGCCCCTCAGCCTTGTTCCACTTTACTGTGGTTGGACACCTACACCTGATGTCCACTATCTCAGGACCATAGACTCCTGGCCCCAACTCCAGCCTTACAAGCTCTGGGACCTTTGGTCCCTGGTCTTGCCCTCACGGGCTCTGAGCTTGCACCCACTATCTTTGCTCACTAACACCACAGTCCTTCTGCTAACAGCACTGAAGACCCTTCAAAGGGTCTAGGACGTGGAATGCCCTTGGCATCCTTCTTGCCTCCTCCACCCCTACAGCCACAACTTGGTCCTCCAGTATTTAAACATAAACGTAAAAAATATGAGCATCTGCTCTCAACCAAAAGGTTCCCCTTCCTGGATTAATACTACACCATTGCAAAACTACAATACAAGGCCCCAAAATAATAATCTTTGACTTCCTGGTGGTACAGAGGCTTCCTGCAGCATCCCTGTGGCCTGAAGCCCTTCCTCCCTGTCCAGTCAGACCCCACTTCTCCCTAGAGTTCTGCTTCTTGAAGCCTGCAGGGTCAGACTGCCCCCTTGCTTCAGGTTCTGAATTTATATGGCTCTCCCTCAGTCACCTGACCCACTACTTCTGCCCCAGACCTGTCAATTACTGGCTTCACTATACTGGTAATACCTGGTGCAGGCATTTTATTCAAGGGGCCTTCTTCCACTATCAGTTTGTCTGGAGCTGGCCAGCTGATCATAGGCTCCCTCTCTCCTTCAGTGATGGGGAAGGGGACTGAACACATCAAATACAACAGCCTGAACACAGCAAATTCTTCCATGAAGCCATAGCTCACTATCTTAATGAGCAACCACCCTGAGTACTCCATGGACTTGAACCCTATTGGCCGGGTGACACCATGCCACCTTCTCTCTTGCAGCTTTTGGTGCACTCAGTTCAGGATGAAGCACTGACATCTGGTGGGTGTATGGTGTGGTGATTCATGATCAGTTGACTTTGTAGCTCATTATAATCAGCTGATTCCTTCTAAACTCTTCATTCTGCAGGTGTTAGTGACCCTCTCTCCTTTTTAATGGTCTTTAATGGTTCTACAAATCGAGCTAAACTTTTTTCTGACATGCTGCTATTAGCTTCCCTGGTAATATAGCTCATACTTCATAGCTCTGCAGACAGTTTTTAACTCTAACTAGAACCATAAACTCGGGTGTGGAAATGTTAATTTAGCTGAACATTAACTCAGGATTGGAAACTACTATTGGTAAAGCATTAGGCACACTGTTAAAATGCTTAAGAAGGTTAGCTTTTGTTTTATGAATCTGAAAAAGAGATGTGTATTTAATTCTAATGACTTCAGGACTAATTAAACATAATCTTTTGCTTATTTTTGCCTAGCTTGTTGTGTTTTGTTACATAGGATATGATATATCAAATTAAGATATGTTATAATACAGGGTTTTTTTCTGGTTCAATCTTGAACAGAATAATATAGCCCTAGGCCTCTAGTTTGATAGTAAAGCTTCTGGTTTCTTTTTAATGGGAGGAAAAAAAAGTGTTGTGTCATATGTGGTGATGCTTTTCACAATCCTAGATCTGCCTATGATCCAATCCACTGGGATCCTGTCCTCCTCACCAGTTCTGTGCATTCCAGGGATTTGTTCGCCTCAGTGAGATGAGACAGAGAGCAGAAGGGGCATCCAGCTTCTTTGTATGATGGAAGGAAGGGCTTAACTGCATGGTTTTTCAGTAAAATAGGAGGCGATAACAGGAGACAAATATCATTTGAAATAATGTCACCTACCAGTAGAAGCAAACATGCATGCGTACAAACACACACCCTCAGTACACAACAATCTGCTAAATAATTTGTTGTAATTAAAGTTTTTGAGGATTATTTCTCATTGAGTGCATCTACATATGCAATTCATGCACATGAATAAACTCAGGAATTTATTGTTCCAGAATTTTTTTTGCTGGAGTGTGATTTGAATGTGTGCACAGAAGCAATGAATTCTGGAGCTATCAGCTCTGGAGTTATTCATGTGCAGTACGTGGAGCCTGGTCAGAACAGCCTCAGCTGGCAATAGGCCCCAAGGATCAGCCTGCCAGCCTGGGGCTGCTCTAACCAGGCTCAGCACAGGGCTAGCTGGCAGGCAACCCCAGCATTGCAGCAACCTTGTGCTCTAGCCAGCCAGGTCAGCATCTACACATGCATTGCCACGCATGAGAAAATTCTGCAGCAAGGCTGTACTTAAAATATTACCCTGCTGCAAAGTTTATTAGCTTTATGTGCCCTAATAGGAGTGTACATGTAGATGCTGAGATGTTTACTGTGGAGCCAGTTATATCAGTTCCGCAGTAAATGGCTCATGTAGATGCGCCCAATTTTATTACACAATTTTGCAAAATTGTTCAAAACTTTTCCTTGCTCAAAATGATATGGGCATAGGACAAAAGTTACCCACCTGGAGAACTAAGGAAACAGCCTAGGCAGTTTCTGTTATGACAGAGCTAGCACCTCAATGACTGAAACCTTTCTGAACCCCCTTCTTGCTTCACCTCTACGTCCAACAGACAATTCATTTTACATGAAATTATTGAATTCCTGTGACACTTGGGTCTCTAATTCCCTTAGACCCCTCTGAAAATCCTACCCTAAATCTCATTTTTTTCTATACATGCCTTTTTCATTACATTTAAGCCCTCCTGGGGATCCAGCAGTAATAATACCAAAAACAAAATATTTGCTTGATGTTTTAGAGCAGACCGAATTATAGTCTTCTTCCTCATGTATTGCAACTGTAATGTCTTTCATTGCAAAATGAAAAGTAAACTTTGACACTGACAATCTTGTCAGAGAGATACTCTGGGATTATGGTCCAAACTATCATGATAATTTTTAATCCTTTGAGTGGTATCAGAATGAGACTCTAATGGATTTCTTAGAACACATTTTGGTATATGAAGTAGTACTTTTTAAACTAAATTTTGCTGTGCAAAAATACTTTCAAATTTACATAGTACCTTGACTCTCCAATGGAGCTAGGAAATACCAGAAGAGTTATGTTACAGAACATTATTTAATGTACATATGTTATGTAGTGCCTGCAGTCCGGTGCTCTGCTGTGCTTGATGCTGCAAAACATGTAACAAAGAAATAGTCCGCATACTGTAGGGCTTGTAACTGCCACATTTTAAATTAATTCAGAAATCATTAAAGACATCAATTGCAAAATGTATCCATCCTGCATTGCTGAGTGACCAATATTTCATCCCTTGTACTTGCTGTAGGCACTGAAAATCTATTATCAATTATCTTCCTAAAATATCACACCAATGTTACAGCCATTTTAGATCTGATTCTCCTTGAGTGAATAAAGAATAAAAGTCACATAATGGAAAAATCAGGTTCTTAATGTGTCACCACAAAGAACCCTGAATCTGCAGTGTCAACATCCCAGACTCGTTCTGGTTACCCTATCCCCTGTGCTCCCTCGTTAAAGACTTCCATGGCCACAGTTAAGTACATAAACATCACAGAAATATACAGGATTAGAGTTGTCCCAGCTATCAGATTTCCTTGAGAAATGCCAATGAATTAAACGTTTTAAATTCAAAGTACTGTAACTGATACATTTGTACAGTTCTGTAGATACCTGTGCATTTCACACTGGGCAAGTCTACACATGTGCTGGACTGTGCAGTTGTTACTGTGCAGTGATTTAGTATTTGCTTAAGCAAGTACTAAATCACTGTGCAGTAACCACCATTACTGCACAATCCTGGTGTTGCATGGGTTGTTTCTGATGCTACTCTGCAGTAGCAATGAGCTGTTGTGTGGTAGCAACAAGCTATTGCACAGTAGCGTTGGCATCACAGTTTGTGCCCACCAGTGCCATGTTGCCATAGCAATGAGCTATGGTGACGTAGTGTCTTATGTAGACATGCCCCCAATTTGGTGGGGACTGTGGGACAATTATATGTGAACTCGTATTTCCTGATTTTTGTCTTTGTAAAACTTCAAGGATGGATTCTCTCCATCTATCTGATTAGTTTAGATGCTGTTCGGCCTTGGGGAACATCAAACTGATGTGAGGTTGATATAGCCATCTCTTAGGCCAGTTTTACTGCTATCACTGTGACACAGGGATCTACCAAGAGATTAAAGGTGTGGCAGGTGACATGTGGTCTACCATGGTTTAACTAGGATACTGTGTCTTAAAAACAATAAACAGCTGGCTTCAGCCAGAGAAGACCCTAGGCTGATTACAGCATGAGCAGGTTCCTCCTGTGAATCTGGAAGCTTCAACTAATCTCTGAACAGCTCAGGAATGTGGGCCGTGGAAATGTGGGACTGCCTTAAAGCTCTGAAGCACAGGATGCTTAAAAGCTTGTCCAGCAGTGCTCCCAACTATACACTTGGTCCATAAAAGATATCACAAGAGATCCTTGCCAATTGTTTTCTTTTAACTAGGTGTGTCTACACATGCATTTGATGTGGGAGGTTTAATTGCAAGTAAACAACTCGTGAGTAAATGCTCCCAGGCAGGCATCTACATGTGCAGGGGAGTGGGAGTAGATTTGCTGCTAATGGCAGCAAACTGCTCCTGCTTCCTGGGGCCCTGCAATGGGCCCCTGCTGCCACCAAGGGGAGCTGGAAGCTCCAGCTCCAGATGCCTGCAGACAGAGACCATCTTTAAAAGCCAGCCCTACTCCCTGCTCCTTGGCCAGCTGTGTTTCTGGCCAGGAGCAGCATGCATAGCATGGGGTAGCATGCAGCAGTTCTCTCGCTGCAGTCCTTGCCTCGCCACACCATGGCTGCTCCAGCCCCTGCCTTTGGCAGCAACACTCAGTGCCCTGGGATCTTGCTGGCTACCATGGTGGCCCTGCTAGCTTGTTTTGGCAACTGCTGCCTGGCCCACAGCCATCTGGGCCCTGCCAGCTTTCCCATACTTAGTGATTGCCTGCCCAGACACACCATGCTGTCTCAGGCACTCTGCTCACATGCAGCTGCCACCTGGACCCTGTCTTGTGGGCAGACCTCAGCAGGAATGCTGATAATATACACCTGGACATCCAAGAGCAGTTCACCTGCACCTGAAGTGTGAGGACATCACCATGTTGCAGCCACTCCCTGCTGGCACCCGGCTGGCCATCGCCCTGCTCAAGCTGGCCACAAATGCCAGCCTCCACTATGTTGGCCACCACTTTGGCATAGGCAAGGCCACCACTGGGAAAGCTGTCCTGCAGGTATGTGTCACCCTCCAGGACGTGCTGCAGCACACAGTGTTCCAGGTGCACGACCCTCTGGAAGTGGTAACGAGGTTCCATGCCCTGGGATCCCCCCAATGCATTGAGGACCTGCATCCCTGTCACATACTTGCCCTACTATAGCCAGAGGGGATTTCACTTCATTGTAATCCAGTCATCAGCCACTGTGGCACCTTCACAAATGTGAGTGCTGGCTGGATGGGCAGTGCCCACAATGTCCATTTCTTCAGGAACTCCATCCTGCTAGCCCTGGTGCAGAGTGGGCACTTTGTACTGGTGGTGCTGAACCTCCAGCTAGGCACTGTGATGCTCCCGGCCCTCCTTATTGGGGACCCCACTTATCTGCTCGCCCCCTGGCTCTTGTGACCCTACGCTGGCCAGCTGGACCCCCACCAGACCCACTTCAACAGGTGCTTTGGCCAGAATTACACCTTGGTGGAGGGCACCTTCAGCTGCCTGAAGTGACGCTGGTGCACCCCCATTCTGTGCTTTGAGTTTGCCAAGGCCAATATCCCTTGGGTTATTGTTGCAGCCTGTGAGTTGTATAACATCTGGGAAGCCTTGGGGGAGCTGTTTGCCTCTGCAGCACCCAGCACAGGGGCAGAGCATGGAACTAGCAGCTGCATGATAAGGCAATGATTTGCTTCCCTGCAGGGTCTAGAAGGGCTGCTGGGGGTTTGCTGTGGCCAGCTGGAGCTGGCCTCAGTGACCAGGAGCTGGCTGCAGTTGGGCCCAGGTGATAGCAGGTCTGGCAGGAGTCTAGAGCACCCTGCAGAGCTGGATGGCACAGCCCTAGCAGCTGTGGGACACTGTGGTGCCAGGGAGCAGTGCTGGGATGCAGGCAGGCTGGCACAACTGGCCTGCGGCCTGTGCAGGAGCAGCAGTGGCCAGCAGTCACCACAGGCTCCCTGTACGTCTGCCCCAGGGCTCAAACTGCCCTCAGGATTTTAAAGGTGTGGGGCTAGGGCTGCCATAGAGGCATCCCAGCCCCAGGGCAGGAGAGGCTCCTAGCCCCAGGGCCCTGAAACTAGCCTGAGGTTGACCCCTAGTTGGCAGGGCTGACTGGGAGAAAATTTCTCATAGTTGGTATCTACACATGTGTACAGTAACTACCTGTGAGTAAATGCACTACTTTCATTTGCAGGTAGCGAATTTACTCATGAGTAGTGAAGTTTACTGTGCAGTAAGCATGTGCACATGCAAATGTGCATGCTTACTGAGCAGTAAACTGCACTACTGTGCAGTAAAGCATCCTGTGTAGATGCTCCAACAGGATATGTATCAATAGTTTTACTGCTTTAAACAAGGTTTATTGCCATTTAATTTCTTTCTATTTTGTTTTATTATAAACCATACATGTCTCCTGTTGAGCTATAACCTCCCACGTATACTGAATTCATGTGCAGAGCTACATAGGTTCATTAACATAACTGGGCCTTTTGCAGAATCCCAAAGCTGCCAACACAATTATAGAGGAGCAGAGTACCTGAAAGTCCCAGACCACTGAGGCTTAGGCTCTCTGAAATGTGAACTTCACCTGGGTCTCCTCTTGGCTGGAAAGTTTATTACAAAGGGCACTTTCTGGCACATGAGGAAAACAAGGAAAAGCTTGGAAGCTTAGGAGATCTTCAGGACAGGTACTTTTCTTGCTGATAAGCACACTTGCAAACATCTACACACCTCCCTTTGAAACTGTACACATATATACTCATAGGCAATCAAATCCTATAGTAAACCCATACAGTAGACTTAAAACCACTCAAAGGGCACTGTAATACTGGAGGATCACTCATGCATCCATAGTGGAAGGTTTTATGTCAACCTTTATTTCAGTGATACATTAAGTACACATTAGAAAAAATCACAAATGTTCTTTTTTTAAAACTCACCAAACCCAAACTGGTTTTACAAGTTAGCATCAACAACAACAGACCAAAAAATCTTTAAAAATAAGATCCATCCCAATTTCCATTTGTGTCAATTATGTATTTTCAGAAATAGCAATGAGTAAAAATGGAGACTCAGTCTCAACTACAGTGTTAGTACGACAGCTATAAAAAATGTTTTTTCTTTGTTTTTTTCTCCCAATGTGCATGAATTGCAGTGGTCCACATTGAATTACACCTGTCACCAGGTTGCTATATCTGATTTAGTTAGCATTAACCTAAGTTATTTTATGAAAGCCCAGAGATGAAATCAAGACAAATGTACATCTGACCTGCCCACGGATAATTTATATACCATTTACTTATCCCTAGATAGCAATATTGGCTCATTCTTCATGTGAAGGTTAAACTTCTGCTATTGTAACATTCACTTTAACTGATTTAGCAAGAGAAAAAGCCGTAAAAGAATACTCCCCACATTATGTAATTGTTACATTAAAAATTACCACAGAAGTAGAATGGAGCATTGAAACATGCTGTGGGCAAATAAGCCAGCTGTTCACAGGATGCACCGCTCAAGTCAAGGAAAGCTACTATCTTGCTTTAAAAAAGGCAGATATTGTAAAAATGAGCAGCTGACAAGGACTTTTTTTGTATTAGTGAAACGCAGGCAACTGGTGCCAGAGTCTACTGGGAAAGTCTCTTCTACTTGTCAGCCATCAAGAAATGTGACCCAGGTAGATGAGGCCTGGCTAGAGTTAATGTCATTTCAAAGATATTTATTTTGTACTTCATCTTGATAGGTGTTACACATGAGGCCAATCAACTGGAAGACTTCTTAGTCAAAGAATATACATCTTCTTTAAGCTTTAAATACCACGGTCATGGATGCTGGATTTCAGAGCTAATTAAATTATTGGTGTCAATTTTAAATGGGAATTTAAAAGATGAGGAGGCTATGTTATGTTGGGCCACCATTCCAATTTCTTCCAGGTCTTTAGAGTATGATTTGGCTTTCACAGATTTTCTAATTGGTTAGGATGAGCCATTGCTTAATAATTGCACTTGCTGAAACAGAGGTCCAAAGGTATCTCCCTGAAGATGGCCATAAATACAGGATATTTCATGATTTCTTTGACAATGAGAAGGATGTTAGCCAAGCCACTTAGGCAAGTGGGCTGATAGCTTAGTGTGATTTGCTTACAGAAGTTTGAAGCTTTAAGCATTAGAATTTAATCTGCAAAGAGCAATATGGATAGTGCATACTAATTGTCTTCAGTAAAAGGATCCTGGAATCTCTGTTTTCGCATGTTGGGAGAAGATGTGAGAAGCATTATACTTGCTTGCTTTTTGAAGTGATTCAAATTTATATACTTAACATATCCAATTGTTCGGTACTGCACTATAATATGTGCTATTAATGAAAAGAACCCACTTTCACTAAGATGTTGCAGTTCCCTTATGTTATAAAAAAAAGGAAAAAGAAAAGAAGCAGCAGAAAATACAGGAAAAAAAGCTTAAAAAGGAATTCAATATAATACAATTTAGTTTTATATAGTGTTCTTTACAAGCCACACCACATAATGCTTTACACAGAGACAGTACAATAGAGAGATAATGCTGTACAGTGACTCGTGTATGGACAAAAAGGTACAACTATGTTAAAAGATGAAAGAAAGTAAAAGAAAGAATCCTGGAAATTAAAAGTCACCAAGTGCAAGTACCAGAAACGGAATGGAAGAAAGAGCATTGAGCAAAACAGAACTGTACATGCTTGAGAGCCCACTGTCGGGGAAAGTGAACAAGCAGATTTGCATGGCAACCACTGATAAAGAGAAAAAAACAGTAGTATTCTGGATGGGGTGGGGTGGGGTGGGGATAGAAAATTTCAGCTAGTGGAAGGTAGTTGGGCAGGGCGGGGGGTGGGGGGAAGAGAAAATTCCAGCTAGCTAGACATAGAGAAGGTGAATAAGTGGCCCCTCATAATGGAGCATAATTGGAGACTGAGGAGTCCAACATCAGAGGACAGGAATAAGCAAGAAAATGGGATAGGTGGATGAAGAGGCCCTTCGTGAAGGATAACAAGAGGAGCTCTGACAACTAGCAGAGCATTTTAAGGATAGATTTGTATGAGCACCCATCTTCCTAGGATCATACAGTTGAGAACTGGATTAAGCTACATCCCTAAAGTACCTCATACTAGATATACTTTGCTGGCACTTTAAGTTCTGCAGTAAGCTTTTATTCTTTATGAAAAAAAACCCAACTCAAAGTAAAATGTCCAGACATGGGTGTCTGCAGTAAAAACCTGAACAAGCAACCTAATTTTGAGAAAGGCCAAGCATTTTCAGTGTTGGCCTCTGCATCTAGCCTTTATGACAACTCTAATCGAGCAGTCCTAAATTACCTTAATTGAACATTGCTTCTGGAAACTTATCGTATCAGCTTCTACTGATCCTGTTAGCAGAAACATCTACTCTGGGACTATCGCTGGTACAGTTTGAGGAACCCAGCACAATTTATCTACCAGGCTGAGTTTTGGATACAGCAATGTGACCTCAGCATTCCATACAAAGCAAGGTTTAGAAAGAAAGAAAGAAAACCTGGCTTCCCTGATATTGAGTAAATCTTCATGGGAATGTCTACACACGATGCTACATCACCGTAACTTGTCACTACAGTGACATAGTGTCAGCGGGCACAAACCGTGACACTGCCGCTACTGCGCAGTAGCAAAGAGCTACTACGCAGTAGTGCCGGAAACGACCCATATGGCACCAGGACTGTGAAATACTGGTGGTTATTGTTCAGTCATTAGTACTTGCTGAAACAAGTACTAAATGACTGCGCAGTAACAACTGTGCAGTTGAGCACACATGTAGATGTGCCCCATATGACCTCAGTGAATCAGAATTTTACTCTGGTGGTAGAAAAGGCCACAAGAGAAGGAAATGCAGTGAGAGATTTAGAAAACAAAGGATTAAGACACCACTAAAGATTTCAGAGACAGAGCAAAACTGAGGAGAGATGTGGTCATTACTCTCTGCTCTAAACAGATTTATAAATGAAGGAAGGAAAAGAAAGTTCAGGATTCGCCTGGAAGTATACTGAAGGTCTCCTGTAGGAAGAGAGTGATGAGAATTAAAGATGTTTGATAAAACAAGCAGCATGGTTACTGTATAAGCTTCAGAAGTACAAGGCAAAATTGAGGTGGTAAAAAAAACATATTTCAATTACAGTATGCCAATGAGAAAAGGCATGGGCTGTCTGTTTGCTTTATTTTGCAGCTTCACTATTTTCCAGTCTTGTTCAGGATATTCAGCAATGTCATCAAAAGTGACTTAATATAGAGATCCAATTGCCTTCGTAGAGCTGGCATCTGCAACTAATCACTCTGGAATACAGATATATGTTAAAATATCTGCTCCAATTAGAAATGATATGCAGACTACCTTGTGGATGCATCTACATGAGACACTGACTGCGCAGTAACTGGAAAATGCTGTGCAGTAGTGCGTCACAGCACAGACAAAGTTAAAATGCTACTGTGCAGTATTATTAGGTTACTGCACAGTAGCATCACGTAAATGGTGTCCACCAACACTATTGCACAGTAACTCTGGTTACTGCACCTTTATTTAGTACTTGCTAATACAAGTACTAAATAATTGAACAGTAATGACTTCACATTATGCTCCCTATATTCATGTGCAGCTCAGTCCAAAGTAAGCAAATAAATATATTTTACCTGTAGGAAAGAAGGTGGGTATTGCTTTGTTTCGAACAATTTCTGTATTAAAATAATGAGGCAGAAAAAGTGGGATTGCTGGACCTCCTCAAATGGCAGTTTTCCTTTGGAAACTGCAGATTGGCTATACAGAGTGTGCTGCAAAGAAACACTTCATTTCCATAAGGAAAAAACAGTTTGTTTCAGCATTTTCATTTTCAAATGACTTTTTCATTGCGACTATTATATCATGTTGTGCATTGTATATGGATCTGAATCTGACCCTTATTATAATGTAAAATAAAAGTTTAAATGTTTTAATGACAACGAAAAAAATCAATATATCTTAAATGATTAATTTCATAGGAAATTCCGAATTTCAATTTTTCATTACAATTCTAAGAAAAATAAAATCTTGGCATATGCCAGAGGATTCAAATCCCAGATTTCACTGGGCTCTAACTGAAGCCTTTCTAGCTTCAGTAATGCACATCTCCTATATCCCAGTTCCTAGTACTGGTTACTCCAGATAGCAGAGAACAAAAAAACCCGCTAGACCTCTTCTACCAGATCAATGCCTGGGTATGTATTTAAAGAACAGATCTCACAACATAAAGCAGACTAGCCAGATGATTCATCAATACTGCCCAGAAGAAGGCCACTGCAGCATAAGTAGGAATATGCTAACAAGTATTTGGATATAAAGATGAATTGAAAGTCATTAACCCTGGAAGGAGAAAAGGTCTAAGCATCAAACCATGAAGAACTCTTAATGAGATAGAAATAGATCCACTGCTGGTTACAAAAGGGAATGAGGATCAGAGTTTCAGTGTGCATTATAAAGAAGTATTTGTGATCAGATCTTGGCTTTGAGGAAGCACCATGTGGTCTTGCTACTATTCAGTAAGGCTCTGGAGAATCCCAGGATGAGGGAAAGCCATCACAGCTGACCCTATGGCACTACTATGCAGGAGATGTATGGTTGGAATAATACTGCGCTTTGGCACAGCATCTTACTAAGGGCTGTTGTAGCTGTAACTTTGAGCAGTCTGGAGAAGAACCATAAGACCATGGATGCACTGAAACCATACTGATGTTGTGCTGAAGAAGAAGGTTGTGTGAAATGGGCCCTATTCGATTTGGATTCAGATTCAGCCTGAAATCAGGGACAGTGATTCAATTCCTTGATTTGGATCACTGTCCCCGATTCGAGTCCCCGATTCGATTCAGCCAAATCCGAATCTGAAGATTTGATGCTGATTCAAAGAACCAGCGATTTGGCCATAGACGCAGCTTTAAATGTTTTTTCTATATACCTCAAGTTACCAGGCATGGCTTGTGAACACTGGAATGCTGGGGCAGATGAAGCATCCCACAGGAGTGAGGGGCGTCCCCCCACACGCTTGGCGGTGAACCTGGAAGTGGACCGGTAGTAGTTCCAACCCACTTCCATGTCTGCTGGGGAGCATGCTGCCTCCCTCCCTACCCCCCTGGCTTAGCAATCAGCCACAGGGGGACCCAGGGTGCCCCCCCAGACCAAGAAGGCACCAGTTGCTGAGATAGGGGGTGGGGCGGGGCCCTGCGTGTGCCCTGATGGACCCAGAAGTGGACTGGAAACGCTTCTGGTCCACTTCCAGATCTGCTACTGAGCATGCTGGGGAGCCCCCTGCATTCCTGTGGGACACCCCATCTGCCCCAGCATCACAGCATTCACGAGCTGCCTTTAAAGCTGTGTCTATATCTGAATCACTGAATCTTTCCAAATCTCTTTGAATGGATTCAGAGGGTTCCGATTTGACCAGAGAAATTAAAGGGTCTCCTGATTAAATTTAGATTTGGAGTTTCAGCCACCGAAAGGGGCTGAATCTCTACCGAATCAAATCAGTGACCAGAGCTTCGCACAGCCCTACTGAACAATGAGTTGCCCTGATTTGTGTCTGTGCTGTGATCCACTTTGACTGCCTCTTCATCCTTAGGAGAAGATGCAGGAACCAAGCAGGTGCAGAGGAAAACAACAGGGAGAATTCTATAGGACGATGGCTGGATTTACATGCAGTGCCTGATTTTTACCTTCAGTTTTGTGCTTGCACTGAATACTAGGAAAAGCATGAATGAATGATTGCAACTGTGGGGGAAACAATGCACAGGACCACAGAGATTGCTGGAAAAAATCACAGTGGTCACATCTACATGTTCATTAATGCACTGTTGTTACTGAGCATTAAGTTTAGTACCTGCAATAACAGGTATTAACTGAATGTGCAGTAACTAGCACTACTGGGCAGTAGCGCAAGTACCTGGTCTTTTTGTGATACTAATGCACAGTAGATTAATTCTACTGTGCATTAGCACATTAGCATGATTTTTTCTGTGACATGCTAATGTGAAGTAGAATTAGTCTACTGCACATTTAGCCTCTCATGTAGACATGCCCAATATATAACCTTAAGGGCACAATAAGAACTGACCAGGCTCTGTTTTCACAGCTGTACCCTAGTTACATTAAGTGGCCTGTCAGCTGTCTGGACACTGCTCTAAGCAGGAGGCAACACAGAACCAGTTTTCCCCAGAAGGAGCTCAAGGGGGAACTCCTGTGCCATAGAAAGGCACAGTATGAAGCTGTGCTCATTCTCCCTTCCCTAGTTCATCTACACAAGTCCAAGGGAAACTCATATCCTTTGGGAATTTGTGGTCACTTATGAATTTAATAAAAGGTATATTTAAATCAAATGCAAACCAAATGCTTCCTCCTACTGCACTTGAATAGCCTGGATAATTCACTGCTATCTGAGACAAGAGAATTATGTTACATATGTAAGAAAAGGGGTTAATATAAAGCACACAAATGTGATGAAATGACAGAATTAAGGATGTCAGTGTAGTGACATTTTGGCCCCATGCATTATGGTACATTTGTTAATTACTTGATCACTGTTGGGTATTTTGCTCTTTATGCACCAAAAACAATCTGAAGAAACCACATGGGCACAGCTGGATTCTAACAGCCATGCTTACAAATTACACAAAAGTATGCAAGGCCTAGCTGCATGTACACTGCTTCTCAGATTGGTTTCTGGCAGCTTCAAATTCACAGAACACAGTGTGAGCCACTCAAAGGCTCACAAGCTTTTTAAAGGGCAATTACTCTATTCCAATACACAAAACCACTTCCTTGACTTTCAATCAGGTGGCCCTAGCCCTGAAGAGATTATACAGAGTGTATCACAGCTCATAATGAGCTTGACCCCACTCTTGCATGACATATCTGTTATTTGGTCAAACTATATTATTTCTCAGTCAATTATTTTAGAGTAACCTCCTCAAACTGCTGCCTCCTCCAGTTGCAGAAGACATCACATATAAACCTATGCCTGTGTTTAAAGGAATAAAGTGTGTGTGTGTGTGTTTTTAAAGGCCAAGAGCTCTACTTTTTACAGGTAATGTGATGTACCTTAACTATCTGAAGTGCTCAGATAAGCATCATAGAAATCACTATAAATAAATAAACAAAAAATAAAATAAATAACTGGCACTGTGGTTCCAGAGCAGGAATTCAGAATTTGATTTTCCAGCTAAAGGCTTATGAATAGTTGTACAGCATGGTAACTAGTACAGGATATTGCCTAATTAATTAAAATTTCACCCCTGAAGGAAATGGAAAAGCTGTAGTCCTAAACTTCACCAAGTCATAAAACTATAGTCTGACAATGACTTCTTGAGAAGATAGCAGATTGCTTCTGCAGAATGGTGTAAGATACCAGTACATATACAGTTTATACTTCATCTGGATTCATAAAGCTTTCTGAAGTTTACATGAAAAGAGTATTTCCAGTTCTAAAATAAATCCCTTGGAATACTTTCAGGAACTTAGGTATTAAGAATATCTCACTGTAATTACAATGAAATGATTAACTATAGGGTCTTCTGATGAGCTTTTCACCAATACTAATACAGGGCAGTTGGTTTTGTTCCAAAGCTTATTTGTTTTGAAGTCTGTGGAAAAACTAAGTAGATTTGAGTCAATTCACAGAATTATCCACCAGATCTAAACATCTATTTGACTTTCAAAAGCACAAGCAATTGTAAGTTATACAGACTTTTTATTTTGTATTCATCTTCCCCTCTGTCACTTACCTTCTTCCACTTCTACGTCTTCTCCCTCCTGAGTCCTACTTTCTCTCCCTCCCTGTGAAGAACCTGAGTATTTATATTTTCCACAAGACTGTTCTGTAAGGACTGAAAGGATCAAACAGCTTTTGGTCAGTTTTATAGGAGCTTCATATATGGGAGGGAGTCATAGATGCTAGGGTCGGATGCAACCTCAACAGATCATCGAGTCCAATCCCCTGCCCTGGGCAGGAAAGAGTGCTGGGGTCAGATGACCCCAGCCAGGTGCCTATCCAGGCTTCTCTTAACGACCCCCAAGGTAGGGGAGAGCGCCACCTCCCTTGGAAGCCCATTCCAAAGTTTGGCCACCCTTACCATGAAGAAGTCTTTCCTGATATCTAGCCTAAATCTGCTCTCTGTCAGTTTGTGACCATTGTTCCTTGTTACCTCAAGAGGCGCCCTGGTGAACAGAGCATCTCCGATCCCTTGCTGCGTACCCCTAAGGAATTTGTAGGTGGCCACAAGATCACGTCTCAGCCTTCTCTTGTGGAGGCTGAAGAGGTCCAGGTTCCTCAATCCCTTGTCATTGGGCTTGTCCTGTAAGCCCCTAACTATATGAGTGGCCCTCCTCTGGAACCTCTAGAGGCTATCAACATCCTTCTTGAAGTATGGCACCCAAAACTGGATGCAATACTCAGTACTGCAATCTGACCAATGTTGCATAGAGGGGAAGTATCACCTCCTTGGTTCTATTTGTCATGCATCTGCTAATGCATGATAAAGCGCAGTTAGCTTTGCTGAGGATTTCCTCACACTGACAACTCATGTTCATCTTGGAGTCCACGATGACTCCGAGATGCCTTTCTGCTTCTGTGCTACTGAAAGGGTCACTTCCCAGCCAGTAGGTGTGCTGGATATTTTTGCACCCTAGGTGCAGCACTCTGCACTTTTGTTGTACTGCATCCTTTTGTGTACTGCCCACTTTTCTAACCTTTCCAGGTCTGCCTGCAATTGTTCCCTACCCTCTGGAGTCTGCACTTCACCCCACAATTTAGTAGCATCCACAAACTTGGACAGGGTATACTTCACACCCACATCCAAGTCACTGATGAAGATATTGAAGAGTACAGGTCCAAGGACCAAACCCTGTGGGACCCCACTACCCACATTCTTCCAGGTCAATACCGACCTGTCTACTACCACTCTCTGGGTGCAATCGCTAAGCCAATTTGCAACCCACTGAACCTTGTAAACATCTATGCCACACCCTCTTAATTTATTTATGAGAATAGGATGAGATACCATATCAAAGGCCTTGCTAAACTCCAAGAAAACAACATCCACCTCTACTCCTGTGTCTAAGTGTTTTGTGACCCTGACATAAAATGAAACTAGATTGGTCAGGCATGATCTACCTGCTACGAGTCTATGCTGGTTTCCCTGCTGCATTATTTTTCCTGCCGGACTCCCACAAATACAATCCTTCATAATCATTTCAAAGATGTTTCCAAAGATGGACATGAGACTGACTGGACCATAATTACTTGGATCCTCCTTCCTCCCCTTCTTGAAAATAGGAACCACACTGGCCCTTTTCCAGTCCTCCAGGAACTGACCCAAGTGCCACAAGCACTCAAACAGCCATGCCAGTGGTTCTTCTATGACACTGGCCAATTCCTTCAGTACCCTTTGATGCAGCCCACCTGGGCCTGCTGACTTGAACACATTCAGGCCATCCAAGTGACTCTGCACCAAGTCAGCATCGACAGTTGGTGGGCTGGTGTCCCTCTGATGCCCATCTATGAACCCATTAGGAGACTTGTCTTGACCCTTGTTCAGGAACACTGAGGGAAAAAACTCATTGAATAGCTCAGCCTTGTCCCCCCATCTGTCACTAATTGCTCCTTCTTGTTCAGTAGGGGTCCTATGCTACCCTGTGCCTTCCTTTTACTCCCTACATACCTAAAAAAAGACTTTTTGTTATCTTTAATTTGTGCTGCCAGTCTTAACTCTGTAGTTGCTTTGGCTTTTCTAACTGCCTCCCTGCAAGTGCGGGCCAAGTAGGTATACTCCTCCTTGGCAGCTTATCCCTGCTTCCACTGCCTATATACCTTATTTTTTGCCCTTAGTCTCCCATGAATTCCCCTGTTTAGCCAAGAAAGTTTTTTGGCTCATTTCCCCTCGTACTGGGATATTCTCCCTCTGTGCCCGAAGGATTTCTTCCTTTAGAAATGACTACGCTTCCTGGACTCCCATCTTGCCAATACTCTTATCTGCAGTCCATCATTGCACTAGACTCCTAAGCACACTGAAGTTAGCCTTCCTAAAGTCAAGCACTTCCACCCTACTAGTTATCTTACCCACCTTACACTGTACGGTGAATTTGACTTATTAGTGGTCATTGCCCCAAGGTGACCATGAATCTGCAGCTCCCCTAGCAGGTTCCCCTCCCCCCGCCATAGCCAATAAGTCTAGTAAGGCATTTCCCCTAGTGGGACCGTATACCTCCTGTGTTAGGTGAAGGTCCTGCATGCATTCACAAGAACCTATGTGAATGGTTGGATTTGGTTGACTGCTCCCAATACAGGGCTAACTGAGTGACATCAAAAGGTCTGTGTTATGCAGGAGTGAGACAGACTAAAGGTATGTCTAAATCACAGAAATCACATTGCCAAAGGAGTAAGACCTCCCCCCTAATCCAACTCCACACTTGTCAACTCTAAAAATGAGGTAGTGAGGATGCCTTAGGAGCACCTCACAGTGCTTCTCTTGAACACTGGAAATTTAGTCAACGGGGTTGCAGAGGGAGTCCTTCAGAGCACCCTCTCCACTCCATTTCCAGAGCTGTGCAGATGAGTGGAGCGTATTCCCTTGGTGATGTAACTTAAGTTCTCTGCTGCCATGGTATAAACATACTTTAATTGATTATGGGTTGCTTAAGGGTCACTTCTGCCCTTAAGACCTATGAGTCCCCAGCCATTATGAACTGTTAAGGATCCATTGACATCTGTAGAGCTATGACAAGCTGTAATAGCTGAGATCTTCCCAAGTGTCTGTTGGGTCGCTCTATAGCTATTTTGCTCTGCCAGAGCCCTGAAGTAGCAATGAATCTTGTAAGGGAATATGTTGCATTCTGGTTTTCAGTTTATTAATTACTATGATTCTTTGGTAACCCAAAGGGATCATTTCTCTTAGCACTAAGTTCTAAGCTTGTGGATAAGCCAATATTTCACTTTCTCCTCTGCTCTGATTACAGCTGCTTTTCTCAGGCAGCTTCTTCATAGTTTCATAGTTTCACAGTTTGTAGGGTTGGAAGGGACCTGAGCAGATCATCTAGTCTGACCCCCTGCCATGGCAGGAAAGCATACTGGGGTCAAATGACCCCAGCAAGATGTTCATCTAACCTCCTCTTAAACACCCCCAGGGTAGG
>NW_017728912.1:30345634-30381894 GCF_001723895.1 Crocodylus porosus | reverse complement strand
ACCGCCCAATCATGCGTTTCATCCCACCATGTTTCCGTAATCCCCACTATGTGCGGGCTGGCGTCAGCCAGCAGGAGGGTGAGTTCCTCCGCTTGTTGCCCATACTACGAGCATTTGTGTAAAGGCATTTGAGGCCTCCTGTGGGTGTGTGTACTGACCCCCTAGTCCCAATGTTACGCTGGCCCCTTTCTCTTACTTGTTTATTTGCTTCACTCGTTGGTCTGGGCTGGGCTGTGGTTGTGGGTGCTGTTTGGTCTGGCAGTCTGATATTTCCTCTGCCCTCATCTTCCCCTTCCCCCGATGAGCCTAGTTTAAAGCCTGCCGGAGGAGGTCTGCCAACCTAGAAGAGAACACACGCTTACCTTTAGGGGAAAGGTGGAGCCTGTCGCACCCCAGCATGTCTCTCGTCGTAATGTGCCGGTCGTGGCTGAGGAAGCCAAAGCCCTCCTCGAAGCCCCTCTTGTTTAAGGAGGGTAAAGAGGATCCAGAATCTGATATATATAAAAGTATTACTGGTAATGGTTGTGTCTGGATTTGCATAATATGAATATACTTATCTGTGTATATTGCTTGGCATTTTATTCCAGGTAAGTTGCTCACTATCATATAGTATTATAACTGTGCAGGAATTACTGTAGAATTTAATGTACAGGCAGTCTTCACCTTATGACTTTTCAAGTTATGATGAAAGGCATTACAAATTTTATAAATTGACACCCTGTTTCAACACTGATATGGGTTTTGACTTTATGATACTTGATACAGCTGTGTCTAGCTGGTGAGTCCGTTGTGGAAGAAGGGGAGGGGAAAGGGAAGAGGCATGGGAGGGCAGATCAGGGGTCCCTGAAGTGAGGGAAGGAGTGCGGCTGGGGGTGGGACAGGGGCTGGGGCAAGCGCTGCGCAACTGGGGCAGGGTGGAGCCACTGCTCATCTGGGGGGTGCAGGGAGGGGGAGAGACGGCTCCTGCCGCTGCACGCCACTTGTCCAGGAGCTGCTCATCTGGTGGCTCATCCAGTGGCTCCAACTGCTGTTCTCACTGTTTGTCTTGGAGGACATGGAGGGGTGTATGCCCCTGTATCTGCGTGAGGTGGGGTACACGGTGCTCAGGGTGGGCGGTGAAGCAGGGGCTATGGAGTGACTGCAACCACCCAAAAATACACCATAGCCCCCGCCTAGCCCCTGTTCCCAGCACTGCCACTGCCTGCCCAGAATGCAGCCCAGTACAGCCCCAGCCCTACCCACCCTATGCAGATCTGGGGGCACATGCCCCCTCCCCATGCCCTCCTGGACAAGTGGCAGAAGCAGCAGCAGGAGCTCTGGATGAGCCACCAGACAAGCAGCTCCCAGATGAGTGGTGTGCAGCAGCAGAAGCTGCCCCTTTCCCTCCCCACATCCCCTGGATGAGCAGTGACTCAGCCCTCCCCTGCCCCAGTTTGGCAGTGCTTGCCCAAGCCCTTGTCCCAGCCCTGCCCCACTTCCTCCCTCACTGTGGGGAGCCTGGATCTGCCCTCCCATGCCCCTTCCTTTCCCCCTCCCCTTCCACCACAACAGACTTACAGCTTCATCCAACTGGTATCGAGAGTTGTACAGGATCCAGTCCCCCATTTTTAACATTGTTCGTACAGGAAAACCGGTTCTCAGTTATGATGTTTTGACTTAAGATGCAGTTTTCAGGAACCAGTTGTGTTGTAAGTCCAAGGGCTGCCTGTAGTAGCAAAAGTATATTTCTTTGCCACAAGAATTTAGAACAGCAATCTCTAATATTTTTTTTTGCATTGTTGCAGATTTGTTTCTATAAAAAAGGCCAAATCATCTGTCCCTGAAGGGCCTGATCGCTGCTGAGACTGAAGTTGCCAAAAGACGAAAGAGTGCTTTGGATGTGACACTCAACCTAAGGAAGTTCCGTATTTAAAATACTATGTTCTCACGTGCTCTTCTGGTGCTAAGATGGAGAGAACTTGTGGAACACAATAAGGAACAGGCAGCTGCAGAAGACTGCAGAACAAATGGTGCCTGCTCCCACTCATGCACTTGTATATGTTTAAACCCACAGTGGAACCTCGTGGCTTCCACAACTTCCAAATGCAGCAGCAACACACCTCAACCTTTTGACACATTTGAGTCTGTGGCTTACCAGAGAAAGCACAAAGCTGGATTCCAGTCACAACTCTGTATCTCAATAGCTAAGTGTAGAACACAACGTGTTTTGACCTTCTTGCCACCTGAAAACAGTTGGTGGAAATCTGCTTGTTGTGAATCTCATATCTACTCTGCTAACATTACCATTCTATCTGAGAAGGTATCACATTATAAATGAATCATTTTTGGTTTTGGTGGGGTTCATTGCTTTTTTTTTATCATCCTGACACATTGTTATTGTGACTAATGTCACACAATGATGATGCTATAGTCTCTGACCACGGTTTTTTGAAATTAGAGCCTAAACTCAGCCTTAAATCATTGATTGGGCTTCTAAAGGAGTAAGATGATCTTCAAAACTGCTTAATGTGTTACCAGCCTAGCACTCTTGGAACTGTGGCTGCTGGTTCTGCTTTAGGTTAATATATGGAGATGAAGCCAAACCTTGAAATTTTATTTTTGCTTTAAATTTGGCTTTTCTCATTAAGGAATAATGAAGATTATTCAGAATAGGCACCAAATGACTTTTCATTGAAAAATTTTGTATGAAAAATTAAAAAAAAATCCTATCTGATTTATCTTCTGCTAAAAAACAAACAAAAAAATCAGTTGTAAAATGTTGAATTATTTTGGTTAGACATTTTAAACTACTTAATATATTAATATATTAAACAAAATGCACAGTAAAGTATCACTGGTGTACAGTAAAGCGTCACTGTCTACACGTGTTGCAGATGTACTGCACAGTAAATCAAGCTAATCTGTAGTTTGCTAGGACCAAGAAATACAAGTACTAGATTAATTGCACATTACCTACTGCGCAGGGCATGTCTAGACACTGAGTGGGAATAATTTGCTCCTGGTCAGTCTAGGCAGCAGGGAGACATAAAGACTGGGGTGGGAGGCAGGGGAAGTGGGCAGGGGAAGCTGTTCACAGCTCCGGGGCAGAGCTTGGGATCACAGCCCAGCACAGCGGTGCTGGCTTGGGGTGATGCCCCATGGCCAAGTGACAGCAGTGTCCTAAGCTGTCCCCTCATTTTGTCTGCTGAGGGGATGGGGGAGCTCTCTGTCCTTGGTCTTGGAACTGCTCAGCTCCCCACAGTCTCCATGCTGCTTATCCTCTCCCCACCCCCCTCTCTCCTTGGTCCTGGTGCTGCTCAGCTCTAGGCTTTCCCTCAGCATAGGCAGGGAGTTGGAGCTGACTAGGGCATGTGCTGCACAGGGAGTGACAGGGCTGAGGGGATGAGAAAACTCTCTATCCTCAGTCCAGCACTGCAGGGACAGAGAGCTCCCCTGACCCTTCAGCAAGCAAAATGAGGGGAGAGGTCAGTGCACTGCTGCTGCTGCTTGGTCACAGGTCATTGCCCCAAGCCAGCACCACCAAACTGGACTGTGATGTTAGCTTCATGCAACTAAGAGCTGCTTCCCGCTCTGAGACAGGTCCCCACCACTCCCTGGAGCCCAGGCCTGACCCCCGTGCCCCATGTCAGCCTGGAGCTGGCACTGGGGGATCCTGGTGCAAATTTGCTCCCAGTGTGGGTCCATGTGGAGACATATTTCCAGGCATGGTTTACTCCAACATATTTTAATGTACAGTAACTTAAAGGCACATTAATCGCAAGTGTAGATGTGCCCCTAGTCAGTATCTTCAGGGTATTTTTTTTAGGCCAGTCAAACCCTAAATAGAGGCACCAACAAGGCTGAACTGGATCTGTACCTACCAAATAAAAACCAAAAATAAATAAAACTCTCAATGTAGGCATGTACCCGAAGAAGAGTATTGCCTCCAAGAGGGGATAAGCACTAGAAACTCCAGGGGACATCACTCTTGCTACTGACTTTGTGCGAGGGGTGAAATGGGAAATGGTATAAAGCCCCAAGATAAAAAACAGAGGACTAAAACCAGGAGAACTGTGGGTGAATACTATGGTTCTAAAATGTGAAGGATAAGAAATTCAGAGGAGGTCTAATTAGTTGCTTCTCCTTCATTTAAGATTTCTCTCGGGAGTTGTGGATAATTCTCTGGCAAGAATCTGTGAAAAGAAAAGTAATAACAAAATAATCCCTCCTCCTTCTCTTCCAGTCCACTGGCAAACAAATCCTATTGGTATCTTCACAGACCCTTTTCCCATGTATGAAATGAGGACAGATATTAAAGGAGGACTTGGCCCCATAGCTGTACTCTTTCATCCCTTTTCTTCTTAGTCCTTTGCATCTGTTTTCAGACAGATGATGTCACCTGTCTGTTTCTATCTCTGTTTAGTCCTCAGATCTCCTTGATGTCTTTCTTCATTCTGTTAGTAGAGTCACCCTGGTATCTTCACATTTTTATTAGGCATTTGCTTTGTTTATTTGAGACACAAATATTCATGCTTTTTCATTCATTCAATTGTTTTCATAATGTTTGTCACTCTTGACAATGTCACTTGATTGTAGATTTATGAGAAATGACTCTTCTTGATGATTTCTATATTCCACAGCAGGCTTGAGTTTAGTTCAATTCTTTCCTCTGATTTCTGTCTGTAATCTAACAGCCCCTTAAAAAAATAACATTCTTCTGTGGGTTCTCTCACTTACCTATTCTGTTTGACTTCTGCAACAGTTCTATTATGAGGCTTAAATTATGCCCTAGGTTACACTGACATCAACAAGTTTATGCAGAGGTGTCACAGGGCAACATTTAATTAGATGGGCTCTACTGAGAAGTGGAAGGCTAGGGTAATTCTGTGACTATGTTCACACTGAAGCCACTACAGCACAGGTAGAGACATATCAGTTAGCTTGAAAGCTCACAGTTCCTCAGGCAGATTTTGCAGTCTGCACTGAGCTTATTGACTGCAGACCAGATATACCTTAAAGACAGTCTAACTGACACAGAAGTAGCAGAATAAAGTATGCCATGTTAATGTAAACCATGCTCTCTCTCTGGTGTGTAAAGTACCACTTCTAATCCCCAGATTAAGACCTGATGAGTCAAATGCAGACTTTTTGTTTCAGAGAGAGATTAAGTCATATGCAATGCAGAGGGAGGTGGCTCTAGGATTTAGAATCTATGTTATAATTTACATAATTAGCAGGGAAAGAACAAACATAAATTCCAGCACAATGTTAATGTTGGATTCACTTAGACTGAATTTAGACTTCTACCAGCTTTGTTGCACTTCACCATGATAGCTCTTTGTAGGAGGGTGCAACAGGGATCACCTCTCTCATCCAGGTTTACTGGGTCTCCGCCTCCACTTCCCTTCAATCTCACTTACCATGGCTTGTTGTTAAGAAAATTAAAGGGAGGTTAGATGTTAAGAGGAGGGCAAAGATTTACCTGGATAAGGGCCATCCTCTTCGCAGGACTCCTCTTACCCCTGTACCCTGCTCCTTACTGCTCCTGGCCAGGGCCCAGATTGTGGCCTTAACTCCAGTACCCCTCTGGGGAGTCACTGTCAATGGGTTCTCTTTGCTTTGCCCTGTTTCTGTGCTCTGAGTTACTCACTTTCATACCTTTTTTCCCAGGTTCCCAACCTGCTGTCTCTCCCTTCAGGCTCTTCCTTATAGGATGTAATTCAATTCTTGGTCTCATCAGGAATATCTGCCACTGGCTACAGGATCAATTTCTTGTCAGACAATTTAACTGTCTCCAGAGGTGCCTAGAAGGTGCTTAATCATCAATGAATTCATAGATTAATTATCAAGGAATTGTATGGTCTCCTTTTGATCCCCAGAAGGTCAATTAAGCATCAATGAACTCCCCATGAGTTTTGGCCCATGGAAGATTGAACAATCCTCAATGAATTCCACAGCTTCCTTTAATTTCTGGAAGATTAATCAGTTGTCATGTAATTCCACCATCTCACTTGCTCCTAGCATCATAATTAACCATTAAAGAATTCCATGGGTTCCTCTGGCTCCTGGAAGATCAGTTACCTATCCCTGGACTTTTAAGTTTCCATCCTTTATACAAATTGAGTTAATTGCCCTTTTTTTTCTAATCAAGGTTAGAAAAGGCTTATACAATTGCACTGTCACTTTATCAGCAGTCTAGAGTCATGCTTAGTTCATTACCCCCAGGGAAACCTTGTTTTCTTTTCCACCACTTGTGTTCCTCTTCACTCATCTGGTATCACTTACTCTCTGCTTCTGAGTCTTCCCCGGCTTACTGGGCAACATGTACCAGAGCTGGGGTGATCCTGCCTCTGTATTTCCACATGGCATGCATTGTGTTTCCAAAACTTTCCACATGTTCCCCCCTCTGGGGGAAGTAGGTACCAGCTCCTTTTTCTTGAGCCTGCTGGAACTCTCAGGGACCAGGAAGAACTGGCTTCTTCCATACATGACTGTATGCAACCGGGAGCATGCTCCTTTGTCGCAGACTGCACACAGACCCTTTTTCTGGGCGCTCCAGTGGCCGTGCAACCTCACTGGGCTTTTCCGGGTAGGTCTTCCCTCTGACCCTGCTCCATCAGCATTCCTTGCCTAGAACAGGGACCGGAGCCAGCTCCCTGTTACACTCTTTCTGTTCCAATCTGCATCTTTTCCATTGGTTTTGTTGGCTTCTCATCATACAAGTTAATAAACAAGGTCTCACTTGACTTACACTTTTTTTTCCTGTAATATTTACTGATAGCTTTAAACTAGGAAGAAAATAATAAAGTGCCTAACGGTGCTGCTTTTACACTGTCGTAAAATCAATGATTTTGGAGGTGGACAGTTTGAAATTATACTCTGATTTAAAAGCTTTTGATTCTTCTAGTTAGACAAAATACTGCATTGCTTAATGATATAAAATCTTTATAGATGGAAAACAGGCAGCTATTTAAGACGTAGGCTATGGAACTCTTCATTGCTGATTTTTAAGAGTTCAATATTCATGATATTTTTTAACCAATTTGTACACCAAATAGATATTGCCAGAAATGTACATATAGGAAATTCATTTCTTCCTTGCATCAATAATTTCAGTCTTCATTGAGATTCCCTTATTTCTAAAGTGAACTGTGTTAACCAAGTTTTCCTATTATTAATGCTAGAACCTTATTTGCCAAAGGACTCTTCCCAATGATTTCTTCCATTTCCTGCCCTGGCTTTGTGTTTAGCACATGGAAGATATCATTTCTCTATACATTCTATAACCTTAATGCTATTACAGACACTGATGCTTCCCATTTCTTTAGTTATATCCCTGTGGAAATAATTGTAAAAATACACATGCTGCTTGTGGGATGCCACATCTGTTTGTGATAGCTGTTCTGTCATTGTCCTTAAGGGAAAACAGCTGTCGAAGAGTGACATAAGTTTTTGTCTTTCTGTACTATTTACTCCTGGAATTAATATGGATCATGTGGACATATGCCTTTTGTGATTTGTTTCCTCAGGGTCTTGCCAACATCAGTATAGCAATTGCCATTCAGCAGTATCTCCTTAATTGTCATCTGTCTTCACTGATCACTATGAACTTGTGGTAAAAGATAGAGGTTTTTGATAAATTACAGAGCCTGTCACTCACTTTTGGACTTCACATGGTTTTGTTTTTTTGTAGAATGTGGGCCTGTGTGGTCATTCAGTACCTATTTCATTGTTCCAACTATGGCCACTATACATAAAGCTTCTCTCTTAGGTTGGTCCTCCAGGACCCATAAAAGCTCCTTAGGAATTTACAAGGTTTTGATATGCAGAGAGAGCTACAGAGCTCTCTTCTTTCTGACCTGCTCCATGTGTCTTTTACTGGAGAATGAGGGGGTTTGGTCCATGTCATTTTTCAAGCAAACATTTCTTCTGGATCATAGTCATCATTTTCTTTTGTTTTACACATTTTCACCTACTATTTCTATTGTCCCAAAGTAACCACAAACAGCACTTAATCTCATAGAGATGGGGGAAAAAGTGTTCTGATTCAATTTCAGTGGCAAATCATCATAATTGAAATATTATGAAGATTCTCTTTTTCCCCTTTTCCTTTAAATCTCTTGCAGATATCACTTTAAATAAAAGAATGGAAGGTATAAGAAATAGAGAGAAAGGGAAACTGCTGTTATAAAATAGGCAAGTATTCACATGCTTTCAGGATCCCCCCCCCATATTAGGTGCTGTTTGAGTATGACACTCATCAATTTGGCTAACACTAGGTAGTCAACCTAGAACTCCAACAACTAAGAGCATGACCTACTGTGGTTTGAAGTAAGGACTCAGTCTTCAAAATTAGAAGTCATAGCAGATCCACACCTCCGCCAATTGGGCTCAGACAGACACAAACATATCCAGACACATATACTGCATGCTAACTGGTATGTTACAGGGAAAGTATAAAGACTGTACCTCCACAAAGACTTATAGTCCAGGGATTTGAACTTGTATTGAACTTTGAGGCCTCTACACCTGTAGTACTTAACGACGAGGTTATTATCCAATGATCTTTTTAATTATTAATTCATCTTGGTTGAAATAACATAAATTGCATATGAGTAAAACTTCATTTTAGAAAAGGTAAAGGTTGGACCGTGACAAACAATATATTTATTCAAATATTCTCAATACTTAATGCTGCATTTTCAAGAAAAAAAATAAAATCTGTCCCATCCAATGCATGGTACATCCTGCCTATGCCTCTGAACCGCTGATTATGAAACGGAGTTAGTCTGAATATGGGGCAAAATATGTATTATGGAACTGCCAAGAAAAATTAAATGACACATCCTCTTCATATAATCATGCAAAAGCCACTTACTTCAAGAAGTTTATTAAATTTACTTAAGGATAAGCATGTGCCTAAAGTGAAGATTTTTCACAGGGGAGTAAAGATCCCAAGTCCCAAATCTGACTGGAGAATCCTAGGATCCATTGGTTGGTGGCTTGGGTCCTTACTTTTTCTTCATGTGTATTTTCTCACCATTAGTGCTGAAAGATTTTTCAATTAATCTCATTGAGATGAAAAAAGAAAACATGTATGACATCCCCCATCATTTTTTTTGAGCCATGTGACTTTAAAATGACTCACAATAATCTTTGCTTTTCCTACCATGTGCTGCACTGTGTTTGTTTCTGGTTAGCTTGCCTTGAGTCTTGTAGAAGAATGGTAGAATTTTGACTCAGTTTAAACTTTTAACCTACTAGAAGAATGGCTTTTATCTGACAGTTTAAATGCAGCTCAAGGAATGTTGCTGACACATTATCTTCTATGTCAAAGACTTACTGTAAACTTTACAGACATACATAATGTGATCAACATGTAAGATTTCGGTTGTCCTGTGCACTAGTTTGATTAATTAATTCTTTCTTTCTCAGTAGTTGAGGAAAGTGTGCAAGTATGGATGCTGTGGATAAAATCCCATTGTTATCCATCTCTAGTCTTCTTCCTGCTTTCAGAATGTAAAGCAAAGAGCGGTGTTCTTTTTTAAATCTCTGGTCACTTTTGTATTCACCTACTTATGCATATGAGAAGTCTTACTGATGTCATACCTAAAGTAAAGTCTGTGTGTAATTGTTGGCTGGATCAGAGCCTTAATCACTCTATATATCATTGATTCATTTTAATTGTGTGGTGCATTGTAGTGCTGTCTTGCTTTCATTGTGTTGTCTATCACATCTTCATGTCATGTCTTCTACTCGTTGCAGCATCACTTCATCTTAATTTCAATTGTCGTTTGTAGTCATCTTCCTGTAATCAATTCCTATTTTGAAATGTCTTCTTTTTACCCAGGTGTAGTGTATAGAATTTTCACCATTCAATACAACATCCTTTTATCTTTTATACCGGTTATATTTAAAATTGTATTCTTCCCCAACCCTGTTATCTGCAATGTGTCATGTTTTATGTCTGTTCAGATGATAATTTTGAATTTAATAATATATCTGTCTACCAAGTGTAGTTGAGCAGTCAGCAATTTTTAAAGGCTTTTCCATAAATCACAAAGTTTTACTGAAATTCCAATAGGCTAAGAGCTGAATTCCAAACAGCCATAAAGCATAGAACTAAAGCAACAAACCATGATTGTTTGTGTATTTTAAAACATCCTCAGTTCAAGTTTTAACTCTAATAAAACTCTGGATGCTTCTAGAAAGAAACACATTAATTGTAGACTTACATTTTCAAATCTGAATAGTGATTTTGAGTGCCTCCATTTTAGCATGGGCAACTTGAGAAATTCTAAAGGGTCCTGGTTTACAGAAGCTAGGCACTGTTTAAAAAGAGATTTTTGTGAATAACCACTACTACTACATCTTCTAACATTAAAGCCAAACTTGAAGCAAAGCATATCTAAACTCTCCCACCTTTGGGGAATTTTGAATGGATGTCTAAATTCTGCATCTCCCCCCTGTATGTTTATTGGATCAAATGAAAACAAGAATCCAAAACATCCCTAAACACTAAGAAATTTCATTTTAGGAGCCTCCCTTTTTTGTTGCAGCCCATGTCTAATCATCATTATGGGACCACTGATCAAGTCCCCAGTCCAGCAAACTCATGTCACTAAATCCTTATAGAAATGACCATTCCTCTGAAATCAGTTGGATTGTCCATGTATGTATTTGCTGAATTTGTGAAAACAGTAAGGAGTTTGTTTAACTGTTCTCCATGGGGCCAGAATATTTGGTGTTTGAAAATGAATGGAAGTTGGTAATACATTTAATGATTGAACGTTTTGGGAAATTCAGGGAAATGAAGAACCAATGGCATGCAATGTGGGGGGGAAAAAAAAAGAGTTCCTTTTAGGTTATTGAGTATTCTCCAATTTCAAAGGTTGTATTCCTCCCAGGAGCATGAGACTTGGATGCAATATTAAAAACTACAAGAGACTAACTAAACATTTAATAAAGAATCCATCAACTAAAATTTGCTCATAAAGCAATTCTGAAAATATAAACAACAGCTGTACATAAACAGGTAAAATTCCATGTGCTATATTGCTTTCAAGTGGTTGTTGCTGCTATAGAGAATGTTCTCTGAATACATGGTGCAGAAAATGTTCCCAAGGGAAACACTCCTGGTAAAATGTTGCTTGTACCAGGTGTTGCTGCAAATGAATACCAACTGTAATTGCAGTACTGTTAAACTGTCAGAAAATTCTTAGAGCCCCAACTTTTGTAATCCTCCAATTACACGAGAATCTCTGCTTTAATTTAGAACAAAAACACTTCTAATTCTCCACAGGCGCATCTACACATGAAATGCATGTTTTGCAGTAAAGTCCAGTACTTAATACCCTGGAGTTTATTGCTCCTGGATGCTGTGATTACATGTGTGCCCAGACCCCAGCACATAGAGACAGGTCAGAGCAGCCCTGGCTGGCAGGGGACCCAAGTGGGGGAGTCAGTCTGCCAGCCTGGGGCTGCTGTGATCTAACTCAACATGCTGTGGAGGGGCTGGCTGGAGTACAAGGGTGCTACAGTGCAGAGCTAGCTGGGAGGTAGCCCCCACACTGAAGCACCTTCATGCCTCAGCCAGCCTCATCAACATCGACATATGTGCTGCTGTGCAGTAAATGATGCTACTGCCTAGTATTATTTGTATTTATAAGTACTAACCTATGGTGGAATTAATTAGTTTCCTGCAGACTAACCAGGCTGCATGTGTAGATCCTGAGACTTTATTAGGGCTAATTAGGTAGTTCTGCAATAAACATCTCATATAGATGTACCCCAGCATCCAAAAGGCTTAGGAACCAAAAGGTAAATATTAATCTTCAAACCCACAATTAGTGAACTTTAAATGGATGTCATGCTTTTTGGAAGTCTGACACTTGACTTCAAATGCCCATCATTTTGATAGTGTAATTACGAGCAACAGACACATTCACAACTAATAGGATCACTTTGTGGATGATTCGCATACACAAACAAAGGATACCACTGAAATTCTCAGATTCAGCAAAGAAATTTTGATGCCCTGTTCCCATTATTGCTAGCAAAGGATCAGGCTTGTAAGGGATAACTTAAAGCTGAAAGTGCTGAATATCAACTGTTCCATGTAGGAGAAATGAGATTGATAATAGTGCTCTTGTTCTCTGGGGTTAAAACGCTTTTCAGACAAATTGGCGAGAAAAGTACAGAAACCATGACTCGTGTCATTCAGATGTGACCCTAGCAGCATATTAAAAATATCTCTGAGCAATTTTGATGGGATTACCAACCAAAGCTCCATAAATCTAAGAATATCATAGAATAGAATAGATGGCCAATGAGAAGCCAGGATGACCCTATGGAAGATGAAGACTATTTCCTGCACAATAATAATTTGTGGATTTTAAGGCTAGAAGGAACAGTTAGATCATTTAATCTGATATCTTAAACTCTTGATATTCCACTAATAATCCAATCAGTCAGCAGGCCAAATTGAGCTCATGGGCCATATTTTGCCTACTCCAATTCCAGCAAGTCAGCCTGTAATCCAGTTTTGATTTGAAATTTTCAAGAGGCACATTCAAACCAGGCAATGTCTCAACGCAGTCAATACAGGTGCAGCAATATTTGGAAAGAGCAAGAATCTTTTACTAGCAACATTTCCCTTGGGAATATTTTCTGCACTCTGTATAACAGTAACAGCCACTTAAGAACAATAAAACACCAAGACATTAACAATTTGCTACTAGCAAGTGTGACTATACAGAGGAAACAAAGTTACTTATCAGTAGCTGAAGTTATTCAGCATGTATTCTCCACAAATGCACTCTCGTTTACAGCTGTGCCTCATGCCCTATGCTTTGACAAAAGACTTTTTTGCCTCAGCAGCAAACAAGAGTGTAGGTTAGCCTCACTTTTCCTGGTGCCTTGTGCCAGAGGGATAAAGGATGGGTTACACTTTCTTCTATTAATTTTCCCATCAAAGAGGGCTACATTACTTTTGATGCCAAGGAAAAGGGGGAAAGAGGGTGTAAGCGGATAATGCATTGGTCCTGCTGTGAAATGTACTGGCTTTAGTTCTTCAGTAGACCCCGTCTCTGTGACTTCCCTGATTCCTTCCCCAGTACCCCGACCATGTACCCACCTCTTCAGAATTTGGACTCTAGTTTGACTTCAGTTTGCTCCCTGATCTGCGATTCTGGTAAGCCCCTGGCTCAGTGTTTGAACTGTGGTCTGACCTTGGTTTGCTTTCCAACCACTGACTCTGGTAAACCCCCTGGCTTGATGTTTTAACTTTGGCTTGACCTCAGATTGTTTCCTGAATGTCAGTCCTGGTTAAGCCCCTGGTTTGGAGCTCAGCTGCTTATTTCTGGCTTTTGACCCCCTGGTTTGTAACTCACATCTACTTTCTGTTGGTCTAAACCATGGCTTACCTCTGCAACCCTGGTACACCCCCAGCTCTACCCACTACACTACCTGTGGACTGTGACAGGAAACAAAACAACAAAAGGATTTATTATGTAGGAGAAAGTAATTATACAAGAAAGTCTGACCATGAGTGTTCTTGTTCTTGACAGAATGAGGAGACAAGTGCAGCTTCTTCTCTCATTCAGTTTACCCTGAGAAAGATGTGCTATTATTTCCATAATTCAGCCTTCCTGCTGATTTAGCCAGCCCTGACTGCTTGGGTTCAAACCTCCAAAGTCTTAGATCCAAAGATCCTGATTCTATCACAAATAGACCCCCAAATACCTCCCATGCATCCTACCCCCTCATCAACATTATTCTAATTGCTCATGAGTCGCAGAATCCTCAAAAAAATTTTCTTCCTAGGATACCTGACATCCCTCTGGCCAGTTGGACCATTTTGGTATTGTGTAGTTTTTTTTCCCCCGATTACAAGCAGACAATAACTTGCATGCCTATCTGTAGCATGTCGGAGTCTTGTGGGGGCTGTAATGCCCCCCGGTGGTTCCGCAACTGTGCTGCTCCACCACTAGGGCACTCCCCCATCTCACCCACCCCACCTTGATGGAATATAAATAGATATAATGGGAGGCTGCCCACAGACCAAGGCTCGGGCTCAGTCATACTGGCCCCCAGACACCTGACTAGGCCTCTATGATCTACTGACCCTATAAAAGCTTTGGTGTCCAACTGGGCAAATTGTGTGGCTTCAAAACCTCCCCTTTACCATGCCCCATGCCTCATGGGTATTACCAGTACAATGTCCCTCTGTTGGGGCTTCGGCCTCCCCAGCCCCTGCCACTTTAATCTAACTAGGTCTTCTAGCCTAGGCCTGCTAGATCGGACCTGGCTTCAAGACACTAGCTTCTCTCATCCCCTGAAGTTACAGAGCCCCTCTATACTGGGTCCCTGGCCCCTCTGTGGCTGCACCCTTGCTGGCTGGTACCAGGCCCCTGGCCTCTCTGTTGGTTCCCTAAGCCTGCAAGCCCTGAGTTTGCCCCTGGCAGGGCTCAAGGCAGTCAAGTGCCCCCACCTCAGACACTAGTGAGGCCTTTACCTACCCTACAACCTCATCCACAAACCACTGGTATTCCCAACATAAATACAAGCTCCTGGGCTATAACATAAATAATGGCATGCAGCAGCTTTCTACCCCTTTAAGAGTATAAGCTTCTACTAACCCAGCACCTGGGCTCTCCTAGACAAGTGCTCCTTCCCTGGTGACAGCCAGGGAGAGGCTACCCCTTCTAGCCCTAGGCTTATATGCTCCCCTGGCACTGTCTGCATCTGGTCATCTGACTGGCTGCAGGGGGCTAATTACCTCATTAGCCAATTGCTCTGGCAAGCTGCAGCTGTGGGACCTTGCCTGCCTGCACAGTTCCCTGGCTGGGATGCTTTCCCTCTAAATGTAATGAAGATCCCCAGGCTCTCTGTTACACCATCTCACCAGAGGCCACTTTTCTGTGATTGGGATTGGCAGTATTCCTAGTCCTAGTGACACAATAGCAAGAGTTACTTATCAATTTTTCCTACTCACTTTTTCCTTTGACTGAATCATGATCAAAATCATAAAGATATACATGGATACCATAACATAATCTATACAATACTAAAAGCAACATAAATGAATACAGCATAATGCTGGCTATCCAATGACACCACACACGCTATATCAGTACAATAAACAGAAGAAAGCAGCATGACACAGCACAAACTCCCACGGCCAAAGTGGTATAGGCCTGTGCAGTGTATAATTGGACTGATCACCTTCAGAAGGGAGGATGGGCAGCCTGTGGTTCTCATATCCTCAGCACACCATCAAACTCCCTGTTTTGGGGCATAAGAGCTGTGTGGTGAAGAGGAGGTATACCTGTCTGCCTTTGGTGATGCAATTTTTACTACTTTCTAAAGGGGTCCTCTTGTCAAGAGGCTATCTAATTTGGTGGCACAGTAGCAGATGCTTATAGGAGGGAGCTCCACCTCTATGAAAAGTATGAATGGTATTTGAACTTTCATTTATAAAGGGAGATCCTCAAGGAACAAATATGGCTCCCTAGATCCTTGAAAATGCATCGGGCAGTGATTTTCAATCAGGTTACCATGAGAATCTTTTAACGGTAACACAGGTTGCTGCACAATATTAGCACAGTTAGGTGTGCAAACATCTCTACATGATTCACAAGGTACGCCCAGAGATTACAAATAGAAATCCACAGTGTCAAAAACATTGTGACCTGTTGTAGTCTTTCTGAGTTCTTTGTAACAGAAAAAAAAGCTCTACTATTTTTCCGTAATAAAAAATGAGTGAAAGCTAAGAGCTGCCATTTTCCAAAGGGTGCCTAATGATTGAGTCTAATGATAGGTGTCTTGATTCTAAAGTGGTTGAAAACCATCAGTGTAGGTCTCATCTGTCTTGAAGCTAAGCAATTCTAGACCATCAAAAAGAAGAACGTTCATAGTAGCCCGGACTTCCAGAAAGAGCCAGGAAAGGCTGGTGGCTGAAAATCCTGAATTGAAGATTTGTGAAGGAATAAGAACTCTCGCTGAATTTTAAATTGACATTCTCATTGCAACTACTAGGGAAATAGGATTAGGGTACCTGTACAGATACTTAGTAGGGCTGTGCAAAACACCATTGTTTCATTTCAATGTCTGTTTTGCCATTTCAAAGGAACAGTGTTTCGTTTTAAGTTTCTTTTCATTTTGAAGTATTGTTCCATTTTGTTTCGTCGAAATTGTTTCACTGTTTGGATGCATTTTTGATGTTTTGCCCATAGGCTATAATGGGGAATCATGAAAATGCTTAAACTGTTGTCATTTCTTGCCTGATTTGGATGGTAGCCTTTTCTGAGGGCATGAATTCTGCCACATTTCAAGGAAATAGGTCCAGAGGTTTCTGGGAAACTGCACCTCAAACTGTTCAAAGCAAAACTCATGACACTTGCTGGCAGCAGCAGCCTCCTGTCATCCGGTATGCAGATCTGTGGGCCTGTACCCCGGGAGGGCTGCGGGGCTGTGGCAGACTCCTCCCAGGGGTGTGGGCCTCTGGATCTGTGCCAGATGAGAGGAGGCTGTTGCTGCTGCCTGGGACCAGTGCTGGGCACAGAAGATTGCTGCTGCCACTGGCCCCAGGCAGCAGCAGCAGCCTCCTGTTATCCAGCGCACAGATCCAGGGGCCTGCACCCCCAGTAAGAGTCCGGCAGTGGTGGGAGGGCAGGTTGAGCTCTGTCGGGCTGGTGGAGCCAGTTGGAGTACAGCCCTCGCTCTCCCCACCTCCCACCACCGGGCTGCACTCCGACTGGCTCCACAGCTTCATGGAGCTCAGCTCAGCAGTAGGAGGTGGGGAAAGCCAGAGCTGCACTCTGCCTCCCGCCACCGGGCTGAGCTCCATGGGGCTGTGGAGCCAGTTGGAGTGCAGCCCTGGCTCTCCCCTTCCTACTGCCACTAGGCTGCTTCGAAACTTGAACCATTTCAAAACTTTCAAAATGTTTTGAGTGCCCTCATTTAATTTTGAAGCTGTTTCAAAGCTTTTTGTTTTGTTTTGATTTTGCTGTTTTGAGCTTGAAAAATGTCAAACCAGCTTCAAAATGAAATACTTGCTGAAATTCCTAATGCTCAATACTCCTGGAAAGAACCCTGCACTTTTGTTTGCCCTCCTTGAAGTGGGAAGGCAAGAGTCTAGCGTTTGTCATATTATCTCGTTTGGGCCCATGTCTATCTCATTACTAGTTAAGCCCAACCTTGTAGTACCTACTTGTTACAGAATCTCAAATAGGGAATGTGATCTTTCTAACACCTCCTCTGGAGAAATTCTCAGGGTACTCACCACTCTTTATAACCTCTTGTAAACCCCCAGTACCTTCTGAGCACTGGGGTATTGAGTGGAGGTGGCATCTCCTCAGGAGGTTGAGTTTCTAGTTTCACTTACAGAGATCAACCATCCTGAATGCAGGGAAATCTCTGAAATCCCCAGTGCCATAAATGGCCATATCAGCACTGGAAGGTATCCCATAAGCCACTATGTTGATGTATTAAGATCTGCAGGCTAATTGATATGTGTTTCCTGTAGTGACTGCATGCAAGACAATAGCACCAGAGGCAGTGGTGCTGTGGTGCCTGAAAAAGTGCCTGAAAATGGCACTCCAAACAAGAAGGGTCTGCAAATGCTGGACACACAGGCTATTTGCAGATGTTAACCCCCGCACCCAAAATGGTGCTTTACTTTAAACTTGGTGTATTCTTGTACTGAGCCCAGCACATGCGCAGAAGAGTCAAAGTATTAGTTGGACCTGGCTCACTCAATGTCTATATAGATTGGGTGCTTTAATGGGGCTTTTTTGGTGCTTTTATCTGTAACACTCACACACACTTGGGTTGTGTATGGTAAAGTGTGTGCTTTTGGTTGTTATGTATTGTGGGTTTTTTTGTGTTGGAGTTCTTATGTGAGCAAGATGATGCCTGTTGTTCTGGCCATGCGCTCTGCAAATGGAAAGCTGGGATGGTATCTGGCCAAAATCTGTAAAATCCTCTGGCCTCATTGGCCAAGGGAAGCAGAGGGTTCTTCAGGCATATTGAGTAAGAGAGAGACTGGAATGCAGCACTCCCTAGTTGGACAAGACTTGGGTGATGTTACACCAGGTATATAAGAACAACTCAACTACGTTTTTTGAGTTAGTTAGAAAAAAAGAGAATGGGTCCTGGCAGTTACTGGCCACATGGGCCCAGCCACCTCTGTTTTATAATCATAGTGTCTCAGCATGGTGGTTTAGCTGAGACTGGATATCCAGGCTGCAGCCATAGGCCTGGGCTCTTTTTGCTGTTTCACAGCTATTGCATTTCAGCTTAGCTATGTGTGGCTGAACTCCAGCCATACATTTGGCTGACAGATTTGGGCCAGGGTGAACCTGGCAAAGTTTGAGACAGGGTGAGACCTGGCACTTCTTTTTGTTGATCCAGGCCTCAGTGCAGTATAAGCCTGGCCAGCTTTTGCTGCCCAGTTCAGGCCCTTTTGTCCCTTTTGTAGTTTATGCCCCAACCAAGCAGTGCAGTTGGGTGCTAGTTGTGGTTCAGGCCCAAGACAAGATAGGCCTGATCTTTTCTTTGAGTTCTTTTGCAGCTTTTTCTTCCCAGAAGAACTGGAATTGGGACTAGGAAATTTGGGGTACAATATGCTGATGAAAGCTGCAGTTAACCCCTCAAAGTCACCATGTGGAAATGGACGTCAGCGCTCTACCACTTCTCCAGAACCAATGGAGCCCCTTGCAATGCAGAAAGACCCACACTCTTGAGCAGCTCCCTGTGGTGCAGTGAACCCATGGAGCAGCTCATAGGACTCTCCAGTGTGGGTCCTCCTCTCTAGCCCATTACTGAAGGGCAGGTATAGGGGTGCAGGCCCCCAGAACTACCTGCTGGGGAGTCCCAGAGTACCAGGGTATGGATAAAGCCTCCCCCTGAGAGGGTGCCAACTATAGACTTTGTTTTGTAGTTAATGCTATTTTCTTTGGGGGTTTTTTCTTTGTAATAAATTTGGGCATTTGTGTTTACACCACTTGTGAGGAGGGGTTTTGGTTTATATGGGATGCCCCAGCAAATTTAGTGTTCCCAGATTCCTGGCTGGGGACTCAAGCCACTGGTATAATTTATGGGGTACCCCAAAATGTGAACTCAGCCCTTTTTTCTGCTGGCCAGTGCCCAGAAGAAGGGTTACATATCTAATAGCTGATCAACTCAGCTTTAGATAAAAGCACCAAAAAGCCACACTGAAGTGCCCAATCTATACAGACGCTGCAGAGCCAGGTCTAAGTAATATGGCTGCTTCTTCTGGTAAAGCACACGTTTTGGGGTTTTTTTAAAATGTCTCCAAGCAGTCATAGGCTGTGCTGCATGGAATGGAGTACCTGTGCCAGAAAATGGTGCGGGGCTGGGTGACCACAATTTGAAACATAAATAGGCATTGTGCCAGAGTAAGGAATGGTGGTGGGAGGTCTGCAGTGCTGGAGGATGCTATACGTAGACTGCCTAGGTGTAAGGTAGACCCCAAGCAGGATTTCTCCCTGGGTCTCTAGACTTCAAGCTGCTGCAGCTATCCTGAGAAGTCTGTGGCTGAGACTTCTGAAGGTCAGAAGAAACTGCTGGAGCTTCAAGCCTTTAAGTGCTGGAAAGAGCTCTCAGGCCTTCAGTAACCTCTTCCATTGCCCATCTAAGCCAAGATGTCTTCAGTCTTGTCTCTCTCGATCTTCTCTCCCCTTCTGGTAGGACATCTTCCCCTGGCTCTCAACTAGGCACAGCACAGGGGTGATGATACTGACAGCATTATTAAAAAAGTCAATCTGTGGGTGGTGCAAGGAAATGTGTTGTGGTGAACTGGAGCCCACTACTCCACACTGGATGTGGAGCCAAAGGACATATCTAGGAGGAATAACCAAATCCCAGTATCTTTTTCCTTTTTAGTTCTTGACTTGAACAATCAACAGATTGAAGAGCTGTCAGGGATGTGGGATTCCCCCAGGCAGTCTGGATACTATGTGGCTGTCAGAAGCTGGTATAAAGCCATGACGTAAGGGGCACAGTCAAAAGCTTTGAGAACAAACAGCTCTGGGCAATTCTGTGTCTTAACAAGAGAGGGGGAAAGTAAGGAAAGTAGCCCCCTAATCTCTACTGAAGGGAGAAAAAGAAGATAGGAGGAAGTAAGCTCTCCATAAAGGGGCACACAACCAAAAGTTTCCAAGGCCACACAATTTCATAGATTTCATACACATCAGGGCTGGAAGGGACCTCGGAAGATCATTGAGTCCAGCCCCCCGCCCAAAGGGCAGGAAGTCAGCTGGGGTCATAGGATCCCATAATCTGTGGCATCATCACAAAGAAGATGTGGTTTGCACTGATGAAAGGAGACTGAGCTGCAGTCTGTGGGTTCCCCACAGAGGGTAGTTAAAAAGAAAAAAGGGAACTCTCTCATATACTTTTTGGCACAATGAAGTGCTGCGAGGTTCAAGGGATTCTTTTGAAGGGGGATTCCCATGTGGGTTTTGCTCTCCTTTTGTGTTTAAATGTATGTGGGTTCGACATTTTCAGGTAAGAAGGTAAACTGGAAGCAGACAGGCGACTTGAAAACATCAACCACTATTGTAAATCTACTGAACTCAACAGCTGGTCTATGAATTAATTTGACCCTCTGGTAATTAATTTTATAATGGAAAAAGGCCAAAGCTTCAGATGATGTAAACTGACAGACTTCCATTTAAAGTTTATGAAAATGATATAAAATATAAACGATACTGAAAGGAAAGTATTTGTTTCCAAAAAACATCTGTCTTCCATTACTAAATTATTTTGGCTTGGACCTGCTCCCATTGAAGTCAAGAAGAATTTTGCTATTGACTTCACTGAGAAAACACTGAAGTTTTCAAGTTTTGGGACCTATTTCCCAAGCTATAGAGCATGGTGAGGGGCTCAAAGAAGTAGTGCAGGGTGTAGACACACATCGATAAAGAGCCTCAGTTTGTGTTCAAGAATTAAGCAAAGGATCCACAAAAGGAATCACACATCAAAATGCTGTGTGTCACTGAGCCTAACTGTTAGGTGTCCTGCTCCTTACTGGAGAATCCACAGCTTTGACTAGGTACCCAGGCCCCTTATGGAAAAGTTGGCACCCACAAATGGGATTCACACAAGTCAGCACAGGGTGATAAGTTGCTGATGCTACTAGCTATTAGAAAATGCCAAAGAGAGGTGTGTGTCATGAGCTTTACCACTCTGAGAGATACTGATGCCTGTCTTGAACAAGGAACCATAACCCTATGGCCTGGGGCACATACTAGCTATTTCTCAGGTCCCTGCCATACATTACATATATAACATAATTAACTGGTTAATCGCACAATACATTGAGACCAGCCACACAAGCAAAGTATCACATCATAAAAAATGTCTATCCAGCCATAAAAATAGCCAACCAACTACAAAGTTAGTGCTTGAAAATGTGTAACAACTTTATAGCTGGTTTCTATCCAGATTTAATTTGAATGTGTGGCAGGGCCCTGAAATACAGCTGGAAGAGCTCCTCTTACCTAAATCACTTGGTGGTGAAAGCATGCACCTAGGATCTTGGAAACCAGAGTTCATTGTCTCCCTCTAGGGGGATTTGCACTACCAGGTTGCCATTTTAAGTAGCAGGAATCAGGCTTTTCTCAGGTGAGGTAGTCTCAATCCATCCTCTTTGAAGCTGCTCCACTGTGCATAAAATAATTAAACACTTTTTGGATGAGAAAGAGAAGACACCCTAATGTTCAGGGTACTCATCCACAAATTATTAAACAAGGGCTCCAGGCCCTACAGCAGAAAATACTTAAAATACTTATATATTCCTTGGCACAGAGACTGGAATCCAAGTTGTCCCTTCTCAGCTGAGTGCTTGAGCTAGGCTGGGCACTCTATGTCTGTGCCAGTGACTACTTAATTAACCCATGCAATGCAGAACAGCTTTAACAGGACAGACAGGAAGTCCCATCTCCAATTATCCCATGAATTGGTGGTTACAGCATTACTAGGAGAGGCGGGAGATGTGGGTTCAGATCTCTGGTTTGGAATAGTGTACACAATATGAAGGAACTGTACAGCCTAAATAACTCTTTTCACCAACTGTGTACAATGTGCAAGGCCCAGTTGCTGCTCTGAGGACTTCTGAAATGTAAAATAGAGTGAGAATTGCTAAAATGCTCACAGATTATTTAATGGAATATTGCTTAGTTCCGGCATGCCTATGCAATACTCACATGCCAGTTAAGCCCTCAGAGATGGGATTTATGCTCTCTCTGTGCACTCTAAGTTCACCCTGCAAGCAAGGGGGAAAAAAAAGAAGGAAAGATTGAAATAATCCTAGTGTAAAATGTTTCTGGGCTTAAAGTCAGGACTCTGTGAAGAAACTTGGGAAGTTTCATCATACACAGAAATATCGGTGTGTGCTTCCCCTTTTAAGGCTCAGTTCTGTTTTAAGACCTGCTGCTGTGCATGGCTGTATATCGCAGAAACTTCACTGCCATGCTTGTATGCACAAATGCCCTGGTGGGACTTCTGAAGATAAGCTTCGTTGGATGCTCACATTGCTAGGTTCAGACCAAAGCAATCAGTAAACAACCTCAGGTCCCATTACACAACAGTGAATTCTCTCTTGAGGGACAGGAACAGGGTCACCATGTAACACAACCATGGTTCACTGTTCTATAATTATAGTCATAACTTGGGTTTACAAAAAGACTAGGGAAATAAAAAAGGTTGGAAGTAGCTAGCACATTAACAAGCATAACATATGACAGAACACACATATTTTGAAGGAGATTTACAGAAAACAGTAAGGGATTTAAGTGTATTTTCAATGGGACTCGTGATTCACATTTCTCTAGGCAGTACACTCAACACTCATTTGCAGCAACACTTTATAAGAGCAACAGCCTGTTGCTGGTAATAGTTCCCTGAGGAGCATTTCACTTACTGTCTATTCAGATTATACTTGCTATGACAGCAGCATCCACTTAGGAGCAACATAGCACCCAGATACCAACATGTTGCTGTTAACAGGTGTCAACTGTATTCAAATATTCATGATCTGAAAGGCCATGTGGGGCAGCAATTGGGGGAATTCAGGAAGCAGGTGAAGCATGGGGCCAGGTGGGCAGTGATGGGGGGGGCTGCAGAAGCCAGCGGGGGATGGAGATGGGCGGGGCAGCGATCCAGGGGGCTCAGGGAGCGGGCGGGGGATGGTGCAGTGGGGTGCCCCCATGGTCCCCTCCCCCCTCCTCCAGCACCCTCACCCTCTACTTACTGGCTCGTAACCCAGGTCCAGCTCCCTGTGGCTGGCATACTGCCCGTCCTACACAGGCAGGCAGTGTGCTTTAGCACTGGAATGAGGACCAGCCATAGAAATGCTCTGGCTGGCTATCAGAGCATCTCTGTGGAGAACCAAGCCTCCATTTGCCTCAGAGGTATTTTTTGCCCCGGAGTGTTTTTTGACCCCATGATATGTATCCAGGGGTCTAATTTTGCTCCTGCACTGCAAATCTGCAGTGTGGCGAATGGTGTTTTTTTTGTTCCCAGACGTGCCTCTTGCAAAAATCTCAAAGCACTTTGAGACACTGCAAGACGCATGTGTGCACTCATCTGGACGTGCCCAATGAGAACAGCCCAGTCCAGGGGTGCTCCTGCCCCACTCTTCCCCTCCGCATCAGCCAGGGGAAGCCCCAGGCTCTCCCAGGTACCAGCCTAGGGGCTGGCAGGGGGAATGGGGTCCAGTCCCAATGTGCATGGGGCCAGGAAATGTGCATGGGGCCTGTGTGGCTGCAAAGGCAGCTGTCTCCAGGCCCTGTGCACACGGGGATCTGTTCTTATGTGCATAAGGCTGGGAGACAGTTGTCCCTGCAGCTGGCACAGCTCCCCGCACATGGGAGGAGCTTAGCTAGGCAACAGTGGCCCCTGCAGACTGGACTGACCAGGAACAAAATTGCTTCCAGTCAGCATCTATACATGCACTACTATGCAGTAGCTACTGCACAGTTAATCTGCTATCTCTATCTACAGGTACTAGCAAACTGGGCAGTAGACTAATTTACTGTGCAATAAATGCCTTGCACATATAGATGGTAATGCATTACTGTGCATTAAATTAGTCTAATGTACAGTAAAACTTATCATGTAGATGTGCCCACTGAGATGGAGAGATCTGGGTTCCATGGAGATAATGGTAAGCAGACTACAGTTCAGGGTAGACAAAATAACAAGGTCTACATTCTTGTTCTAGCCCATTTTCTACAGGTAAAAGGCCAGAGTAGCAGAAAAGGGATACTAGAAGTCCCATTTCTAGCTGGAAAGGATTGTCCTGTTATAGATGCTATGAAGATGGACATAAAGCTGCCTCCCAAGGATTCTCTTACTTACAATAGGACTTTGGATGTGCTGAAAGCAAAAGAGTAGGGCCACACCATGTAATGCTGCAGAAATTCAGCACTGCCTTAGCAACCTGCCATAACTTCACCTACTCCCCCGGATTGTCTACATATGGTGTCAAGTGTCATTCCAGCTTTCAGAACTACCCTAGATCAGAAGAGCACAAGGGTCACCAGATCACTTTTCCTTGGTGCTGAGTGACAGGTGCAACATAGAATTTTACCCCAAGTATGAGGGCAACACAAGTATTTTGGTGAGCAAACATACTCAGCGGGCCCATGTTCTGCAATGCTGAAGCAGCTGTAATAGCCAAGGGACATGGAAGAGAACAATAGGACAAATCTTTGTAGAGTGATATGCAGTGCTCATGGGTCACTGCTACACAGGACAGAAAGGGATCTAGGTCAAAACCCCATCAGTTGTCATCATTCTGGAGCCCAAAATAACATTAGAATAAAGAGAAATAATCCTGGAGCTGGAAATACCAAAGAGAATGTCACTAGGTTGAGACTGACAAGGTCACAGGACAAGCAGGGATCAGAACCATCACATGTAGATTCAAAAAGGAATCTACAAGTGATGGTTGCAATCCCTGCTCGTCCTGTGACCTTGCCAGTCTCAACCTAATGACATTATTTTGGGTGTCCTAGGATTCTATTCAGCATAGACTAGTCAGAAGTAATTGTAAATTATATGCCAGCTGTTAAAAAGAGTTCATTGGTGACTGCTAACTAAATCACTGAGGCCCTGATGCAAGAAAGCATTTCTATTCAGAAAAGCACTTAAGGGCATTCATAAAATTAAGCTCAAATGATTTCCTGAATAGGAATGTTCCTAGGTATGTGACTAAGTATAGTTTTTCAGCAAGGAATGCATATGCGTGTGTGTGCACACACATGTGTTCAGCTCTTGCTTCAGAAATTACTTATATCTGTATTAGTCTCCTGTGGCCATTCTCTGTTCTTGCTTTAAATGAAGATTGACTGATCTGGAAGCTTCATTGTAGGAAAATCCCTGAGTCACTAACAGTTATGAGAAATGAGTCTTGGTATATGAGGAACCAGGAAGAAGGCAGTTAAAACTCAAATCAAATCATCCACAAGTAGATTTTATGAACTGCAAGTAAATCACACAAAAATTCATAATGTGGCAGCTAAACAAATGCAGCCTCCTGCCCATCCAAGGTTTAATACAAGCTGTGCTTTTCAAAGTCTCTCATTAAGGAACATATTTTGACCTGCACTGAGCCTGTGAATTGCACTGGCGTCTCTGGTTTGATCTAGCATGCACTGCTACCTAGTGAAATCCCCGGTGTGGAGAGAGTTACCAAGGCTTTCTGTACAATGCACGGGAATGTCAGGCACCTAAGAGGGTATCCACAAACACCTGCATCCTAAGCTGCTAATATGGCCAACAATAAATACTAAGAAGAGGGTTGTGGTGAAAGCGCCATCCCTTAACAGGGTCCAGCACTTAACTCCACTGGGATTTACAGGCATGTGAGTCCTTTATCACACAACACAGCCACTGGAGGAATTTTTTGGTGCCTGTGTCCTTTTACTCAATATCCAGCAGTCAGAACAGTACCCCAGGATGTGGAAAGCTCAGAGCAGGGACTGGAATCTCAGTCCTTTCTTGCTTTTCCCCTGATGAATGCCCTAACCACTAGATTAGATTATCATTCTCCCACTCCATCATCTTGTCTGACCCAATAATTTTTTAAGTGTTCCAAGCAAATGGGTCCTCTTCAAGGTATGGGATTGGAAAGGCCATACCCCAACATTCCTCCTAGTTTAGCAGGTAGAGAGACACCAGCTGTTTTGTGTGAGGTCTGATATGGTAGCTGCACCCTGAGAATGCACACTAGATTAGGTTCCATGGGTAAGATGGGTGGGGAACTGTCTCATACATGGGTCTAGACAACACCTAACTGCTCAGGGCTGTCAAGATTTTAGACAGGTCTGACACAGCCAGCAGCAGACCTCTAGGCAACTGGAGCCCCCCGTGGTGGAAACCTAGGTACTGAAAGACTTTTGGTACCTCCAGAGCAAGGCAGTCCACCTAGGGGGCCAAGAATCTAATTTTTGAATTTTCTCAGCAGAGCCAGTTTGACAGCAGGTTCAGTCGATTGGTTGTTTTATGGGTCTCACCTGCTCTTCCAGATGGGCCGCATGCTGTCCTACCTAATGCTCACTCCATATCTTAAACACCTGTCATGACAGAGATGGGACACTCATTGGGCTTTCTCCTAATAAAAATGAATAAAACCATTTTAATGTCCATGCAAGCTTGTACAGTATAAGCAACAGGATCTATTCTGGAAGGACAATATAAAATACAGATCACACATCAGGAATGAAAGGTTGGACTGTGTCACTGTTTGAACATCGGGGAAACAGGGAGACAGAAGGGCAGAAATGAAAGAGAGAGAGTGGGGGTGCTAGGAACAGAGGGCTTATCTCTTTAAAGATGAAATGGTGGGCAGCATAACTTGATGAAGTGATTAGAGGCTTGTTCACAGGTGCCCGGAGTTGAACCCAGGAGAGAGAGAAGAGACATCTGTCTACTTAAACTTCAACTGAAGAAGCAGCAAGGGAGGAGGGAAGAGTATCCAAGTAGGACTGGACTCAGCATCTGTGGAGGAAGGCAGGGGAAGCTATGGCTTGGGGTTCCTGAAGTGAGAGCATGGTGTCTGAGCTGCAGGGAAGCCGAAAATGAGACTGTTGAGCAAGGAAAGGCAGCCTACTGGTATGGCATTAATACCCAGGAACACAGACTATCATTAGAAAGAACATTACTTTCAATTTCCTGTTTTTGTATCTTACCAGACACTAGGGCTCTGTGTTGCTAAGTGGTGAGGTTGTAGCCGTGTTGGTCTAAGGACATAGGCAGACAAGTTTCCGAGGAGCCTTGTGTTGCTAAGTGGACACTTAGCTCATTTCTCTTTTTCTCTGTTTATGAACTAAACTAGTGGATTGGGCTTGGGACTATTAGGAAGGTGGAGGTCCCAGGGGTGCCCTAGGACAGCTGGAGACAGTGGCTGAGGGCCAGGAACCAAAACAGTGCACGAAAGGGCAGAGGCAGAGCTAGGGTCCCAAAAGCCAGGCCCAAAACAGTGGACTATGATCTAATGGCCCCAACAAAGACCCAGAGAAAAGGTCCCCAACAAACTTATAAGTGCAACAAAGTTTGACAATCAGTGAAGGAGATGGAGAAATGGACCTGAGACTGAAAATCTGCCCATGAGTTCAGGACAGATGAAGAAAAGGGAGAAGTCTGGTGAACACTATGCCCAGTGACAGAGCATCCTATCTCTACTAGCCTTCCTAACTGAAGTACAAAGATGTGGCAGGTAAGAAAGGAGGTGTAGCTGGAACTAGGGGTTTGTGAATAGGTGACTCCAGCTTATACAGAACCAGGGAGCAGGGAGGCTGCATTTTTTGGCCTGGTCAAGATCTTGTCTCAGCAGGCATAACCTAAGTTAATGCAAATATGTGCTTCTGATTAGGACCAAGCAGTCTCTGGGATGATTTCATTTGCTGTTGCCCTTAGAATGGGAAAAGCTATGCTTCATGAGACTTAAAGACATATAGAAATTAGGTATACTGTGGTCATAGGCCAAGTCCTGAGTCATTTAGTCCATCCTGTACCTATAACGTTTCCATAATATTAGAGGGAATACTGAAGTCATTATATATTTTAATTTTGTTATTTCTACAGATTGCTAGAGACAATAGCTAAAGCTTAATCCATGCAAAACAAAATGTTTCTGAAAGAAATAATAAAATAATTACCATGTTTTTATATAGGGTCTACCATCTGCTACAACTTAAAGAGCTTTAAAAAGCAAGTATCTATATCTCTTATTAACTGTTTTTTGATGAGGAAACAAGACATGCAGAGGTGAAGTGAATTATCCAAGGAGTAGCACGTAGGTCTCTGGAGTTACACTTCAAGAGTCAATTCCATAGGCCATTTTGTGGAATTAGTTAAGAGTCTGCTTTGCTATCCATATTCTTATTCCCACCACCTCCTCTTTCCCTAACTTTTGAAGTCCAGAACCCCACAGCTATATTCAATGAATGACCACTTTCTGATAACCAAGAACTAATGGCAACAAGCAAATTCATCCTCAGCCTCAACCTAGCCTCTGAATAAAGTTCAGGCCAAAAGACATATAGTATAATATGACTACTAAAATGAAGCATATTTATTGCCAGGAATACTGTCTGCTACCAGTGATATAGTAACAGTGGCTAGCTGTGAGTAAGTGTTGGAAAAGAAAATAGGACTTATATTCCAAAGGGTTCTACAACCAGTTGGTCCCACTGGACACATTTACATGAGACATTTAATGCACAGAGGACTAATTCTACTGAGCATTAATGTGAACAGCAAAAACCATGTTAATGCACAGTAGTATTAGTCTACTGTGCATTAAGTATCACACAAAAACCATATGATTGCACTAATGTGCAGTATGGCAGCCTACTGCACATTTATTTACTACTTGATTATACAAGAACTAAATTTAAATGTGCAGTAGGCAGTGCACATTAATGAATGTGTAGATGCTCCCTCCCACTGAGTAGAATGGAGAATCCACATTCCCAGTCAATACTGTTCTCAGTGGGAGCTGCAAGGTTACTTTGAAAATCTGGCCACTTCCTTTAAGTATCTAAAAAGGAGCTGAGCTCTTGACTCCAAATCACCCGAAGGAGCTGACACAAAAGTCAGGGACTTTAAGTTAGTTACAGAAATCTGGACCTAGTTTTCCTCTTCCTTTGAGGCAGAGAAAACCCCTTGGCTGTCTTCTTTTTTTCCTGTAGGCTGTGTTAGCAGACAGTTGTCACCTGCTGCTGTCAAAGGCAATCCGCAGGCTGGAATTTGGTGCTCACCTAAAATATATTCTAGGTGTGCCCTTGAATATATATGATGTTCTTTGGTAGGCACCCTGAGTGAGAAAAGGGATTATGATAATAGATTGAAGAATAAAAGAGGTTTACTGAATTCATAAGCAAGGGAAGTTTTCATCTTCCTGCTGGAGTGTTTAAGCTGACTGGATTGCAAAAACAAGGGGTAAAAAGGGGGGGTGGGGTAAATAACAGAAATAGTTTCGTGTTTGAGACATAATTGCAGATGTAGCTCCTTTGGATATGGCTGTATAAAGAAGTACTCTTCTATAAATATTATTTAGGTTGGCAATAATGCTTGAAGAAGTTAATAGCTGGTTTCCAAAGGCAAGGAAGGGAGGGGAGAATGAATGGGTATAGTACAATAAGGAAAGAGAATTAAAATCTTTTTTTTATGTTAAGGCAGGTATATTTAATGGATTTTTAATATTACCGTGACTTGATGTTTGATGATTGTGGGGAGGAGAATCAGTCACTGGGGGCATTGAAGACATGCATAAAAAAGACATTACAGCTGTGAAGATGGAAAGGACACAATGGTTCAGTTACATGGCATAGGGTATGTTATCTCCCCACTACATAGCCTCATTCATCCCGCATGGTAATATAAAATAAGAACACTAGGGCAAGACAATCATCAGTTTTATGTAATTGGAAAACAAATGCAGAAATCATGTTATTGTGAATGTCCATTAACTATTACAAATTGTGTTGGGACATTAACAGAAGTGCAATGAATAACCAATGAGTTCATTACACATTCAGTGGTCCAAAAATAAGCACTGTAATGATGCAAAACACATGAAATAGAGGGCCCAATTGTTTAATAATCTCTACCCCATTCAAGATTTCACGTGCTTAATTTTCTGAACTTGCATTTCCATAGCAACTATGCACTTTGGGTGTTCATTTACACACACACACACACACACACACCATCTATATTTGCAACTGCTTGTATAGAGCAGCTATCTTTCAGTTCTTTTGAGTGCTGCAGTTTTCGTTTCCAACACATTTTTACACTTAAAGAATTAAGCAAAATATAAAGGGTTTTTTTTACAATGATACGGTATAACTTATAACTTACATGTAAACGAATAAAACTGAGAAAAAGAAAGCAATGGAATCAGGAAAATCTAGGTTCATCAGTAGAACCAGCTGAATCATAGTTGTGTTGTGACAGTTTTCAAATAAATTGTTGCACTACTTTTTGGGGTGAATAATTTGTTAATACATATAAACTCCTTGACCTTTCAAATACAATACTTCCAAAAAAATTTCTCATTCTCTCAGCTGTGCTCAGCCTTGTCCCAGTTTTTCATACTGATAACTAGAAATGTTAAGTTTTGCAATCAAACTGCCCCTTTCCCTGCTTCATATAGGAAGTGATCACTGGAGTTGTTAGAGAGCTGCCTGAAGACAGACTGCAGGAGGGAATGTGCCCTGGAACTGCTTTTTAATGATGTCATCTTTGCATTCAGTAGCAGCAGCTGCAGAGCAAACTGAATGCTTGTTCATTTATTTGTCAGTAGCATTGCAAAAGGGCAGTGGAGTCTCTGGAGTGCAATGCAATACTTCATTTGTAAAGGCAGTGGCTTTGCACCAACCCCTGCTGCTACTCAGTACCTGAAAGGGCTATTTCAGAGCACTCCCTTTCAATGACTGATTAAATCCACTCGTTTTGGTAGGGAGGATTTCCTCCAGCACATTACTTCTTTCAGCTTGCTTTCTCCCTTTTGTTTTGCTCCCTTCTACCTCTCCACATTCAGTGATATTTTTCTCCATTTTCTGTCTGCATTCTAAGTAGCAAGGGAATCCAACAGAACCCAGAAATTGAGTCAAATAACTGTTCTGCAACATTGCTAAGGGTAGCATACAGAGCAAGATAGTTATATTTGCTTCAGATCTTGTACAAAAGTATAGAATATAACTATTGAATTAAAGGTTGGATTCAAAGTCCATTGACTTGACAGTAGCATACCTGAGGGCACGTGTGACTGGGACAACAGGCCAGGCACCACCTCTGGAGGGGATGCAAAAATAGCTGGCACTGCAGGATGCAGGTTCCTGGATCTGTGGAATACCCCAAAGCACTACTTCCCCTTTTCTACAGTTGGATAGAATTCCTTGCATCAATTTAGGGTTAGTGGAAGGCCAAATAAATTCATTTTCATTTTATTGAAATTCCTTGAGAAGGAAGATGACCAAGTTAGATAAGTCCTGTTCAACATTCAGCACCGATAGCATTTGGTCTTCCAAAACCACCAGATGGAAACAGTTGCATCGGAGATATCTTTTGTAGGGCCTGGTCTGAAGCCCAGAGGAATAACAGAGCAGCTCTACATTTGCCCTAAGCTTCTCTATCCATTGGTTTTTAAAGACCAAATGCTACTGGGGCTTCTTTTCTTTCATTAATCCTGAATTGATGCAGGGAATTGTGCCCATCTGCAGGAAGAAGGGGGAAGATGTCCTTTTTCGTACTTCATAGATCCAGAAACCTATACTTACCTGTCTCCTTTCTTCATTTTTCTTTTCCCCTTTGTTTAGGTACTGTGGGTCTTTCCACATTACTATTAAGGTTTGCCCTAATAATCAGCCCAAACCATATGAGATGCCCCTTCCCATCCATACCTTACCTTGTGGCTGCTGAATGTTTTTTTTCTCGAGTAAAGCCCTTCTAGGAACCAGTCTACTCACTGTTTCTCCTTCTATACTGGCTCACTTTATTGCTAGGAGAGACTGGAAGTGGAGTGTAGAAGGTCCACAAGTCGGGAACAGAAGAATGTTTCTGGTGTCCTGATGAATTCTGAATGCGCAGCAGGGTACAGCCAGCGAAGAAGAAACTTGACATGAGGCTAAGTAGATTCCAGATGTAGGCTGGATTATAGCTGGGAGCTGAGTTTAGAGGTTTTCAATGTGGCTGGCCAGTGCAGGCTTGAAGGAGGGCATAAGCTTGACCCTAAGTAGCTGAGTAGACATGACTTCTAGTATGGTCTCATTTTCTAGTTCTCTCTTACATTTTCTTTGTCATTCCTGTGTTTTCTCTGTATTTTTTTTGTTGTTGTTGTCACCACAGGGGCTAGGGTCAGACATTCAAAACGCCTGGGCCTGAATTAATTCAATATTTGCAGGTTAGTCTAACCTGGCTAGGCTGAAATGGTTTGAAACCGGACAGACATTCTCTCTGGACTGAAGATATTCAGGCACGTGCTTGCACTGGCTCAGGCTAGAAGCTGGGGGGAGGGGGGGGATGATGCTAAAGCAGTCCTGCCTTCCCTTCTGCAGGGAGCTGAGCTGGGGAGTTGTGGCCAGGCCCCGGCAGGACTCTCATTATGGATGTCTGCGTGGACAGTTCCAGGCTTTTCCCCACTGACTGTTCAAGGGGTGGGAGCACTGCCAGCCCCCAGCCCCAGGCTAGCACTCTGAGGCAAGGAGGGGTGTGCAGTGCATGTATCTGTTGATCATACGGAGCTTTTCAATCTTCCTCGCTGCTTCATCATACTGTCTGCAGAAAATTGACAAGCAAGCAAGCCAGCCGGGGGTTGAAAGTGATAACAGTCTTTATCACCCAATTAGTAAAACAATGGCCTCTCTGTTACTTCAAACTTCTTAAACAGCTTATCAGCTGGCTTGTTGATTAACTCCAAACATCCCTAAGCAGTCACTATTCTGTCTGCCTGCCCAAGTGAAATTGTAGAGAGATGCATACAGACACCTCTTGGCATTAGTTAGCATACCACATACTTAGGGTCTATCGACTGGGGTCTGTGGTATGGGAGATTGGGGCGGGGGCAGGATTTCCTGGTTGAGAGGGGGTAGAGCAAGGGGAAGCCAGGCAGATCCTGCTGTGTCTGCAGTCTCTGCTGGAGCCTTACACAGCATTAGCTAGCATAACACATGCTGGCTGTGGTCCATGCTGTGGCAAAGAGGAGGAAGGGATCCCCGCTTAAGCAGTGAGTGGGGAGAGGGGGGCATGGGCAAGCCAGTAGACCCTGCTGTGCCTACAAGTCTTTGCCAGAGCTCTGGCCAGGGAGAAGAGGGGAGGCACCAGCTCTGCCGTGGAGCAGAGAGCTCTGCCCAACCCAGAGAGGATGCTGGGAGACTTTGATTTAACTTAAACCAGTAAGGGGTCTGGGACAGACACTGTATAAACCAGTTTGACCCAAATCAGTTAAGTCTGATACTATATTCAACCAGGTTTATCTTAAACTGGTTTCAGCAATTTTCAAACCGGTTTATGTGCACTGAACATCTGGTCTGTTTAAACCAGTTTCTGATCATTTAAACCAGTTTATGTGTAATGTCTGTCCTTAGCCAGGTAATATTTTTCAGTTCTGCCCAAAGTTTCTTAGATCGATCAACTCATACCCCCTTGCTGAATAATTGCTGGAGAGAGCAGAGTCACTACATACTGCTGACACAAAAGCAGATTGTATAGTTATATGAACCTAACACGGGCCTTTAGTCTGCTAAGTGGACTGCTGTGGGACAGCTCAAATCATCAGGATTTCTGACAAATTTCAGGACTGCCCCTTGTGCCACAGCAATGGAAGTATAAATAGAAGAAAATAAAAAGAGGGATGGCAAACAGAAGAGAAGTTTCTTGAGCCACACAGCTGTATTTTAAAGAAGGGTATAATCTTCCCTAGTTATAAGGAAAATATTGCTATCAGATTTTTAATGGCATTGGGAAGCCTAGGCTAAAGTTTCAGTCGAGAGGCTTTTCAGACTTTCATTTTAGGTTGGGATGAATCAAGATTATGCCGTTCCTGAACAGGTGCAACACAATCAGGTATTTCTACAGCTATGTCCATCCATGTCACAGGAAGCACTGCAAAGACCAGGAGAAGTGAAAGCAGCAGAGGACAGGTAAATTTGTTCTCCAGATCTTTTGCCACATCTTTTTAAAATAAGCATTTGAAAATAAGTAGGGCGGCAGGTGTTTTTCCCATCCTAAAACATGCATCTGTTTCAATTCCTTCTAGAAGCATTAATCTCTATTGGAGGTAAAACTTTTCCTGGTATTAATATTTAAACATTTGTGCATGGAGGGGGGAAATATACAGTCTGTTTATTTGAGCCCTGCCAGGGGTAGACTCAGGGCTTGAGTGACTAGTGAGCCCAGAGCAACCAGAGTGTAAGGCCTAGGAGCTAGATAGGAGCCAGGGGCCCAGCACCTGCGATCTACATCATGCTGGAGATCAGCCAAGATCATCATCATGGAACCTTCTGGCCTAAATTCCAAGCCTGACAGAAATGTTGGGGCAGAAATAATGTATATGCAGGGGCAGGAACTTGGTGAAGTGTGCAGTTTTCTTGACATATGTAAAGGGAATAGGCTCGCCACTTGTGGACTAAGTCAGTCATTCAGTCTTGAAATCCTGACTGTCCTCCAAAATACATACAAGAAATATCCTAAACAGCAGGTATTTTTCACAGAAGCTCTGAGCCTCTGCTGCTGCTTTGAACTTCACTGCAGCAGAGCTTAATAGCTTCCCCTCCCACATCGTTTACACCAAAGCAATAATGAGCAACTAAGGATTGTATTTTTGGGCTTTAAATGTGGTTCTTATTATGACTTATTATCTGTGTCTCAATGGTCAATAGAACCATCACTTCACGTGTAAGACACCTAATGAGACAGGACAATTTTGTCTCCATCTCTGGCCTAGAATCCCCAAACCTGGGTACCTTTATTCCATACCCCTCTGTGGAGGTAGAAAAAAGATGCTTCCTCTCTTTGAGATGGTCTAATGTGAAATTCCCAATCTTAAGTAACCTTTGAAAGAAGAGAAACATTTATTAAAATAAAAGATCAGATGAAGAAAACAGTAATTGCAGAACTTTCACTAAAGAAGTCTTTTTGCCATTGCAGTACTTAGCATTTCTTTATACTTCCTTCTCGGCAGGCAAAACAACACAGATGCAACCTCCAATCTCTGGTGTCTTGCGTCATCCTTCCTCCACTCCACTAGGTCCCTCAATGTTACATTTCAGGTTACTGTGATCTGCTCCCCTGTGACACTAATGCAGATGTGCCTTTCAAGGAGGAGATACTTATAAAACACTCATTGTTTGTGAACAAGTCTGTTCAGGATTAAATCCATTGACTGGGATGAACTGTTGTTGCTTCTGTTATTCCTATATTGTTTTTACAATCTACAAAGTTTTTTTTGAAATTGTAAAAGCACAGTAATGTTTTCCTTCATGTCTTGTTTCCAAATGACCTGTCAAAGTCGATTTAAAATGTTGTTGACTGGAAACAATTTGTCCTTAATGAAATAGATTTCTAAATCCATTCAAATGTATTTACATTATTATAATTCCTGGGATTTTCTTCCCCTTGCCTCCATTTTTTGGGGGAAATACAAGAGAAACAGCATCTTGGAAAAGAAAGAAAAGGAAAAGGAAGTAGAAAATGTTTATAGTGTTCATTGCTCAAGCCTTCCCATATCTTATCTAAAATGCTTGTTTCCTACTCATACACAGGTATTTTCCTCCCAGTAAATGCGTTTCTTAGAGACATTCTATTCAGTGTAGATGGAGTGTCCTTCCTTGAGAACAGATTTTTAGCAGTGATGTGCATCATGCATATAGATCATACACATGACCTGTGCTGCTACATGCTCCAGTGCAAGCTGTGACATTCTTTTGGTTGCCTTGCCATTCTGAAGTCTGTATTAGTGCAGGAATCAAAAAGAACAAAAATGTGATGAGGGGCACAATGTGAGGCCCACACTGATCACAACATCTCTAAGAGAATCAGAGATACCATTAGGTAAACAACCATTCATTCTTTTTGCACATATTAACGCGAATCCCACTGTTGGGACTGGAAGACAATACTCCAACTGGGTGCTAGTAATGAGACATTTCAGCTATGTGTATTGAACCACCAGCGATGCATGTGGGATGCATGTGCATCCCCAGAGATTGGCAGTGCTCCTCCTGTGGGTAGTTACCGCTTGCACC
>NW_017728912.1:30311649-30345534 GCF_001723895.1 Crocodylus porosus | reverse complement strand
CCCTCCCCCCACTGCTGACACTGCCAGCGGCATCTGTGGGTAGTCTCTGATCACAGTTGGCCACTGCTGGCAGTGTCTGTGGCTAGTCGCCGACCACTGGTTGGTGTTCACCAGCCCCCACTGCTGACACTGCCACAGCCAATTGCGGGAGCTCCCCACTTGTCCTGTCCCTGCTGCCGACACCACCATGGCTGCCTGCAGGAGCTCCCTGCGTGCTGTCCCCATCCCCCCACTTGACACCGCCACCGCCACCTATGGGCAGTCACCATGTCCCCCCCAGCCTCCGGGGCCATGCAACATTTATGATTTGAACAATAGTTGCAGTACTCTTCTCATCTGGCACAGGCACATTGTTTAAGGCATAGCACTTGACAAAAGTTTGTGAGCTATTTCATGTTTTCCACCTTATAGATTTCTCATATCAGCACATCTGAGGCAGATGGAGGAAGTTGCTTGCACTCTGAGTCTTGGGATTCGTGGGACAGATTCTGCCATCATCTGGTAATACAGTGAGATACATATGGTTATCCATTTTGATACTTTCTGTGCATAGATGGCATCACCTGAAAAATGTCTAGGTGGGTTAACCATGAGTAACCCAACTTCTCATGCTCTATGGTAAATGTATAAAGATCTTGTGAGATATTTATGTTTTTTTCACCTCACATATGAATATATGTCTAGATAAATAAGTGGAAGCTCAATTTGATTTGAAGTATTGAACAACAGAGCATGCTTCAAGTATAGCAGGAAGTTGGAAATCATTGGTAGATTGGTCCAGGGTGGAACTGACTTTGCCAGACTGCCCATATTGAACACTTTTTACATCTATGAGGGCATTTCAGAAACTAACAGCAACTTCAAAATAAAATCATTCTGTGTGCAATGATAATTTACATATCACTTCTCTGCATAGTCACCCTGCTTTGCAACACAGGTATTATCCAGTGATAACCCTGATAATCTTGACACTGCTTATCAATGAAAGGCAACCATGAAGCATGTGAGGTATCTTTATGCTTCTCCAAAAAGAAACATCAGGGCTGATTTGATGAAAATGATAGAGAAATACAAACTCTCATTGCCAGAAAAAAGACAGCGTCAAAGCTTGGCAGAATAATTTCACCTCCAAACATATGCAAGACATTTATGACATTAAAACTGAGACCCAGAGGAAAATTTGAGAGCAAAAGAACAAATTGTGGGAGGAAGAAGAAAAAAGATTTTAAAAAATTGGTGATGGCCACAACCAGCACAACCAAAACTATCTATGAACTAAGCACACAAGGAGCCATCCCTCTGAGGTCCAAGGATGGAACAACATTTTTTTAAAGATGGTTCCACAAACGATGCCTAGTGGAAGGAAGACTTTCAAAAATGTCTAAACTGAGATTCTAACATGGAAGGCAATACATCAATGATTAATGAAGTCATTAAGCAGATGAAGAACAACAAAACTACGTAGTCCTGATAGAATATCAGCTAAAATTTATAAGCCTGATAAAAAGAAAGCTCTCCCACCAACTACACACCATTATTCTAAAAATCTAGAAACATTAACAGATCCCCAGTGACTTGAGAGATGCTAGAATCACACCACATTCAAGAAAGGAGATATATTGGATTGCAGCAATTATTATGTTATTGGATTTTTGTCCATAGTTGGGAAGAGCCTCACCTGGATCCTCCTCAATAAATTCACTCTTCTTGCTGAGGAGATTTTACCCATGTCCCAATGCGGTTTCAGACCACTCAGAGGTACAATAGATATGAACTTTCTTGCTTGACAGTTGCAGAAGAAATCCTGTGAGCAACATCAAAATATTTACCTAATCTTTATTGATCTGACTAAAGCCTTTGATTCAATCAGCAGAGAGGCCCTACAGAAGATCTTGATAAGATCTGGATGCCAGCCAAACATTTATCATCATCAGACTTCTTCATGATGGCATGTCAGCAACCATCCTAAGTAATAGCTCAGAAATAGACCTTTCACTATCAGAATTGGAGCCAAGCAAGGATGCATAATTGCATCAACACACTTTTCCATCTATATCACAGCTATTCCTCATTTCATTGCTGGTAAGCTACCACCTGGAGTCAGCATCCGGTGACACATGGACAGGAATCTCTTTAACAGCAACCAGTTACATTCCAAATCCAAGTTAAGCAACACCTTCATCACTGATCTTCAGTACACTGATGACTGTGTTGTATGTACCCATTCAGTTGAAGAGCTCCAAGTCACTCTTGACTGCTTCTGTAAAGTATATGAAATACTTGGATTTACTGTCAACTTCATGAAAACCAAGATCCTTTTCCAACCCACCCCAAACCAATCAGCTGCTCCTCCATATACTACAATTACAGGACAGTCTTTTGGAGAATACTGAGCACTTCCCCTAGCTGGCAACCCCCTTTGCCAAAAGGTAAACACAGGTGACAATATCCAGCACCAGATGAAATCTAGCAGTACTGTCTTTGAACATTTCCGAAATCATGTCTTCACTGATGATGACATCAGGACCCAAACCAAATTCCTCATCTACCAGGCTGTTGTTATGAGATTGGTGTAATAGAGACAGGCTCTCTGTTCCTTTAAGAAAGAAGCAGCCCAGTGAGGGGGGCACTGAAGGGCAGCCAGGGTGCAGAGCTGCAGGTTGCCAGGGCAACAGGGCAATGAGGCAGATTACTAGGCACCTGCAGACAGCCCAGGGTAGTCTTCTGACTGTACGGGGGCAGGCCCTGGGAGGCTATAAGCCTGAGGCTTGAGCTGGAAAGCTAGTCTAGCCCTACAAGCTGCAAGGGCAGGAGCTCCTGGCCAGGGGAGCTGCTAGACAGACTCCTATCCTGCCTGTGGATTCCTAGTGAGGCTAGGGGAGGCCATTAGGATATAGCCCAGGGCTGGGAGGTATGCCTCGCTAAGCAATGAGGGAAGGTTTTCTCTCTTAAAGGGGCAGAGAGCAGCTTCCTTTTTATGTTTATGTTATAACCCAGGGGCTTATGGTTTGAGTTATTTTACATAATAAAATGGTTTGGGTTGGGACTGTAGGGGTGGTATATGGAGGTTCCATTAGTGGCTAAGGGGCACGCGATAACCTTGAGCCCTGCCAGGGGTAGACTCAGGGCTTGAGTGACTAGTGAGCCCAGATCAACCAGAGTGTAAGGCCTAGGAGCTAGATAGGAGCCAGGGGCCCAGCACCTGAGAAGGGTGCGATCAGACAGGGACCAGGGCCCTACATCTGAGAGGCATGACCAGGCACGGGCCAGGGGCCCAGCACCCGAGAGGGACATGACCAGACAGAGGCAAGGGGCCAGGGCCCCAGAGCCTGAGAGGGGTGTGACCAGACAGGGGCCCAATGCCCAAAAGGTGGCTGAGGAGGCCAAAGCCCAACAGGAGACCAGGTATTATGATAACACCTGCGAGGCTTGGGGAATGGTATAAGGGAGGATTGGAGCCATGCAATTAGCACCTAAGGCCTGGGTGCCCTGCAGGGCACAGTTGACCAGAGAGGCCTGGTGAGGGGTCTGGGAGCCATAGAGATGAGTACAGTGCTGAGAAACCCCAGTGGGAGGTCCAGTTGGATTGGGGCCATGGGCAGTCTCCCTATTGTTATTCCATCAAGGTGTGGAGGGCAAAAAGGGAAGGCACCCTAGGGGCAGACCGGGACAAATTTGTAGAGCCAACAGGGGGCGTCATAGCCACCCCTGGGACCCCAATGTGCTACAGTCAGAAATACCTGAAAGCCCTAGAATATTACCATCAGTGATGTCTTCAGAAAACCCTCTGTAATAATTGGAGGGACAGAAAAACAAATGCCATTTTCTGGCTCACTAGCATTGAAACCATTTTTATTAGGCACCAGCTCCGTTAGACTGGATGTATCATAAGGATGCCTGACAACTAGCTCCCAAAATAGATCTTATATTCCCAACTCACCAAGGTGACTGCTCTAGAGGTGAGCAAAAAAACAGTTTCCATGACATCTGAAGACCAATCTGAAGAAATGTGAAATAACATCAGTACCCGGGAGATTCAAGTACTGAATTGTCCCCTTTGGTGCTGAAATGTATGACAAGGCATCAATCATTTTGAACAAACTCACCTCAACATGGAGGCAGACAGATAAGAGGGCAAGACCTGTGAGTAAACATTGCCGAGATCCACTCCTTCCCCACATAACTATTTGCCATATCTGCACTTGAACATGTGGATCTTGGATAGGCTTCATCAGTCATCTCTGGACTCATTGATTACTATCTACTTGAAAATTGTCATCTTCATGTTGAGGGACTGCTGACAAAAATTTCAATGAGTCAAAAGTTTCTTGATACCATCCCAAATAACCTTTTTTTTTTTCGCTATGCCAACCTCTCTTGCACTATGAGTTGCATCTCTGCATCACTAACAAATCTTGGTGTATAAAGAGACTCCTTCAATGGTCCAAACAATTGATAATTACTTGGTACAAGATCAGTACTGTGGGGCAGATGTGGTAAGATTTCAAAGCCCAGTCCATCAAAGTCTGATCAATCATTGTGTGACCTTGCATTTATATGCTGGAGAAGAACAGCTTGCTTGAGCTTTCTACAACATTTGACCTGAATAGCGAGTGCAGGTGGTTTTGGATGGTGGTAAGTGTTGTTGGTGATAGTGATACCATTATCCATGAAATGGACAGAGAGTGGTCTGATGAAATGCCAAAACAGGATGAGCATGACCTTGCCAGAAGATGGTTGCATGCAGAAGTTTTTGGGTGGTGGCACTGATGTGCATTTCCACTGCATGCTATTCTTTTTGCTCTTGGGTTCATAATGGTGAATCCACATCTTGTCTCCAGTGATAACATGCAAGAGGAACCCCTCCCCTTTTTGTCATGCATGTTGCAGAAGCTAGATACACAGTTCCACACAATGCTGCCATCGGCATTCCCCTCTGTTGTGCAGTTTCCCACTTCGTTGCAGATATACAGCATGGACAGCGATTTTGCCATTACCTTCTGAAACTCCCTTGTAGATGAGTATATCCACCTGATAAATATTCTCCTACATTGAACAGGAAGTTCTTGGACTTGTAGGGACCTCTGAGCAGATACTAGTACCTTAAATTATTGTCAGTGTAACTGCATTTGTACATCAGTTTTCTTCCAGCCTTACAATATGATTCTGTGTGGATTATAGCAGAAAACAATCTTTTGGGCTGCTTAGAGAATGATGTCCCCCTTTAAAATCTGAGAGGATATCTACTGATTCCTCTAACTGAGGAATTTCAGCGGTATGTCTCACATCTTATTAGAGGGAAGTTGCACAGAAAGAATTTGCTAATGACGCAGTATCCCCTAGACAGGGACAGCATTTGTTAGGCTCATTGACTAGATACAGGACCCACACATGTCTCAGATGGACACAGATATTTAAACCATTCTGATTTTGTCCAGATGAGGTATTTCTGCATCTCATGTGGGATTTGGTAGGACACATGCTTGGAGAGTAACTGAGGTTTACTTCATAGACAAGACCTAAAAGACTCCAAAAGCCGATACTTTCTAGTCAATCTCCGTAACTGTCAAAGGCAAACCTCATCTTTGTGGTACCATTGTTACACCATAGGATTGCATGTAATCAATATAGCTCTACTCAGACAAGCCACATATGATGTAATGATCTTCCCAACTATCTTTTTTAATACTGAACAAGAGTGGAATCCATTCCAGTCCTTGTTTGTTGTTGTAGCAAAGAAAATTATTTTCAAAAGTGCCACAATTAAAATAGCCCAATGGAAGCAGAGAGCCGTTGAGCAAACAAACCATTAAATTGCATTGAAATCCTCTGCCTTCAAAGGAGAAATCTAATTAATGTTTAAACTGCAGTGTTAATTGCATAGCAGTGATATTCACCATGCATTATGGGTTTATTATGAGTTTTCTAAGTTGAGTAATTTCAGAGAGGCAAATGCAACTTCTGGGACCCATCTTCTGACGCTGACATGGACTTAATTATTGGCAGGAAAATATTTGCTTTAAAGCTGATTTAAAGCAAAATATCATTGGAGATCTTTTGAACAACTTGGGAACATACAGCATCATGTAAATCAAAATGCATCATTAATTTTATCATTAGAATTACTCACAGATTGTTTTTTTAATCTTAATCTTCTCAATGCATCTCAGGGAGAATTAAACCTGCTGTTAAAATAGCTAAAAATAACATGATTTTAACAAAAGAAAAAAATAGGTGAGGATTTTTCTAAAGCAAAGCTACTTTATTGTATGCTGGTGATAGCATTTCAATTTCATCTTCAGAAATCTAAGTAGCCAAATATTATTTCAAAATAGAATTATCTTAAACTCTCTTCCTGATATGGAAACTGTTACAGGGGCAAAATTAATTCATCTACATGTTTTTCCTTAATTATTCCAGATGTTAGGTAAGAATTTTAAAAGCAGCTAAATGACTCAGACTCCTAAATCCCAGTTTTAAAAGTGACTTAGCATTGATAAGTCTAATTCTCTTGGACTTTCCAGGAATTTCAAGTCCTTAAGACCCAGATCTTCACAGGTATTGAAATAATTAAATCCCAGTGTATCTTGGTGCTTTTGAGCATCTAAAGTGCTTAGGTTCTCTCTGAGAATGGGATTTTGACTCCCAAGTCCCAAGGGCAAAATTTTATCTATTGTCTCATGAAGTTCAATAAGGACAAGTGCAATTCTGCACTTAGGAAATTACAATCCCATACACTGGTACAGACTGTGGGCTGTGACTGACTAAGCAGCAGCTCTTCAGAAAAGCAACTGGGGGGTTACAATGGGTAAGAAGCTGAATATGAGCCAATAATGTGCCCCTGTTGTGAAGAAGGTTAACACAGGATACTGGGCTGTATTAGTAGGAGTGTTGCTAGCAGATCCAAGGAAGTGATTATTCCCTTCTATTTGGCACTGGTGAGGCCAAATCTGGAGTACTGCATTCAGTTTTGGGCCCCCCATTACAGAAAGGATGTAGACAAATTGGAGAGATTCCAGCAGAGGGCAACACAACGGTGAGGGGTTGGGGCACATGACTTCTGAGGAGAGGCTGAGGGAACTGGGTTTATTTAGTTTGGAGAAGAGAAGTCTGACAAGGGGATTTAATAGCAGCCTTCAACTCCCTGAAAGGTTGTTTCAAAGAGGATGGAGCTACACTGTTCTCAGTGGTGGCAGATGACAGGACATGAAGCAAGGGTCTCAAGTTGCAGCAAGAGAAGTTTATGTTAGATACTAGAAAAAACTTACCCACTAGGACAGGGGCGGGCAATTATTTTGGGCGGAGGGGCGCTTACTGAGTTTTGGCAAGCCATCCAGGGCCTCATGACAGGCAGCCAGGGACAGATAAATATTAATTTCCTAACTTTTTTAGGGGCCCCGTGGGCTGGACAGAATGGCCTAGTGGGTCGCATCTGGCCCGTGGGCCACATTTTGCTCGTCCCTGCCCTAGGATGTTAGTGAAGCACTGCAACAGGCTACTCAGATTGTGGAATCTCCACCCTTAGAAGTTTTAAGGACTTGGGAAGGCAAAGCCTTGGCTGGGATGCTCTAGTTGGGGATGGTTGTGCTTTAAGCAGGAGTTTGGCCTACTAAGTTCCCTTCCCTACATTTCTATGATTGTATGATTTTTGAAACTCCAGCCACTATTCAAATGAGTGGTTACAGATTAAGTTAATATACTCAAGTGACTCAAGGCCATATGACTTGGACCTATGTTAATAGCTGCATTTCAGAATTTTATTTAAATAGTTCTCATTTATAAAGAATAAATCAGAACATGATGCTTCCTGGTAGGCATGAGTGAATGAACAGCCACAGAACCACAAGTATTCATTTTGATAACAGGCTGCTATTCAACTCAGGCACACTGTCAACTACTAATGATCATTTGTATGAATGGGATTTTGCTTGCTCTAATAATTGGTGAAGGATTGCTCTTCATATAGCTATCTGCACCTGTATGAAGATACTGGTAGCCCACAATTTGTATATTTGTAATTTTAAAAACTCAGTTTATCCAGTGAAAGAAAAAAATGTTACCAGTAGATTCTGGTGACTAATTATGGTCCAAGAATAACTACACATATAAAACAACCCACATCGTGAACATTTTTCATTCACAGAAGGAATCAGGTCAATTCCTGAACACTTTGTGAATGGAGGTTTGGGCTAAATTCACAGCTAATACTCTTGGCAATGAATAATTAAAGCTTCTTCACTTTTTGCCTAAATAATAAATTAATGAAAATCCCCCTCTCCAAAAGAGCAGAATTTTCCACCAGGAGAAAGTACATTTAAAGATTGCAAAATATTGTATCTTTGTGAATGCACATTTTGGATTATTAAAAGATTAATTTTTATACCATCTGTTTTCCTGCATCCTGATTACAACAGACTGTGATCAATATAAATAGATTAACTGCTAAATACATTAAAATATTAAGCACATAGATATGTGAAGTAATTGTAAACTTACTTAAAATGTATTTGCACTGAGAAGTTGATTTCTCGAAGTGCTCAGCGCCTACAATTGGAGCTAGTTTTACAAAGGGTCAGCTTCCATGTAGCCCCCCCCACCCTCGCCCCCTCGTGAAATGCATCAGATTTTCAAAAGGGCTGAGGACCCAATGTTCACATTTTTAGGAGACTGATAGAGTAATCATCCCCTTGCTTTACTGTCACAAATTAAGGAGTATTTTTGATGTTTTGGACATTGTGTCTAGTAATTGTGTGTGAGCAGTGTTTCCAACATTTTGAAGAACACGCCAACATGCAGTACAGGTGTCACAAATGGCACAGTCAGCCTCTGGGTGTGCCACGCAGTAGACTGGGGAGGAGACAAGCAACATAGTGGGTGCATCTACACATGTTTCTATGGTGCTGTTATTACTGCACTGTCGTTTAGTACTTCCTTTTGGACGTACTAAAACATGGCACAGTAAAAGCTTGTGCTATGCACACACACGGTTATTTTAGGCACTATGTCGCCATAGCGATATACTATAATGAGGTAATGCATTGGTATGGTGACACAGCTACAGTGTAATGGTTCTTGCCCATGGATACTACATTGCCATAATGCTAGATGTGCCCAGTGGCAGATAGGGCAGGGAGCAGAAAGGAGAGCATATGATCAGGCAGAGAGCACAGGGATGGAAGCAGAAAGTAGAGCAGCAGTTTGGTCAGGGGGCACAGGGCAAGGAGCAGAAATCAGAGCAGCAGACTGGGCAAGAGAAAGGAATTGGAGTGGCACTGGGGAGAGTATGGGCCTAATTTGTGGCATGCTTGCTATAAAGGTTGACCTTCACTGGGTTAGGATGGTTTAAATAGGGATGGTCCTACCTTCATGACCCTCTGAGGTCCTTTTCAGCTTTAATTTTCTATGATTCTAAAGAAACAGACAGGCACCTGGAAGCAGCAAGATCTAGATCTGAGTATTCATCAGCTCTATGGTGTTCTCAGTTTGAGAATTCTTGAACATTTTTGGTTCAAAAAGCTGATTTTTTCAAGTTGCTGAATCTTTTCCCAAAGAAAGCTCAGAATCCTCAAATTTCATTAAGGTCGACAAGAGTTAAGGGCACTCAGCACCTCAAAGATAAGGCTCTGAATCCACACTATAGATACCTAAGAACACTATAAATATTACCACACCTGTTCCATGTTAATAACTACCACTGAAGTCGACAGCAATATTGTGTGTAGAGCTGTATAAGTAACTTGAGTCTTTTGTTCAGTGGCAGTTCAGACAACATAACAAGTAAAGTTTAATGTCAGTCACAATTTTTTAGTCAATAAAGTCCTAAAGAAAATTTAAACATTTTGATTTGACCTGAAATTGATTCAAACTAAAGGGAAACTGTTCATTTTCAAGATGGGAGCTTGCAGCTCTCCTTGTGTTTCATCTCAGATGCCTTGTTCTAAGGGTTTTTGCAATAGCCTTTGCTATTTGCGACAGCACTGTGAAGATAGGATGACCCAAGTTACATTATTTCACAGGTCATCAATGGTCTCTGTGGCTTCCTAACGAAAGGGAGCTGCTTTTCGGGATGTGGGAGAGTACAGGCAGTTCACTGGGCACAGTCTTAGAGCTGTGAAAGCATGCATACACAAGGCACTACCCATTTGAATAGTGCTGATTACTCCCTGTGTGACAATTCTTAACAGCTCTGCCTCCTTTTCATAACTCTGCTCCCTCTGGATGGTGTGAATGGAATGTAGAAGCCACCATCTTGGCCTATCCACTAAGAACTAAACTAAGAACCACTAGGGTTAAACACACCAACCTCAACAGTAGGTACGTCTAGATGAGACGCTAACTGCGCAGTAGCCTAATAACATTGTGCAGTAGCACATCACAGCATGGACAGTGCTAATACACTACTGTGCAATATTATTAGGCTACTGTGCAGTAGCGTCACTGAAAAGGCGTTTGCCAATGCTACTGCTCAGTAACTCTAGTTACTGTGCATTTATTTAGTACTTGGTTATACAAGTACTAAACTAAATGTGCAGTAAACTGCTGCACATTAATGAACAAGGAGATGCACCTAGTATGGCCTAAAGCAGGGGTAGGCAACATTTTTTGGCTGGAGTTCCAAAAACCCCCACAATGTCTACCTTGGAAGGTTCCAGAGCACCAGCATGCCAGAAAAACAAAACGACGGCAGGGGGTACATGGCAGGATGTACTTCATATTAATAAATTTAATAATCATAAATGTTGCCCTTTTTATGGTAAGTACCAGATTTTCTAAAAATTGTAACCCTGGTAGCAATAAATAAAACTTCTGATACTCCCTTTGACCTTGTGTATTTGTTCTGTGCAGGTCCCCCCCACAACAGCATCCCAGCTCCTCGCCCCTCACCCAAAGCCCCTGCCTTCCACCCCTGTTCATGCCCCTTGCACCCCACCCCCCAGCCTGGGCTCCCCTGTTCTGTGGCTGTCAGCAGCTACCCAGAACCTGGGCCAGCTGCAGCTGGGAGGCAGCAAACAGCTGCTGCCTCCCTGCCCCAGCCCTGCCCCTGGCCTCAGCTGCCTCCCAGCCTCAGAACCAGCCCAGGCTCTGGGGAGGCAGCAGGTGCCAGCAATGCTCCCCACTGTGCTGCCCTCCCTGCCACTTGTGCAGAGCAGTGTGTGGAACCCAGCGAAGCAGGGTACCGCCAGGGGCATGGAAAGGTGCGCTCCCCACTGCTCTGGCCACACTTCCCCTGCAGGCAGGGGCAGCAGTGAGGGGCACAACCTTGCACTGCTGTCCGCACTGCTCCTGTACACACAGGGGAACTGTGAGCCAGGCAGCACAGGGCTTGCAGCAGCAGGCAGCTTCCCGGGCTCCGTAGGTATCACCAGCCACCCAGAACCTGGGCCAGTTGCAGTCAGAAGGGTGCAAACAGCTGCTGGCTGCTTGCCCCGGCCCAAGCTGTCTCCTGGCCCTGGTCCTGGCTGTCCGGGACAGGGAGGCAGCAGCACTTTGCAGACTCCCAGCTGCAGCCATCCCAGGCTTTGGGGTAGCTCCTGTGAGCCACAATGCCCAGGTTGCTTGCAGCCTCCCAGCTGCCTGCTGGGAGCAGCCCAGGCTCCCAGCTGGCAGCATCTACCCAGAGCCGGGGCTGGCGGTGGCATGCCAAGGAAAATGGCTTTGCATGCCATCCTCAGCACGCATGCCGAGGGTTGCCGACCACTGACCTGAACTGTCAATCTATGGCTATGGACTGCCATTCATTTCTAAAGGTAAGAATTTCTCTGAAATTCTTAACAGCTAGAAAAACAGCCAGGTTAGCTTTCTAGACAGGGGACACTAGAGGGCTGCTCTCTGAGCCAACCCTACCCTTAGGGGACCTCATTAATTGATATCCTGTCCTTTCCCCTGCCTGGGAAGGAGAATGCCCCTTCCCCGCCATCCCAATTGCCTGCTGGATTGGGCAGGGGGGGACATTCTCCAGCAATGGGAACCATCCCAATTCTCGCCATGGGAGAATACCCCCTGATCCAGGCACTCCTTGAGGCTTCCCTGGAACAGGTCAGGGAATTGTCTCACAATGGAAAGCCATTCCAGGAAGGTTCCTAAAGCAGGAGAATGTGCCCCCTCCCACCAAGCAACTGGTTGTTAGGAGCCTGGGAATTCTTCATGACAGGCTGGGCCAGCTATCAGGGAACCAGTACTCTCCATCCTTCCCTATCCCTTGGAGGGAGGGAGGGAGGGAGAGCAGAAGAGTGTACCATATTGGTCATACTCAACACCCCGGAGAAGAAGACAACTATTCAGGTTAGTTTTAAAGGAGGGAGATCTTCCTTGTTAGAATCGATCTAACTTTCTTGAGGATGAAACATTTCTCTTCATCCATGTGACAGAGCTCTCTCCAGGGCCTGGTGCAGTATTGACCTGCCCGCATGTCAAAGGCAGTCTGCCCAGTCTTTCCTGTCACATCTTGTTGTTAAGATACTAGTTATAATAACGTGGGGAGCTGCCCCTTTAATACCCCAATGTCTAGGGGTTTATACAAGACTCCAACCTTCCCTTATCATGTTCCATGCCTGCACAGATGTTGCACTGTTGTTATCCACTCTATGCACCCTCTCAGCACAGAGCCCACTGGCTTCTGTATCTCTACACTATTTGGTCACCGAGTTCTCTGGTGCCTGACTCTGCACCTCACTCTCTGGCACCTCTCTTTGGTGCCTCTCTCTCTCAGGCATCTCTCTGCACTTCTCCCTCTTGGGCATCTCTCTGTGTCTCCCCCTCTGGGGCACCTGGCTCTATGCACCCACCACTGGGCTCTGCCCAGCTCCTGTGCCCTTTTTTCTGAGCACTAATGAGGCCTCCAAACCTCCCCTTATAACCTCATCCCAGTCCACTAGATTAAACAATAACACAAATACAAACCCATGGGATACAATAAACAACACTAATGAAGACTGTCTTCTCTCTCTTTAAGTGGGTAAAACTTCCAACCTTGGGACAACACATCCCTTAGCCCTGGGTACCTTAGGCCCCTGGAGCCTCACGGTTCTGGCAGGCAGCAAAGTAGGTAGCACCTAGTCTTAGGTGGCTTGCTTGGGCAGAGGATCCTTTCTTTGACAGTTGCTAGAGAGAGAGTGTTTCTGCTAGCTCCAGCTCTAGGCCTATATGGTCCGCAGGGCACTGCCTCCTTCTGGTCAACTGACCACTTACAGGTGAGGGCCAATTACCCTATTAAGCCATTGCTTAGGTAACCTGCAGTTGTGGAGCTCTGCTTAGGTTTCTGAGTAGCATGGCCAGGCTGCTTTTGCCCTTTAAAGTATCAGGAACATCTTGGTGCCCTGCTACAATCCAGAAATCCCTTGAATAGATATACACTCCCTTTTTGTTCCTGAAGAAAGGCTTTTTTGCCTGGCACAAATGTAATGTCTGTTAATGGCCTCTGTGGTTGAAAGTTGTACCACATCCACATCTACTAAGACCTAGGTAGTGAGAACAGAAATGTGACGTAGTGGAGAATGGGTTACACAAACACCCAACAGACCTTCTTCCCATGCACTATTTTGTTCTGCTCTTGGATGAATTCCTATTTAGACAGAGAGCCATGTTAGTCTAAAGTCAGTCAGAAAGCAGGGTAGATATAAACTAAATACAACATATACAGAGTACAATTTTTTTTGAACTCAAAGGAAAGTAAAGACTCACCAACACCTAGTGTGACCACCTGGATAACGTGGGCCAGAGAACCTCCTCCAGGGATTCATGCATCAAGCTCCACATGTCTATATGAGCCACAGTACATCTTTCAAAACACCAGTAGACTCATGGTGATGTGAGGGAGCAAGAAGGACACCCCACACCGGCATAGTACAGACTGCAGTCTAGCTATGCCCATGCTGATCTGATTATTACAAGCTAAATAGTATGGATGTGAAACTAATAGCCTTTGCATTCAACAATGCTTGTTTTGTTTACCTGTCTCTCACTTTGCATTCATCACACTGTATTTTTAGTAATGCTTTATTAAGTATTAAAGTCCTCCTTTGGACTGTTAAATTCATACTAAGGCAGCATGCAGAGTAGAGCACTCTGCCAGGGCCCCCTGCAGGAGGTGTCACAAATGATGGCAGATACAGTTATGTTCAGAGCAAGATGACAGTTGCCAGAGGACAGTGAGCAACCAGCACATTAAAAAAAATCCCAGTTTTAACTTCCACTGAAGAAAAGATATCTGTCATTTGTAGGAAGAACTTCCTACTACAGGAAAAAAGCTTCCAAAATCCTGTGCTGAGTGACAGAGGTACAGATGTCCTTGAAGGCCATTCAGAGTGAACATACTGCCAATGCAGATATCAAACCAAACACTTATACTTCAAACTAGTTTGGCTTGAGATAGGCTATTGCTGAATGAAAGATGTTTTGAAGGGTCTGCTATGCTTCCAAATAAATCGCGAATATCAATTCTCCAGTGATCTGACATTTATGATAAAAATTTCAAACAATAAATAAAGTTATCTCTTGATAATCCCTCCACTTGCAGAATATGACTGCAGTGGAGATATTTGGAGTTTCATGCCTCTATCAAAATAAATAGATAAATAAAATGACCAAAACCCTCAGCACAGGTTAGGATTTCTCTTTAAGTGAACGCTTATTAATTCCAATTATGCCTGTTGTTATGAGCGACTAGTGCCTCCTGAATCTGGGAGGGCACCTGCAGAAGCCACCAACAGTGGTGGGCCTGTAAGGGGGGGCACCAGCTCTACTGACAGCATCAGTGTTGGCCATCGGGGGGGCACTGGCCCCATCAGGGGGGACATGTGCACCCCCGTGCACGCCTTACCAGTCGCTTATGCCTATTGTTAAAACCACTTAAAGCTGAAGTCACTCAAAAAAAAAAAAAATCCAAACAAGGTGGAACAGTTTTTTTTTTCAGATAAATCTTTAAATGTTTCAGGAAGAATTAACAGTTGCAAATGTGCAACTCAGACCAATGCCAGTATCCCATATATTTCTGTATCTACTGTAGCTGTCACAGGTATAGATAAAAGACGCTATGAAAACAAATATGAATGCTTTACTTCCAGTGCACTATTCATGCTGTTTTTGTTTACTCTGGGTTTTTTATTGTTTTTCAAGCACAGCTTGTAACAAATCACAACTTCTTTTCCTAGGTACCCATCAGGTTCTTTTCAATTATAATTAATCACCCTTCTGTTGCCTTTCAGTACATTCTTAGTTCTTAGGCTATTATTATCCGCATGCCCACAAAGATGCTACGTCTTCCTTATGTTAGCCTGAGCATCCTTGCTGGAGACAAAACTTCCTTCCTTTAACCTCCCTTTATTTTTCAGGTAAGTTCTTTCTGCTTTATAGATCCATTATAAAGATCAATAACTAGCTGCAGTGGGGTTAAAAAAAAAAAAAAAATCACATTTTAAGCAGAATTCCATCTGAATGTATGTTTGTTTTTTGACATGCGGTATGTTGTATACCTAATTGGAAGAGTTTGATTTATTTAATAAAAGGAACCTATAGGCTAGTGGTTCTCAACCTTTTTGAACCTAAAGCATCCCTTATTAGATTCAAGGCACCCTTCAAAATGTGCTAGCTCTTTGTTTTCACTCATTTTTTTACTATAAAAAAAAAAAGAACAATTATTTGTTTCAAATAACTCAGAAAAACCACAATAGGTTAGAATGTTTTTGACACTGTGGACTTCTTTTTGAAATCTCTGGGTTTATCTTGTGAAACATGAGCAATACCTAAGAGTGCTAATATTGAGCGACACCCCAGAATACCCTTCAAAGAATCTTATGTTACCCCAGGGTGCCATGGAATTCTTGTTGAGAATTACTGCTATAGGTATTGTTGTTTTTTGATTCTCAACAGTGCCTAGAGCTTCTTACCTGACCATTCAACCCTATTGTGCTAGTGCTGTACATACAAATAGTAAGTATATTCAGTAAATGTCATATTTTGAAGAAAAAAATTGAAATTGCAGAAACACCTCATTTTACTATTTAACAATGAGAAAGTCCACAACCACTTTTGTTAGAAATGTAATTAATAGTAGCAATATGTAAAAAAGGGAGGGAGGTATTTTTCAAATTTTGGTTTATAAAAATATCTGAGATTTTGGTTTTTCCTTCTCATTCAGGCTAGGCAATAGAGGTGTATAAAACAGGCCATATTGGATTTGGCCTTAATCTGGGATGGTGATTTGATTCACTGATTCAGATCACTGTCCCTGATTCAATTCAGCCAAATCCAAACCTGAATATTCAATGCTGATTCAGTGAACCAGTGATTCGGTCACAGACAAAACTTTAAATGTTTTTTCTACATATCCTCAAGGTACCAGGCATGGCTTGAGAACACTGAGATGGTGGGATGGATGGAGCATCCCACAGTAGCACAGGGAAACCACCCCCTCCTCCCCATGTTTTCAGCAGTGAAGCTGGTGGACTAGAAGTACTTCCTGTTCACTTCTGGGTCTGCCAGGGAGCGTATGGGGGGACACGCCCCCCTCGTGTAGTGATCAGCCATGGGGGAACCCCAGGTGCCCCCCCAGATCTAGGAGGCACCAGTTGCTCTGCCAGGGATGGGGGGTGGGGGCGAACCCAGAAGTGGATCAGAAGCGCTTCTGTTCCACTTCTGGGTCTGCTGCCAAATGCACTGGGGAGCCCCCCACGCTCCTGTGGGCCGCTTCATCCACCCCAGCATCACAGCATTCATGAGCCACCTGGTACCTTGAGGTATGTAGAAAAAACATTTAAAGCTGTATCTCTGTCCAAATCTCTGAATCCTTCCAAATCTCTCTGCATCAGTTTGGAGGGTTCCGATTCGATTCAGAGAGAATAAAGGTTCTCTTGATTTTATTTGGATTTGGTGATTCAGCCACTGAATTGGGCTGAATCTCCACCAAATTGAATCGGGGACCAAAGCTTTGCACAACCCTACGAGGCAAATATTTTGAAACTTGAAAACTCTCACAGGATGGGGTAACTGTTTCCTGCTCACTTCTTATTTAGAAAAAACATGACAGACAAAGTAAGGGGTTCCACGTAAGTCATAGGAAGAACTGTAATTTGCATGCAGGTTTCCTATAGGCTCAGTTCAATGTAATTTTTATGCCATTTAATGCTTTCTGCATTTTTTTCCCAATCATTCTTAACCAACTCAGAATATTTTTGTTTCAGTGAAGGTATTTCTTTTCCACCTGAGATCCAGGACCCAATTTTGTTACAATATTACTTAGAGTTCTAAGTGATACCATGGCCATATCATTTATCTCTCTCTCTTTCTCTCCAACATGCCCCCCATCCACCCAGTAGAATTCTTGAACTTTCTTCCAAACATGCACTGAGTTAGAGCTGAACAAAAGTATTTCTAAAAAGATGTTTAATGAAAACAAAAGATGAAAATACCTGTAGAAATAATTTAAATTATTTTGTTTTGAAAAAAAATCAAAATTAAAAAAATAAAACAAGCATGCTATTTTTCAAAACGTCTTAACTTTTTTTTCCTAAAATTTGCAGAAATCTTTCCTTTCTCTCAGACTTTTACTTTCCAGTCCCACTTCCAGACCCAAAAGAAGAGTATTGCTTTCCATTTTTGTGTATCAAAGTGTTAACTGAGTTGGTAAAAAGGTCTAAAGAGAAGGAAAACCAGAGCAACACAATGCAAAAGATTTGAAGTTTCTCAGTCCAAGCAAAGGCTACATGCCTGTACAGTCCAGCTGTGTTTCAGCACTGTAATACAGTTCTGAACATATAAAAGGCAGTATACTTGCCACATCCCTTCTGCTCATCTCTGCCTTCATACCAACCCTTATATTGTCAAGCAGCAGCTGTTCAGTCTCAGCCTCCTCCAACTTCTTGATTTAAAATATTAATGACAATATAGAAATATTGATTTGGGGATAACCACTTGTACTGTCTTGTAAAGGCAGAGCTGGAACGTCAGTCTTGGGTTGACCACCACTGAGTTTTCTTGAAGGTGATATATGCTCACCCCTAGGACCTCGTCAATATATATGCCATTTGCTTCCATGAGTAAAGAAAGATAGTTAGCTGTTAGTCTGAATCAAGGAAGAAGATGGTAATTTCTTAGGGCACGTCCAGACAAGTGCGAATATGATGGCTAGAAAATGGTATTTAGAGGTATGATTTTGGGAGCTGGCTTGTAGATATATGCATTAGAACAATAGTCCAGGGTGGCAGCAAGGGTTAATTGATTTCTAAAAGCCTGGTCACACAGTCCTCATAGCCTTTAAGGCAGACAGGGTGTCTAACAGAATAAGGTCAACAGATACACACATAGCCTAGGAAATTGTTGGCATGTATTCACACTGTTCTGTAACATGAGATAAGGTGGCACCAGCTCACAAGGCCCAAAAGTGGGGGGGCCTGAAAATTCAGGTTTTCGGGAGCAGACCAAATTAGGAAAAGACTGGGAAAGCCCAAATTAGGATGTATCCATGTGATGGGCTTGTGAAACAAAGTAATATGTTGATGGGACAGAACATGGACAACATGACAACTACAGAAAGACCAATTAGCAATAGCTACAGATGAAGAGTCATTGGGAGGGGAAAAGAATACAAAAGCAGAGACTTTAGAGCAAAAAAGGGTCCTTATCCCCAAGAGGGGAACCTGAGATACCATGGACAGAGGGCACACCACCAGCCCACCGCATTCACCCCACTGAGGGAGGCATGGACCTCAGCCTCCAACTTCCATGCTGCTGACATCTGACATTCAAGAGAGGACCTCAGAGTGAAGCTCACATCCTGGCCAGATGTATCTTGACTCTGATGATAGCTCTAGGATTGGTAGCTATAGAATTGCTTGTATTATTCTTTTCTGTTATCACTGTGTATCAATAAATTTGCCTATTATTAAATGGAAAAGTTGTGATTGGACCAAAGGTTTTGGATCCCCCTGGAACAAGGCATCTGGGTCTTAAATCCAGTTCCAACACAGTTTGCAGCATCTTAAAGCACCCATTCGCTGCACTGCTAATTTGCAGCATGGTGCCAAAATTTGACCAGAAATGGAGCCTGGCCAGCCAGAGCAATGCTCTGGCTGCCGGCCAGGCTCTAAGCAGCCAGACTGATGTCACTGATGCCCTGGAAGGCCCCTAAGACTCTAAGTAAGGCTGCCAGGCCCAGCTCGGGTGCTGGTCCCAGCCTTCCCTACCCCACCCAGGTCAATTTGCTATCCACTGGAGTATGAATGCAGGGGCGTGTCCAGAGACAAAAAGCAGCAGCAAAATACGTGCCACTGGTGTTTTTTCTGTGGGAAATGTGTGCTCATCTGGAGACACCCATAGATACTAAATTAGAGACTTGCATTTAGGTGTATATCTACAGACTTAGAGACATTTTCCATTCCCCTTTACAATATGCACACATGTATACAGAGCACAGGAGTCAGAGACAGAAGGAGGTCACTGCATAGCTAATACTTGAGGAGAGTCCTTGCTACACAACACGGTATACACGGCTCCTTGTAGCCATGTGTATGTGGATTAAACAAAATGCTACCTCTGGTTTGTTAGTGGTCCAGTGACAAAGGCATGCAGTCAGTCTGGAGAGAGGATGAGGAAGGATCAGTGCCCCCCTTTGAAGTCAAATATAAAGTTAATTGAATATGTTTCATTGTTTCACTGATGATCCCTTTTATGCACAGCTGGTGTAACTCCCTTCTGCATGATTGTACAACACTGAGCCTCTTGCTGGTCACTGGTGGTGGGGATCGGTCCTAGGATACCTAGATGTAAAAGGTTTGAATCTCTACTTCCTGAGCTAAAGAATGCTACTCTGCAATGTAAGACTATAAAAGGCTCATTGACTTCATATGTGGCCCTGACACCATTAGAGGGAAAGAAAGTAGTGCCACACTGAATGAGTGCAAGTTAAATCCAGTCACCACTAGAGGGGCACATGATCACAGAGTAGGAACAAATAAGAAATGATGGATGTTGGGGGATTGTGAGTTAACTTGAATCTGGAGGGGATCTGGGACAGAAGTTCAATAAACCAATTTAACCTAGATCAGGTAAATCTGATACTACCTCCATCCAGGTTTACCTTAAATCAGTTTTGGCCATTTTGAAAGCAATTTATGTAGACTGAACTTTTTTTGTGTTATAGATTTGAACTAGTTTCCGAACACTTATACCAGTTTATGTGTAATTTCTGTCCCTAGCCTTTGAGTCACAGTCTTTCTGTGCTTCATTTTGTACATCAGGATAGTACAATAACCATCTACTTCATGCAAACTTTAATGAATGTTTGCAAAATACCACAAGTTTCTCAGACTGCAGGTGCTATATCAGGGCAAATGGCCAGATTCTGTCTTTATTTGGGCCCCAGTCCAATACGTATGGGAGTTAAAGGAAGGACTCTTATTGGATCAAGGCCTTGTGCCTGCATAAATCCATGGTAGTCAGGAGATGGCTGCAGAAGGCTGAAGATATATAAATGAGTGTTTAGCACATCCCACATTGTGACTGGAATAGGATAAACTGAATATATTTTTTTAGCTTCCTACAAGTATGGCCAGAACTGGTGATGTTTTATAGTGCCTTGTTATTTTCTGTTCTTTCATTATCTCTTCCTTTTTAAACTGTCTCTCCTTTTTGTTCAGAAACTTTTTAAAAAAAGGAAAAGATATATTTCATGGTTTGTTGCAGTGACTTTTATAGGGCTTGTATAATGTAGAAAAAATGAAAGGAAGTAGGGCAAAGTCATTAGCCACTGCATGTATATAATAGCCCATAAAGTAAGAAAGAAAATGTTAACATATTACTGGAACGACTGCAACTACCAGAACTTTTTTTTTGGTAGGAATTAGATCATTTCGACCTGAGAAGAGAAAGTTTGATACTGTTATAAGAATGTATTGTGTTTAGTGTATAAGCATTTCAGTCTTCTATCTAAAGCTAATGCATAATCTTAGGAGGGAAAAGTGAAGTCGATCTAACTGCTCTTTGTAAAATTTGGGGTTTGTAATAGGAAATCCTCAAAATGGAATTTTGTATGGTACATCTCCAAATTGTGGATGTCTCTTCAAAGGCCATCTGGCCCTGTTGAATTATTTTTCTGACAAAGGATCGTTTTAAAGCTAAGGTGCTAGAGTGGGATTAATGATTCTGATACAGACTCCTTATGTGATTTTGGGAAAATCTTTGAATCTCTCTGGTCTGTTCTCCACTGACAAACGTGAATGATAACATTCCCATGGTCTGTCATGTCTGTTTCAAAGTTAAGATCCTTATATCATACTGTGTGCACAGTGAATGGTCCAATTATTAGCTGATTTTCCTTGGTAGTGATATATAATGTTCTTCTGTCTCCTTGATATCTAATTTCACTCTTTGTAAGATATACAGTTTCTCTCCTTCAGATAATCTATAAAGAGAGCAGGAAGGGACTTGCTCTCACCCTCTTTTACTCTAGCAATGTGTGTGAAAATGGGTGCAAGACAGGGAAGCTTCCAGCAAAGACAATCAGATGACCTTTGATGTGGCCGTGCACCAGTGCCAACCTGCATGTACACCATTTCCTGCTGATAACATCATTATCAAAACTTAATTGATTCAATGATGGAGATCCTGGGGAATTTGCGGAAGGAAGGGGCATTATTTAAGCTGGTCAGAAACTGGAATTTTTACTTCCTGATTCTGATTTTTCTTGGTTCAGCATTAGAACAAGAAGCTGACATGTTAAAATATAGTCCAAAATGAAAAGTAAGGCCAGTTTCAGTTTGGGTCAATCAAGGATTTAATTTTCACAATGTCGATTTGTTGCGTTTCAACGGCTGTTAAACTGCTTCATTTTACTAAAGTGAAAATGTTTCATTCTGACTTCATTGTTTTGATTATTTTGGGGATGATTTTTTCTATTAAATAGTAAATATAATATATTATATTATCAAATGATAATCAACACACCAACACGACACAGAAATCAAAATGAAAATAATCAAAACAGGTAAGTCCAGATTCAATATTTTTAGTTTATCCACAAACTGACTTTTATTTTCTCAGAAGTTATTTAAATTAATTGAGAATGATTAAACCATTTAGACTTTTTTCCATAAAAAGTGTTTTTGAAATTAACATGCACCCTTGAAAATTTTGGATTTTGACAAAATAGCATTTTCTGTCCAAGAACAGATCAAGGCATTATGCCCCTTTTCTGCCCAAGGTACACTAGTACTCTATCAGCCCTCTTCTTTCTGACATGTTCTCCACATTGAGGAGACTGAGATGGGATAGGATGGCTTTGAGCTTATCATTCAGGTTTTATCTACTCTAGGATTCCCCTACTCTATAGAAATCCCCAAGTGGTTAAGACAGCTCTGCAATCTCATTAGAGTGGTATACTGACATCACTTGATTGGAATCAAACTCCCCTACATGAATAGTAAATCATACAAAGGAAGAGGAATATTTGCTTTTTACTCTCCTTGACTGCTTCAATGTTTCTTACAATGTGCTTCCCATACTAGACCAAAAATGCACCTTCATTTCTGTCCAGCAAATTGACATGGCTCTTAGCTATCCCTATTGCATTGGCTGTGGTGGGGCTATGTTGATTTGTACCAGATAAAAATCAAATTCACTGTGGCCACGTCTACACAAGTGGCAGACTACTAAATAACTATGCAGTAACAACTGTGTAGTTGCATAACCAAATACTAAATGACGGCACAAGAACCAGTGTTATTGAACAGTAGCATCCCCGCATGGTTTTTTTTTCTGATGTTGCTGTACAGTGGCAATGAGCAATTGCACAGTGGCTCATTTCTACTACTCAGTAGCACCTCATGTAGATGTGGCCTGTATGCATTACTCATTACTTCCAGAACATCCTAGGTTGTCACCACTGTTCAGAGAAGATAAGGCAAGATTCTCCAAAATGAGGAATGTACAGCAATCACTCAGCCAGTCTTTACCATACATTGAGACCAAGACTTCTAAACTGCTCAGTACTCAGCACCAAGTCCCAACAGCCTGGTGAACTACTGAATGAAAGTGATGCCCCAAATATTTATTATAGGCCCCCCTTCCCCCTGACCATGGCATTTATTTCATTAAAAAAAGAAAAGAAAAGAAACTAGGGAAATTTTGGGTGGTAAAAATAATTTTACTTGATCCTGTGACTCAGTTTCAAAGAAGATTAGTATCTTTGTTGTCAGTCTCTGGAAAGGAAAACTGAGGGACAAAGACTCCCCAAAGCCACCTGGTGGGCCTGTGGCAAAGCAGTGACTAGGTGTCAGATCCCTTAAAACCCAGGCCAACACTAGGCCATGTTGTCTCTTTACAGTGGCATCAATGTGTGAATCATATAGAATAAACTGATTAAAACTATGTATGGCATGTGGGCAGAAAAAAATAATTTTTGACGAAGGTCTAAGGACCACGATAGCCATTTTTAAGAAGACCTATCTGTAGTTTCTTACTTGACATGCTGCAAGTGTTTTGCTAAAATGGAGACACTAGAGAGGATTTCTGAGGGTGTTACTACAATCAGTAGAAAGGGAGAGGAGTGGGGAAATGATACATGAAATGTGAGATTGTTCTGATAAAAATATGTGGTTTGGATGATGTAGAAATGGATGCTTAAAGCTAGATTATCCAAACAACTCAGCTTCTATTACAGCACCACAGTGAAGCAGACAGTTTTTCTGAAGCACTGAGGACCAACTAGGGTGAAGGAGTCCTTATTATTTTCAGTGAAAGTTATGTTGAGGCCTGACTGTTAGGCAAATTGAATCTTTCAACTTCTCCATTTTACCCGGCATCTCAGTGATTTCAATTTGATAGGATAGTGCACTTAAACATCAGGATCTTGAACAAAAATATTATCCAGGATTTTCAAGAGTTAAGTATGTACACCCCATTGACCACTATGAAAAACCCCAGCCTCCATCTCTCAAACTGGTGAATATTTATCTCAATATGCTTTTCGTATCAGAGGCAACTTTGGGACTATATAGTCAGCCTTAAAAAATACTGTAGCTCAGCAGGTTCTTTTATGACCTAGTACTGAAATAAGCATGCAAGCAGAACTTCTCAGCAGGGCAGGAGGGTTGACTTCAATGAGTCTATAGGCTGGGCAGTTTTCTCTGATTCAGGGCTCTTCTGGAATGCAGTCATTCATTTTAAGAGGCTATAGCCACATTGATGGATGGAGCAATACTGGCTGGTTAGCTTTCCTCTGGGTTCTGTTCTGGCCAATTTTGTTGCATGGTAGGATTAAAAGAGCTTGAAACAGTTTTGTATAAATTGTAGCTCACTGTTATTATGAACAGTCTGACAGATCACAGTGCAGAAGCACATGAAGAAACCACTCTTTGAAAGATAAAGAGGATAGAGTTTAACCCCTCAGGGGATGCACGTGGCCCACAGGCCACCAGTTGGACAGCCCTGCTTTAAAACATGTTTACACCACATCAAACTGCTAGCGTGCACCACTAAGAAAATATCCCTGCCCACACTTTGGCTCCATGTGCATCAAATCTGGGGAAAAAAGAAAGAGTTCATTCCAGTAGAGCAGTCCTGTGTGCATGCAGTGCTGTTCTAATAAGCATGTCAGACAGGGGCCGGTCTAGAGGGTATGCAGTGGTGTAGGTGCACCCCCTGTTAATTCCTGCTCCACCTAAAATTTAAAACCAGCTACGTGAGACAGGCAGTGACATTTCTATTCTGGTAATGCTGAGAGAGTCAATTGACCTCATGGCTCATTATCAGCCCTCCGCCCCACAATTCCTGCTAATCTCTCCACTCCACCGGTGTTTACAACCCTATCTCCTTTTTAATGGTCTTGATGTTCCACTATTCAAAGTATCTTGTCTTCCATGATTTTCCTGTCTGTTAACTATTTCCAGTAACCTATTTCACAACCCTGCAGACTATTTTTAGCTCTAGCTAACAACCTTAACTCAGGGGTGGAAATATTAAGTCAGGTATACAAATGATTGACTAAGATGTACTGGAGCCACTATCAAGATGCTAAGGAAGACTAGATTTTGCTTTATGAATCTGAATGGGAGACATACAATTTAATGACTACAGGACTAATGACACTATATATTTTGCCTATTTTTACCTGGTCTGTTGTAGGTTTTTTTAAATGTTATATATACTGTAACAAATTAGCTCACATTCTAATTGTTAGATTGGCTTTTGCTTTGATCTTAAACTGAATAATATAGTTATAGCCTCCTAGCATATTTAGTAAAATTTCTAGTTTCTCCTTTGCTGGAGAAAAATATTTTGTATTACTATATATGATGACGTGTCATACCCTCTGCATCCCCCTTTTCAAAATCCTAGATCTTCCCATGATGCCAAAGCCTGGCATGTCTGGATGTCAAGCATAGATCAGAGTACTTCAAGCAAGAAGAAGAAGAGGGATGGGTTTTCAGACTGGCTTTCCTTATCACGGTCTAACATAGCACAGATATTCCTTCTGTCAAACTAGGAATATCACAACCCTCTTTCTTGTACAGACATAGGACTGCCTTGTGAGTCAGCATTTTTTATTGAAATAAACCACATTCAGATAAGTTTGTTGAAGCTTAAGCTGCTTAGTTGCATTGGGAATAAAGTAACTTCAGTCCTGGGCTTTATAACTACACAGTCAATGGAGTCAATCCCACTCCTATTGTTTTGCCATTCGCTACTGATTTCAGTGAGGACAGGGTGAAATCTTGGACCCAAGATGAGTAGTGGAAAGCACCTAGACCCAAGAAGCACTACCTCTCTAGAAAGACAAGTTAAAATCCCACAACATGATGGGACCATATTTGTAAAGAAGGAAATGAAATTACATTTCCAGATGTAGGACAAAGGTGTGAAATTTCACTGGCTGTTTCATTTCAATGCTGTTTTGACTCGTTTCAAGCTCAAAACAGCAAAATCAAAAGGAAGCAAAGGACTTTGAAACAGTCTTAAAACAAAATAAGGGAAGTTGAAACATTTTGAAAATTTTGAAACATTTTGAGTTTTAAAGCTGAAGCTGGTCTTGCCTGCAGGGAAACGGGTGGTAAGGAGAGGGAGGGGGAAGAGAGGGGAAGGGCTGCTCTCATATTGACTGTGACTATTTGGCTGCCTGAAATGCTGCTGATACTACTGTGCTGCTTACTAAGTTACTACCTGTTGCCATTTAAAGTGGAAGACCGGGCTGGAGCTGTAGGGGAGGAAGACATCACATTGGGGCACACTACCATGTCATGTAGAGGCCCCAGCGCCAGTGAACGTGCACCTTAACACACACACACACACACACACACACACACACACACACACACACACACACATGTCACGAGCTTTGCTTGTCAGCAGCTTAAGGTGCAGTTTCCCAGAAACCCCTGCACCTATCTCCTTGAAACCCAGCAGGCTTTGTGGCCTCAGCAGAGGAGACCATGCCTTCTGTTTTCACCCCTCTGTGCCTTCACACTTACAAGTGACATGAGTTTTACTTCCAAGATTTTGAGGTACAGTTTCCCAGAATCCCCTGCACCTATCTCCTTGAAACTTGGCATACTTTGTTTTCATGCAAATCTGCCAAAAAATAACACAGTTATAGGCAGTTTTGTGCTTCCCCATTATAGCCTATGGGTTGAATGTCGAAACAGCAAAACAGATTTGACAAAACAAAAGGGAACAGTGCTTTTGAAACTAAATGAAACTCAGAACAAAACACTGGCCCATCAAAATGGAAGTCAAAATGAAGTGGTGCTGTTTTGAACATTCCTAATGGTTATGTCTTGAGTTAGGTTCTTGCTTCTAGAAGACATGAATTGTAGAGACATCCCTTTGTTTTCCCAAATTAGTGTCCCTACTCTCATTGCAAACCTCATCCAAGCAACATCTTCCCTGATTTCCGAAATAAAATCAAGGTTTTCATCATCACTGCAAATTTGTTTTAATGGCTTTTATTTTTCAGCAGCAACCAATTCATCATAAGTCTATATTTAATCCCTGCCAACCTTGGCTTTGGGAGTTTGCTTTGTTGGGTTTTGAGAAACACTCATACCACTTCCTCTAACTGTGCCAAAACTCAAAGAACATGTGGAGAAACAACAGGTTAACAACTTGTTAGTACGCTTTTTTTTTTACAGTATTATAACCCTGGAATTTTATTTTCTCTGCTCTTGAAGCTCTTTGGAAATCTATGTTGGTGAATATCTAACCTCAAGTTCAAAATTAAGCAAACAATATATTCAAATTATTGCAGAAATCTTAAAAAGAAATAATTCAAATAAGTCTTCACTCTATTATTCACCCAGGTAGTACAGCTGGATGTATAATTTGTTAATGTATTTGTTAAATATCACAGTGAATAAATCTCATATTTCTGCACTGAAATATTCAGCAATTTTGCTCATTGTTTTCTCAGCCCTGTTTAACACAGAGCCTGGGCGGCACATGAACCACTATTTGAGAATGTAAAATCATGTAATTGTTCTTTTTCTCCTCTACATTTTCTTATTGTTCAGGTCCTTGCTTTAGAAGACATCCCCCCTCTCCCTCCCTGCTTTTCCTGTGCCTCTGCTGTCATCCTCATGGAAGATGTAATATTGCTACTTGCAAAAATAAAATCAACACAGATTTTGTTTAGTTTGTGGGTTTATAGTACAATACAGTATAAAGGGAAAAAAATACCTTACTTTTCACAGCAGCTCCCCAATGAATCCTGTGAAGCTTCTGTAACAGACAAGTAAGAATGTAAGTCAAGCTTTTAAAAAATTAGAAGTTTAAAGTTAAGTTCATAGTACTAGGATTGTCAAAGGTGTCTAAATAACTGACACAGTGCCAGTGGCTTTTGAGAGGATTTCTTTTCTTAACCAGCTGTGGTTTCTGATGCCTCCTTGCCAAGCCCAAAATCCCTGCTGAGAAACAAGTCCTCTCCAGCACATTTCTAAGACATCTACTCCATCTAACTGCTGGGCTTGGGTGCACACATGGGACAAGATTTGTTTCTTGGTGGTAAGCTCAGGTTCCACAGGGAGGCGATACAAGCCTGGACTCAGGGCTCTTGAAAATCCTAGCCCTACATGCTTATTTGGGCTCCTAAATTAGTATCCTTTATTCAGAAAGGCTGAAAACTGAGCAGCTTCCTCCAAAGCTGATGAGACAGGCTGGCATTTTCAAAAGCATCTCAAGTGTGTTAGGTACTCAAATATGCTGGAAAACCTGTCTTGCCATTTCCATATTTTACAACTCTGTCCTGATGTGGATTTCATCACCCTGACCTGGAAGGAGAGGGCTATGTGGGAAGAAAAAGAGCAAGCCAGTGGGAGAAGTTCACCTGCAGAGACATGAAAGATGTGGAGGAAGGTCCAGCAGCCCCATGCATTTTTTCTCAGAGCATGTGTCTGAGTCCAGTGCTTTCCTTACAACCAGCTCCTGACAATTGACCTTCTACTCTTGGCGGAGTCCTTTTGAGACATCTTTAGCAAAACAGGTGTGTAGTAACATTGGGCTGGAGCCACAGAAATAACAGCTTCACATTTTAATAGCTTGGCATTGTTTCTTAATGTCCTGTGTTATATTACTATCAGTTTATGAATCAAGAGCCACCACATTACCCAGTTCCTAGTTTTCTAACAGTCTTGCTCCTGAATGAAATTAAGATATGCACACAGCGACTCAATGTAGCTATGCAGAAAATCTCTCAAAAACCAGCTGTCATGCAGTATCCATAAATGATTAGGTCATAGCTGCCACACTTACAACTATTACAATTACAGCCACTATATATCACTAACTGTAAAGGTGTAGGCCACTCCAAAGTTATTTTGGAAACTTTATTTTATGTTTTCTTGTAGATTGTAATAAACATCTTACTCCACTGAGACACCCTCCAAATACCACTTGTGACATGCTTCGTGATCATGACATATGACAAATGCTGTGTTAGTTTACAACAGACACAGAACTCCTTTGCCATGTAGTTTTTGTGGTTTATACCATGTTTGTAGCTTTCTCCTGTCATCTGTCTGCCTGTTCTGTCTCCCTCTTCTCTCCTAGCCGACAGGGCAAGAAGATATGTAATATCACACACACACTCCTCTTCTTCCTTTCTCCTGCTCCTCAGGGTCACAATTTTAGAAAGATTATTGGAAGCCGGTTCATTTTCTTAGGCTGTTTGTGCTCCCCTCCCAAAGAGATTAATCCAAGAGGCTGTATTTGGTCCTGTTCCTTCTTGAAATGGCCCTATTCTTCCCCGCCACATTTTCTTTTCACTGTTCCCATCCTGTTCTTTCCTTAACCCCTTCTTGCCCTTCTCCTCTCTCACATGCACCTTCAAAGCTCCCAGTCATAGTACCAAATCATGTAGATACTACATTGTTCTAAACAAGGAGTCTTAAAGATATGGCCTGTGGGCCAGATCTGTCCTGCAGAGCTATTTCACATGGCCCATGTAGCTCCTGAAGGGGCTGGGAATTCAGGGGTGTGATGAGTAGCAGCAGGGCTAAACACTGAAATCCTCTGTATGGAGGTCAGTAACAGGAGTACTGAGTAACAGGTGTATTAACTGCTGCACCATTACCACCACTCACCCTGCTGCCAGTGCTGGGTCTAGATCCAGCCCATAGGCAGTTGGGAATGGGTTGTTTGACATCCATGTTTGACACTCTTACATGCCCCGCATGAATTAGATTCATTATTCCCGTTCACCTTCATCATTCACCACTTTCTCTGACTGTCTAAGAGGTCCCCAACCTAAATGGGGCCACAGAGATCTACCAAATAGAATTATGCATGAATTTATTTGTGGTTTCCTGGGCATTAAAAAGAAAAAAAAAGAGAAAAAAAAATTCTTGGTCAACCCCAAACTAACCTTTTTTTAAAAAAATGCCCAAATAATTTTTTTTTAAATGGGGCCAAAAAATGTCTTGTTTAACTCAAAATGAAGCATTGTGCTCTGAAACAGTCAAAGTCAAGTGTTCCAGCTTTGGGGGAAATTCCCCTCCTTTTTTCTAAATGTGAACAATTTGGTGAAACTGATGCACGTTGCTGAAGTGTTTTCATGTCACTGAATCTAAATTTTTCATAAAAAAAAAATAAAAGTTTCAGCTGCAAAATTTCATCTGGCTCTTCCTGACAAAGGGAGAGATGTGTGTTCTGAAGAGTATAGAAGGCCCTAGAGGATGTCCAGACCAAGGTTTCAGATAATCCCTGCTCCTGCTCTCCCTTCCCCCTCAAATCAAAATAATACCTGAAGACTGGGCTTGTCTACACATGTATTTATGCACACCTAAACTTAATGCACCTTTGCTTAAGGCACATTAAGGCAATTTAGGTACATGTCTACACATAGACATTCTAATGTCTATTAAGGCACAATACATGTAGGTGCAAATAGCTAAGTCACATTAGCACATGTGCATACATGCTAATGCGCATTAACACAGGATGTGTCCATTGTGTAAAGACATGCTTTATGCATGTATCAAATTTAAGCTGACATAGCCTTACATTGCCGTTTTTAAGGTGCATTAAGGGTGCACACATATAGCTACGCAGCCCTAATACACCTTAAAAAAGGCAGTTCTAGGCTAAGCCCACATAGAAGAGGTATGTGTAGATGCACCTCCTAAGCAAGAAAATAAATGAGCAGCAGAAAAATTGCAGAAACCAGTGAAGAGTAGCTGGAGATAGGGAAATGAAAATCAGTAAATCTGGTTTGGACCTTTGTGGATTTAAAGAAGCATGTCATGGATTTTGTCACAGACCACTCCCTGGCTAATTGGCTTCATATTTTACTCTTGGTTTTGCTGTCATTTATGAACTCCTCTACATCTACCTGTATTCACATGGTGATAATGATGTAACTTGCAAAACTACAGGGATGACTGAAATCTTTTCCCTAAGAGAAATACTAGGCACCTGGCATTTTCTTTTTCAAACAGGCTGTTAAGATTGCACACACAGATTTTGTGTGTTCTTCCATTTCTATGCACAAATTCATTCTTTTGTCCAAATGGAAACTGAAGCTGAGATTCACTAAAACTGAGATTCTCAAAACAGGAACCTAAAGCTAGGCTCATCTCCCATGTATCCATGCAAAAGGCAATGGATTCTCAAATCAAATGAGCATCCAGGGGCCACGTTCAGGTGAGCAGGGGTGTGCCACAAACCATATGCATGGAATGTTAAAAATTTGCTACCTGGATTTCCCAGTAGCCAAGAAAAGCGCCGGGGAAAAAAGTGGCTCAGAGCATGGTAAAATAGCGTGCGCTAGAACAAACAGAAGCTTGGTCCTCCAGTGAGATGCTCTGGTTGCCAGCCAGAACATCTCTATGCCATTTATGTCTCAGCTGGAGCTGGGCAATGGCAGTTTGCCCACAGCAGGACAATCTGTCCTCCAACAATGTGATGAGGCACAATGTAGTGGCACCCATTTTGTGTTGCTTCTACTTGTGTCACTACAAGCGCAAACTCCTGCTCATCTCCATACAACCAGGGTCTCTCATTGGAAATTCTGTTAGAATAATAATAACTGCTGAGTGCTGAGGCCTTGTGAAAATGTTGCCAATTGACAGAGATGTCTAACCAGGAGCTGGGGGATTTAGAAAATCTGGTGCCAGTTTTGGGGACTAAGTGCTGGACAATCATAAGAACCCAACCTGAGTCACCATTTTTAGAAATCCTGGTCTGAGTAAATGAATTAAATATGTTCATGCGGGTTCATAAGCTATACAATCAACTGTGCTTGTCAAATGTTCTTACTAAGCCCATAAAGTGAGGACACCTATACATATCTTTTGATGCCTGAAGAAAAATAGTTTTCAAAAGCAGTAGACACCTATCTGTAGATCCCCCATTCTGATCATAAGAATATCACCAGCATATAAACACGTGATAATGAATAAGTAAAAAACTAAAAGGTCAAAAGGCCACTCAAGCATAGCTGACCTATGAGGCTACCGTAGGTAAGTTTCTGTGTCCAGCAACATGCAAGTGAACAATATGAATTTATCCAGCTGCCTTTGACGCAGCCACCTGATGGGCCCAGTGTCTATTTACAGGAGGGTCCACTGAAGGCAACCTTCAGTAGAAGTCCAGAGAAAGACTCAAACACACACGTCTGGATCTATAGCAAGACACGATATTCACCCTGCCTTCTCTCTTCAAGGAACTCCAAAATACTTCAGCACACACTAGCAAGAAAAACAAAAAATCCATTAAGTGGCATAGGCACTGACAGGCAATTAAAAAGGAGAACAATACTGCATGAGATTGAACCCTGACAGAGAAAGCCTTATGTATCCTCCATTTTTCATTATGGGAACCAGGGCAACAGGCATTAAGCCATAGGATGGATCATTCTGGATCACAGTTGAATACTAGCTGTTTCCTGTTAGCATTAATCTAGAATAACTCTTTATGATGTTCTGACCCATATCTTTAGTCTTATTATTTTTTTTCATTCCTCTTTTCCCTCTTCTTTCTTCCTCCTTTCTTCTGCCTTTCATTTTTTCTTTCTTTCTGATTCTTCTTTTTCTTTCTTCCTTCTCATTCTTCTAATTAATTAGCTGCAGTAGAAGAAGTGCAAGTGGTATCAGTGATATTAGAGGTACTAATAGTTCTCTCTCAACTCATTTACTTAGGGCCATATGTCATTTACTTAGGAAAGTGTTATTTCAAAAACTCATGCCAAGACTGCTGCTTGCAGCAAAATGAGTTGAAGGCAGTATATGGACAACCACACTGTTCATTAACCCACCAAATAGACCTGCTTTACTGCTCCCTCACCTATTTCATTATCAGCATATAGACTTGTACAAAGAAGAATTAACAATGCTGTTCTAGAAAAGAAAGAAAAATGCATTTTTGCAGACAGGAAAAGAAATGAATATTCAGTCTACAGAGCAGTGACATCTACAGAAGTTTTCAGAGTACTTGGAAGAGAAAGTCTCATAAAGGTACTCAGTATTTTTTGTTTATCATTTTCTTTAGAGACAGCTTTGTATACATTCCTATGGTAGCTACTCATCTGAAATAAAGACAAATTAAAAAAAATTAAACAGAAATAGCCAGAGTTTAAATTGTATCTGCCCCCAGGAAACCTTCCTCAGATGGCAAGAAAAGAAAAAAAAATGTAGCTCATCTGCAGATATCAAAGAAAACTGATTAGCAGATTGAGAGATGGAACTTCACAATTATGAATATCAATCTTAGGGGAAAAAAAGTGTTGGAATTAACACCCTGACTTACATGAAATTGTGTATATTATACAGTATGTTACATGTTTATGTGCTTACCAGGGAATTGACCCCATCTGTTGGTTCTTCAGTTCTCCTAATGATATTGTCTGCTGCCCTGTTTTACAGCTCTTCTTTTAGCCTTTTTCTAAAGGCATCTTGGACTTCTCATGTGGTATAAATCACTGATTCTTTATTATAACCATATTTTATGTTGTTAGGAAGCACCATTTTCCTGTGAATACATCTTCATATGATGTTATTAGTGCCTTCAAACTGGGTTCAGTGCCATCTTTTAATCTATGGTATACACCAGGAGTGGAGAATTATTTTGGGCAGAAGGCTGCTTACCGAGTTTTGGCAAGCTGTTGAGGGCTGCATAGGTAGCCCTGCCCCTTGACAGGTGCCCCACCCCCTGGTTGTCATCTTGTGACTGGAAGTCCCACCCCCTAATCCCTGACCTTTGCCATCCAAAGTCCCACCCCTTGTTCCTGGAAGTACTCCTTTTAGTAAGGGGTTTTGCCATCTCAGAACCAGAAAAATACCAAATTATATTATAAAAAGCAAACATCTACAGCATTCATTAATTTGATTAAAAAAAATATTTTGTCCTGATTTACATGTGTTTGTGTAGTGTACATGAAAGTGATTGCACAATAACTTAAAATGAAGTCTT
>NW_017728912.1:30293498-30311319 GCF_001723895.1 Crocodylus porosus | reverse complement strand
CACACACACACACACACACACACACACACACATACATATACCAGCATGGCCCCATGCTCCCCGGTCCAGCAATGCAGCTGGAAGCCACAAAGTGCCAGAGGAGCAGGATGGGGGCAGGAAGAGAGTGAAATGGCTGGGGTGGGGCGGCGCTAGGCTGCTCAGTTCTACTGAGGGCTTCCCCTGGGTCCTACTGCTCTTGACGCCTGTCAGCTTTAACAGGCAGCCAGGAGCAAACAAATATTAATTTAATAATTTTTTTAGGGGCCCTGTGGGCCAGATAGAATGGTCTGGCAGGCCAGATGTGGCCTGCAGGCTGTATTTTGCCTGCCACTAGTATACACCCTCTTAATGAGACCAAATACCTCACGTGTGTATAAGCCCCAAACAGGTTGCTTTTTTTTTGTGTACTACCACAAACTCTTGTTCTGTTGTTTTACCTTTATAGCTCAGTGTAAGGGTGCAATCTCTTAACACTGGAATGGTTTTTGTATTATAGTCTTTCATACTTACTCTGATTTCTGAGGCCCTTTGTACCTCTTTATTTCAGTTTCTGTGGGTATACTTACTTGTTCCCTGGTATCTATCTTATTCTTGGAGGTAGCACAACTACCACATGTCTTCATTTTAATTAGTCAATCTTTTTGTACTTTTGAGTTCTTCTTGAATCCTGCTTAGGAACAGCTCTCATTCTCACCTGAATCTGTACTTATTGTATATATGTTCCTAGTCTGTCTTCATTTTTTAGCACAATGGTTCAATTTATTACAGCTTCTACATTTTTGCCCAAATGCTGGGCATTTTCAGTATTCATGCTGATCACCACAATGCTTACATTGCTTATTGCTTCCCATGTGACTGCACTGCCCCAGGCTAATCTTGGTGGACTTTTTCTGGTTTAGTGATGGCACTGACAGTCATTCAGTGTATGCCTGTCTCTAGGCTTTATATATATGTTTCTGCTTGTTCTGAAGTTTGGCATATACATATTGACATTTTTTTCTGTCAGGTTCCTCTCTCTCTGTAATCACTCACAGACTTGTTTATGATAACATCCCAAGACTACCTGGTCTTTAATGAGAAAGTCTGTGGGTGCATCTACACATGCTCTTTAGTGCACATTAGACTAATTTAATATGCAATAAAGCATCACTGTCCACAAATGAGCTTCAATTAGTGTGCAATAAATTAATTTATTCCAGCATAGGACAGTCCCATCAGACACAGGTGCTATCCTACACTGCAGTAAATTACTGCACTTAAATGCATGTGTAGATGGTGATGTTGGGATTAGTTTACTCTGGCTCAAATTGAGCCAGAGTAAATTTAGTCACATTAATTGTATGTGTACTCCATGCAGTGAGTATTCCATATCCACATAGCTGGCTTGTTAGTTTTAAGTCTGTAACAAACCCTTCCACTGTTTTCTTTATGTTCTCATCCTGAACTTATATTTCTCATAACTATTTCTTTTCAAGCAACATAATGATCTTCAAACATTCCCATTACTTCTGCAAGGTTTTCTTCTTTCCCTCTTTCCTCCTCTGTATAGTAATCTTTACAAACATTTAGTGTTTTATTGCCTCCAACTGTCAAGAGAAGAGCCAACTTTTCTTCCTCTAATTTATCTGTGCATGGCTTTCATATACAGCTCAAGTGACTTGTGTCACAGGCTCTATAACAACTGTTTCTGTGTTCTCTCTTTTACTGGGTCCTCCAGCATGCTACACCTTCTAATTTGGGTACCATGTAGTATCTTTAGGCTTGTAATGTGGAAACAACCCTTTATTATTTCCAATTATTTACACTACAGACATAACAGTTTGCTGATGCCTTTGTGGCTGGCCCGTTCCTGTTCTGTCACCCAGAAGTTTTTGCTGACTTCACCCATTGTTTCATGAAATAAAACACTTCTGGGATACTCTGCATGTCCAGGAGGACTTAGTCTATATCACAAAGGTCACCTAAGCTTTTCATATACAGCAAGGGTGCTCAGCCCCCAAAACCATGGCATCTAGCCCACAGGGCTCCCCATGGGTCAGGATATTTGGTGGCGGGAAGAGTGCGCAGTGGCAGTTAATAGTATCACCCTCCATTGCTGCCAAATTCCCAAACCTAGGGCAGCCAGATGAGAGCCAGGCTATGCTCCCTTTTCCCCTGTATGGCTAGATCAGGGCTGGGCCATGGCTCCTTCCCCCAATGTGGCTAGGCCATTCCCACCCCACAGGGTGAGGATGGGGCCAAACCAACCCCCCTTCCCCTACGCAGCTGGGTTAGGGCTAGGCTGCCTTCCCTCCTGCCTCCTTCCGTATGGCTGGATGGCACACCACTGCACCTGTCCTGGGTAGATCCAGACCACAATTTGGATTTGGCCCATGGACAGATGGGCACTGCCCATTTGGTCTTCTGGGCAAAAAGACTGAGCACCAATAGTATACAGTATTTTAAATGTTAATGACAAACATATATGTTGAGGGTCAGGGTGTTGTAAGAATCTGATAATGGATGCAAAGCTTTTAATTTTTCTAAGCTGCTCACTTTAAGTTGGAAAAGACTGGGAGCAACCAAAAATGTAGAAGTTCAGTTCCCTACCTAGAAGGAGGATGACTGGTGATATAATCATTTGTCCACTGGTAAATGTACCAAGACAAACCAGCACAAATAATTATTAGAATTGCTGCTGGCATTCTTTGCACAAAACCAAACTCTCCTCGGAGATGATATCTGCAAGCTAGTAATGAGGGACAATGGAGCTTATTTTGAAAAAAAAAATCCTGTATGCCTTGGCCAGATGGAATTTTTTATCAGCAAATCCCTGCTCCTCATTGTTATATAGAACATGTTGGTACATTATTGTGTATGCAGTGGGCTTACAGACAGTGGCAGTTAGTGTACATGTACCTGTGATGTGGCCTGTGATTGGTGCTTGGGAATACCTTCTATGTACTTATATGTACCTTTTCACCATGGATTCAAACTGACAAGCATCAGTATGGTACTTCATAGCAAAATTCTCACAAAGGGCCTGTTAGATTTAGCTCTGCAGCTTTTGCATGCCCTGTGACTTGTTTACACCTTCATATGCAAGTCATCAAAACACATTCTGCTTAACAACTTCCTCTGCCTCTTTTTCTTGCATTAAAAACAGATTTGCTAATATTTACATATATGAGTAACACAGATTACTCCACTTAGTCAGTGGGGCTACCTCATTTTTAGCCCATGTAGGGCCCAGCCATTTGCCTCTAGCCACACTGATTGTGAGTTCTAGAAAAACTATTAAGTGCTTAATGTTCATAAGACATTTCAAAGATGTGAAGAGCTCTGCCTCATTTTTTCTGTCATTGTTATGGTGGTACTTTTGTATGCTGAGCTTGACACCGTTAGAGGCCATTTTACTATCTCTGTATAGCTCTAATGACAGCTTGTGTGTGCTCTTATCTCCTACTTCCCATGTTAATAAAATAAACAAGCAAACAAAAAGTTTTTCTAGGCAGCAGTGTCCTCAATTATCAAATATTTCACTGTGCCATACAGAGAACAGCTCTGTTTGCCGATCACCCTAATTGTTTCTTAGTAATTTGGCAGATTCCTAATTCAGAAAAAAGGAAAAAATCTTCTAGATTTATAACAGGAACTTGCAAAGCCATATTTCTTAACAACAAAAATGACTCACATTTATTCATTGCTTATTCCTTATGGTGGGTTGTTACTGGAATTCAGTCCCAGATGGCAGGTTAAGCTGCAGAGAAGTGTTCTATATTTACTGTGCTGATGAGACATGCAAAAGTGAAATAGTTTATTAGGAAGGCAGGCGATGCTGTAGACCTGCACATCGCAAGTACCACTTTCAACCCTTTCCTTTGCAGACAGTGCTGCCATGTGTCAGGGTAAAAATGATGCAGATGGAAAGCCAAAGGAGAATAGCTTATTCCATTTTTTAAGTAATAAAAAGGAAAAAGTTGACAGAGAGAAGAAAACAAAACCACTAGGAAATGGTCTTTTAAAATAGATTATCTGACTTGCAGCATTTTCTTGGCCATACTATCAGAGCCAGACAGCCCATTTGGGCCCTCATCCAGCAAATCAATTAAGCATGTGCTTAAACTAAAGCACATCTTTTTTGTTGGATGAGAGCTTTGGTCTTCCTGAGACATGAAATTCACGAGTCTTACAGGATGAGATTTTTCAAAAAATCTGACACAGTTAAGTGCCCAAGTCCCATTGAAAATCAATAGGAATTGAGTGCCAAATTCCCCTAGGCATTTTTTTTAGCATACCAGCCTCACTGTTATGTGAAATGCTGTTGAATTTAGGGAGCACCAAGCCATATATAAAATCCTTTCAGGTGCATAAGGCATTTACCTACTAAGTCCAGAATTGCTGTCCAGGATGACAGAGCCCCACTCAGATGGGCTGTAGCATGACTGAAGTTATTCTACAAGGCACCAAAAGCCATGTTTATCTCATAATGAGAGATGATGCCTGACTGTAGGTAACCTCCTACACAAAGTCTATAAACCCACCTACTCACAGGGCCTGCTCCACAGGGAACACAACAGATGGCCATGGCAGTAGCAGTGGCCAGCAACTCAAACATACAAGTACAGAAGCTCAAACCCACGGCCTAGCAGTGTGTTATAACTACAGCTCACAGCTCCTTTGGACCAAGCCTGCAACTCTCCTGCTAGGTGCTGATCTCCCTGCCAGTCCAGTGAGGCTAACTGTGCCATCAAAAAGAGAAATGTTAATTACTCTAGAAGCACATTATCACTTCTTATTATCTACTCCCACAGGACTCTAATGTCATGAATTTTCCCCTTACTCTGAATCTGTGCACAGGAAACCATAGAGGGAAGAGGATATTTACACAGACCTGGAACCTTTAGAAGAACAAGAATTTGCAGCCAAAATTCAAAACAATCTAGGAAATTATTATAGGCCTGATTCTGCCATAGGTTGCAATGGATAAATCAAGAACATCTCCCTTGTCTTCAATAGAGCCATCTCAGATTTAAACTGAGGAAGATGATGGTCCTAAATCACATACATATATTAACCATGCTGAAGTGATGGATTTGTTCTTGATTATGGTTTCCTTTGCAATTTCCTAACTGAAAAGTCTTCTCTTATCTGTATTCTTGCAGAAATAAGACTCCTTATGCTACATGTCATTGTGCTATTAAGCTAAATAGTTGTTATGCTCCACTACATTTTGGTGGTGCAGAAGTGATTTCTATTAGTGTGTACTATGTGGTACTTCACTGGGAACTTTCAGGATGAAAGACAGTACACTGAAGCTATTACTACTCTCTCCAGAAAAATACTGGCCAGAGAGCTCAGAAAGGTGGTATTATTTTTCTCATGCAGAAACAAAGAGCCACTGAAGGAAGTGAAAATTACTGTGCTAATTTCTGGGTAATGTAATCATGAAATGTCTTGCAAGATGCAGACATGTTTGTACTTGCATTTACTAAGTTCACTGAAATGGGATGAAATTAAAAGGACTAGATCCAGTCATATTTCTCAAGTGGACTCCTAAATTTTTCTAATGACTCAACAGGCCTGGAATACCTAGAATTGTTTCAATTCCCAAACATGTAGATATATTAAGGAAGGTTTCCCAGGTATATTTTGGTTTCCAGAAAAAATCTGGAAGATGGAAGAAGGGAATGCATTAGATAAAAGTGTGCTTCCCAAGATTCTACTTCAAGTCACTTATATTAGCATCCTGCATTTAGAGCTTTTCTTCCCCATAGGACCAACATCTTCAAGCGCAGGCAACAGCTCAGGAGTCAATACAATGTTAACCTTGCTCTTGCTTTTTCCCTGCAAGAGAATTTATATGTCATCACACCATAATTACAAAGGCGACTCTTTCCATGTTTATATTTTGACCATGTTTATGACAAAATTAAACATAATTTAAAAGACCAATAGGCTGAGGCTCTTGGGATTCAGGCCATTTTGCAAAGCAGTAACTGGATCAGGTCTTAATCTCAAATGTTTTCAGTTAATTTGTACATTAGCCCTCATGAACTCCATTAACCAAATGGAAAGTGGGATGTCCCTGTATTTTTCCAGTCCTTTGATCACTTGAGACATAGCTAGTTATTGAAATGATAAATCTTTTTTTAAAAAGTAGTTTCAATAAAACATGAAATGCTAACATAGCCTGGATTTAATTAATATTTTAACATGGAATAAGTATTAAACAAGAAGAAAACTATTTGCTTATGGAATTAGCTTTCAGTACTGCAAGACAGATGAAATCACCACAAATGAATATGCAGAAACAACAGGTTAATTTTGGAGAAGTTTATAAGTGACTTAGGAGTCAAATTCTTTTTTTCCTAAGTGACTTTTGCACTTAGGAGGCTGAATTCCCTTGATTGTCAAGGCTTCTAACTGCCTAAGTTACTTGTGAAACAGTACTTATGCTTCCAAGTCACTCAAATGGCTTTAAAATATTAACCAAAGGCATAGAATCTATATTTGACAAAGATCACACATTGAGAGAGAGATTCCCAGGCCCTCTACTCCTGGCTTTTAAACAACCCCCTAATATTACTCAAATCATCATCAGAAGCAAAATCCTCACTGATCAGCAGATGTTAAGTGAGGCACAGCCTTGCCTTGGTGAGAAATTCTTAACCTGTCAACACATCTTCACTGCTACTACATGACCACTTCCCATAACAAAACCATTGGAATACATGGATCCTGCGCATGCCTTTTCCAAAATGTGATATATCTGATCCAATGTACCAAATGCCCTTGTGGCTTTTCACAATGGTGAAACTAAACAGCAACTACACACCAGAAGGAACACTCACAGAAAAAATATAAAGGACAGGCACACTATTAGGTGCACATTTCTCATGTTACAACCACTCCCTCTCTGACCTCACTATCCTCCTGTTGGAGGGAAATCTACCTAACTCCCTTAAAAAGTCAACTTGGGATAAAAAAAAATCATGTTTCCCTATACAGACATTGCTGCTTCCTTGATTCAGTACCAGGGTTTCAAAACACAGGTACGTGGCTCTGTCTGCCAGGCACGACACTAGATGACACCTGATAAAAACTGTTCTTCTCCAACTGAATTGCACTGTTTAGATCACAGTGATGGACATTTACAATATTTAAGAAATGGTGTTGGTATTTTAGCCAAAATGGAAACCTAAGAAGCATGGTTTTTTTTTTTTATATATTGACTGAAAAACTAAAGGAAATTTCACACACAGGATCAATTTTTGTATGAGGGAAAGCCTAGAAGCATTGTTTAATTCCAGCCTCAGTCTCAAATCATCAGTATGCAATGCATTCATTTTTGTAGGCATAAACGGACATGTTGGGTGTTTTCACCAAAAACAAGAGACATTACCATACGCCTTGCCTGTCCTTCAGCAAACAGTTTGCTAGTGACATCATTGGGTGACATTACAGCAAGAGTAAATTGTAGCTGTATATACATTCTGGATCAGGGGTGAATTCATCATATTTGCAGGGAAACTGCACCTTCCTGAGGGTGCCACATATTTTGCCTTTGAACATGGTTCTTAATTAACGTTAAGAAAGTTAAAAAAATGAGAAGTGAAATCACAAAGGATGGGATTTACCCGGTGCTTAACCTGATACGCTATCAGTGTAGTCAAGGAGAACCTCACCATACAGCTGCTTCTTGTAAATATGTTTATCCTTTCATCATATTTTATTGTTTTCAAATAAGTATAATGAAATATATGTTAACGCAGACATAAATAGTAAATGATGAAAAATGTATAGCTCATCTGCTAATCCAAGTCATTTGACAAATCCTTTCACATGTGCTGAACTTTACACACATGAGCTGACCCACTGACTTAGAAGTCAAGCATGTGTGTGCTTTCAGGAAGAATGTCTTAGAGTACTATATCAAAGAGTATTATGGTATCCATTTGAACAAAAATGAAAAACAACATCAAGAAGCTTTACAAAATAGTCGAATGCACTCTCTGTTTCTCCTTCTCTGCCTGTCTGACTATATAACACAACATCCTCAAGCTTGAGGACAAAGAGGTAGTTTCTTATACCATGGTAGATGTCATCTAATTGCCTAAGGTGCCAAATTTATATATGCCAGTTTCTACCACCAGGTATTTTAAAAGATGCCTCAGGATTGCTACTGCATAGCTGATAAGCTGTTCAGAACACTGTCTCAAGCCAAAGTCCAAAATGGAAGGACACAGGGTTTGTCTACATTATAGCGGTCACGCTACTGTAGCTATGACAGCATAGCTATGTTCATTGAGCCTCCAAGTAGAGAAGGGCTTTTTCTGCTGGCATAATTACAAGTACCTCCCTGAACAACACAAGCTAAGTGGACAAGGTTTCACTCTTCAAGCTGAAGCACCTATGCCAGAAGACTTTGGACTGTAGACCACCCTGGGAACTGAACAGGTTTACAACCCCACTGGATATTTAGAATAAGGAACCCAAAATGATTGGTTTCTGGAGTGCCAGGGATGGGAAGTTACCCAGAAAACAAAGGCCCTAAAGCCAGCTGACAGTATCTGTTCCCATCTCTTATCCAGAAATGTTGAAGCAAGGTTTTTAAAACTAGATGTAGGAAATTGCCAGCAGGGCCCAATCCGGTAAATGTACTCTGAGCACAAGGCAAGACTTTCTCTGGGTGACATCTTATCCTGGATCAACTGCATAATTGGGACAGGGTTAGACAAAATAAGGTTGTGGAATTTCCATCCTTGGAGGTTTTGAGACCTGGCCAGACATAGCCTTGGCTCAGATAATATAGTTGGGAATGGGCCTGCTTTGAACAGGGTGTTGGACTAGATCAGAGATTCCCAACCACTGTGTTGGCTGCTGGGTCATGGCTTCTGCCATCGGCAGTCATGTGCAAGGTTCAAGCTGGGAAGCTGGGAAGCCCCAGGAGGCAGGCAGCTGGCTCTGTGTGGCCTGTTCTGCTCCCACCGTGATGGTCATGCCTGGTGAGGTGTTGCCCATGCAAAAGGTACTGGGACCTGCACTGGGCCGGGCATGATCCACAGTCCTGCCTATGGCTGGGAGAAGGAGGATGTGGGTGGGAAAATGCCCAGGGCAGAGGACAGGGGAGGTGGCACTGCTGCTTGCTTCTAGGAAAGACAGCAGAGCCCCTTCTTCCTGGGTAGCCCCCAGCTGGGTCCCCTGGGCCACCTCCTATGTAGCCTCCTCCCATGTAGGGTCCCCTGGTGCCTGTGGCTATGGTGCGCCAACCTGATTCAATCCTCACAACCCCTCCCCCCCCCAAAAAAAATTAAAATTAAATATGTAAATTAAATTTAAATGTGTAAATTAGATAGCTTGCCAGTCTGCAGTATAAAAAGGTTGGGAACCACTGGACTAGATGACCTCCTGAGGTCCCCTCCAACCCTCATTTTCTATCATTCTATGATTCTAAGCTTTCAAATGTAAGACATTCTTCTTCGGGAGAAAAGCCAGCACAGCCACAGTAAAAACCAGTGGGAAGATGGCAGAGAGAAATTCTCAGGAGTAGAAGACAAACGATTTGCAAAGGAAAAGAGGCTAAAAACTGGGAGATCAAGGCCTATCAAAAGGGAGGAGGGTCATTCTCACCTTTCCTGTGTAGGAAGAATTCAAATATTTGGTAGGATGCAATGCATCATAAAGCCAATATCAGGGTTATGTTACACAGTAATTCTGAGCTGTTCCAGGAGTTTTTAAGACTACACTACGAAATATCATTGAAATATCATTATTATTGGCATAAAACAGCTAAGATAGGGGCTCCATTATGAATAAAGCTATCTAAACACATCTTGAAAAAGCATGCCTGCCTCAGCGAAATCACAGTCTAACTAGACAGAACATAGGAGACGAACAGTGAGCAAAAAGACTCTCTCAAAGTCATACAACAGAGCCTAGAGGGGAGCTGAAGTCTTCTGGTTCCATATCCAGTAAAGAGTATTATATGGTGTTATAGGACATCTAATGAAGGTTCTGTTGGCATTTTTTATCGTGCATAGCTTGAGTGTCCCAGGGGTCAATCCTGGGTCCAATTTTCTTCAACGTCTTCATCAATGATCTGGAAGATGGGATAGAGTGCACCCTCAGCAAGTTTGCAGATGACACCAAGCTGAAGGGAGCAGTAGATAACACTGGAGGGTAGGGCTAGGATTCAGAGATACCTCAACAAATTGGAGGATTGGACAAAAATCAATCTCATGAGATTCAATAGGAACAAATGCAGAGTCCTGCACATAGAAAGGAACAATTCCATGCACCAGTACAGGCTGGGGACCAACTGGCTAAGCAGGAGCTCTGCAGAAAACCAGACGTGAGGGTTACAGTGGACAGTAATATGGATATGAGTCAGCAGTGTACCCTTGTTGCCAAGAAGGCCAACAGCATTAGTAGGAGCTTTGCCAGCAGATCAAGGGAAGTAATGATTCCCTTCTATTCTGCATCAGTAAGGCCACAATGGGAGTACTGTATCCAGTTTTGGGCCCCCCCACTACAGAAATGATGTGGACAAGTTGGAAACTGTCTAATGGAGAGCAACAAAATGGTTTGGGGGTTGAGGCAGATGACTTGGGAGGAGAGGCTGAGGGAACTGGGTTTATTTAGTCTGCAGATTTGATAGTACCCTTTAACTACCTGAAGGGAGGTTCCAAAGAGGATGGAGCTAGACTGTTTTCAGTGATGACAGATGGCAGAACAATGAACAATGATCTGAAGTTGCAGCAAGGAAAGTTTAGGATGGAATTCCTAAACTTCCCTTAGGTATTTAGGCAACTGGAATTTGTTGAATTTAGTGGGAAGTAAGTACCAAGGTACCTTTTGGAATGTGGTCCCACACCTTCATCTGCAAGCTGTGGTCCAGATGGTCCATTGGTGTCAAACAGTGTCATTCCACTGACTGCTTTCCATACACAACCTAATAAGTTGGAGATGAGTAAAATGTACTTTTTTTCATTTTGTCCAGCCATAACAAGTGGCAAGAATCTAGGAGAAACACAGAAACAACACTGTTTCCCCTAGTGGACTGGTTGTTCATGCAGTATAAAGGTTACTGCCATTCATTTAAACAAAATGGGCATTTTATGTACCTTAACTGTCAGACAAGATGCAGCTGAACAGTGCTTTTGTTGAACATGATAAAAGGCATAAAAAACTTCAGAATGAGGAAAGCTATTTGGTGCACAACAGCTAACTTCACAAAATAGGTCATTCTCTCTAGGATAGTATCAGCTTGTTTTTAGAATGACCCTAGTATTTTGCCCTCAGAAATCTTGCCATGTAGACAATTCTAAACATTTATTGCTTCTGAGTGAAAAAGTGCTTCCCTGGATTGCTGTGTGCTTTCTCTGCCCATATTACTGCCATGAGTCAAAAAATATATAAGCTAACATGTCTACCTAGGCTGCTGCTGCTGATGTACTTTGCAGAGATTGATTTACTTCATAATTTCTTGTTCATGGACTTGATCAGAGCTGCTTCTGAAGCTGCTCTAGGAAAAGGCACCTTCATTGATCCTTAGCAATGGCATCCTGCAACTGGTACAGTATCACTGTAGGCCCTTCAGTCCTTCCAGTAGCAAATATAACTATCTGTAAATGAGCCAGAACCTCTTACGTTGTAGACAGGCAGAAACGAGAGTTCTGGGAGAAGATAAAAGTCCTGTTGAGTTTAAGGGAATGTTGATTCTGGAATCTAATCAAGACAAGTTTCACTGACCACAGCATTAACCATCTCACTGTTTATCCTTGTCATATAAATATCTTCTTAAACATCAAGAAGGTCAATTTCTTCAGCTTTGCATATAATTGTTACAAACTACACCAAATCCTGGGGGGAAGAGGCAGGGGGGTCCTGGAGTTCCATGCAGATTTTCTTGTGTTTGTTGTACAGATATGATGTGTGTGGTCTAGTTGAAAAACCACTGTTATGCTGTGCTCATTTATGTTGCATTTTTTCTCTTTTTGGATTATGTCACACTTTAGCCAAAGGAAATGAGGAATGCATACTTAAGGAAAAGAGAGTGAAACTCAGGGCTCTGAAGGTACCCAGCTTTGTGACAATAATTATATTTAAATGCTGTATTAGTGACTGTTGAAAGGTAAAGCACTCTGGAAAGGCCAAAGGTAAAGTTGTCCAGGCATTATGGACCCAGTCACCTTATGTGTATATATTAGGGTACACTCTTTAATTATGTGATCTCTGTTGTGCCTTTGTCTCTTTCCACATCAAAAACAACACAAAGAAGCCATACCGACACAGTTCCATTTCCAGTCCTTACTCCTGAATTTTGAAATATTTGTTTCTCAAGGACACAAATGTGAGATTTTTTTCCCCCTCTAAAATGAGCAAAACAATTATATTTTCCCTAGTTGTTGTCTTGGAAATGGTCAAATTATTTCAGCTGAAATAAAAATTCAGCCGCAGGCAGACATCCAATCCAAATAGCTAAAATTTGGCAAAGTTAGAGCCAACTGAAAGCAGGAAATAATATAAAATGTTGGAGAATAGTAAGGGCCTTGTTACACAGTAATTCTGGACAGCTTCTGGAGCTCTTAACACCTGGATTGTCTGCAAATTAACGCCTGCAACTGGTTTGAAGCATTTTTTTAATGTAGCTCAAAGTTATACCACTCCAGGAGAAGACTATCTTTGATTCATGCGACCCAGTTTGTTACACTAAGGTATAGCCACTCTAGGCTGCACCTTAGTGTAAACACCCTACCTGCCCCTCTTCCCCCACTGTGCCCCCACCCCCACTCCTCAGATCCCCACTCATCCTCTCCCCACCCCCCTTACTTGTGTCTGGCCCTTGTGGTCTGTAACAGGGGAGAAGGCAGGGAAGTGTGTGTGTGTGTGTGGGGGGGGGGGGTTGTTCTTACCTTTCAGTCCTCCAGGCCCCTGCTGACCTGAAATGTCACTGCTCCAAACTCAAGCTAGCACTAGCATTCATCAACACCTGTGCAGCTCACAGGGTAACATGCAACGAGGCCCTAACTATAGGCGATGCTTTCAGCAATGTCTGATGATAAAATGAAGATGATTAGGAAGCAGCTCACTCTGCTATATTTTATGTGCAGTTAGACTCACTTGTAAGCATATTCCTCTGATATACAGTTGCTGGGTTGGAGCCTGGGCATTCCTGAATGTTCTAGCACAGTGAGGGCCAGGCTTCTTGGCAGATATGCCAATAATTAAGGTCCACCCTCTTCCCAAATGTCATTCTCCTTTCCAGTGTTGTTCTCTCCTCCCTGCCTGGGCTGCTGCTCTGCTCTTTCCTCCATGCACTTCCTCCTGCTGTACACTTTGATCCCTGATGATCTGTGTGTCACACAAGGTGGCTGCATGTGCCACCTGTGGCATTTATGCTATGGATTGGCCACCCCTTTTCTAGCAAGTATTTTTTCCAGATCTGTCCTTACCAGAGCGCTTAAGGAGAGAGGGGGGAAAGAGAAATTCTATGACAACTATAAACAGCTCAAGAAAGAATGTGATCTTTTCTTTTTCTTTTTTTGTTTGTTTAAAAAAAAAAAAACAGTTGGCAAGGTGAAAGTTAAGTTTTATTTAAACATGCACATTTAATATATTCATAGGGTAACCAAGGAACTCAAGGATCATCTAGTCCAAGTCCTTGCATATATGCAGGATGGGCTATCCCACACAAATGTCTCTTCAAAGAGTCTACTCACAGGGAAACTAGGAGATACTACAATGACATTCCCAACACTCTGGCTCCTGGGGTCCCTGTGAAAAGGGGGTAAAAGCAAATGATGAAATTATATCCTTCTACCACCACTGCCTTGAAAAATGGAGCCACCCTCAGAGCATGAATAAGTTGCAGTGTGGCTTACAATGTTAGTTCCTCACATTTCAAGTGGATTTTCTTTTTTAAAAAATCCCTTTTCCACAAAAAATAAAAATAAAAATTGCAAGTGTTTGAGAAAGTGTCCTATAAATCTGAGCAGCAGTTTATAGATACCCACTAGGTTCAGTTAAAATTATTATTTCATTAATCCTTTCATAATTGAAGACTTTACTCTAAGGGCCAGGTACTTCACCTAGTTAATTGACATTGAATCTGTTGACGTAAATGAAGCTACCAGATTTACCCCATCTGAAAATCTATAGCCAGGCTCTGACCTCAGTTACAGCACTGTATCCAGCTCAGATATGCCCCAAGTGGTTAGAAATCACAAAAACAGCTGGTCTTTTAACACTGTTTGCAAAACAGGCTGTATGTTCTTTTTTCACCACTAAAATTTAAGTTGCCTTTGGCCTCAGGTCTAGTTTCTCAGCTCTGTCCATAATCCTTATATTGATCTCTCTCTTCAACAAAGAAAAACATAACTGTTTACATCAAGGTGCCAAATTCATCTGGCTCTGCAGGCCAGACGACTGGTGTCAGACTGGTCCACAAGTCACATGGATGATATAGGGCCCAGCCCCATGGGCTGGATTGTGTACACACATATCACCCCACTCCCACAACCATGCCAGATCAAGTATATGTAGAACCTACTCCAGGTGGTCCAGGACCCATTGGCAAGACAGCCGGTAGCCTGGGCCCTTGGCTGCTTCCATGGACTTCTTCCCATGTTGCTGCTGGGGCTTCAGTAATGATATCACCTGGGTACTTTGCAGTGAAGCTGGCAAGAGTTGCAGCACTGGAGCCCCAGCAGCACAGTGGGATGGTCAATTGAGGTCCAAAAGTAAGTCTTGCTGTTGGCACAGGATTTATGACCTAGATACCTTATTCTGGGCAGACCCAGGCCCTCAGACTGACCATGGCTTCTTCTATTTAATACTAGGCAAATGTTATTGATACACAGCAATAGCAGGACAGAATAATACATACCAGGCAAACAAAATAATTCCCCCCCCGCCCTCTGATTCTATAGCTACTAGTCCTAGGGTTCACAGAGGAAAGGTATATCTGGCCAGTATGCAAGCTTCACCCTGTGATTCTTTTTTGAATGTCAGCAATCAGCAGCCTGGAGGTGGAGGGCTGAGACCTACTCCCACCAGCGGAGTGAGATGGGCTGATGGTGCGCTCTCTGTCTATGGTGGCCTCCAGTTCCCCTCTGAGGGACCTTTTGCTGCTCTGAAATTCCCCCTCTGTGACTCTTCATTTTCAGGCATCACTGATTGATTTCCCAGTGGTCGTTATACTGTCCATGTTCTGTTCTCTTAGCATATTCTTTTATTTCACAAAACCATCACATGCACACATCTTAATTTGGTCATTTACTGGTGTCTTAATTTGGGCATGCCCCAACCTCCTAATCTGGTCCACTGACCAAAACCAGAAATCCCAAGTGTTCAACAGCTGGTCACTGTGACCTGGGACCAATGCAGCAAACGTATCTTCTCATGTTATGGAACACTGTTTGGCAGGGCTGTGTGAAACACCATCATTTCATTTTGAGGTCTGTTTTGCTGTTTTGAAGGGACAGTGTTTCATTTTATTTCAAAGCACTGTCCCGTTTCATTTAGTTGAAACTGTGTTGCTGTTTTGACTCATTTCCATGTTTCGCCCATAGGCTATCATGGGGAACCATTAAAATGCCTAAAACATTGTCATTTGTTGCCTCATTCGGATGCAAACTGTGGGGATGGTAGCCCCTTCTGAAGGTATGAAGTTTGCCATGTTTCAAAGAGATAGGTGCAGAGGTTTCTCAGAAACTGTACCTCAAAGTCTTGAAAGCAAAACTCATGTCACTTGCTGGCAGTGGCACCCTCCTGTCATCTGGCACACAGATGCAGGGACCTGCACCCCCGGGAGAGCTGTGGTGCTGTGTCAGACTCATTCTGGGGGTGCGGGCCCCTTGATCTGCACTGGATGACAGAAGGCTGCTGCCTGGGACCACCACTGGGTGAAGCCCGCACCCAGAACCAGGGCAGACTGATGTTGCCACTGGCCCCAGGCAGCAGCAACAGCCTGCTGTTATTTGGAAACAGATCCGGGGCCCCACACCCATGGGAGGTCTGTGGGGCTGTGCCCAACTCCTTCCCAGAGTACAGGCCCCTGGATCTGTGCCAGATGACAGGAGGCTGCTGCTGCCACCTGGGACCGGTGCTAGGCACAGCCCGCGCTCAACACCCAGCTCCACGGAGCTCAGCCCAGTGGTGGGAGGTGGAGCGCAGCCTTGGCTCTCCCTACCTCCCCGCACTGGGCTGCTTCAAAACTCTAAATGTTTAGAAACTTTCAAAATCTTTTAAGTGACTTCATTTTATTTCGAGGCTGTTTCATTTTGGAGTGCAGCCCAGTGGGCTAAGCTCCACGGAGCCACTCGGAGCACAGCCCAGCAATGGGAGGCAGGGAGAGCTGGGGCTGCACTCTGATCAGTTCTGCCAGGCTTGGCAATCCCCACCTCCAGCTGCTGGGCTGTGCTGCCTGCTGTGCTCCCCTGCCTCCCACCACCGGGCTACTTCAAAACTCAAAATGTTTCAAAACTTTCAAAATGTTTTGAGTGCCCTCATTTCATTTTGAATCTTTTTGTTTCATTTTGATTTTGCTGTTTCAAGCTTGAAATGTATCGAAACAGCTTCAAAACTAAACACTCAGTGAAATTTCGCACAGCCCTAGTTTGGATGTTTTAAATTTCCCAGGATGTGCATGCTGGCTTGCTTCTGACACAATGGGTCTTGAAGGAAACTTGGTCAGAAACAGGCTTTTAGAAACCAGTTAACCCTTGCCATTTCCCTGGACCATTATTCTAATTCATATCTACTTTACCTACAAACCAATTCCCAAAAGCAAATCTCTAAATATAATTTTTTAGATGTCATTGCTAGACTCTAGCATTTTAAGATGACCCTACCCAGTGACCATAGGTCATACAACCCCTAATTAAAGATTTGGAAAATAATTCCATTAAGAAAGCATTCTTGACTTCAGTCCCCAATTTCTTATTCTAGCATTTTAAGGCCCTCTCCTGAAAACATCATTTTTTCTTGCCAAAATCTGTCCTTTTAATACAACTGCACATAATGCAATCAATTTTTGTTTTTGTATCATCACAACTAGATAATGTAGAAGCGGTGATTCTATGATAATACAGAATTTTCATTTCAACTGAGAATAAAGTGAAGGAACCACTGAAACCTCAGATGATCCTGTGTTTAAGACATTAAACTTCATAACACATCACATACAAGGAGAATTTTTTTTAATGAAGGAATTAAAAGATGGGTCTTTCAGAGGCAGATTCTGATTAGTTTTGCCTTTAGGTACCTTTAAACCCCTCATCATAGTTTCTGAGCATTTCAGAAAAGTGTTTGTCCTCACCTATACTAAAGTGTTTGTCCTCACCTACACTTTGAAGTACTTTTATCTCCTCTCCGTTAGGTTCGTAAGTCCAAAAATTCAGGTTTTTACAACACCCTTTCAGCTGATACATAAATGTGGAGGTGCCTACAGTTTGTCAGCAGCTTAGTTTCCATTTTTAAAGTTCCCTAGACACCTAGAGGCCTGCTTCTGGGCAAAAGTGGGAGAACCTCAGTACTCAGCTTATGCATAAGCCCTGCCAGGATTCACTAACAGTATATGCCTTTCCTTGCATATCTTGTCTACAGACTGATGCAATTGACATACTCTGTATATTATGGAGGGCTCAGATGCTGCACAAAACAGGGTTGGAAGAGAAGAAATCCCTGCTCCCTATCTACCCAACACTTCATAGTTTCATAGTTTCTAGGCACGGAAAGGACCTGAGCAGATCACCTAGTCCGACCCCCTGCCATGGCAGGAAAGAGTACTGGGGTCAAACAACCCCAGCAAGATGTTCATCTAACCTCCTCTTAAACA
>NW_017728912.1:30280987-30293487 GCF_001723895.1 Crocodylus porosus | reverse complement strand
TGCCAGGGGACTTGCAATGACCTCAGCCAGTTCCTTTAGAACTCTAGGGTGGAGATCATCCGGGCCGGCTGACTTGAATACGTCCAACCCCTCCAGAAGCTCCCTAACTAAATCCTTGCTAACCCGCTGCCCAGGTGTGCCTCCCCCGGGGCCCGAGGGGGACCCAGCAGGGAGGTGGCTGTTCTGGTCCCTACTTAGGAAGATGGAGGCAAAGAAATCGTTGAACATGTTAGCTTTGCCATCTGGTGAGATGACCAAGTTTCCCATGTTGTCCTGCAAGGGCCCCACATTACCCGGGACCTCCTTTTTACCCCCTATGACTTCATTCATTATGACTCCTATAAAGAGTATAGCAGTATAACAGGTCTGGATTCTCTCCCTGGGGACATTAAACTCTACCTCTCCCACCCCCTAAAACAGCACTCTAATAGTATGCTTGTACTTTTAGCTCTAAGAAACTTGTTCAAGGTTAGGAAGTCAGCAGCAGAAAAGAGAACTGAATTTGGTCTCCTACATCATAGGTTTGTGCTAAACACCTGGGTCATCATTTCACATCTCTCATCACACAAATAGTTTCAGCACAAAATGTAGTCATAAGTCTACAGGTTTTCAGTTATGGCCTCATGAGGGAGTTACCAGAAAACAAAACAAAAGAAAACAACATGGCTTTATAAAGTAACGTGAGAAAATACTGCATTATGATTGGTCTGTAATCATGGTGCATCCTGATACAATATAATGTGTTTCAGAACAATGCTAGTTTTCACAACACTGCCACCTGCAAATTCTATTTACTTCCGGGGTGATGACATCAAACATTATTATTTTTACATTGTTAATCACTTAATTAAATGTTGACTCAGTACATCTAATTGTACTGAACTTCCATGATCTGTGCCCTGCTTTGATTTCTCTTTTTTCACTATCCATACTTCCTGTTCTTAAATATTTTGTTTCTTTTTTAACCCATTTCCCTGGTGTCTCTTAGAGAGCAACTATAGTCTTTTTGGTTTCAACTAGAATCAGAAAGGAAATCATCAAAATATTACAACAAAGATATATTTTTACTGGCCAAAGATTGTGGATATATTCAACTCACTGCTCCAGCTTTATCTGAATGAAACTGAAACCCCAAGCAGTTGACTTCTCTTTATTACTAATAGAACCGTTTTAAAAGAGAGTAGTGTCTTCTTCACCACAACAGACATTTAAAAATGCAGTCATAAGATAGAAAACAACCTTGCACTAACCCAAGGAGGACTGAATAGATGAGCCAAGAGACCATTTACAGCAAAAGTTTTGACAAGAGTCGAAAAGATTTGGGCACCCAATTCTCAATGAAAGCCAATGAGGACTTGGGAAAGAATTCTTTTTCCCACTGCATGTCTAAATGGCAGTTTTCTAGCTGTGTAACTGCTATACACAGGTTTCAATCCTATTTGGACACTTATGCATAGGTTTCTGTTCTATTACCCCTGGAACTGGAAGAGAGGGAGAAGGGAGGGAGTAGACTGAACATGTGTAATAGACTACACACTGGCCAAGCACTACATAGCTACATGCTCATTTAGATGCATACCTGTATCCAAGTCATGAAAAAGGTAGCCAGCCAGAAATCTATGATTAGCAAGTATTGAATGTTGGAGGAGAAGCCTCTCCTGTTCTAGGCCCAGCAGCTGAATAGTTAGGACACTTTCGCAGGAAGCTGAAGACCTGGGCCCTAGGCTTCCTATCACCCAGAGGTGGTTTAAGTCCCCTCTCATGCTCTCTGATTTTCTAGCACAGCAATATAACCACTGCACTGTACACTAAGTATTAAGAGCCCACTCTCCAGTGCTTCTTTGAAGCTGCTGGGTTTTGGGGTGTAGCTGTGTTGGTCTAAGGACATAGCTAGGTAAGGTTCTTTGGGTAGATGTGATATCTTTTCTTAGACAAACTGAGTAGTTGGAATAATGTTCTTGGCAAGCTGTCCTCTTGGGAAGCCAAGATTGGAGATATGTACAGCCAGGAAGCAAAGAAGAAGATAGAGGAGGGTGGTGACTGCCTTGGCTGAGAGGGGAGCAATCTCTAGAAGCAAGGGTTCAGGTTGCTCCTAATAAGGCAGAAACTTCCTGAATACACTGCTTTCTTTCCAGTAACTATTACATGCAAGGGGCAGTGGCTCCAATACAAAAACAGTGCTAGAGAGATTAGAAAATGCTATAACTGTGGTGTGGTGGGTAGAGCACTGTGCAAATAAGTAAAAGAAATATAGGTTCCACCGCTTTCTCGAGCAAGGTAGTTCTAGAACCCAGACCTTCAGCTTCCTGGGTAAGTGTTTGAACCAAAGGGTATGAAGGCTAAAACACAGAAGGGCACATGCCTGATTTACACTCTTTAGTGCCCATATACATGTAAAGTCTAGTGTATGTGCTGAGTTTCCTGTGCTTATGCATCTATAGTGTGTAGGTAAGTGTCCCAAATACCCTATAAAACATTTGTTAAGGTGCACAAAAAGAAACATAATATATTCTGCCATGGGTCCCCAGTTTCCTGAGAATCCTATGAAGATCTCATCCTAGCCCCACCATCTCCGATTCTATGAACATGATAATATAGATGTATCAGCGTGGTCAAATGTATGGTTTACATATTCTCAGTAGGAGCCTTCTCAGTAAAAGCAGACGGGATGAGATCCTTAAATAGTAAGGTCTGTCAAACAGCATTTGAATATCTTAATATGTCTGTATGTAATGTTTAAACAAAAAATGAATTGAAGATAATGGCCAGAACCTAGGATATTTGTTTAACATTACCAACTCCAGAACAAAAATAAATCTTTCTGGGAGAGTGCAGATGTGACATTAAACATGACCTTTTAAGCAACTGATTGAAATAGGACTCTTCAAAAAAGACACATAAATAATGCCAAATTAAATACTGTATTCAGTCACATTTGTTTTATACAGAGAAAAAAACCCATGGCTTACCTGGCACAGAGCTTTAAAAATCCATTCTGTTAAAAATAATTTCAGTAAATGGCATCTATAGAAATTTACTCTCCAAGTGTTATATATGCTGCCCTAAATTGTGTATTGAAAGATAGTGACACTATTTTAAAAATCACTTAAAATTAGCTATTGGACTGAGTGTTCCAAACACAAGGCAGAAGGAAAGGAGACACCAAATTATTGTTACAGCATTCAGATGATCCTCTGAACCAATTTCCTAAAAAAAATACATTAAGTTCAGCCATCTTCATGAAGAATGTTTTAGCTCCACCATAGCTGGTGTCCAGCTCAATTTTTGGAGCATGTGCTTGTTGCAGTCAGCACAACCTTCTGTCCATAGCTTTGAACACACAAAGCACAGCCCATGTATTTGTTCCTGGAATACCCTTTAATAAGTGGATGGAACACTGAGGAGTCATTGGCTTTATACAGCAATGTGCACATACAGGTGCAAGCATGATTCTAGCCTAGTGCTTAGGGACACTTACTTGGTGGGAGGACGGACTTGGTTCCAGACGTCTTCCAAGGATAGTTTATTCAATTTATATTAAATAATGATTGGATAAACTACATACATGATTTTTGGAATAGGGCCTAGAGACAAGTTCTTGTTCCCTCTCAGGAGAGTGCTTTTGTCAATGGGATGCAGCCTCTCACTATCTGTCTCTTCGTATGAGCTGTAAAAGGTAGGTGCCACCACTGCTTCCATGAGCCACTACCACCATTACCTCCAGCTACCATGATTTAAAAAACCCAAAAAACCACAGTGGTTGCTGCTTTGTTTCATACCAAGTATAATCCAGGAGGAGTATCTCACAGCATCCCTTGGATGAAGGCATCACAGGAAAAGGAAAGCCTTCTTTATGAATCCTGATGGGACTTGGGTACAAGGTAGGTGTTCTGCCCTGTCAAGATGAAGGCAATTCTAGGCCTACCCTGAAGCAGGCCTACATACCTGGGATACATTCTATTGAAGACTGAGATTTCTATGGACTTCAAAACTTTTCAGGTTTAGCCCCCAAATTATTTGACACCTTGATTACTGCTCAGAAGTGGATTGGAAGCCAGTGGAAATTATAGAAGTGCATATATAAAGCTTTATACAGTTAGTTCTACTAAGAAAGCAGGCAAAAACCAAAGATTCTGGGTGTTTCTCAAGAAAATTCCCATACAGAATGACATGCAGTTCTCTAGCCCTGAGGAACAATGATCAAGAGACCCACTACCAAGAGTAAAGGTCACAGTCTTTTAACTAGCCAAAAAAGTAAAGAGGCATTGTCTTTATTTGGTGAGACTTTCATGGGGCCATCTTCTTAAGTGCTAAATAGCCTTATAGTTCTGACCTCACTGAAAGGACCAGGAACTTGTTACAACAGATCCATTCAATGTGTTTGACCAGAAATCTCAGGTCCTTAAATGGGAACAACTTTGAAAGACCTAAACAATAAACTGTCAACACCTGTAACCTTTTCTTTCCTGTGTTTAATGCCCAGTTCAATGGGGCTGTGATCCCTGATTAGGCTTTTTGGATGCTACTGCAGCTTAAGGTGTGGGGAGGGGAGCCAGAATGCAGTATCTTCCACCAGCCAGGAGTACTGTCAGGTGTGAGATAGATGAGGATGGCAGAGCAGTAGCTGCAGGGTTGGTGCCAGTCATGGAGTCACTTCCAGGGGAAGTAGCTGCTGAGTGGGGAGGTGGTAGTTAATTCTCCTGCCTCCTGTATTTGTTTGTTTTTTTGACACAGAACATTGCTTTTAAATTGATGCTCAACACACATTTTGGCAGCAGCTTCAGCATTAATTCCCATAGCAGTGCCATGTCCCATTACACTTCTGACAGCCACTGTCCCTGCCCTGTCCCATTACCACCGAGGGAGCAGACTTGCCTGGTTATGCCTCTGATAATAACACTAACAAAGAGGGGGTTTTGTTCTGTATTCAAGACATTTTTAATTAAAGCAAATCAAACATAGCACAATATTTATTAAGATCTGTTCTACATATATGCAGAACAGAGGCCTAAAGAAGAGTTGGAAAGACTGGTTCACCATAAAGCGACACGTACAGATCTTACTTTAGTCGTTTTGTGGGTCATTTACAACTTCTATATGTTGTAAACTCAGATTCTTTTGCAGCATTATTCAGTTAAAAAGCAAATACAAGAAGAATGTGCTGATAGTCTTATAAATTTAATTTGCATTAAAAGTGTTCTTATGCCATAGAAAGTTAGGACCATACAACTTTGAGTATACAACAGAAAGCCAACACTTTACATCAAAGAGATTTTTTTTTCAGTCAAAAGGTTGCTGAAAGAATGGAAAAGCAATTAGGTATTTTAGGCAGAGGGGAAAAGTTTGTTTTACAATAAGAACTGAAAGGAAAACTATTTAGCTAATGTCTCAAGATCATGCTATGTACCTTGATGAACAATGTGTCCTACGTCAGACTAAAGAAAATACAAAACAAACCTGACAAAGCCTGCTAATATACCTGGCCTTCACATTTGAAGATTTTATCTACTTGACATCCTAGTAATGAACATACCTACAGCTTTTCTATGCTTGCTGCAGAAAGAGAAGAGCTATATGATTTTGTTTCCTTGTGCTGGAGTGTGTGTGGGATGTCTGTGCTAAAGAGAAGAGTTCTTCCAAGGACTTTTGGGACTGAAGTCTGAAAGGTGCTAGCCTATTGATTGACTAAGCTAGGCCCTTATTGAAAACAAGTCAAATTTTGATCTATGCAGTCACTAGCTGACCTTTATAAATCAAAGAACAAACTGTACTGGAAGGCTCCAAAGTATATTCACACTTAAAAATACCACTCAGCAGTTACAGCTGCAGTCCCATGGCAATGCTTCAGCAACTCCATGCAATGAAATAAGATCCAGCAGATGCCTGGGCCATAAAAAGAGACAAAGTAATGCATCACAGGATGTAAATAACAGTTCCGTAACCATCCACAGGACGCACAATGAGCCAGGTAAGCTGCATCTTTACACAAACTGGCTGCCAATACCATGAAAGTTTGGGGTGACTTAAAACATCATAGACTAATCATGAATGCATTTTCCTCCTTATATCAAATGCAGGTTCTTCATGAAGGAGACAGTAGTTATAGTACCACAGAGTACTCAAAGTTTTCCTATTGTGGATGTGGTATGACATGAAATACTCAATAAGTTGAGGCAAAATTTTTCAAAAGCAGGAGACAAAATTAACGCTTTAAATATATCTGCCTGAAATATTTTTTATTGGATTAAACAAATTATTTTTTCAATGGGGAATTTTCCAACCACAGTAGCTGTTTGCAGAAAAATTAAAAAAAAAAATTCTTTCCCTGGGAGCCATTTATTTTTCATAACAGGTTTTGGGTTCTTCTGTTGTTTTCCTTGATTACTATTTCCCAGTGACTTGATCTTTTCCACTTTTGCACCATTATTTTGCTAGTAACCCCGAACTGTCTCACAAGGCAAATACTGTCCCTTGCCCCCAAAAGTTTGGAGTGTCCTTGATATCAGAACTTGTGCAAGAATTCAGAGAAGTATTAACTGAAATATGGGTCCACCCTGTGTAGCACCAGAGTCTACATTAATCACCTAGTCCTTCCCCATCACTGAAGGATCATAGGAACACTGGCCTATTTCTGTGGACTATACTCACTACCATCCTACAGCCTGAGACAATAGTTTCATCATCACCCTCCAACAATCCTACACCTGGTTTCAGAGCCTGCCTTTGTTCCAGTCTATGCAATAACATGCTGCAACATTTGTTCTTCTCTTCAAGTCTGCAGCAGACGTAGAAACATAGCTCTAGGGAATAAATCCACTTAAATTTTCAGTGAGTCTTAAAGGAGACATCTACACCTTAGCTCCACAGCACATATTTATGTGAAAAAAATGTTTAAAGTGCCCTCATTGTGTGAAAACACCCTGATAAATATCTTCTGAGTGCTACATAATTTCCCTTAATTCCAGTGACCCAGAAATGTAGCTAGAAAAGTATTTCTTTGCATACCATTGCAAATATGCAATTAATTTCTGTCTTACATGTACATCTTTAGTTTAGCCTTTAATATTTCTTTGCAGTCCGAATCACTTCTTTGTTTTCTTTTTAGAGATCTGAAAAAAAAATGTTCATAGTTCCAACTATTTTTTTTGTTGCAGTTTTGATACAAGAGTATTATGTTTCGTTTCAGTTTCCTTTCATATTCAGTTGTAAGATGAAAAAGGACCACGTAGAATATAGGAACTAAACAGCAACCATTTAAGTTATGTGATATTGTTTTGGAAGAACAAATTCAGCCCTCTGGAAAAGCAAAGCAGAACAATCTTTGTCTATTTTAATTTTAACCAATTTGTTTCTCAAACCTTGTGGGAGGACTGTCTTAACAATTGTGTGCCCTAGGTTCACATTATAGAGTATCATTGGAATATCATCATTACTGGCATAAAACGGCTGAGACTTAGCCTTTTTCATAATGGTGTCCATCTCAACAGATTTTGAAAGACGGTGCCTGCCTCTGAGAAATCACAATCTAACTAGACAGGATACAGCAGAAAAAAAGTGCGCAAAAAGATTCTGTTGAAGTCATACAACAGAGCCTAGAGAAGAACTCGAGTCTTTTGGTTCCACATCCAGTAAATAGTATTACATGGTGTTATAGGGCATCTAATGGAGGATCTGTTGGCATTTTTGATCCTGCAGAGCTTGAGAGCTCTCTGGATACATGGCTTACATCTTTGTTTTGGAAAGGTCCCTATGCATAAGGTTATGACTTCAAATAATGTGAATAGGGTTGGGCTGGTGAAGATTTGAATCTCTTTCACAGAAAGCTGGATCCAGAGGGAAAACTATGAGCATTAGTAAAAAACAAAAACGTTTGCTTGAATAACTTTGCCTCTGTTATTATCAACTGCCAATTCATCAGGGAATCATCTGACTGCTGGGATTTCATATATCTGCCAGCTGAATCAAACAGTCAAATGCAAAATACAACATTCAGAAAAAGTATGGGTATTTCTGACACTCCTTTGGGGGCCTAAGATTCACGAATCAATAAGTGGATCAAAATGAGACATAAATACCAAGATTATAATCTGTGACAGAAACAATTACTGCTATATTGTTACAAGTTTCTCAGAAAAAGGAAAGTCACTCGCTTTTCTCAGACTAGTACTATGAGATTTCATAAATTTAGAATCCATACTCAGAATGAGTAAAGCCCTGGGCAGACATGCCAGTAAAGGTGCAATGGGATCGGATAAGCAATCCCTACAACTTTACTTCATGCTATGCCACATGTGCAATGGTAGGAGGTGTGATTGTGGGAATGAGAATCAGATCTCATCACATCTTATTCTTGATACAATCTTATCACACCCTGCACCAGCAATTTGCAGGCTCCCACCAGCAAGTAGCATAGCATACTCTCCTGCAGCTGAGAGCCCTATGAGTTGACAGGGCTCCCAGCTTTGAGGGTCCATGGTGTGCTCCCACAGCTGGAAGCTGAGATCAGCTAAGGAGGCTTCCAGCCATTGGGGTATACCCTGCAACCAGGAGGCCCAGCTTGACCACATATTCAATTAATGGTGTTATAGGAACCAGCCACAAAGTTCTTACATATTTCTTGTGTAATAACTCATTGGTTTATTCCTTGGTTTATAACACCATTAACTGCATTAACGCATGACCAGATAACAAATTAAGATGTAATTAATTGTTTAATCATGTCTGAAGTGTAATGTGTGTCAGGAGCCTGAGATGAGAGGGCCTTATAGCATGGGTGACTGGTTCCTCTCACTTCTGGGGGTGCACCCACAGAAAGCATTGATGGTGTGGGCAGCGGGGATGGGACAGTGGCATACCATGAGTGTCCAGTGACCAAGAGCCAATGCCGAGTGGAGGCAGGGGCCCCTGACAGCTGATCACTGAGTGGGGGCGGGGGGGGGAAGCCCCCGGCAGCCAATTGCCAAGCCCGGAAATGCCAGTAGCGAAACTGGAAGTGTCAACAGGGGACTGAGTATGCCACTAGAATGGGGCTGGCAAGCACCCACAGAAACTGCCGTGGCAGCAGGGGCAGCCCTGGCAGCAGGGCCATGTGCCATAATCACTTATGGCAATTAAGTCAAATGTCCTATTTTTAGGGGTGAAAAGAATTAAGGCAGTTTTCTAGTAATGGTTCACTATACAATGCAAAATGGAACACAATAGCAGGAAGGATGCCTATACAGGATACATAAACATTAGCTGTAGCACAGTATCTTAGTAATATTAAGTAGCGACATTCATTAGAGACATATGCTAATTGACTTTACATATGCACCCTCTTTGCCACTGGTATGTTTTCCCTGGCCCAAGTGCCAAGGCAGGAAGAAGTAATTGGAAGCAATATGACCTAGGCAGGAAACCTGGGTTCTCTGTCTCTGACTTACTCTGTGACCTTGGGTGAATCCTTTACTTCTCTGTGCCTCACTTCTCGCTTTCTGCCCTGTTTAATTAGATAGCAAACCCAATGGGTACTCTAATGCTCTTGTCTCCTAGTTACCCTAAAAAATTATTTTTAGACAGAACTGACTTGGCTATGACCACAGGCTACCTGTAAAGTTCTCTACATGCAAAAATGGCTTTAGGTTTTCCTAATTTACAAGCTAGGTTTCAAGGGGCCCCTGGGAGGAACCTTCCCCTTGGGATGATCTCAAGTTTCAGTGACAGTGGCCCCAGCCTCCCCTATCCCACCAAGGACAATGTGTTGCATGCCAGAGCATGTATGCATGGACATTTCCCAGGAACATTGTGCCACTGCTGTTTGTCCACAAGGAAATGTACATTTCTGCTTTTACTGATGTGCCCTATGATGCTGACACAGGTTAGGCCAATTGAGTCAGGAAACAAAGATCAACTGCTGTTACCATCCCTCTCACATGTCATGCATTTATAACACTATCCTATGAAGATGAACATCGCAATTATCTAGAGGTTGTTTCAGAACTTGTGATTGGGTCCAAATAAACCCCATGTACAAACAACCTCTGAGCTCTAAGGGAGTTGGGGGTCTCAGTCTGAATTTGCCAGGTCTCTTTAATTGGCTTTCTTATACCAAACCAGACAAAAATCTTGAATCTGTGTTTCAGACACTTGTGTGTTCAAACTTCATTTCTACTTAAATCTCATTAATTTGCATAGTATGTTAAATATGCAAACCTGAAAGACTCTGAATATCTTTATTTAATTTGTACCTTTGTTAAAACAGAGTTGGAAATAGGAATCTGTCAGGTTAACTGAATACTTTTCATAAGCCAATGAACTATCAGAGATGTTATGAGGTCATTGATTAAAATGTTCCTTTCAGCAGACAACAACTAAATGACAGCCTGAACTCTCATTTGGCTCAGCAACCAAAGGCGAGGCTAGTCACCTTCCTAGCTGCCAAAGGATCATTGATTATGAGGAATCAAACTCTTTGCTAGCTCACTAATATCAAAGCAGAGTGATTAATCAACAGCTGCAATCTGGGGAAAGTTGACACCACACCAATCACTTTTCCTGATCTATTAAGGATAGACTTTCTTTGAGAAACCTAGAGTGCTGAGCATGTGGGGAAAGCATGTACTTAGATGAATATGTCCATTGTAGCTTTGCTAAATCCCAGTATGAATCTAACCCACTCCATAAAACTTTTTACAGCCTTTTTGAGAACACTGAGTACTTTTTCATCTTTATTTATATCCATTCACAGTTATTACGATAGGCAGTCAATTGGCTAATAAATCTACAACAAGGTAAAGGCTGTAATTATAGATTAGGCATCAGGCTGCTGTGGTGATCAGAAACTTCTGCTATGTTGCATGATATGAAAAGAAACAAAAAAAGGAGAGGGACAGGAGCTTGGATTTTCCAGGGGACCTAAAGAGTCAGGCATCTTGACTCCCAGTGTCGATCAAAAAAATCCTAGACATCTGAGGGTATGTCTACACGTGCAGTTAGTGCACATGAATAAACTCTGGAGCAATCAGCTCCAGTATTTATTTATGTGCAACACATGGAACCTGGTCAGAGCAGCCGTGGCTAGCAGGGTGCCCCTGGGATCAGCCTGCCAGTCCAGGGCTGCTTTGACTTGGGATCAATATGCTGCAGAAGGGCTAGCTGGAACACAAGGGTGTTTCAGTGTGGGGCTAGCTGGCAAGCAGCCCTCGCACTGAAGTACCCTCATGTCCCAGCCAGCCAGTCAGCGTCTACATGTGCACTGTTGGGCATGAAAAAACTCTGCAGTGGGATGGCACTTGTATTTACAAGTCCTACCCTGATGTAGAGTTTATTCACTTTGTGCACCCTAATACAGGTGCACATATATGTGGCAGGCTGGTCAGTGGGCTCACCAGTAGCCAGCTTGATGGCCTGAGTTGGATGGCTCAGGCTGTTTGGTGGGGGAATGTCTCTACCCACCAAACAGGAGAAAGCAGGAGGAAGGCTTACCCCATCCTGACCTACGGGTAAAGTGAAGAAGAGAACCTGAGCGAGAACTAACCCCTCAGGCTTTCCTATTGGTCTGTTTTCAATCTGGGAGCAGAGCCTCCAGAAAGCATAAAAGACCACATGCCCAACACATGGGCTGCTTTGATGAGGGATGATGAAAAAGAGCTGCAGAAGAACTAGTAGAGCTGACCAGTGGGGCAGAGCAGTTGCCCCAGAAGCACCCTGAAGATGTCTCCACTGAGCAGGAAGCAGCAAGCAGCTGTGTCCCTGCTCCGCCATGGAGGGAGCTGCAGTGTTGGTGTACAGAGGGTCGAGAGAACCACATGAGGCAGCATGAGTCCCCAACCCTGCATGAGGTAGGAGCCCTCAGTGCACGGATTAGTGTACAGGGCTGGTGATGGTCCAGGAGTGGACAGGAACTCAGCAGCTACATGAGGCAGCATGGGTCCCCAACCCTACATGAGACAGAAGCCCCAGTGAATGGATCGGTGCACAAGGCTGGAGAGCCAAGCTGAAGGGACCTTGGAGGCTGCACAAAGCAGTGTGGGTCCCCGACCTGGTGAGTGGCAGAGGTCTCATACTGCACAGATTGGTGCATGGGGCTTGGAGAAAGCTAAAGAAACCCCTGCAGCTGCATGAGGCAGCTTGGGCTTATATCCTTGCAGGTGGCAGAGGCCCCAGGGTACCAGAGGGTGCACAGAAAGCCTGGGAGAGTGGGTAGGCCCTGGCAGTTGCACGAGGCAACTCAGACCTTTTCACTCAAAGCAGCAGCTGGATGAAGGTGGATAAAGGTCCTAAGTTGTATCTTTCACTATGAATTTATTTATTTTTTTAATTCAATATTGTATTTTAAGAAGTTCATGTATTACTCTGTTCTGTTTGCTAATTGGTTCAGCTGCAAAAATGCCACAGAGGGTCTTGTGATTATCACTTTGGATTGAATTGGGTGCTATGCCTATGTGTGGGTTTGTATTGGTGTAACTTCATTTATGTATGCTTTAACCATTGTTTATTTAAAGTTGGGTTCCATTCAGTGA
>NW_017728912.1:30242161-30280593 GCF_001723895.1 Crocodylus porosus | reverse complement strand
CAACTGTGTATCACCCAGGTTACATGTAGATGTGGAGACATTTACTGCTTATTTAATTAGTCAACTGCACAGTAAACATCTCATGTAGATGCACCCAGTGATTATGAAAGTATTGTAAAGCTTCCTAAAAAAGCTTCCTAAAAACTTTTAAGGATTCTTTTATGTTGCATTTCATTCTTACTGTTTGTTTTTACAGAGACATCCGCTGAAATAATTCACTTATATAAATGAAACTGTCTTGTTGGTAAATGATAAGTTATTCTTTTATAACGTTAAGCCACGTTTCAACATGGTTCTAGGATTTATTTTTTTTAATGTAACAAAATCCAAAGTTCTCTCATGTCAGCAATGTGTGATACAAAGTTTTCTTGTAGAATGTTTCCTACAAGTATTTGAAATTCCCTTCCCAGACAACACTCCATCTTCATGGCAGGAAATAAAAAATTCAAGATAGTTAGTGCTAGCAAGTGAAGGGAACTTCTTAGTCGTCTATTATTTATCATTTCTTTTCACCTGATACCTCCTTAGAAATTGTAGCAGAATCTGACCGATTAATCAGGAGAAAAATCACACATATTTTCCCTATCATAATTGATTTATATTGCTTACGTAGGAACATATTCAAGTGGTTTGCAATCCTACTGCATTCCCGGTTTTATCTGTTGTTATGAGTCCACATATAATCACATAACATAACCTTTTCAAAGTCCACAATTACTTCTGTCCCATCTGAATGCACAGATGAATGTGCATTTCTCATATGAGGTGGGAAATAGATAATAATGCAGTAATGGTGCTACCTGTACTGACATGAAACCTTTAAAATAAAGAGAATACAAAACTGAAGGCCTTACATTTCCCAAAATGACTAGTATTGTGGGTTGCTTAAATTTCAGATACCCCCTTATACTGTTGTTATCAGGCCTGGTGTCCAGGAAGCGGGTTCTCTGTCTTTCCTTTAATTTTTCTCATGTTGGGCATCAAAATATGGAAAAATTCAGAACCACTAGTTACACCTGACATTTGAAGATGCCTTCTGTTTTTCCTCTTTACATACATTGCATATCACTCTATGTTTTTAGAAGTATGGTGTTGTATGCTGTATATTTATGAGGCCAACAGTATATAAAAATATAATCAAATTTTGCTCACAAAAGGATCTCCAGGGAGTGTTTATGCATTGAAGCCAAAAAACAAAAGAAGAAATTGGCTCCAAATCCTCTGCACCTTTCTTTCTTTGAAAAATGGACAGCAAGTGAAATATGAAGTCACTGTTTGTGTTCTGTGTTCAAATAAGGCAATGTATCTGCATAGAAAAAAAGCCACTTGCAGTAAATATTATTTAAAGATGTTAAGCCTGAAACTACATTCCATATGTATTCCCCCTTGTTTTCACAGAATAAACTACCTCTTACAATGAAACTGAAAGAAAAGACTCAACCATGTACTCTTATGATTTTGCCAGCCTGCCATACATTCATTCCAAATTCTCCCGAGTGTTTCAGTGACAGGCCTTCAGAAAACTCCTGGGAAATTATCCCAGCTGGTGTTTTTATACAACGTAGGAGAATACAACTCCTCAACAGCAGATTGATCCCAATCGCACATCTTATATTAGACAATCCTAACTCTCAGCAGGATTTTCAAAAAGAGACTATTGACTTACTGTCCCTATGTCTCAAACCAACAACCTGTAAATCATATGACAGAGTATATAGGGAGTTTATTTCTCAGGCCAGACAGGGAGATAAAGAATAAAGATGCCCCTAAAAAAGATTGAAACTCCAATCATTGATTTCTTGGAGACAAAATTAATAGAGGTTTTTCTCATCCTCTACAGTTAAATCTCAGACTTCTGTCCTGGCCAAAAGTTTTCTGTTGGCTAAAGATCAAACATAATATCAAGAAATCTTTAAGGAAGTTTCTTCTGAGAAGCCTGTTAAACCCAAATCCAATTTTTGGCATTTTTATTTTGTTTTCAATTGTTCACTTATAAAAAAAAATCTCAGACTGAGAAAAATCTCAGGATGGCTTTATAGATATGACATCCATATACTGAAGAAACCTAAATGTCTTGTGCATTCAGTCTGCAGAATGTTGCAGGTACTTCATTTCAGAGGTTTGCTTTATGAAGCCAAACTAGAGTTATGCTCAGAAGACATCCTACCTCAACAGTCTATAAAGTATTCCATACTTCTTTCTTCTGTGGGAAATTAAAACAACCATAAAATGTAATACTGTAATCCCTGCTCCAAAAGTTGGCTGCCTTGAGTTCTGCCCTTTAATTTATAGGTGGACTAAATGTATTTCTCCTGACAGATTGATGACTTTGCCCCTGCTCAGTACCAAATCCAAATATGAATCAAACTAAAAACACTTTCTGATAATTAATTCTAATACAGTCTTGTAATATTTTGTAGCGTCATAAAACTGTATTTCCTGAGCACCGGTACAAACATGTTTCTATTGAAAGAAACACACAGAAATGAGAGGGAGATAAGAAATGCCAGAATAGTGGTCCAGTAGCCACTCAGAGTAGCATTCTATTATTTTCTTGTCATTTAAGTGGCCATGTTTTGCATGTTTACAGAGAATTTTTGGCACTTAGGCATCCAGGGGTGTTCTATTTCTGGATATGTAGCTCTGTTCACATAGATGACTACATGTGTCCAGACAAGCAGTGCCAAAATGAAAAAGAGAGAGCAAGCTCCTATCTCTTCCCCAAACAGCTCAGCTTCCTAGGATGCTCCCCTAAGAAGCTGGAGCTTCCAGGACCCCTAAACTGAAGCGGATTTAAATTGGGGCATCTTCCCCTTCCCAGCACAACATTCTAACCACCGCGCTAACAGCTCAGTCATTACTCAGTCCCTTTGCTGGCATTTGCAATGGAACTGGTCCCCTAAGCAACCATGAGGGGGAAACCTGTGGAAGGTATGTTGGGCTACGAGGAAGCAAGCAAGCAAGCCAAAAGGTGCGTGCTTCAGTGAAATGACTGCTGGCCTGGAAAGGTAGGGAGCCCTAGGTTATAACCTGTTCCCTTGTCCTCAGTGAGGCTGAGAACACTTCCCCCTTTTTTGACCTCTGTCCTCCTTTTCTATTTTAGTTTCTCAGCTTCAAAATTAGAACTGGAGAAAGGAATAAGTAATGCCTGACCTGTAGTGGGGTGGTTAGTGTGCAGTAATGGTAAGCAAAAGAGGCTTTGTTCAAAACCCCAAGATGTTCAACATCACAGGTATGTGAAAGCTAGTGAGATGGACACTCACCATCCATTTTCTGCTCCTGAAGCTAAGTCCTGTAGTCACAGAATTGGGATGGCTGTATTTTCAAGATGTCTGAGTCTGCTATGTGTCCATAAGGAGTGTGTATACAGGCTATGGTTGTTACTTCACATGCTCAGTCAGTGTGATTATACAGCTGTGCACAGTTGTCTACAAGGGCAGACCCATTGGATGCAAAGTACCAAAAACACTGTGGAAACCTGGGGTGACTGGGACAGTCCCAGATTTAGGGGGCCAGCCCCAGCCAGTGGAAGAGAATTATAATGGGCATCCCAGAAATGCAGGGGCACAGGGCAGAGAGTCAGAGTGAATTTTCAGAAAAACCCGCCCCTCCCTTCTTCCCCCTGGGGAAGATGCAGATCAATAGACACAAGCTAGTCAAGGAAAAGTTTTGGCTGGACATAAGGAAAAACTTCTTTTCAGCGTGGTGTAACAGGTTGCCTTCCTCAGTGCCATCTTCCCTGTTATCCACACCCTACGTGGGATGCCCTTGGTGTCCCGCTCTCTATTCTCCTGCCACGTCTTGATGGAAATTATTATGCTGATGGTCTTGTAAGTAGGAGACTGTATATTGTATTTTGTATGTTGGGGTCTTTTGCCTACATAGGCCTTGACCCTGGTCTTTCTCTAGCTAGGCCTCCCTGCCAAAACCCACCAAACAGGGTTTGACTCCGAAACTCTAGCATTTAGTCTTGGGGCTCATGGCCCTCCTTTCTGCCACAATCTGGAGTCCAGCCTCCCTGGCCCAGAGGCCTGTCTGCTGGCCCACAACCAGGGGTCACAAGTTCAAAAACAGGCAATGGCCTCAAACTTCCACTGTCCCAGCCCAAAAAAATCCAACACATAGCTCCACCCAGGTGCACCAGGCCACCCTGGCCTTTCAAGATTGTGCCCTCTGGTACCAGGGTCAACGCATCCTAAATCCGACACCTACACTGGTGCCAGGGCCTATGTTCCCCTCCTCCAACCTTTGGACCACTCACCAAACCTCTGCATGAAGCTCTGGGATGCACTCCTTCCCTTTGGCTGCTGGTCCCTACTGCCACTCTACCAAGGGTTTTTATAGTCCTGGTCTGCCCCTTCTGGTCAGCTGACTAGCAGGCCAGGCTCAGCATTTAGCCTCCTCCTTACTGGCATTCTGTGCCCAGAAAGTTCTGGCCTTAAAGGGGCTAACCTATCTTCTGGTGACAGGGCTAGGGTTCTCCATTACATCCCCCTCTCTTCTCTTTCATCTGGGGTCTTTCCTTCCCCTCTGAACCCTCAACCTGTCTTCTGGTAACAGGGCCAGGGTTCCCTGTTACATATGAGTAAACTAGACTCTGGAACACACTTCCAGCAGAGGTGGTGCAGTTGCCATCTCTGGTGGTCTTTAAGAGGAGGTTGGACAGATACTTCGTTGAGCTTATTTGAGCCCAATTACTTCCTGCCCATGGCAGGGGACTAGACTTGATGATCTTATGGGTCCCTTCTGGTCCTTCTATGATTCTATAACTGAAATTTCAGCCTGAGGGGCACATGGTGCAATAGTGGGTGAGATATAGGTCCAATAATCAAGATTTCTATTGAAACATTTAAAAATCTAAACTGACTGATGACACAGTAGAAAATCCTGATTTGCATGACAAAATAATCACTGAACTAATATCTTGCAAATATGAAGATCTCTGCAAATTCAACTAAGGCCTAAAAAAAGTCATGTTTACACAAATATATACAGTTAGTGATTAGTTACAGCAAATTTTGAAATATATGGAAATAAGTATAGCCTACTTTTAAATAAGCAATACTCAGAAAAAGGCTAGACAGATTTTATTGAGATATTTCAAAATAAATTACACCTTGGCAAAGGGACTAGCATGAAAAATTTTAGCCCACTGTGGGCACATCTGGCCAACTGCGAATGTGCTTCTTGCAACATCTCAAACTCCTTTGAGATGCTGCAAGATGCATGCTGCGAAAAAAAAAATGTACCCCATGCTGCAAATTTCCAGCATGGGCTCAAAATTTGATACCTCAGATCCAGGTATTAAGAAATACCCTGGGGGAAAAAAGTAGAGCAAGGCATGGTCCCGGACTGTGACCTGAAGCAACCAAATGCTCAGTCCTCTACAGAGATGTTCTGGTAGCCAGCCAGAGCATCTCTCTGGCTGGTCCTTGCTCTGGTGCTGAAGGATGCTGCCTGCCTATGCAGGGCAAGCAGTGGTGCAAGCTTTAGGGACCTGGACCTGGCCTCCTGACAGGTAAATAAGGGGTGAGGGGGATTAGAGGAGTGGGAGGGGACCATGGGGTGGGGTCTGCCTGGCCCCAGCCCTTCACTCACTTCCCTTGCTCCTCAATTGCTCTCCTAGCTCCCCCCTCAGCCCCCCCTTTAGTCCCCCAGTTCCCTGATCCTCCTCCAGCTCCCCGATCACTTCCTCTGGCCACATCCCCACACAGCCCACACTCACCAGCATTAGCAGCAGCAGTCAGGGCTTTTGGGGCCTCATGGCAGAGCACACCCCACCCTCATGCGACACGGGACTATGGGGCTTGGCCCCAACCATCTGACACCTGCGCAACCACTGCCACATCTCATGGGTGTGGCCCAGCTTGGCAGGGTGCCATGCACTGTGTTGTAGCTCCAGGCTGCTCAGGATGAGTAGCACTGAGCCCTAGGTGACAGCTGCAGCACTCCTAAGCTGCCAGACAGCATGCAGCCCTGCGCAGCACCCTGCCAAACCAGGCTGCACCCACCTGATGCAGCAACAGCAGTGTGGGTGCCGGGTGGCCATGGCTGAGCCCTGCTGCCCTGTGCCATGTGAGGGGAGAGGGAGACGCTGTGCCACAAGGCCCTGAATGCCGCAATCACCACTGCTGCTGCCGGTAAATTATGGGCACTGCAGGAGTCTGATGGGGGACCAATCAAGGGGCAGGAGTCGAGCGGGGGAGTGATCAGTAGGTTGGAGCCGAGTGGGGGGGATCTACGAATTGTCCTCATTGCACCCCGACTCATCTCCAGCCCTCTTTTCATTCCCCTGCTCGTCTCCAGCCTTGGAGCAGGAGAATAAGCAGGAGGCTGGAGATGAGCGAGGAATGAGCAGGGGGTTGGAGATGAGCAGAAAAATGAGTAGTGGGCTGGAGACAAGTGTGGGGGGTGGGCTTTGGGCCTTGGGGGGAGCGGCTGGGACCCCGCAGGCAGGGTAGTCCACATGCTGTGTGGGAGCTGTACTCTGTGGAGGGCAGAGGACCCACCCCTCCTGAACAGTCCACCCTCCACAGTCCCTCCACACCTACCCACACACTGACCAGAATCCCCTTATACCCCTTCACACCCACTCACACACCCACCCACAGTTACTACTATAACAGAAGGGCTGCTCTTTTTAAATCTTGCTTTTCTTTTGAATATAAATGAGGTAACATGGTGCCTTAAACTGAACATATGACAAGTCCACAAATCAGGGCTCTCCAGGGCAAATGACCAACAAGGAGCTGATTCTCAGAATCAGCCCTAGACAGCACTTTCATTCAAACAGTTTGGGGCCACACCCCAGGGCTGGGGCTGACAGTCAGCTAGCCTCAGGACATCCCAGAGTCTAAAACCCACCCAGGTTATCCACCCTAGTCTCAGGACATCCCAGGGTATCAGAATCACCCAGGTTGTCCTGGGGCCAAACAAACAACCGGTTGATTGTCCTCCCAAACCACAGGATAGCCATAGGTCATTCCTGTATGTGGGTACCTGACTTCTAATATACCAATGCAGGGGGAGCCAAGGATTATGATTCCCAGGCCTCCTGTAGTGGCAAGTAGAAAGGGAGTGATTGGGTTCTGATCCCAGATTCCACAATCATGCTTCCTGCCACTCACATGCTATGTTTAACTGAATGCCTGCTACAGGCCTATTCTCAGGTCAGACACCAGGGAAAGCTGCTGTCTCATTGCTCTATCTGTATAAAAGTACTGCTTCTTTTGCGGGTTCCCCGTGGGATCACGTGCCACCAAAAGAGAGAGATGATAGGCAGGGCTACAGCCCTGGTCCTTTCCTTTACCAGCAAGGTGAAGTTGAGTACATGCATGTGGAAACAATTCACAATTCTGAGGAGTGGAAGAGTGAATGTGTTTCTACTGTATGACTGATAGTTCTTGGAGGCTGTGCAAAACAGCATCATTTTGTTTTGACTTCCATTTCACCACTTCAGTGGGACAGTGTTTTGTTTCAAGTTTCATTTTACTTTGAACCACTGTCCCATTTTGTTTCATTGAAACAGTGTTGAAATAGTGAAAGTTCTGACGTTTTGCCCATAGGCCATGATAGGGAAGTACAAACCTGCCCATAACTTTGTCATTTTCTGGCAGATTTGGATGAAAACAGCAAGGATGATAGCCCCTTCTGAGGGCATAATGCCTGCCAAGGTTCAAAGAGATAGGTGCAGGAGTTTCTGGGAAACTGCACCTCAATGTCTTGAAAGCAAAACTCATGTCACTTGTAAGTGTGAAGGCACAGGGGCATGAAAACAGCAGGCATGATCACCCCTGCTGAGGCCACAAAGCTAGCCAAGTGTCAAGGAGATAGGTGCAGGGGGTTCTGGGAAACTGCACCTCAAGCTGCTGACAAGCAAAACTCATGACGTGTGACACTGTGTGTGTGTTAAGTTGCACCGTCACTGTCGCTGGAGCCTCTACATGACACAGTAGTGTGTCCCAATGAGGGCTCCTCCTCCCCTACAGCCTCAGCCCAGTCAACTACTTGAAATGACAACAGGTAATAACTTAGTAAGCAGCACAGTAGCACCAGCAGCATTTCAGGCAGCCAAACAGTCACAGTCAATATGAGAGCAGTCCTTCCCCAATCTTCCCCCTCCCTCTCCTTACCACCTGTTTCCCTGCACGCAAGACCAGCTTCAGCTTCAAAACTCAAAATGTTTTGAAACTTTTGAAATGTTTTGACTGCCCTTGTTTCATTTCAAGGCTATATCAAAGCCTTCATTTCATTTCAACTTAACTGTTGCAAGCTTGAAAGTAGTCGAAACAGCTTTGAAATGAAACAGCCAGTGAAATTTGGCATGGCCCTAGGAGGCAGCTCCTTGAGAATGCTTGAGCTGCACCAAGGCAGAGCAACTTGCTCATAAACTTTCCCATATCTCACCTTGGATAAAATCAGTTGCGAGTACATTTCAGACCCATTACTTTAGATATAATGATCATCTTATTCATTTTTTTTTTCTTTTTGATACCAACCCAGCTCATTGAAAACTTTTTTAAAGATCAGAAACTATCAAACAACTTGTAATACAGTGAATTAGCAACACATTGACTTAATGTATTAATGGGGCGCTGACTGAACTGCAATGTATAGGATTAGTAGCAATTTGCAAAGTTAGCTCTCAATGCTTTTTAATTTACAATTGCATAGCACTGTGCCTGATTGTTAGATTACAATATTCAGGCTGATCAAAAACATTAAGAATTATTTTTTCTTCAGATGACATGCTGTACCTGTGCTTTTAGAGTGCTTTAGAATTAATTTACAAGCCCTTTTATTGTTATTAACTCCAATATTTTCTTCCTGATTAAAGATGAAAGGCCATGAATTTAATATTACCCTGCACCACATGTAGTCATTCACACCTGTATCAAGTGACTATAAAATCCTATAAAATGAAAATGCCTCCTATACATGCTTTCCCCTTAACCTTGCACCAGTTTGGTCTCAAATTCACCCCATAATTAAAAGGGTAATGGAGAAGACAGTAGTAAACCTAAGGACCAGCTAACAGGAGAGTGTGAGTATATCAGTATGTTGTTGTTGTTGATGATGATGATTTTAGCATTAAAAGCACTAGTGTAGCAAACTTAACACAGACAATCATGATGTGACTGGTACCCTCTTCACTTTGACTGAATGTGGTAGGGTACAATTTTAGCAAATTGAAGCTAGAGAAATCCAAGCAAGAAATTAAGTCCCCATTTTTAATAGTAAAGGTAATTAATCAATGGAACAACTTATTCAGGGATGCAGTGAACCTTCCATCCTTTTCAATTTTTCAATTAAGATTTTATGACTAAAATGTATACACCCATTGAACTAGAACTTATGGATTTTGTTGTGCAGGGCATCAGATAAGATGATGGCAATGGCCCTATATGGCTTTACAATCTATAATTTTGGAAACTGTATTTTTTTTTTTTCATTTCACATGTGATAGGAGCATCCTTGCCTCTACATCAAGGCCATGACTTTGTTCCTTTTAGCTCCCCAGGTGGGATTTTCTAAGCAGTCACTATTGGCCTAACTCTGCTCTGAAGACTGAAGGAAATTAATCATCAACTACAAGAGATACAAGGTTAGTCCAACAAGAAGGACTTATAACAAATACTTCCTCTGCCATAGAGAAGGTGGATTCTGTACAGCCATCAAAAATGCACAAGAATATAATAAATAAGTAAATAAATCCCTGATCAGTGTTTATTTATTTATTGGCAAAAGAAAAAGAAATGTTCCCATTGCCTTCAAGGGAGGTACGAACAGACCTACAGGCCTTTAAGACATATACAACCATAATTAAATTCCCTTTTCATTTGGGAAACAAAACATGAGAGAATGTGCAAAAGCAGCATAATGCTATTTCTTCTTGCCTTTTCACTTTTCTCTTCTGAGCTCTAATCCAATCATCTGTAAATTCTTTTGTGGAAGACACCTTCTCTTCCATTCTCTCTTTTGTGCATTGATGCACTATTGGTAAGAGAAAATGCCATCACCATCAGCTCTCTAGGAGCAGAAACGCACCACCTGATATACATGTTACTTGCTGGTGGTGTGAGCACAAGCTAAGATCATGTGTTGTGCATGGCAGGTATCATACCTTCTCATGTGTTCAGAAAGTGCCTGGCATATTATGACTGCTAAAACAATAGTAGTGTCTATAATTAGCAACACTTGTTTGTGGCACTGTATAAATAATCATTACTAGCAACTATACTAACTAATACATGAACAGAAAAAGGCACAGAACATCTGTGTCTAAACTAGTTCAGTGGAAGAATCGCTGGTATCTGAATGCTCCCACTAAGCTTTAAGAACCCCAGCCAGATAAAAGATAAACAGCTACTCTTTGGAAACAATATCTATCTATCTATCTAGCTATCATTTCATAGAAGCACACGTATTAAGCATTTCCCACTGATCTGAAATGATATGCAAAATCTCTTTAAATAAGTGGCAAGAACTGCTTTAGATTAGTGAATCATTTTGACAATTGATATTTGACCCTCAAAAATCTAAAATGAGGATAGCCAGTTCTCAGTATTTTAGTCTGAGCTGTGCAATATTTGGTGTTTTTCTTAAGCCCCAGTACCTGAAGTCAAGCAATCACAGTAAGAATTTCAGCTTCCATTACTTAAAAGAAAATACTCAAAACATAACACTAGTGCACCGTAACACTTAAAAATCAGAAGGAAAAATGTAAGGTAAATGAAAACTATGATATATTTAATAGCAGTCTACCTTGATGAACTCATGTTGTACTTTCACCCATTTTCCATGTACATTCACGCTAATTATCCTTCCTATCAAGACTTATTGTAAAGCCCTACACACTAGTAAGAATGGACTAATAGGTCAATAGTTTCTTGTATCACTTTCCCCCATTCTTAAATGCAGGAACTACTTTGGCTGTTCTCCAGTTATATGCAAGCATACCTAATTTGACACCTATTGTCTTTCCTCCCACTGTTATCCTCCTTTTGGAAAACTGAAGAAAAATATTTATCTAGATTTTAGGTCCTACTGAGATTATTCTTAATCTGTCCCCATTGTTGACACTGGATTTTAGGAACCCAGCCCTTGTAGTTTCAGGGCGGGCACAACCCTCAGACTGACCACAACACCTGCTAGTTGATAACGGGTGAATGTATTAATACAGGGCGGTAACAGAAAACCAACAATTCAAACAATCAAGTGATTCTATATCTACTAATCCTAGGGCCGTCACCAGAGTCAAAGTACATCTGGTCAAGACACAGACTCTACTCTGAGGCTTTTTTTCTTAGGTGTCAGCAGTCTGGAGGTGGGATGACGAGGCCCACAGCCCCACTCCAGTGGGGTGCATGAGATGGGCTACTGGTATGCCTTCGGTCCATGCTAGCCTTGGGGACCCTTCTCAGGGGATGGGGACAGGGATGGGGACCCCTCTCAGGGAGCGAAATGGGGAGAGAGTGAGGGACAGGACAAAGAGAGGGACCCTTTGTTACTCTCAGGTCTCTGCTTTTGTATTCTCCTTCCCCCTTGATCTCTGGTTGGCTGTCTCTCTGTGGCCACACATCCATGTAGCCTTCTGGGTCTTCTCCTAATTTGGTCTGTTCCCCCAAACCGGGACTTAGGCCCCCCTGCTTTCTGAAACCTTGTTGCTGGAGTCACTTATTTTGCGTTATGGGATAGTATGGTACGTACTTCTTTGGATCCCAGGCTGTGCATCCTTATTATGTTAGCAACCTGTCTGCCTTGAAGGCTGTGAACTCATGCTATGGCATGTTTCCCTTCATTCTCAGGCTGCGTCCATTTGTTGGCCTTGTTGTGTTAAACAGCTCATCTGTTTTCAGGGCCATGAGAAGCCATTTAACCCCTGCTGCCCATCTTGACCCCTTATAATGCATATATCTATACCTATAAGCCAATTCCCCAAAACAGGCCTTTAAATACTATCTCTAAGTCAACACACATATTCACTGCAATTCTCACTTTCGTTCAATGCTTCTTGAAATCTAAGACACATATTTTTTCCAGCTCCTTGTAGGCTTCCACTTATTGCTATTTTCATCCTTGAGGCGGTTTTTCATTGAGGTCCAAAACCCATTCCTTTAAGCTTTCTTTCCTTGCTTGGTATATTGATTTCCCCTCTCTGATAATTTTAGCATCTTTGAGTTGAAGAAATTTTAGGCTCCTTCTACATTCACTCCATGTGTTCCTCAGTTCAGCCGACTTCATTACTTACTTTCCTTAGTTTATCAAATTTGCCCTTAGTCACAAACCTACTTTTGCTGATCATCCTTCTTAATTTATATCAGTCAGCTCACAATCAACAAACTGAAGCTTATTTTCTATAATCAGATCTTCTATAACATTTTCTTTACTCACTAAAAGAAGTCCAAAATCACATCACAGGTTGTTGGGTCAGTGTTTGAAGAAAGATGTCAGGTATCACATTCAGGAATATCTGAGTCTCTCTATTATTTCTGGTATGCCTTATCCAATCTGTAACTAGAAAATTAAAGTCTCCCATCATGACAATTTCCAGCAGTGTTTATTTTCCTTAGCGCATATCCAACACCAACCCTGGGGGGTGGTCAACTGCAATCATTGTGCCAACAGAACCTCTTTGGTACATGAATGGAATGTCAAGTGGTTTTGCTTAGCTTGCTCTTTTCTGTCTTTGGTGCAAACACTCAATGTCATACCACCACAGTACAAGTTTCTTTCCATGGTAGATTAGTAATATATAATAACACCAGTGTGACCATGTGGCTGGCAATGTTCCATTTGCCTTATGAACATGGACTAAGTACTAATAAAACGTATGAAGGTGAATGGCTTTGGTATTTTCTAAGAGGCATGTGTCATACTCCCATGTAAATGCACAGTCACAAAGACCCCAGAAAGCATCCTGGCTATGGACAGACATTCAAAAAGCCAGAACCTGATTTTTTTTCAATCTTTGCAGATTAGTTTAACCTGCCTAGGTTGAACTGATTTGCAAGTGTACAGACATTCCCCTTGGACTGAGGAAATGCAGGCACATGCCTGCAGTTGCTCAGGCCAGCAGCCAGCAGAGTTATTCTGACACTTGCCCTGAGCACAGAGTAAGAAGCAGCAGTGGTCTGGGTGGGTAGACTCTACTGCATTTCCCTGAGGTAAGAAAGATAAATAACCCCACTCCCCCCCTAAGGGGTCCTGCTAGCTGGCCTCTGGCCCTGCCCCCACCCAGCCACTGGAGAAGTGAAGGGGGAGCAACCATGGTGGGGGCAGCAGCCCCCATCTTGGCTTTCTGGAGCATGAGCCCCTTCCTAGTAGGCGAATGCCTTCCCTGCAGCATGAATGCTCACCCTGCAGTGTGCTCCCCCCACCAGGAAGAGGCTCGTGCACCCTAGACACTGTGACAGGGGTGCTGCTCCCATCAAGAGCCCCACCACCTTGCCACTCCAGCAGCTGGGCAAGGGCATGGCCAGAGGCAGGCTGGCAGGACCCTTTAGGCAAGGGGACAGGAAAAGGGGTTATTTTCCCCTCCCTCCAGCATCCAGCAGAGGGGGAAGGAGGGGGATTTTTCTGCCACTTAACCCAAGCAGGGAGCAAGCAGGGTGGGCAGATCCCAGCTGCAATCCCCCAGGAGCAGTGGAGGTAGAGGGGGGAATAATCCCCCTCCCTGCCTCTCTGCCTCAGGGGTCATGCCAGCTGGCATTTTGCAGGTCCCCTGGCCCCGACACTGCAGCAAGTGGGGAGCACCCAGCAGACCCTGGCTTGGGTCCCTGCTGGTGGGACAGGGAGGGGGGAATTAAATGCCTTCTAGCCAGTTCAGCCCAGGTTACTGCTGGAGTTGGCCATGCCCCCATCACTGGAGCAGCCAGTGTTGAAATACAGGTCCATGCTGGTGGTACAGGAGAGGGAGGTGGGGAATAAATTTCTTTCCTGCTCCCTTCCAGAGCCAGTGTTTGGCCAGGCCCCTGCCTGTCCCTGCTGTGGCTGTGTCAGGTAGCCACCAGATATGGACATGTACTTTTATGTCCCAATGACATACCCCAGCCCCCTCAGGGTGACTGCAACCTGGTTTGACTGGTTTAGGTAGGGTCCAGTGTTCTCTCTTCCTTCCTCCCATGGCTTTGATGTTTAAGAGGTATTAATGAGAGGGAGGTGGTGACTACCTAGACTGACCATTGAGTTTCACCCTGGCTCCTGAGGCTTTGGAAGAAGGGATGATACCAGAAATAACCAGCCCAAAGCAGGTCTTTCCTTTCTCCTTTTTTCCCCCTTTTATTTATTGTTGCCCCTTGTGAAACACCAAAGGGGTTTTTAGTCCTAGAGAGAACTGGGTTGCAGACATCCTCTGGGGACTCCTTGGAGGCTTTCCCACAGCTCTGGGCTTCCCCATGCTTTTTTTTCTGATAGCAGCTGCACCCAGCTTAATTGGTGGTGTACTGGGAACTCCCGTCTTCAGCTGAACAGCTGGAAAGAAGGCCGTCTCTGCCTTTCTCACTCTGGTGGCAAACGATCTACCACTTCTGGTTAAATGCCAGATCAGAGGAAAAGAAAAGAAAAAACCCAGACCCAGCTGCTTAGGGCATCCACCTCCTCCACCTTCCCCAGGCCACCTCTTATCTTCCTTCTTCCCCTCTTCCTTGCTCTCACAGAAGGACCATCACTGCTTCTTCAATACCCTCCCAGGTGCTTACCCTGGCAGTGAGGCATTCTCCTGGTATCTCAGGCTCCCCAGCTCCATTCTCCTCACTGTCTGCCACCCATTTCCTCTCCCCCTTTGCTCTGTCTCTGGCCCCCAAATATTGCCCTAAACTGTGGGCTTCCACCAATCCACTTCACCTGCCGAGGTGATAAAGGCAGGCAGGGCCGAATAGGGAGCTCTTGCTGCAGCATAGATGTCTCCATCCAATAAGGTCCATGCTCCTGGCCGGGGATGTGCCCCAGGTGAGTATCGCTCAGGTACCCACAGGCTGGTGACCGTAGACAGGCAGGGCCAGCCTGCTCTATTGGAGTCCAGAGCCCAGGCCAGAGTGCATGCCAGGATGCTGGAAGACTCAGGTTTAACTTAAACCAGGAAAAGGTCTAGGACAGGGATTGATTAACTGGTTTGAGCTCAATCAGTTAAGTCTGATACTACAGTTGACCAGGTTTATCTCAAAATGGTTTTGGCCATTTTGAAACTGGTTTATGTGCACTGAAATTACATTCTATTACACATTTAAAACAGTTTCTGATCACTTAAACTGATTTGTGTGTAATGTCTGTCCCTAGCTCTTGTGTGGCCTTTAAATAATGTTTTCTGATGCAAGTCAATATTGAAGCACCTGAGTACTAATTTGTACACTCAGATTCCTCAAATACCGGCTTTGATATAAATAATGAATGGGTTTGTTAGTTAATTTGGGGATTTGGTTGTTATACCTTTTTCTAAAATGTTGGTCCTTAATACCTCTTTGATATAGGTGAGCATGATTACATGGTCCATTTAAATGTTTTCCTTACATGAGAACTGGTTGTTCAGATTCTGAAACTGCTTTTTGAATTATGAATAAATTTGGATGAGAACTGTGTTTTTATGTACGCCGATTTCTTCTCCACAGTACATTAGCTTTGGTTGGATACGACATTCTGAGATTAGCTTTCTTTTTCTTTATGTTCCTCTTTTCTGTAGTCTTTATTTATTTGCCTTTTATCTTTTGTTTATCTTTCTCTGCCCCTTGCTTTCTGTCCTTGTTATGTTGTATTTTCTTTATCTTTTGATATTTGTATCTCTCTTCTTTTACTGTGTGTTATCTATCTTCTGTTTTGCAACATCTTTCTCCTCTCAATTCCTTTTTGTTTTCTGGCAAGACTTTGTAACATTTTCTCTTTTTTGCCATGCTGTCTTTGTCTATGACAGATGAATAAGTGGGGCCATAAAGTATTAGGGACAGCCCTTATCTGTACTACAGAGTTATGTCAGCAGAGTTATATTAGCTATAGGGTATGAAAATATAGCTTTACCAGTAGACCTCTGGTGAGATGCAGCTATGTTGGTAGGAAGTGGCTTCTGCTGGTTAAGCTTTTCCCCTGTAGGGGAGCTGAAGGAACTCTAGGGAGCAAAAAAATCTTCCCACTGGCAGTTACATTCACACCAGCTGGTCCTGATGCCCTAGGCCTGCCAACATACTTAAGGCAGAAGCAGCCCTATAGTTATAGACAAAGTCATAATCTATGATCTGGTTATAAGAAACCATTCACAAGCTCTTGTTCACTATGTATTTCTTGATTTAGATAGGTTTAAGTCCTATTTCAGTGAACAGAACCTTAAGCACATGCTCACATAATTTGCTAAATTTAGGGCCTCTGCAGGCTATCTAGTCTAAGACAATACCTCTGGTTATTTTAACAGCGGGTAACTTAACACTAGAGGTAGTGAAAAATGTTCAGACTAAATGTTTTCCAAATAAAAAGGTGTTTTTAGATCAAATGGAAATTTTGTCAAAAATATCTTTGTTTTTTAATAGAAAAGTCTAGATTTTTAGGATTTGATTTATTAAAAATAAAATTGTAGTTTTTAAAATTATTTTTTCCTGAAGGGAAGATCATTTGAATCTAACCCTCTCTACTTACCTTGTAACAGCTATAAGGGAGAACCCGTGCTGAACATAAATGGTTATAACAAGCAAAGGTCGGTGGGCGAGCAGATTATTATAAATTAAAAGAGAAGTAAGATTGCAAAGGCAAGTATACAAATATTAGGAAATACCAGAATGTAGATTGCTTACAACAGAGGTTTGCAACTTTTTTCATTTGTAGACCCTTAAAAAATTTGAACGGAGGTGCAGACCCCTATGAACTGCAAGCGTGGGTAGTCGCATACTTTTGATTGATTATAGACATCGTTTGCAGACCCCTTAGACTTAGGCTGCAGAACCACAGGGGTCCATTGACCACAGGCTGAAAACCACTGGTCTATGCAAACTTCATTTGCCCTGCTTGTGGAAATGCCTTGTAATGATACAATCTATAATCAGCCGGTGTTTCATTGGTACAGATATGCAAGCTAATATACAGTCCCTACTCTTGTGGAGAAACAGGGAGGGCCATTGGAGAATGAAGGTGATGTGTGAGCAAGCACTGGAAGTGCACTGAAGGGACATTCTCCACTCAGCTAGAAAAGCATCAATACTCTTGTTTAGCAGCTAGGAAGCAGGAGGTGGAGCAGTGCCTGTTTCACATGCTGAGGGTTCAAGCTATCCATCAGCCTCTGGATCCGCTCCAATTGACTGCCATTCCCTATCAGTCTGGTTAACTGATTGACCCCCCTTCTCCACTTATCTTGTGTTATGGGATAGAATGGTACGTACTTCTTTGGATCCCAGGCTGTGCGTCCCTATCAATCAACCAGATGGAGAAGGGCAGTCAATCAGTTACGAACTTCAGCAGCGAAGAGGGGTTTTCCTTGGGGGTCTACAAAATGGTTACAAAACTCAAGGAGCTGGAGGGCCTACAATCGAATGAGCTCTAGTTAAAGTGCCCCACCCCCATTTTGAAACATGGGATGCTGAATACATGAGATGCTGCTGGCCTTTTAATTACAGTGGCTCCCAAGAGCTTCTCTAATTAAAACGCCCCTTCTTCCCCTCACCATGGAGCACATGTAAAGTTGTCCTATCATTTGTTCAACAGAACAGGATCATTATTGGAAGGGAAAAAAAAATCCTCTTAAAACTCCAAGTGCTTTAAACAGGATGCTGAATTCATTTAAGGTCTTTCCAATACTTACATATCATATATTTTTGCCTGCTCCAAATCTAAAATACCACAGCAGAAACCTTGAAATCCAAAATGAGATTTGAGATGAGTCTTTAGCAAAATTTGTTTAAACATTTGGTCCACCATGTCTGTTCAAACATTCTGATCAAAGCTAAAGGGCTTTATTTTCATTCAAGCTTTGAATGTTTTTTCAATTTGTTTGTACTATTTGGTCTGTTTGAATTTGTTCTCTCTGATTATTTCTTTTTTTGTCATCATATTTTTAGTACACGTTTTCTAATGTTTTATCCCAAAGCCTTACAAAGCATGTTTGAAATTTGAAAAGCAATGTGAGAACTATTTGTTTAAAAAAGAGACATGCATCCAATTCAGAACATTGGCCAAAGTATTGAGCTAAGTCCATGAAGCACTGATTTCTCATTAGCACTTGAAGTAAAGTTTACTTCCATTTATCTATACATTTATTTATTTTGGCAGCTGTGTGCAACTATGGCTCAGTAAGATTGTCCAAAAACACAAACATTGGCATCACTCTGTTCTTTGATTCATTTCCCAATGTTTTGTCTTTCTTTATTTGCTTATTTTTAACAAAGGCAGAAGACAGAAGCTCAGTTTCATTTCAGTCCCCTAAATGAACTGGCTCTTTTTTTTAGATGGTCTCAGAAGTAGTTTGGGAGTTTTCCATTGTTTTCAAATGCCTAGGTGGGGATTTCCTGTTGTTCTCAGAGGGGTTAGAGAATGTTATTTTTTTAAAAGCTGAGTTTTTGTTCTGAATTTAGTAATTCACTCTATTTATACAGAATAGCCAAACCATCAATGACAGGTCAGCTTTCCTCAAACTGATGCCTTACGTTAATTTTAGCACCACTACTATTCCTGCTTTTATTTCCTTTAACTAATCATTCTTTCTTAATTATTACTACTGCAGGATGGCCACAATACTGAAAATTACTTAAGCACTGAATTCAAATGAAGGAAGAGGAGAAGGGCATAGGTAAAAGGCAGAGCTAAAGTATAAAGTAGGTTTGAAGACTTACTTTCCACCTTTTCAACCTCCTGTCTGATTCAGTCCGATGAGTCTCTGTTGAAAGCATAGGAATTTCTTTCACATAAGCCAGTGAAAAGGCAGCATATATTCTATAATATTTCACCTACTGCTGACAAAATTCACACTGGTGGTTTAGGCACAAAAGTCTCCACACTTCATGACCAGCTGCCCAAACCATCCCACTCATGTCACTTTACTAAACAGATTCCAGGCCTATCTCTATTTGCCTTCAAATCATGCAACAATGATGGTATGATCTGTAGTCTCTTGTCAATGCCCAAAGGCTGGCCTAGCAAAGATATTTCAATTCACAGCTGACATACATTAGCAAGAATGTTTTCTTGTGCAATGAGCATAATTAAAGGCATGAGGGAAAAATGAACTCTTTTCTGAAGAGAGATTCAGATTGTTAGATCTGTTTACATTAGAAGAGAGATGAATAACCAGGAACAGGATAAACATGTGCAAAATAACTATCAGTTAAAAGCTTGCATGGCAAGAACTTCTGTTCCCTTTTCTCAAAATCAAAACCATGGGTAGATCTGATTAAATTAAAAGTTGAGAAATCCAAACTCATGAAAAGAAATAAATCTTCATACTATGTGTAACAGGACAGTGGAATGCCATGAGATTTCACTGAAGCCAAGAGCTTAGCAAGAGTGTCTTTTTTAGATGAATATCAAGAATGTCCAGAATTACCTATATTAATGATGATGAGAATTTTAGAATGTATATTAAATCTCAGAGTTCAGGTCTGGAAACCTAATGGGAGTTTGTTACAGATTATTCCACATGTGCCTACTGTGGGATTCTCACACCGTCCTCTGAGACAATCTGGCACTGGGTACTCCCAGGAATGAAGTAGTAAAAGAGGTGGACGCAAAGTGTGATCCACTGTAGAATGTCTAAATTTTTCACGGTATCTACCTGCTTCACTAAGCCTAGCTCAAATAAGTGTTCTGGGATTTTAAGCACTAAAGCTCTCAAATATTTTAGAGAAAGATTGACCCTGGAAACAAGCAGAAACTAAACCAATTCCCAATTTACTATATACAGCCTTTTGCTTTGTTTTAACTCCATCCAAGTAATCCAGTTTTTCAATCTGCTACAGCTGCCATGTACTGTCAAGTGCTACTTATTGGCTTTAATGAAAGAAACTAAGGACTTGAAGGATCTAAAGGTCAAGATGGCACTGCAAATGAAAAGGAAGAGCTATTTCTCACTTGAAAAAACACATGGAAGTGTCTTTCAGGCTTAGAGTACCATAGATGTTGAAAATGATCAAAATGTGATCTTAATTTGAAGCAGATCAGTACTTGCTGCTAGACAGACCCACTGGAACTCACACTGTAGTGATCACTGGGAGAAAAAGGAGTCCAGAGTAGAGCATGGATAAAGCATCGATGAATGAAGAACAGTAAAAACTCTGTCCACTTGTGGAACTGTTTAATGAACTGCCTTGATGCTCAGGATCTTGGCTTCTTTTCTGGGAATAGTATTATTTTCAAGAATGCTTCTTTTTTAGCTCATTCTGCCTTTTTTGTTCTGTGCAGTCTGGTATAGAGACCATAGTATAACAAAGGTTGACCAACTTGTGAAGCATTGCACATATAAGGTTAGACTGACAGGTACATTAAGACAGACTGAAGGACCCTGGCTAGCTATGCTGCACTTTTCCACCACAGTCTTCAATGTATTTTTCCTGATAATCCCCTTGTTAGATAGGGCAGTGCTATTCCTCTCCTTTTATAGATGGGGAAACTCAATCCAACAGGAAGTAAGTAGTTACACAGGAAGACTTCAGGAAATTAATTCCAGGTCTCTGGAGTCCCAGGCTATGGACTGACCTGCTGAATAATGTTTAATCTCATGGGACCACAAAAAGCTCTTCACTGGCTATGGCCATCAAAGAACATTGTCTCAGCTCATGGTTAGTTTGCCATAACCTTTCTGTTAGTGGGAGGCAGGTGATTTAAGGCTGGTTATGCAACACACGAATTATCACCTGGTACATGAAAAAATTATTGTCTTGTTTGTACTACTGATGAGTGATGATAATCTGAGGATTTAGCAAAGAGTATGGAATTTAGGTGAAAGAAAATCTTTATGATTCTTTTCTATAATTTACTGCATTTGAGCATAGTATAAAGGATAAGAATATACAGAGGTTCAGTAACTGCAGCCCTAAAAGAGGGCTTGTTATCCTTGGATTCCCATTTGAAGAGGAACAATACACAAGTACAATCAGACTATTAAAAAATGTTCTTCCCTTAAATATAACCACTTCATGCAGCAAAACAATTCCTCCTTAAGCAGAGAAAAATCTGTATAGAGACAGCATCATTTGCTAAGCAGCAAGGGTATTTCACAAATAGAGAGAGAAGAAAAAAACCAAATTTACTAGTGCCCACCAAAAGGCACCAGCACTGAGTCGATGTGTAGTTATGACAACACAAGCCAATGTTCAGAAGTTTTCTGTGGGAAGAGAAGTATTTCAGACAGAATTGGGAATGGTCACTGTATCATAGGAATATTTGTTATAGGACAGGGTAGCAGGCAAACTGACTCGCTATGGCTCTAGAGGTTGACCCTTTCTCTGAATTTCTGCTTTGACCACTGTCAATTAGCTAGGCTATAAATGGACACCTAGTTATGTAGAATTATGAATTAAAGATGGCTAGATGTAGTGCTGGTCATGCCACTGTGCCATTCACTTGTGTGCCACTAGCTACAGAAACTGGTGCCCCTTAATTACACTAGCCATGTGGGCTGCTTGGCTGAGGACTGTTGACTTTCCCAGGTGTTTATTTCAATACTGTATTAATTGATTTTAAACAGTGGCAAGAATGTATATGAGAATATAAGAAAAAGCTGTTATTCCAGGATACAGTACAGAATGCAGTGATACAGTTCTGTACTGTTGCATGAAGAACATATCACCAACTATATTGGATTTGTAATCTAGCCCCACTCAAGCACACACTGCAAAATTATTCCTCCCACCAAAGATAAAATAGGAACTAAGAGCAGACAATTATAGTGCATAGATGTACAAGCACACATTCTTGCAGTCACTACTAAGAACTGATAAATGCATGTATATTATTCTCTGTTGCTGACTGTTTCTAGAAATGGAGCTAATATTGGCAGTTGCATTACTAATAGGTATTTTAGTTGGCACACCATTGTGAAGTGCTGCAGCCATTAAATTCAGCATACTTGGTGGTGGTAGCAATCAAAGCCCCAAAACAACCTGAATTTGCATAAATTTGATAAACTTGCATACCTTTACTTAAACCGGTTGCTTATTTGTCGCATTCATTCCAAATCCATTTCAACTCAACTCACATCTTTAAACAAACATCCACAACCTTCAGACACAGCTGCCTTCTTACTCACCCAAATGCTACACCAGCCCCTCTTTTTCTGTTTGCATATATACATCCATTCTAAACTGAATCATAGAACTACAAGGATGGATGCAACTTCAAGGATCATCTAGTCCAACCTTCTGCATAGATGCAGGATACACTATTTCTAAACCATCCTAAATCACTGGAAACTTCCAATGAGGGAAATTCCCAAATTTCCTATAGCAGCTTTCTCCATTGTCATACTACACTTAAGAGGTAGAACGTTCTGCCTGAGATTTTAACCTAAAATCTGCTCTGCTGCAGTTTACATCCATTTCCGTGTGTCCTTTCTTCTGTAACAAAACAAAACAGTGTTTCTCCCTCCTCGTTTCAGAAGTTTTTCAAATATTTGAAAACTTATCTCCCTGTGTTTTTTCCAAAGTAATCTTACTTCATTCTTTCAGCCTTTCCTCAGACAGCTTGCTTTCCAACCTTTTTAGCATCTTAATCACTCATCTCTGGACTCTCTCCAGTTTCTCTACATCCTTCATAAAATGCAGTGCCAAAGACTAGACACAGTACTTCACCTTGGGTCTAACCATGATTGAGCAGAGTGGTACTTTCACCTCCTGGCTAGGGACAGACATTACACATAAACTGGTTTAGGTGATCGGAAACTGGTTTAAACCTGGAACAGAACAGATGTTCAGTGCACATAAACCGTTTTGAGAATGGTTGAAACCAGTTTGAGATAAACCTAGCTGAATGTAGTATCACAGTTAATGGATTTGGCTCAAACCGTTTTTTGCAATGTTTTGTAAACCCCTTGCTGGGTTAAGATAAACCAGACGTGCCTGGTATCCTGGCCTGCTCTCAGGGCTGGGCAGGGCTCTCTGCTCCAAGCAGGGCTGGCCCCTCCCCTCTGCTCCCTGGCTGGAGCTCTGATAAACTGCCAGCTCCTTCCCACCTCCCCTCATCACTCCCTGCTAAAGAGCAATCTCCCCCTCCCCTCTGCCTTGCTGAGATGTCTGTGTATTAGGTAGTAAGGCCTGTATGAAATCGCTAGTATTCACTTTGGATTCAGATTCAGACTCAGATGATTTGGAGGACAGTGATTCAATTCAGTGATTCCAATCACTATCCTGAATTGATTTGGCTGAATCTGATTCAGAGATTCAGACACCACCAAATCAGCAGAGCCTCCGAATCGAATAGGCCCTATTCCCCACCCGCCCCATCAATAGCTGCTCTACCCAGCCCCAGGGACCTGGTGCTTAAAAAAAGAAAGAAAAAAAAAAAGCTCGCACTCATCGGCTCCTGCCAGGCGGGGGAAATCCCTGCTGCCTCCCACTGCTCTGTGCTGAGTGGGGGACTATGCCACAACTCCCCAGAGGCCCCAGTGGCCACTTCAGCAGACAGTGAGTGATGGCCTTTTTTTTATTTATTTTTTTTACAGCACTGGGACACTGGGGCTGGATGGGGCAGCCATTCACACGGCTGGGAGAGCAGGCAGGGGTCAGGAAGCGGTCAGTAGGACTGTGGGAGCAGGCAAGGGATGGGGCCTGGTGGGGGTCCCCTCCCTCCTTTAGTCCCTCCCCCTACCTTCCTGCATGAAGTGTGGGTCCAGCTCCCTGTGGCAGTGAGCAGGGACTGCCTGGGTCCCCAAATCTCCTCCAAATCTTTTCTGAATCAATTTGGAGGCTTGGATTGACTCAGACCTTTTTCTTGGTCTCCTGATTCAATTTGGATTTGGAGATTTGGCCACCGAATTGGGCCAAATCAAATCAGCAACAATAGCTTTGCACAGCCCCATTAGGCAGCAGACCACGTGCTGGCTATGGTCTGTGCTGAATCAATGAGTAAAATCAACAAGTAGCTGGTAATGTCCCTCTGTTGTTTTCTTAATTGAGTGATAAACACAGTTATCAATTCCCTGCTGGGCTAATCAGAGCTCCTGCCAGAGCCTGGCCACAGCTCTATGCTGTGGAAGGGAGGGCTGCTCTAGAGCTCTCCAGCTTCATCCTGAGCCACTGCAGGCATGTGCCTGCATTTCTGGGATGTCTGTCTGGTTACAAAATTGATTTAGCCAAGCCAGCTTACAATAACCTGCAAGATTGAATCAATTCAGGCTCAGGCTTTCTGAATGTCTGTCCCTAGCCCCTGAGTGTTGCATGCAATGTTACTGGAAGTCAAACTTGCATTTGCTTTTTTGCAATAATATCACTTAGCTGACTCAAATTGTGCTTGTGATCTACCGTAACTCCCAGTTCCTTCATCTAAGTGCTAATGTCTAGCCACTCTCCTCTATTCTGTATTAATGCATCTCCTTGTTTCTCTCCTTGTGTATGTCACAAGTTGTCTTTACTGAATTTCATTTTGCAGTCTAAAGCCCAATCCCCTAACTTTATCAAGATCCCTTTAGATTTCACTCTTTCAACGTGTTTACAACTTTTCTGAGGTTTGTGTCATCCACAAATATGATTCATATTCTCTTTATTTCTGTATCCATCTCATTAATATCAATGTTAACAGCCCTGGACCAGGGTGGACCCTTGTGAAACTCCACTTCAAACCTCCTGCCACTGATCATCTACAATCTTCACTTGTAGTTATTCAACCAATTACATATTCACCTAATGGTAATTCTGACCAGCCCACACTTCTCAAGGTTGTTTATAGGGATATCATGTGGGACTGTGTCAAAAGCCTCACTAAATCACAGGATATTTTGTATACTGCATTCCCTTTATGCACCAAACCAGTCATTCTATCAATAAAAGCAGTTAAAGTTGCTTTGACAAGACTTGTTCTTAATGAATGCATGCTGGCTGCTAGTCATCACGTCCTTATGCTCTAGACTCTTTTATTGTTTGTTTTAATAATTTGAAAGGTATTTCAATAAGGCCGAGAGGTCTATAATTCCCCAGATCCTCCTTTCCCCCTTTTTAAAGATGGGTACTTGCTTAGCCCTTCTCTAGTCTTTTAGAACTTCACTTGCAATCCAAGAGGTTGCATGTATTATTTCCAATGGCTCCAAGATTTCATCAACTCATACCTTCAGCACTCTAGGGTGAATTCATTTGTGTCTTGCTGACTTAAATCACTTCAAATGTGTCAGAAGGCACAACTTGCTTTTTGTTTATCATGATCTGCATCCTTCCCCTTCTTTATTAAATTTCAGAGGATTCTAGAATAGTAAATTAGAAGGGGCTTCAAAAAGTTGTATAGTCCAAACTACCAGTCAAGGCAGGATCATCCTTGACTAAACCATCTCAGTCAAGTGCTCATCTAACCTGCTCTTAAAAACATCCGAGAATGGAGATTCCACAACCCCTCTGGCATGAAGGACAAGTACCTCCTGCAGCTGGTAGGGGCACAGCGATAGTGGGAGCGTAGTGGTGGTAAGCACAGAGCTCCCACAGATGTTTCCAGTACTTTTGTGGGGGGCGGGGGCAGTTAGTGCTGACCGGGGGTCAGTGACCACCTGGATACACTGCTGGCAGTTTCGGCATTGGCCAGCGGGGACTGTGGACCTCCTGCATATACTTCCGGTGGTGTTGGTGGTGGGGTGGCGAGTGGCAACTGCCTTCAGGTGCCGGCAACAGTGTTGGTAGTGCCTTTTGTAGGGGATGCACTGCCATACTCAGGGGGTACATGTGCACCCCCTACATGTTGCCCAAAACCTTTGGGTAATCCTTCCTTCCAGTGCTTAACCACCCTCACAGTGAGAAGGTTATTTCTAATATCCAACCTAAATTTTCCTTGGTGCATTTTAAGACCATTGCTCCTTGTCCTGTCTCCTACAGTCACTGGGACTAGTCAATCTCCATATAACCACCCTTCAGGTATTGGAAGACTGTCATCAGATGCTCCCCTCAGTCTTCTCTTCCACAAACTAAATAATCCTAGTTCTTTCAGTCTGTCCTCATAAGTCATGTTTCCCAAGCCTCTAGGCATTTTTGTTCCTCTTTGTTGGACTTTTTCTGATTTGCCCTCACCTTTCTTGAAATGAGGAACCCAAAACTTACTCCATATGAGGGCATGGAGAGAGGGTATTAGGCCATATGAGGCCTCACCAGGGTCAAATATAAGAGGAGAAGCACTTTGCTTTATTTGAAAATGATACTCCTATTAATACAGGAAAGTATGTTATTGGCCCTTTTTTGCAACAAGAGAACACTGACAGTCACCTTATGATCCATGGTGACTTGCTGTCCTTCCCTGGTCTGTATTTGTTCATGCAATTGTTCCATCACAAATGCAGGACTTTGCACTTGTCCTTGATAAAATTCATGATTGATTTCAGACCATGTCTTCATCTTGTCAAGGTCATTCTGAATCCTAGCCTTACCCTCAAGAGTGTCTGCAAATTTGCTAAGCATGCATTTAATTCCTGCTTCCAAATAGTTAATGAAGATATTAAACAATACTGAGCCCAGGATAGACCACCTAGCATGAACAGCTCGTGCCTCCTGAGGCTGGGGGCACAGAGCGACTGCCTGCAGGTGTTAGCAGTAGTGTCAGTGGTGGGGGCATGGCAGTGGTGAGTGGGGACGTTGGCAGCAAAGACAGGCCAACAGCCATGGTGATGGTGGTGGTGAGGACAGGCCAAGCAGGTCTTTAAATACCATTACCATAATCTCTTTATTTATTTTTTTTTAAATGTGTATATGTCCATGTTTGTGCATGCTTGTGAACTATTGGTTTGGGAACATGAGCTAGAAAAGTAAGGTAATAAAGACAAAAGTTCTATAGATCACCTTTTTCCCCACAGTATCTGAGCATTTTACAATCTATAGCATATTTACTCTTATACACTAATGTGGGATAACATGAGATTACAGGAGCATAACTGAAATATAACATGGATTATGTGACTTGGACAAGGCCATGTAGAAAGTAAAGGATTGAATGGTCTTGTGCCCTGTCTACTTAGGCATCCTTTCTTCCACCTCCTTCCAATGATAGCTCACAAGGTTGTTTCTTTCCATTGGCTCACATCAGCAAGGACTGCTCACCATGTATTTGGCAGGGAAACAACTCTTTGTTGCAGTCTCAGAAGTAAACACAGACAAAGGCAAGTAGGTCCCTAGATTTTATAGCTTGGCATGGCACCAACTTTTAATTAAATGTGTTGGTGAGGACACTGCATTTTCTTTTCCTGTCTGTGCTGACATATTTCCTTTCTAAATGGGAAAGCAGTAAGGCAAACAACTAGACTATCTTTATTTAGTTTATTATTGTCATTATTGTATGCAGCTACCTTGTTTATATCTTAATTAGTGCTATTTTTAACACAGAAATCATTGATAACTTTCTTTGTACTTAAGAGAAGGGCAGGGTTTCCACCACTTCTAGTTAGGACAGACAGATGTTATCTAGGACTTAACATTACTGATGAGCAGTTATTGTGCACAAGGAGGGATGATACTTTTCTTGTAATTGCTAAAAAATAAAGATGGCTGACTTCAAGCATCACAAATGGAGAGTGCTAAGTTTTTATGAAAGAAAGTCTCATGGTTGAAATGACATCAAGGAACAATTCAGGATTTCTTCCACTAGCATGTTTTGTTTAGCTCTATTGACTAGCAAGCAGTAGGTAGTAATTATCTTTTCCCACATCCTTACATATTTAAATACTATATCAAGACAAATCTTAATTTACTATTACAATAAATTTAATGGGGCATGCAGAATGAAGGATTTCTTTCTTACTGGATGTACCACATTTCAGTTGTGAAATTAAAAAAAGTGTAATAAACATGCAATAAATTATCAGCTTTGTTTATCAAGATTACATTATTTAAAATAGCAGTAATAACCTCCAGACTGGGCACTGGGCAAGGTATTTATAGATTAGCATTGTACACTGAAGAATCACAAAGCATGTGCTTTGCTATTTAAATAAAGATCTTCCCAACTACCTTATAGATCAAAACAGCAGGGTAACTAGCTAAACTTTCTATGGAATCTCTTTTTTCTTCAGCTCACAAGGAACTCCTACTGAAACTGGAAACTAATTGTCTAAGTTATGAAATGATAAATCAACTATCTTTTTATTTTTCCCATTTCTGCTTCTAATGTTAACGTACCTAGTTGAACATCAGGGTGCCATTTTTTTTTTCTTGGCTACATCTGTGTACATGTAGAATAATTCCATTAGCCTCAGGAGATTATTTCAGTTACAGTGGCACAATGCAAAACAGCAACAGAATCTGGCCTCTGGACTTCATTTTAGCTAACTTCAAAACTAATTAAACCATTTTTATATGGATAACTATTGTGACATCTCTTTCTCTCTCACCATATATATAGTCATCCTGTTTGGGTGAAATATTTTTCATATACTTTTATATAGAATCTTCATATTTTATTTCTTACATACAATATGCATCTGGGACTGGAGCTGGGGTGGGTCCCCACACAAGCTGATTTGCCCTGGGCCCTACACCCTCCTTAGATCAGCTGTGTAATGGGGCCCGGGGCAAATCAGCTTATGCTGGCCCCAGGCGGCAGCAGCAGCCTCCTGTGATCTGGCAGGCAGATCTGGGGCCCACACCCCCAGGAGCAGTCTGACACAGCCCCCGCAACCCTCCCGGGGGTGCAGGCAGGCTCTCAATCTGCCTGCCGGATCACAGGAGGTAGGTGCTGAAGCTGGGACTGGCGGTGGGTGCAGCCTGTGCTGGGAAGATGGGCGCTGCCTTTGGCCCCAGAACAGCAGCAGCAGCCTTCTGTCACCCAGCAGGCAGATTTTGGGGCCTGCCTGCACCCCAGAGACGGCTGTGCCAGACTCCTCCTGGGGATGTGGGCCCCCGATCTGCCTACTGGATCACAGGAGGCTGCTGCTGCCAGCTGGGACCTAGCAGGAGCACCCATCTTCCTGGCACTGGGTGTGGGCTGTGCCCAGCACTGCTCCCAGCCACCAGAAGCAGCCTCCTGTGATCCAGCAGGCAGATCAGGGGCTGCACTCTAAACCTTTAGAAACTTTCAAAACGTTTCGAGTGCTCTCATTTAATTTCAGAGCTGTTTCAAAGGCTTTTTGTTTTCATTTTGATTTCGCTATTATGACCTTGAAATGCATCAAAACAGCTTTGAAACGAAACACCGGGCGAAATTTCACACACATACACATATACACACACACACACACACACACACACACACACACACACACACACACAGATCGCGAAATTGATTTTGTTAGGTACTTAGTTTTACCATGCAGAGAAGGATATTGTACGTAAGAAATAAAATATTAAGATTTCATATAAAAGTTTATAAAAAATATTTCATCCAAACAGGATGACTGCTTGGAATACTAGCTCTCATTTCTTTAGATTGTCACTTTTTTCTTTTAATTAGTTCTCAGTTATTTTTCTGATGTGTCTGACCAGAGCCACACTATGCCTGAATATTCTGAGGCTCATCCCACAACATAAGGAGTGCTTCTAAGAGATGCTGAATATCTTCAGTTTACATTTAAATCAACTATGAGAGGATGCAAGCACTTTCAGAATTAGTTTGTTAAGAAGAACAAGTTAATTTAGTTTGTTTTCTACCATGTTATAATAAATGCCATAATAAATGCCATCTTGGACAACACCAGCAACTGAACCAGTTACTTCCAAACCTACAACCATGATAGCCTGAAGAGCCAAGCCTTCAAACCGCTGTAATGAATTTACAGCTCTTGGAGATCAGGCACCAAAAGGACTAGATAACAAAGACTGACCTCCAAATCATACTTGTTCTGCAATCATTTTGCAAGATGTCACATTTATACAGAGACTTACTAAACATCTAAATACCTTTCCTGCTGTTTTTGACTTATGATGTTTCTAAATAATATAAGGCCTGACTGAAACCCCAATGAAAGCAATAGGAGTCTATCTTTGCATCAGGCTTTTATCTGAAAACTGACTATTCACCATTCTGAACACATAGATTTATATATATCACATTACTGATTTGATGCCATCAACAGTTCCAAGATCTCTTACTGCCCAAGTTTAATTTATTCCAGTCAGTCTTAATTGTGCACTTTCTACATGACAAAAGGTCTGTCCTCCAGGCTACAGCACTCAAAGTATCTTGCCTCATTGAAATGGGTGAGGTAGAAAGGTCCAGGCATAAGCCAACTAATCCTATCTGGAGGTGGCTGGTCATGGTGGCTACTGTTTTTTTGCATTTGGCTGAACTGTATACAATCATCAGTTTGGGCTAATCAGAAAGGAACTGATCGGTCAGACCCCAGTATGAACCAGCAGTACAGTGGTGTGGGGAATATCACTGATAAGCCCCTACAGTTATGATTTAGAAAAATCAATTATCTGCTCTAAGGTAACAACAGCCAACAGCCTCCTGGAAAGATGAGAGCGAAAAGCAGCAAGTGAGGATTAATAGAGCAGTTAGCACAGTATTGATTAGGCCTCAGGCTTGTAGGGTTGAGGTTGGATCTTGCTAAAAAGGAGCAAAAGTCAAGCTTAGCCAAATAACAACCAAATAGATATTTTCTTTGTCACCAGAAGCAGGCCCCGAGTGCAAAAAGTGCATAGTGGGTTGGGGTTGTTGTGCTTGCTAAGTTACATCTAGATGGTGTGAGTGTACATATCAATCACTCAGGATGCTGGCTCTGAGTAACATAAATCATGTCACTGCATGAAATCCTTGGGAAAAAAAGACATGCATCACTGTGGAAGTGAAACCCTGTCCATATCATGAACATTCAAAGAAATAGCCATGATGGAAGAATGGCATTGCCTGACATACAGCAACATTGGGGTAATGAGGAAATGCATGAGGAGCATGTTTAGATTTCAGGAAACAATTTGTTTTGTTTTGGCTTTGGCAAAGCCCAAAACACAATGCATTCTGACTTTGATTTCTTTGCTGGTTTTGGATTCATAAATGTAGGAATACAGAGAATTTCACGCTGTCTAATAAAATATGTAATCATGGAACAAGAAGCCCGGAGAACTGGACCAAAGACAGAAAATAAAGAGTGGGAATAGATGGCCACTTTTCCTTCCTGGCAAAAAGTTTAACAGTAAGATTCCTCAGGGTTCTGTACTGGGATCAATGTTTAATATGCTAAATATCTGGGAAACAGGCAAGCAGTAAGATGGGAAGATGTGCAGGTGACATAGAAGCATGGAGAGATTAGTCTGGTTCAGTTAGGATTTTTTGAGGGAATTAACCAAGATAGGTGAATGGCATCAGGCTGGCAGGTTAAATTATTGGTTGACCAAAAAATTATGCATATTGAAAGGGAAAATCTGAAATATTTGTGCATCTTGCTCGGTTCTAATTTAGTCATTAACTCAAAAAGAAAACCTGATCATGTTTCATTCTCCTTCCTGGCGGGGGGGTAGTGTTAAGAAAAACAACTATGTCTTAGGATATAGGAGAAAAAGGAGAACTCTGATGCCTTCAAGTGTCCATTTTCTCAGAGGTCTCAAACCTTACTACCTACTGAATCTCTCTCTTTTCTCTTTGTTGTCCAATTAATAACATGAGCCATTTTACTTGCTAATTCTTTCACTCTGAACCAATTTTTTTCTTTTTTTTTCACCCTTACTGTCTCTATTAGAGTGTGATGACAGGCCACATCCCCACAAGCGGGAACATGCAGTTTACACCACTTGAGGTGCCACAAAAGGCACACAGCCCATGTTGATTTGTTCACTGCATGGCATTATTTGCAGCATGGCCGCAAAATTAGATATTGGGAATTTTGGTATCTAAAAAAGTGGTACAGCTCACATGCCTTCCCTACCCAACGCGGGACAATTTGCCACACACCCAAGTGTCCATGCAGGGGCATGCCTGGGGACAACTAGCAGCAGCACAAATATGCTTGAACTCTTGGATACTCATGCTTTAAGGGCAGTTGTAACATGGTCCTAACACAAGATGAGTCTAAAGGAATCCATACATATTTGGGGATTGTCAAAATCTATAAATTATGTCATCCAAAACCCTGCAAGTTCTTGCTGATTCCCGTCTGAATTTGGCCAGGAGCTTTTTGCTGTTGCAGCTCACAATTGTAACAAGCAGTTCAGTGTCAAAAGGAACAGTCTGTACTGCACATTACAATAATCTACTGTATTATATTTTTCCAGGTTCCTGTAACTTTGTAATTCATGGTATTTCTTTTAAAATCTGAGTAACTGAAGACATTAATTATATCCAAAGGAAATCTTTGTACGTGAAGAAAAAGGCTTTGAACACAAAAGCACTCTAAATCTTTGGAAACTGTGGATTCATTAAGAAAACTGATTGCTTTCGTAATAGGTTAGAAATTACCAAGATTAAAAAACCCCCCAAAAAATCCCCCCAAAAAGCTCATGAATCCTTCCTCAGTGCTTCCTGAAAAACAGGACGCACACACATCCCTGAAACATGGAAGATGGTGAATTTTAGCCAATTTTGAATTATAAACGTCATTGCTGAACAACAAGAAAGATTTCTACACCTGCCTGCCTGCCATCTGACGCCACCAGGGAAGAAATCCTGCTTGATCTACACAACGAGGAGCAAGCTCACAAAAAGACTCTCATGGACTCACAGGGACAGTTTTCCAGCTTCTGCTTCCTTTGTGCAAAAATTAAGTTTATTTCCTACATATGGGGACTTTTTACCATCTTGAACTTTCCCTGAGCCTGATGATGGGCGCATGAGCCCGAAAGCTTGCAGAAAGATTTTTTTTTTGCAATTTCTCAGTTGGTCTAAGAAAGGTATCATTTTAGAACCAAGAGTTCTAGATTTTTGCACTTCTTTGCATCTCAGACCAACATGGCTTCCAAATACATCCCTGAGGACCCTTTGATGCATTTGGAATTGGGTACCTAAAAATAGAAACACCCAAAATCTCTATCACTTGAAAATCTTGGCCATCTTATTTAATTTTAAATACTGTATACAAATATAAATGACTCTGTTTCTTTAATGGCTTCTTAGCCTCGCTTTGCTTAACTAGGCTTTGCCACAATTTCTCTGTTTATTTTCATTTAGGGTTTCCCAGGCAATTGATGATTCTCAGTATGTTAACATATATCATGAAATGAAAACAAAATGAAAAGCCTTAAAAAGACGTGGCAAGAAAGTAATATTTAGATCTATCTTTATGGACCCAAAAGGAAATTTTGACGTAATCTTTTAACCATTTGCCTCTTTATGGATTATTGAAGATATATCCCAGCATCCTGTTAAATGCCCACATCAGATACATTTGTTTGATTTAGTTATTGTTGGCAGCTGTTTAGAATAAACTCATTTTAATATATTGAAAACATACATGGGTAAATAATGGGCAAAGGCACATCATTCTGCATCTCTCTTAGATGTTGTTTGCAAAGTAGTGATCCATACAGTGACTGTGTTGTAAAATAACATAAGAACAAAAAAGTAGGCCTGGGAACAATGCTTAGCTCTGTAAGCCCCATCCAACTCATGTATTTAATAAAATGTAACTAATGGGGTTAGGTTGGTGTTGCTCATCTTAAGAAGAGTAAATCTGTAATTTTCCTGGGTGAGAACAATGATGATGGTCTAATTCTTTATTTCAAATGAGGGTGAGGAAACAATGACGCCAAGGTATAATTTCCAGAGGATATGTCAATCTCTGCAACTCAGTATTATACCTACTAACACTAAAACTAACTGTACTAAAATAATATGTAATAAAATAGCTGCAGAGGGCCTTGAAGGATAATGCATTTAGCAAACAACAACAAAATCACAAATTAGGAAGACAGCAACAAAAAAACATCGAAGTAGCAGCAACTGAAAAGCTTGAATTCAAAACTCAAACAATTATGTCAAAGAAATCTCTGAAGGAGACACTGTGTGTCACCCTCTCCATGCAGACTTGGGAGTACCAGGCCCTTTTACTACTTTGTGTGTTATCTATACTGGCGGTCATAGAATCAGTGGGAGAGTTGGAGCTGGAGCTTCAGTCTCCCAAGTCCTGCCCTGTTTAGGCAGTTCATTAGCCAGCCTGAATCACTGTCAATAACATTTTTAATTAACCTTGGTGAAAAGTAAAAAAGCAAAATTCTACTGAATACAAGTAGCCTGTCCATGAATGTCCTAAACAAGAAAGATAGAAACAGTTCAGAAGTAAAGGGAAATGTATTTAAAAATCAAAAGGCCATGCTCCCAGAAGTAATGAAATTCCAATCCCACTGCAACCCACTGCCGGTCCTCCTGTCCAGAACTGAATTCCACATGGTAGTAATTGAACAATGCATGGTTATATATTTTTACTATGCAGGAAGGGGGACAACCACAGGAGGAAGAATTCAAAACAAGACAGCAGTAGCAGTACCTAAATCAGCACTTATCCTGAGCATGTTTAAAATATGCTAAACATGTTATGTATTTTAAGGTCAAATATACAAAATTACTTGCTGCAGCAACTCCCCAAGGACTCTGTGGGTATTCAAAGTACATCTACTTGTGTCACATTTTTCAAGGCACAACTTAGGTTCAGTTCATTTCCTGGGAAAAAGGACTAATTTCTTTAGGCTCATTCTTTGCCTATTGGCAGCAATTACACAAAAACATTAGCATACATTATTAATTACCTCCCTGAAGCATAAACCCAGAAGTAACTTCTTCTTCAGAAATGCCCAGAGTTTTCAAAAGCCCCATGGAAGGAATTCAGCCTGGGAGGGCCTAGGAGCAAGGATCAGACCATGTCTTTCATGCTGTGTGTTGTTTTATTTAAGCAAAGTGCTGCCCCAGGCATTCATAAATAACTGATGTCTTGTATTTTCCAGTTCATCTGTTCCTGCAGGGTTGAGGAAGGAAAGATGTTCACTGATTCACAGGCATTTTGGCTTTTCTAGAACACACCTTGTAGAGCTGCTTGTTGCCCTCCCAATATACAGCAACTGTTCTTCAGGAGGAAAGTGAGAGTAGATTAAGAGGAGTGTAGGTTTTTGGTTTGACCTCTGCAAATCCTTCAGCATAGTATATCAACATGACTATAATCCAGTCTTGAACAGACCAAAGCAATCCCCCAGATCCTCCCTTTCCCTTTCATCCCATCATCCTTAACTCCCTTTTATTCTCCACTTTAGGTCATATTATATCACTTTCCTCATACCCCAATTTTCTGCAGCAGGACTGGTATACAGATGTGGCTGGTTATAGATGACCACAATCAGAATCATATATCTGAGGTCAGATATGGCACTCAAATTCTGAGTTTACTCAAAGATTGGTCCCATCTGCCTGAAGGGTTAGAGATCCAGGTTTCGAATGCCACCCATCTAAGAAGGGGTTATGGTGAAACCCAATACAGAGCTGGGGCTACAATGATTTTCAAAAGAACTCACTGCCAAATTCTGGGTGCAAGCATCCCCTTTCATCTTACTCTCATAGGGAGATGGTAAGCTTCCAAACTTCCCTGCAACTTCTCTTCCAGGGAGAAGAGAGAGTTGAGTGTGGGTAAGAATTGAACAGAAGAAATGAATTCAGCAGGTGCATCTACACAAGATGTTTACTGCAGAGCTATCTAATTAGTCCTGCAGTAAATGTCTCTGTGTCTACATGTGTGCCCCTATTAGGGAACATTAAACTAATTAGCTCTGCAGTAAACTTTCCTGCATCTACACGTGCACGCCTGTTAGGGTGCATATAACTAAAACTCTGGAGCAGGCTAGAATTTGTAAATACAAGTACTTGCTTGCTCTGGAGTATTTTTGAGTGGAGCAGTGCACAAGTAGACACTGCCCAGCTGGTTGGGATATGAAGATGCTTCAGTGTGGGAGCTGCATGCCAGCTAGCCCACACTGGGTCACTCTTATACCCTCGCTACCTCTTCCACAGAACATCAAGCCCAATCACAGAAGCCCTGGGCTGCTCCCACCTGGGGCTGCTCTGACCAGGCTCAGTGTATTGTGCACAAATAAACTCTGAAGCAATATATTCTATAGATTTTTGCTCCTGGGTGCATGTTCAAACGGTACTCCTGGGAGCAAAACAATCTGGAGCAACAAGTTATGAAGTTTATTCATTTACATGACTTGCATGTGTAAACACACCGAGCAGGTATGTAGAATCCTTCTCTGAAAGCTTGTCTATACATATGAAGGGTGCAGTACAGGAATGAAAGGCTAACAATCTGAATACAGCATTCACCCTTTCAACAGTTCAGCTTTCAGAAAACACTATGGAATTAGTTCCACAAAAGGTAAGACAAATTAGAGCATCTTTTTTATGTTGCAGCATTGCAACCTAAATATTTTATTTCATCACTTCCTCCCTGCCTCAAACCAAAAAACCCAACCAAACAAAACAGAATTACTCATTTACATTAAAGAAGGTAAACAATATAAAGAATTTCAGTGCTTCCAAAGAAATAAGTATAGCATTCTATTTCCTTTCAGATTTGATCATCTGCCAGTGATATTTTATTTTATTTTATTCTTGATCATCTACAGGGCATTTTTGGCATTTAAACATCCAAAGGAATGCTATTCCTGGATATGTAATCCTGACCATGTGGGCAACAAAATAGGAGCTAATGAGATCTACCATCTTTTCCCCCCAGATCGCCCACTGGCTACAACCACTCAGGAAGCTAGAGCACCTGTGTTCTCAACCCCCACCTTACTCATTAGGAGCCTGAACCCAGGTCTCCGACTTCCCAGGATAGCATTCTTACTACCACAGCACAGGTTAGCCACTATTCCAGCCCTTCTTTGGTGCACCTGTTGAAGCTGGCCTCCTAGGCAGCTATGAAAGGGAGACATGAGAGATAGGTGGGGAACCATACAGAAGCATGAAAAAGCAGATATCATCTAAAGTGTGCTGAGCTAATGGACTCCCTAATAATGTCATGTAGGAACAATTACAAGAATGTGGCGCAGACATGTTCGGGTTATTCTGAATTATGTCATAAAATTAATATTGGTAATTTATTTTAATCATCTGCAGTGATGTAAAAAATACAATAAATAGAAGAATCCATTAACAAATAACATCTTTGGTTCCATCTAATCTACACTCTACTTTCAGGGTTTTATAAAAATCTAAGACCTCCTGTACTTGTTATGCCCAAGACACATAAGCAAATAACTCATATTCTTTAAACTTAATTCGGGTTGTCGAACAGTGCAAAGACAGTTGGGTCTATGTGGTCAAAGGCTGTTATCATGAGTGAAATTCTTATTACCTGTAATTAATAATCTTGACTTGATAGGAGCCCACTGATGGTATTAAAACAGCCTACTATCTAAATGAACATAAGCTGTCACCTAGAGGGAAACATTACTGTTTCCTTTAGCATGTGATAAAGAGAAAACTCTAAAGGTTTCTAGTAACTTTTATTCAAGAGAAGATTTCTTGCTGCTCTTCCCAACTGTCTCTTTCTCAATGCAGATTAAGAGAAGCCTCTGAAGTCTGCACACTTTGCTTTATGATACAACTTCTTCTCTACTTGCAGCATGGCTTCTTTCAGATTTCTGCAGAAATATTATACCCATGTATCCTGTGGCAACACACACTTTCAAAACAAGCTATTGCCTTTACAAAATTGTCACCATTCTATCAGAGCTTTATATCTCCAAAAACAAACCAGTCCAGGTTTTCTCTCTCTCTCAACTGTGTATGTACCAGAGATCTTTAGGAAGTTGGGATGAAACCAAAACATTTCAACATTTTTTTCCTCCACAACAAAGCACATGACAGAGTGTGCGCTCAGGCATATGCCCTGTCAGGTTACTGGCTTCCTTTCCTCCCTCTGGTGTTGACCAGAGCTTTCTCCCAGAGCTGAGAAACCTTCCTGAATCTGGCACATTATGGCAAAAACATTAATTTTAGACACTTCACCATTTTCTAGTGAAAACATAGGCCCTCAAACCATGGTAGGGAGAAGGGGGAGAAAGGGAGGGGGACCAATGCATCTGTGTGGAGTCCCTGGGCTGGCAGAAGATGTCAGAGGGCCAGGCAGGGCTATGGGGAGTGGCTGCATGAAGTGACTGCATGGTATGCTGGGCTTAGCAGCAGCAGCAGGTTGGCCTCCCCTTCCTGCATCTGCTCCCTACTTCATTTCTCCAGGTGTCCTGCAGGCCAGGAAGCACAGATTGGATGGGGGGACCTGACCATCACTGCCACTGTTGCTAGACAAGCCCAGCACCCCATGCAATTGCTCCTCACACCTTGCATCTGGTGGGGGCAGGAGCAACTCTAAGCTTCCACTGCCCTTGGGTTAGCAAAGGACAGTGACAAGGCAGGTCCCCGCTTCTAGCGCCTGCTGC
>NW_017728912.1:30240285-30242061 GCF_001723895.1 Crocodylus porosus | reverse complement strand
AGGGACAGTGGTGGCTGGAAACTCTCCTTCTTGCTCCTGCTTCCTGCCTAACTCCTCCCCCACAGTGTTCCCTGCTGCCCTGGGGACAGGAGAGGTAACTGTCCTACCCAGTGGAAAGCCAGATACATGGCTAGAGCTCCAGTGCTTGTAAAATAGTGGCAAGAGTTCACTAATCGGAACACAAATATATCCTGTTATATGCCAGCTGAAGGTTTTATTAATACATATTATTGATGCATTGATTTCTTTGATTCCTCAAACTGCAACAGAGGACATTTGGGTTGGAGATTAGAACAAACTCTCTCACTAAGAAGATGGTCAAGCATTGGAACAGGCTACTAGAAAAGTTGTGAAATCTCTACCCCTGTAAATGTGTTAGAGCAGCTTAGATAGATGCTTGACTGGGATGAGTTAGTAATAGTCAGGGATAATCCTGTCTTGAGCAGGAGGCTGGACTAGATGACTTCATGAGGTCCCTTCCAGCCCTCCTTTCCTATAATCCTATGATTATCATGATCATCATTACTGTGATAGTGCAACAAGGTTTTGGGTCATGAACTGGAGCCCTATTTTGAAAAGCCCTGTGAGTTTAAGAAGTACTGAATAAAAGTTCCTGTCCCAAACAGCTGACAGCGTAAGTATAAAATAAAAGACTGCATGGAAACAGAGATCTGGGAGTACACAGTAACAATGAGATGGTATCATACTTGAAATGCTTCGTAATGTTTATTTACATAAATAGATAAAATTATATTACTTCTTTACTATTCCTGTTATTAATGAATTCTGATACTTTTATAGGGCATGCTACAAACACTTTAGGCTTGTGCAAATTACAACAGCAAATGATGAAGCTCTTAATGAGAGATCTAGGCCAGGGGTCAGAAACTTACAGCCAGCAGGTTATATCCAGCCCATGAAGCCATTGATCTGGCCTGGAGACATGGGGCCTTCAGCAGCATTCAGTGGTAGGGGCTCCAACAGCAGTGGCTTTCCCCTCCCACAATGGGGAAAAGTGCTAGCTGAAGGCACTTTCCATGTGTCGCTGCTGGTAAAAGCTGAAGCAGTGGCTAGGTCCTGGAGCCTGCCTATCTGCCTGACCTGAACTGGGTCAATCCAGTCGATACTTTAAAACATTGTCAACCACTGATCTAGGCCATCCTAAGTGAATGCTAATAAACTCTTTGGTTTAATCTACACTGCTACTTAAGGGTCAACCCTAGAGCTGCCTTCAAAGTCATAGCTATCAGTCATGTACATTGTAAACCATTTTGCTCAACGTTGAGCATCAGTCCAAGCTAAACTAGGGGCTCTGCTAAACTTCAAGGCCTGAGGTCAAAACTGCATGCAATGCCCTTACCCTTCATCTCTCCCAGTCTGCCCCAAGCAGCTGACACTGAAGTCTGGAACTTGCCCAGGTGCTGCAGACTGCAAGCAAGGAAGCTCAGTGGCAGCAACCCCCACAACTTTCAATTCTAGATTTCTAGTTTTCTGCTTCTGTTTCTTGAAAAGACAGACAAGCACCAATGAAGAGGCAAGTAGCTTGAAAACTAATTCCTAGAAAGGCTCCACTTAAGGAAAAGGAAGCACAGTACGCAGCAGCCACAAGGTAAGGTACTGGAGGAGATAGGTGACTTACCTATAGTAAGCTACTTAAATTGCAGCAAGGGAAAAGCGTGCAGAGCTGATTTTCATAGATTTCATAGACATTAGGGCTGGAAGGGACCTCGGGAGATCATCGAGTCCAGCCCCCTGCCCAAAGGGCAGGAAGTCAGC
>NW_017728912.1:30190979-30240274 GCF_001723895.1 Crocodylus porosus | reverse complement strand
TCCGGGTAATTGAAGTCACCCATGACAACCAAGGTCCTGGAGCAAGTGGCTTCAGTCAGTTCCCGGGTGAACTCCTGGTCAAGCTCGGGACTTTGAGTGGGAGGTCTGTAGTAGACTCCCACCGTTGTGTCCCCTGTGCCGAATTCCCCATGAATTTTTACCCAGAATTTTGCTGGCATTTTTTTTGGGAGCCCTGCCCTTCAGTGCTGATTGGTAGAGAGGCCCCATCCATTGGCACTGATTGACAGAGAGGCCCTGAAGGGGAAGGCAGCAGCCGCCATCTTGATTGGTGGCTGCCCTTCATGCCACCCTGCCCCTTGGTGCCAATTAGTGGCACCTCCCCCCATGGGGGAGGTGGGATGAGGGGGCCGTCACCATCTTGTCTGTTGCCCTTTGTGCTGCTCCAGCAGCTGGCACCTTCCTCCCCTGACAGCAAGAACCACTGGCTCCCACTGGGGAGTCAGCATTTTATTTTTATTAATTTTTTTGGTTGATTTTGCAGATATTGGAGACAATCCTGGATTTTACAGAAAGTGCAAATTAAGTAGGTGCCACTACTCATGTGGCCTAGTTGACGGTGACCCACATAGTTTACCCTAAACTACCATGTAAACAGAACTTTGTGCCATGTGTCCAGTGCACAGAGAAGATATTTTATGCAGGTTTCATAGATTTGGATGAAGTGTAATTGGGACTCTCTTCAAATCCCTTTTACCTGTAAAAGTAGATATTGCTTAGTATCTTAAGTCCAACTGTGCAGATGTTGAAGAAAGATAAAGATGATAACTAATACACGTTAAAAAAGCACATAAAAGTTACTTAAAATAGCATTTCTGTGCAGGAAAATGTCACAACATTAAAGTCCAAGCACTCCAGGGACCTGAGCAAGCTACAAATTACTGTCTTGTTCACAGGAAAGCTTGAAATACAAAGCCGTTTTTTCTAGTTTGGAGAGCCACGAGCTACGTCTAAGCTGCCATGGGGACCAGACAGACTATTGCTTAGTAGTGTAACTAGGGCAGGGCAAATGTGGCACCAGCCCCAGATGCCAATTAGGAGGAGGCACCAGAATTGTCCCTAGGAGTCTTTGCTGTGGCATGACCAGGCCTGCACTGCCCTGTCAGGCCATGGGAGCTACGTAGAGCCATGCAGCACCAGGCAGCGTATCTGGGGGTCGAGGCAGAGTGGAACAAGTGGAATAGTGCTCCCCACCATGGAAGCCTTTGTTAGAGTGGGCACAGCCCTGCACTCAGTATGTATATCACAGCACCTGGGTGAATTCCAGACTTCAAAGTCAGGAGCTTGGGGCAGGGTGGGACAGGGGGTAGAAAGAGCAAGCAGAGCATCAAGGTTGGTTCCCAGGGAGCCTGGCCATGGGTCTACTGCTGCCTAAGCTGAGCTGAGGTTGCTACAGCAGCAGTAGTGGCAGCAGTAGCCTGAGATTTTAAGCCTTCTCTTCTACTCACCCATGTTCCCCCTGCCCCAGTGTACATTGTTCAGCATACCAAGTAATTGATTTGAGTGATTTCAGAATGTTCTGCCTAGCACACTCTAATTACCATCTCCTTACACTCTCCTTTAGCTAAGATGAATGGTTCTTTGGTCCATCCAAGTCTCTCTCTCTGAAGCCCAGATTTCCCCTTGACCAGTTAGTTTATGCTGAAGTATGCATGACCTGCCCACTCTATCATGGCAGAAAGCATAAAAGTTGGAATGTGCTGTTTAAATGTACTAAAAAGATCCCATTTTTCCAAGTCCAAATAAACCCTAAATGGAGGGAATCCCCTAAAGCAGGGATCAAGCAAGTTTTGGGACAGCTTTGAACCACTAGAGTTAACAATATCCTTTTCTCCATTTGGAGCATGGAGCATTTTGGCCAAGTCCTTCTTTCCCCTCTCTAATCTACATCTCTTCAGAGAGATTACATTTTGAAATGTCCTGATTCTCCATTATCAGATTGTGTAACTTTTCATTTCAATGCAGATACATCAGTTAAAAATGGCATGATGGAATGGGCTATAACTCTGTGAATTTTAGGATTTACAGGTGCCATTAGTAAGCCATTTGCCAGTGGACAATGTCTCATAGCTTGGATCCTTTCTGTTTGCCTGTCTCTCTAGATCATGGGATCCCTAGACCCATATTCAGCAATGCACTGAGGCATGTGCTTAACTTTACACTAAAACCCAGATTCATGAATCACCATAAAATTCAGCAGAGGATTTTGCTGAATTGGGGCTTATTTTATTCACAGAATAGGTTTTCCTAGATCTCAAGTTTAAAGAGCTTCTTGGGAGTACATAAAAGCAAATCTACAGTCAAAGTATAATTTAAAATAGCACTGTACATTTAAAATTTACAGGTAAGCCTTGCTGAAAGCGCAGACAACTGGCAGTAAGTAGCGTTCTTTAAGACTGCATCATTTTGTTTTAACTTGATGGCTTTTTTGCTGGGTTTGTTTTAAAGCAAGGCTGAATATGTAGGAGATCTAAAAGTCAAGCAGAAGAAAGGAAGGAAATAAAACACAATTTTTAAACTTCTTTTCTTCAGATACATTAGGGTTTTTTTCATACTTTGAGAAAGCCTCCTTAAAGGCAAGCAACAATGTCAACAGAGTTCAAAATCAGATGCATGATTCGTGTCTCATTCTAAAAAGCAGCAGCAGAAAGAAAAAATATTGCACGAAGAGATGGAAATACTGTAACTTAGGGATGCATTCATAAATCAGTAAGTTACAGTAGCAGATTCTGGCTGCAGGGTAGAATAAGCTGTTTGCATTAAAAAGATGTAGATTTAAAATGCAATAAAAACAAAAAAAAAATCAATAATAATACATTTTAATTCAAACAGTCATCACAGCAGTGCCATAGCAATCAGTCATATTTACCAAGGCCCTGTATATAATAATCCCCCTGATCCCTATATAATTGCCAGCTTCGCCTCTTGAATTGTCAACAGCTCTCATGGCTTATTGCCTCATACTTTCTTAATAAGCGCCTGCAATCAATAATCTTGCCACTGAGCAAGCGGCAACCAGCCAGCCAAACGTAGGGTGTAAACGTTTCAGAAGTGATCATTACAGGGGTATGAATGACAAGGTGGCTGTGCTAATGGGTTAGGCATGTAATAAAGATGTAATTTGGAAAATCTGCTTACTGGAATGTAGATGCTTTGCCATGGTAAAGTGGTGTTTCAGCTGAGGGGAACATTTACCCTTGAAAATGAAACCTGAAATCCTCCCCAGAGGCAGTTTTACTGAGATGGCAATCACCATCGCCAGTCTTTTATATCTCACCGTCAGCACAACACATCCAGCGCGCCTGGAGTGCATTTATTTTGTCTGGAAGTGCAGCCACTCGTTGCTTCTCACAAGCTCTGTAATGATGGATAACATGGATTTACATGCAAATTTGAGTATTAGTGTCACTTTGATGACAACGGTTTAAATACTGATATTACATGTAAAAAAAACTGAAACAAAAAAACCCCTTCTCCACCTCTAGCCACTTGTTAAATAAATTCCAATATAGAAAAAATTATTTCTATGCCCAAGAATCCTATTTCTCACCTCTCTTTTGTTGGTTTAATTTAACCAGCTCCGATTTTTCACAAATGGAGCACTTGGGAGGAAATTTCCCAAAGTGCTCAATACCGGCAATTAGGGATGATTTTTTAAAGAAGCTCAGCTGCTATTTAGGCAACAAAATAAAGAATGCAGATTTCCATAAAGGCTCAACCCCCAGCAGCTTGCCACAATATGGGGGAGGTTATTGTCCATTATTTTTAGTGTAGTGGTGGGATACTAAGCTGTCTCGAAAATCCAGCTACCTATTTGAATGCCTAAATGATATCTGCTCGGAGCTGCTGAGCTCTTTTGAAAATTCACCCATTTATTTAGGTGTCTAAATGGATGCTGGGCTTTTCTGAATATCCAGCCTGAAATTCCTTATGAAAGCATGAGACTTACGATGAGTAATGTCAGCAAAATGCTTGGATGGGAAAGTGATGTCAAAAGTAATGTGGGGCTCTCATTAAACCAAGCCCTTTTCACTGTACAGTTAAATCTGTTGTTCTTTGGAGATTTCAGTGCATGGCAAGATAAAGATCATGTCATTTATTCTCCCACACAGGAGATTTTAGAATGAAGTATTTTTGCAACACCACTTAGGAACACAAATAAAAGTCACTGGATAAATCTAGGAGTTTGATTAAGAGGAATACAAGGCACTAACCAACTTGGAAATAACTATTAAAATATGAATGGCATATTAATTTCTTCTGTTGCTCAGCAGCCAGACATTTGCCTTTGTTGCAGCATGCTTTATTTAAGCATTTATACTGATCAATTTGTGTTATATTATTGATTTCCCATTTCAGCATGTTATATCTGTGAAATGAGCATGCACCATTAATCTGTTTTAAATATGAAAAATAAACTAAAGGCAAAAGGCTACTGTAAGACAAGGGAAACATGCAAAGTGCTTCTGTTCCTTTTGAATAAACCTGTCATTAACAAGGCTCCAAATAGTGAATTATTTCTCATCAGTTGCATTTGCATATAAATTAAGGTTCAGTGATTATTTACTCTATGGTTTTCTGAGGATTAGTACTAAAAAGGCCATCTACTGTTTACTTTCATTTGGGGTTTTTGGGTTTGTTTGTTTTTTAAGGAGCAAGTGATTGGAGCATTCCTGTTATGACAGGTGCATGCACAGAGCTCCTTGCAATAATAAAGGGACTTCATAGTGTGTGGCAACTTAAATCCTTGTTTAAGTACACTATATTCTGAGCACTGTGTGACCAGAGCTGTTGCACACTCCCCAAGCACATGGAGATTCCTGGAAGCTTCTTGGTGATGCCTTCCAAATCATCCCTCCTACAACTCCTGTTCTTGTTGTTACAATGAGCAATGTGTTGAAACTGAGACACCAGAAGTCCCATAAATTAAACAGTTTACTAATTAACTACATAAATTCATCACTGGCACTATGACAGTCCCTAATAAAAAAGACTTAAGATTGTTGTTGAACCATAACGAGAGTAGATGACAGGAAACCAGTGATTAAACAACCCACTCCAGCTGTACACCTCTCAATCATCATATCAGTCTGTCTTAAGATTCTACCCTGCTACCCATCATCATAGGATCTTAGCTCTTTCCATGTAAAATCAACAGCCATAGCGAAGTCCCCAACTGGACTACATGGAGTCTCTGACATGTCTCTTTTCAGGGTCAGAACTCTGATTCAGTACGGTTTTTCATGTTTTAGTTGGAATGGGTTTGGGGTGAGAAAAGGGTGTTAACACTGTCGTTAACACTTATGGTCATTTTATACAAAGTCCAATTCTGCTCCTGGAAAGACTCTTTCTGATTTCTGCATGCATTGCATCAAGCCAGGAGCTCTGCCACTGAAATAAGCAAAAGTGAGTTGAATCTTACCATGAAAAAAGGGGCAGAATTTGGCCTCCATCCAAAGAAAAGCTATCTAATTTCTAAGTCACTGTAGATAAGGCTTTTGGTAAGCCAAAATTCTCCATACTGTACACAGCAGCAAGCAAATGACATTACTCTGCACAAAGGGTCAGATTCCAGTATCCTTACTATGCATCTTCCTCTACATGTTACAGTCCCATTTGTTGCTTCAGCAGGACATCTTGCAGAGCACAGGGTTGCTTAGAAGGTTATCAAGGGCATCAGAATTTAACTCATTGGCTGTGTCTACACAAGACGCTTTAATTTAGGGCACATGTCCGCATGTGCGCACCCTTAATGCATTTTTAAAAAATGGCAAATTAAGGTTATTCATGCCTAAATTTGATACCCGCGAATGCAAGCATCAAATTAAGGCACAAATAATTAAAGTGCATTAAAAAACATGTAGACCTGTTAAAGTGCATTAACACTGTATGTAAGGACTGATTTGGGTTTAACTTTAGCCCCAAGTTAGTTCATGTACAGTGTTAATGAGCTTTTATGCTTGTTGCCTGCATATGTAGACACCTGCCTAAACCCACTTAATGCACATTATGCTAATGCACATTTAATTTAGGCATAATTAAATGCACATGTACACATGCCTGTTAATAGGCATTATTAATTCTAGTAATAAGAAATCAGACAGCCCTGAACAACAGGTAGGTTGAACCACGACAGGAGCAGCTCCAGGTTGTGCTGTGACTCACTTCCCTTTTATGAAGTTTGTGTTCGTCATAAAAAATTGCTTTTTTTGGGTGGAAAATAGTAAGTTGGACATCAACTAGTGATGTCTAACTTACCAGCCAAGTAACACTTGGCAACTCTTTTTACCAGCTAAGTAACTATTGTTAGGAGAATTCCTACATGATAGTATATTCTAAATCACTAGGGCTCTTTTGCTCAGAGTTGCCAGGTCCCCCCTCATGGTGTTTAGCACTAAAACTTCTGAAATTTCACTCTCCCTCAGAGTTTCCTTTATTTTAGAATACTGTAAGAAATTCACAACTTCCCAGGATTCTTAGGTCATCCCTCTGTGGCCATGTCCATTCCCGCAGAAAAGAATGAAGAAACTCAAAATGTTTTGCTATCACAGCTTGATTCAAAGCACACTGAAATGACATGAAATCTTGGGACAGCACAGGTTTTTCTTCTACTCTCAGAAAATCAGTGATCATACTCCTACCAACCATGATAGCCCAGATCAGGTCCACAATAAGAAGACTCCATTTGGGATCCTTGCTGTGCCATGCCTAGGTGTACAACAAACTTCCCAGAGTAAGTCTAGAACAGGGATGTCAACCAGAGCCCACAGGCTGGATTTAGCCCATGAAGCTGCTCCATCTGGAATGCTGGGGTTCTGGTAGGCCAAGGAATTTGGGGGCATAGCTAGGGTTGGCCATGGCCTGCCTTGGAATCTGGAGCTCTGGGACCCCAGAGGACATGGCCATTGGTGGCAAATTGGTGAGAGAGAGCTGCACCAATACAGACCATGGTCACCCTGTAGCCATCCAGCCCATCAGTACTTAACCCACTGCCACCATCAAAGCTATGGCCAGCACTCCTGCCCCATGCCAAATCTGGCCCAAAGCACGAAGTGAGTTTGACACCCCTGACACAGAACATACTTATGGCAGCAATATTCTGCTACCTACACTGAAACTGAGTATTACCCTGCTCAAGGATTCCCACTAAAATTTATAACAGAGGACATACCTGGCTTTAGATTTGTCCTACTGGTCACGACAGTCGTACAGATTAGTGTATTTTATAGCAGTGCCAGAAAAGTTAAAGCATCATGTTACAGCTCCAGGAGCTGACCTACCTGTAAATGGGTTCCTGGTCACTCAGGCAAGAGAGTCAAAGGTGGCTAGGTGTGATACCATTCACAATACTCCTTTGTGCGCTGCTGACTATACAACACCCATGTTCCTTATACAGAATACCTGTAAGGGCTGCCAGGTTCTTTGGAATTTTGGCACCAAGCAGGTGGACAACCGGGTCAGATGGCATAGAATAAGGGAGCGGCAAATGCAAAAAATGACTGACAGCATTCAATGCAACTGTATGTCTGTTTTTGCATACACTGGGCACCTTAGCATATTCAAGGGCACTGCTTACTTTGCTTTGGTAAGAATATGAACAGTCAAGGACCTTAATGGTTTACATCAGAGAACTTTAACAAATTTGAATGAGTGAAAGAATGAATGGATAAAAAGACAAAATAATTAATCATAAAGAAAAAAATGAATAACATCATCCAGCTAATAACCAGGGCCACCAATACATCAATTAATATGAAAGAAAATAATTACTAGCCTCAGATTGACCCCAAACATTTTCCAAAAAAACTGACAACTTTACAGCTGAGCCATTAAAATAAGACTGATTGCATATTGTAAACAAATTTGAATGTACCTATGGTAAGCCCTTTAATTTTGGTAAGGGTATTGTTTCCTTTTTGTATGTCTGTTGGACAACCTTCAGCTTTGCATTAGCTAATTAATTCAAAGGCTAGAGAACGTCTTTCACAGAATCATCAGTATAACTAATATTATTTATATCAGCCTATAAATAAAACAGAGAGAAATCTTTGAAAGTTACAGAGATGGAGAGAAAAAAATACTCACATTCATTTTAATATCATATCTATTAACCTTTGAGAAGCAGGAACATTTGAGATTCAGGCATGACATCACATCTCATATATGTGTATGGACACACGTGTGTGCACGAGATAAAAAATATAGGTACAGGAAGAGGACAAAGGTGGTGAGCTTGCACAAGATGATGGAGAGACCAATCATATGGATGAGTTTGTACATAATATGGATTGACTTAGGAAAGGGAAAAGGCAGAGGGCAAGACCATATTGATAGTGAAGGAAAGAAGGTAGATGGATCAATGAAAAGATATAGAGAGGTAAACAAAGTAATTACATATGTAATTATGAACATGATTGGAGCCCTACACCATTCAGTACTAGGGTTACTGAGGGGTGTTACAGAGTGAAATGTTATCTTTAGTTCAGTAATGATCCTTCTTGAATGGAGAAAGAAGAAAGAGAGGTGGAGATTTTAAAGCCAGGCCCTACACATGTGGTGGCCTTGCCTCTATCAGGGGTACAATATTCAGATTTTCATAGTTCTCCAAAATTTCAATTTTTTTCACAAGCAGATTCAAAATGAAATAATATGGAATAAAATCACACATTTTTCACTGTCAGTTTTTGTGGATTTCCAGTTTCACTTGTTTAATTCCTTTTTTTTCCAATGGGGAAAAAATTAGAGGAAGGAAGGAAGAAGAGATGGATAAAAACAAGTAATCCCCCTGACTCTTTTAAACCCATAACAGCTAAAATGTAAAAAAAACCAAACAAACAAAACCCAGAAAAATCAGAAAATAACATTAAAAATTAAATGCACATGAAAAATATTTTTACTTGAAAGCTATAATAGGAAAAATGGGAAAGGACTTTCCTTTTTTGACAGGCCTTAATGGATACATTTCAGGAAATGAACCCAACTGAAACATTTGGATAAGAGAGTATTTCCATTTATCAGGATTCTCTCATTGAACTATTTTCACTCAACCAGGGATAAAGGATAGTTTTAACTAGCACAAAAAGTTTAATTCACATCACCAGTTTAATTCACATCAAGTTTCAGATTGCAGAGCTGTCAAAGAGACTAGGATACGCAATTCCCATTAAATTAATGGGATTAAGGTATCCATTTCCAGAAGGCAGGTTTGAAATTACATCCTAAATGTTTGAACCATGCATACTGTTTATTATGCGATTCATTTTCAATACATAATTAGATTTTACAGCCCATGCTATAGACATTTTTCTGAAATTTAAGATTACCATTTGCTGTATTAGTGAGGCCTTCTTAAATTATTTAAATTCTTAAGTATAGTAGGAGTTACAAAGCTAAGCCATGAAACATCTATTCCTGTAATGCGCTCTGTGTTTGTTTGTACCATTGGTAAATAACAGGATTTATCTATATGAAAAATGTGGCTGAAAATGAAATAGATGTAAAAAATAGCTCAGTGGAAAAAAAAAAAAAAACAACAACACAGAATTTACTTGAGAATCCAAAGTAACAATTATTGCATATCAATTACACTGTTCATAGATGCATCTGTAGAAATCTGCCTGTAATAGGTTTGAAGAATATAAAGGATCAAAATAACTGTCATCAAATTGCAATACCGTTGACAGTTCCTCTTGTCTCTCAGAGCATGTTTTTAAATAACATTTTTAAAAAAGCATTTACTATTCCATCAGTTTGGAAATGTTACAGCATATGCTTTACAAATTCATTTCAAATTCCACAATGCAAATTTAAAGACATGCTGCAATACATTTACTCATCCTGGGCACATGTACATGTGCAATTATAGCACATGAATAAACTGCAAAGCGTATTGCTCCTGGGCATGTTGTTTGAACATTAGCCTGGGAGCAATTAACTGCAGAGCAATAAGCTCCGCAGTTTATTCATGCACAGAATGTGAAGTAAGGCAAAACATCCCCGGCTGTCAGGGACCTCCAGGGATCAGCTTGCCAGCCCAAGGTTGCTTCTCCCCAGCTTAAGTTGTGAAAGGGCTGGCTGGGGTACGAGGGAGCTTAAATGTGGGGCTAGCCAGCAGGCAGCCCCTGCACTGAAGCACCCTCATGCCCCAGCCAGGCCCTTCAGCATCTACACATGCATTGATGCAAAGATTTTTACTCCACAGCAGGACCAGTACTAGTATTTACAAGTACTCTCTTGCTAGAGTCAATTAGTTTGCTCCAGCCTAATAGGGATGCACACATAGACTCCGAGAAATTTACTATGCAACTAATTAGTCAACTGTGCAGAAAACATCTCATGTAGATGTACTACCTGACTAGTGGCTTGCATCATAAAATGTACTATTGACTTCAGTACAGTGAGTTGTGGGGCAAAGTACCACTTAAACAGCTATGCCCTTTGAGCAAGGGCATAACAATCCAGCCCTTTCGTAAATTAAGACTAAACTTGTGCAAAGCTATTCAGTTGCTTTTCTAGTTCAGATTCTCATCACAAGGTGGAATACATATGCCAGTTATTTAACTTAAAGATTTATTTTTCCTTTCCAATTTTTCTTTAACTCAATGTAGGCCTGACTCCAACTCCATTTACCCCAGTTTATATTGGGAATATGTCCACTGAAGTCAATGAAGTTACATGAGTATTATACTATTATTAGAGTAGAATCAAGTCCATTAGTTCTACTATACCTTTTCCACACATCTGAAACAAGTGCTTTCCTAATAGAGCTATGAGCTGCTCCCTTCTATCTCAACGGGGTATTGACTTTTATGACTAACAGTGTTGTCAAATTTAAATTTTATCACAAGTGTTATGATCATCGGTGTTTTTTCTTAAAGCCCCAACTCCAAATGCTGAATTCCTCATATACTTCTACAACTCTTCTCCATGAGGGCTAAAAACTTGAAAATGCATCCCCTAAAGGCTCAAGAACTAGAGGATCAATAACAGCTTCCACATTTTTTTCCCTTGTTTAAAACCCCATGATTTTTAAGCAGGTCTTATAATATTGGAGGTGCCCGATTCATGATCCAAATGCCTGGGATTGACAATACTGGTCTACCAACAATAATTTTAGGACCCAACAATTCTCCAGTATAATAGATGCAAATCCAATAAAGTGAGTAGTGTTAATCTCGTATTGTAAAGATCAGAAAATGGTATTAAATGAGGACATTTTAACTGTTTCCCTTCCAACTAGTTTACTAGTGTTATCTAGTCAATGTGCAGAAATATTCTGCTCAATTACAGTGGGCATGTCTACATGTGCATTAACTAAATTGCATCAATGCACTTTAGTTAATGCACATTAAATTCAGTACCTGCATTGTGAGGCACTAGGAAAATGTGCATTAGCCTATGTTAATGCACATTGACTAAAGAGCAATTTTAGTGATGCTTTAATGCTCATTCACATAGGCTAATGCACAGTAAAGCACATGTGTAGACATGTCCTAGCTAAAGGGAGAATTAAGCCCTATGAGCAATATACATCAATGCAGCTCCAACTGGTGCAATTTAAACAGTTCAGAAAGGTTCTTTAAGAGCCAGAACTGACCTAGCCAGGCTGGATACACACAGCTGGTTCAGGCCCTGACTGCACCAGCCTTGAACAACTGGACTGGGCCCTGGCTGGACCAGCACTGTGTCCAAGACTGAGCCCATAGACCAGATCTGGCTCATGAACCAGCAAGTAAAGTCTGCCACCATTTTTAATTTGGAAAAAAAAAACCCATGTCTGACATATCAGAAAATTGGGAAACATCTCTTTAATGTCTGGGTTAATGATTCTCAACCAGGGTGTTGCAACACCCTCGGGGTGTTGCTAGATTATTTCAAGGGTGCTGCAAGGTATGAGATAAACTCACGTTCAGGCTTGTTCCTGCCTGGCTGGTCACCTCTGCCCACTGCCCAGCCCCTCTGCAAGCACACTAGTGTTGCACAAGGGCCAAACTCAAGCATCCTCCATCCAGTTTAATCCAGCCTGCTGATCAGCCCTGAATCTAGAGCAGAACACAAGGTGTACCAGGGGAGTGGCAGGCACATATTCAGACACTTGCAGGGGAACTTAGTTTTTCTCTGACACTAGTGGCAGCATTGTGGGTGTGCACACGCCTTTCTTTTCTGCTGCAGCAGAGATGATAAAGCCAATGGGCCAGTTTGTGATGGATGTGTGAGGGCGAAGAGCTGCTTAATGAACCCTCCCCCTGTTCCACAGCTGCCTGAGCAAAGGCTGATCACAATAGCAGTCACTGCAAGCAAGCATTTATGATAAAGTGAGGCAGTGGAGCAGCCAAGATGAAGCAGTTTACAGTGTGTAATAACTTGTTTTCTAATGTAGAAACAACAGCACTCTAAGGCTGTGAGATATCCAGACATTAATCAGGCCAGAGGCTGCTTAGTGATCTTTTTTCCCTGCTTGCAACTTCTGAGTAAGTAAACTTCTTTAAATTCAGGCTTGTGATGTCTGATCAGTTTAATGTGCAGCATGACAGCTATGCTAGAGATGAAGGAAAGTGAAGCAATTAGTCGTCAGGTATTGACAGCTGGAATGTGGAATAAACAATATAATATGAGCTGGGGATGGCTGGAGAGAAAATGATTGGTAAGGGCAGAGAAAGCAAGCTCACTTTTTTTTAATGGCCACAGGCATTTGCTGCCAAGAGTTTTCATGCGGGGAGCCAAATCGTATCATGGATACGATAGGCCCTACCAAAGTCCCAGGTCTAGAAAGCCCCCTGCTAAGACTATATCCCACTACATCAAAATAACATTTTGCAGAAATGAATTTTTGTGAAATATCCTATTGAGTCTTATGGGGAAAAAATAAAATAAAATCAGTGGCTGCTTAAGTCTAAGCTTTGGTCAGGACTGCAGTCATTTTTCTGCCACACATGCCTTTTTAGAATCAGTTCTTCCCTGGATATTTTCTTTCAAAGTAAATTTACAGTAATGCATAAATTAGTTGCTAATCTGAAGCTATACATGGATGTTATAACTCCATTGGTATTTGTTTTATAATTAAAAGCATATTTTTATGTAAAGCTTAATGGGAGACCTGCCTTTATTTCTTTTGTCTTTCACAAACTTTTGGTGTTACCTTGGCTGTGTCATTTAAGTGATGTCTGATTCCTATTGATTTCCCAGGGGGGTATTCTATTCCACAGAAGACTCTGTCCCTTCATTCCTCTATGCTTTAATTCTCCATTTATAAAAGAATTTATTAGTATATCCCCACTTTTGCACCAGTAGTAGTAGGAGGCAGCAGCATCTGCCAGGTTGTTGGATAAATAGCTAAAGAGTTTGATGCATTTGGATACTACTGAAATGGAGATCACATACCTACCTCAGGTGTAACAATTATATGCGATAGTAAAAAATTATTGGAAGAAAAAGGATACTACTACCAGAAGAAAAAAAAAAACCCATAATACTTATCACATTTTTAATGTATTCTGATTCTGTGTGACTTACTTAATTGAACTAATTACGGGCTTGATTTATATGTGCTGGACATTGCTGCATCTGGGTCCATTCCTAATAGAAAAATAGTAAGACACTAAATGGCTCATAATGGGCAAGAAAAAGAGCTGTTGTTATGATCTCACTCTGATCTTATATCAAAGCCATCCCTTGTGAGAATCTGTAAAGACAGCCAAGGTTCAAAGGTCACAAAATGCTGGTCAGCTGTGAGCAATGTCAGAAAGGCAACGGCGCTCTGTGTACATAGTTAGCTCTGTTCTTTCATCAGTTACTTTTCCTGGGCCCAATCAATCTCCCCAGAAAGTCAATGAAAAGGTTCTCAATTCTTTTACTGTCAGTTGGCTGAGATCCTTTAATAGAAAAGCCCAAGGGAAAATTCTCAAATAGAAATATTTTTGTCTAAAACCAGTAATACTGGAGCATTTGTGTGTGTATACACATGCATGTCTGTGTGTGGAGAGGGGGGCAGGGAGGTCTTCTTCCTTTTTCTTGGACTCTCCTTTCCCACCCCCAACTGCATAGATATAAACAAAAGGATTTGGCATTGCTTTTTAGATTACCCTTTTCATCACGTTACAACATTACATGCCAATGAGTACTACTCACTACTCAGTCAAGGATGTACAGGGAGCTGAAACCAATTCTCCTAAGTCCCTCCAGCTCAGTTCTTTGTCCCTCAGCATAAGATCAGAATCAGAGCCCTTTGTTTCAACCATTGTGAGCAGCTCCTCCTGCTCCTAGCTTTCTGAAATAAGAATAGTAACTGATAGACACAAGCAGCCGATGACACAAAGAATCTTCAAGTCACAAAGAATCTTCAAAAATTAGTACAATTTTGGTCAAGTTCAATTCCATTTCCAGTTACACAGGTGTGAATGCAGATCAAGTCCACCTGATGTTCACTGGAGTAGCTAGGCTCAGCATATCTCCCCCCTTTATCTTCAGCCTGTCATCACATATGCTGTTGACAGTGTACTGTAACTTTAAACACATTTTGACTAATTTAGCACCTTTCCCATCAGCATGCTAGACAAGATTAGCCCAGTGTTTCTAGACTGTATTTCTTCTTTATCCTCCGCTAAGGAGGAGTGCATTGAAGCAAATTGGTATCCAAGGACATGAATACCATGGAATTTAATAAAAATACATTTAGCTTTGGACTCTTGAAGTTCTTCTATCTTGAACTTATGATCTAAAAGGTTTTCTTTGTTATTTGTTTGTTTGGGCGATTTAAAAGATGTGATTTTCACTGGATGTTTATTTAGCATTCACTTTGATGTCCTCAATTTTGCCATGTCACTGGAATTGCATTCACTCTGATAAAATAAGTAATCATTTTCTTATATTTCCTGCAACTCATTTTATTGATGGATGTTAAAAGGACATGGAAGATAACACGTGAGGAGGGAAGTGGGGAGAGAACAATGAGCCAAAAACATCCCTGGTGTAGGTTCAGTGTACTGGTGGAATAACTACTGACAGTTTGTTATTTGTTTGATTTGTTTTTACTTTTGATATTCTATAGCAACTGAAAGCCTGTTAGGATGATCAAGACAAGGCAGAAAGCAGCAGAGACATCATGCTCCCCATAACATACCCCAAAGCCTCAGGGGAATGCCCAAGCTCTCATCTCACCTCTTCTATTGACTGATCTCTATGCCCTTCATAACCCTTACTAATGAGTGGCTGCAGTAGTCACTACTGTGGGCAAAACACCACAGACTGAACAAGGAAACCCCAGGAATGAACACTGTGTGCCAAATGACATCATGCCTGTTAGATTTCGTAGACATTAGGGATGGAAGGGTCCTTGGAAGATCTTTGAGTTCAGCGCCCTGCCCCAGGGGCAGGACGTCAGCTAGGGTCAAAGGATCCCAGCAAGATAAGCATCCAAATGTTTCTTAAAGAACTCCAGTGTAGGTGCTTGCTCCACCTCTGGAGGGAGTCTATTCCAGGCCTTGAGGACTCATAGTAAAGAAGTTTTTCCTTATGTCCAGCTTAAAACGGTCTTGGAAGAGTTTGCGACCATTCGACCTTGTCATCCCTTGGGGCACTCTGGTGAACAGGCGTTCCCCCAGATCCTGATGCACACCCCTTATATACTTATAGGCAGCCACCAGGTCCCCCCTGAGCCTGCGCTTTTCCAGGCTGAAGAGAAGAGTCCCATAGCTCTCGGCCTCTCATCATACGGCCTGTTCTCCTGCCCTCTGATCATGTGCATAGCTCTCCTCTGGACTCTCTCAAACTTTTCCTCATCCTTCTTGAATTGTGGAGCCCAGAATTGGATGTAGTACTCCAGCTGTGGCCTCAACTAGGCCAAATACATTGGGATGTTCCTGTACACCAGGAACAAAGGGAGGCATCTAACTGAGCATCGAGTTTCACAAGCTTCATACTGCTTCCCTCCTCCTTATACCTGTGGGCACTGAGTGGTTTTACAAAGTTGAAACTAGAACCCATATCTCTAATGCAACTCACCCAAGTTGCATCTATGCTGCCTTCCTGAATATGTGACCTGAAGCGATATGCTTGGCTGGCCTGTCTAGATGCATAGATTGCATACAGTCCTGTCTCCCCATTTCCACTTACTGTCTGGCAATGAGTGGTTGCAGGCTATTGATAAAAGCTATGTTACATTCTGCTTCACAGACTGGCGCAAAGGAAGGACAGAAATTTTACTTTATATTAAGCAAAGCGACATTAAGAGGCTTAAGTGCAAATAAGTTAGCTACAGAAAAGTGGACTGGTTTCCAGAGACGTTGAGCTCCTGAAACTCCCATTAAGATAGCAGTGCTAGAGGCAAGTGCTGAGTACCTTTAAAATTCAGGTCATGTTTTGTTTCATTCCATAATGTGGCTGCAAGAGCCATCCAGGCATAGAAAACCATGGCCACAAACTCTGAGAATATTAAAACTAAGAAGTGTCCTTTGTTTCCTATTCAGTAATTTTTTTGCTCCTTACAAGTTGGAGGTACCTTTGTTCTAGGACTACCCCGTTCATCAGTGTGGATTATGGCAAAACACATGGGAGGAAATGCATTTAAATAAATAAATAAAATCAAGAATTTCTTGAATACTTGGATACACAAAAGAAAAAGAAAAACAAGAAACGAGATGCATATATTACTGCAGCTTCAGGGCATCAGTAACTTACAATTACTGACAGTTACACTGACAATTTATACATATTTGATTCAACTGATCTGTCAGCTATTCAACAAAAATGTGGTCACCATAGCAACAGCAAACAACATGGTACAACATCATTAATGCAGCATCATTTACTTTTCAGATCATAACCCTGTGCAGAAACAGAGGCCTAAAGCACAAAGATCAACCCTCAGCTTTATTGAGGGTCATGTACTTGAATTCAAAGGCACCCACATAACTTTGGGTGTGGGTCTATATTTGTCAGGTTATTCTTTTGCCTCAGGGACCTGCTTTTCTGATGATATTTTTCCATCATCGAGGAGTTTTAATGCCGTCAGAAAAGCAAATCGCTCATTATTTTAAGGCCTATAAATGGCTCCCTCTTGCATCAGAAGAGTCCATTAAAAATATAAACACCAATAAAATACAAACAACAGTGCTAGAAACAGACCTGCGTCAAAACCCCTCAGCAACAATCACATGCACAAAGCTTGGAATTCTGAGCCAGGAACTGTGTCTGAATTTTGTGGCTGGCCCTGAACCTCTTTTATGGGTTAAGCAAGTGCCCTAGGACAGAAGACCGTAGAAAACTGGTGGTAATTAGACATGAATTCTGTCCTGGGTTTTGAAGCCACCAGTTTTTCTGCAGGATTAATGGGGGCAAAAAGCCAAACTAATTTTAAGATGGAGCTTGATCTTGTGGGACAGGACTCGAAGTCCCAGGAAGATCCTCCCAGTTATCTGTTCTGTTACTCATGGAACTTCTGCAAGCCTTCCCTTTTTGGCATAGGTGTGTTGCTGGGCACTTGGGCAGTGTTCCCCTATAAATGTTATGTGTAGCAGGGATCTGGGATCCAAGGCCTATCTAGTCCAATATCCTGTTACCAATAGTGGCACAAGATGCCTCTGTGGAAGATGATAGAACTCCCAGAGAAGGATAAGTTGTCCCTGCACTTCAGTTGCATCCTGCTAGCTGATAGACAAGATTGAGCTAAGCTATGAAGTTTGTGATTTAATATCCTTTCTGAAACATTTGTCTCTGGTAGATACAGGATAGGTTACTGCCATTAAAACTAACATAGAATTTTTGTAAAGCTTTGGACAGTGTAGTAGCATGGAGCATTGTTGAATTTCCCTCCTTCCATTATAAAACAAACAGCCATGCTCCCCACCCCTGCAGTTTCTCATACCTATATTGATGGTCCCCTAGACCTTTAAAAAGTGGGTGTTGATCTGGAAGCTGGAGCTGCATGCCCACTTTTTAAAGTTTCTGGGGCTCCTGTGGATGCAGCAGCCAGGGAACTGGGAGCTTCCTACTCTCCTACTGTGTGTGCCTTTCACTATGGGTTCTGACACGTGGGGTCTTTTTAAAAGTATACCTGCAGCTGTGACTTTGAACCCTCCCCAAGTGCTCAGATTAAACACTGGGTTGAGGCTCCAGGAAAAGTTTGGCCCTCGAGATGTGCGTCTCAAACTCTGGCAAGGGACCTGAACTGGATCCGGTATTCTCATTCAGATCTATTTTGTTTCTAGCTAGGATCTCTGGTTCTTGATGCCCAAGGAGCCTTAAAGCTCCGTGAGCCAGAGACAAGGGAGCTTTCCATCTTTCTTCCATGCACATGGAAGTGGCAACTGGGGAGCTTCCCATTTCCAACTCTCGGCTGCCTGCCCAGGTTTTAAAGGTTCAGGGTGCTATGACAGGCTCCTGTGGAAGTGTCCATGGAAACAACAGCTGAGGAGTGGAGAAATCCTCACTCCCCAGCAGCATACAGAGCTTCCAAGCTACCCTGGCCTGTAGCTCATGGGCTGGCTGCAGAGCAAGGCAGGAAATCTGCTGCCACCACAAGAGCCCCTAAGGCTCCCAATATTGCGCTCCTCTCAGGCTGGCAGCTGCCAATTGTGGGATTGGGGTTTGAGAAATTTTATGTCCTATCACCAAAATCACACAACCTGCCACGTATTTCTAGCATGGCAGGTTGGAAAGGGGGCATAACATTTCTGAAATGCTAATCCCACAATTACATTGACATCTGTCAGCACCTATATGGGACACATGTCAATCAGTTGTAGAGTAAGCAGTTGGGAACCAAAAGTCAGAGAAGGTAGAGCAAGTTGAAGGGCAAAAGGGGTGACTGAAAAGGCAAGGTAAGATCATGAGTGGTGTTTAGCTGGTATAATTTAAATACTGAGATGCTGGAAGGCATAGAAAACTAACTAACACAAGGTGGTAATATGGTGTAAATAAAATAGATTATATCTGCTTATATCTTCTGACTTCTTGGTTTGTAAGTAATAAGGAAGGCTCCCTAGAGTCAAATTCTGCAGGGATTTACATTTGGTGCAATCACACTGGCTTCAGCCTGAGTTCAGTGTAAAATCATTGTAGAATTTGATTCCTGTGGATTACTTGCCATTATACAGACTATATTCCTCCATTCAGGTTACCTTATGTATAGGGGCCTACTTAAACTGAGGCAACACAAAGGGTTTTTTGTGGCCTGCTTGCAGTTCACAGAGCCAGTTTTGCAGGCATTTCACTGTGGGCCCCACCTCTCAACACTGATTGGTGGAGAGGCCCCAGGAGAAGGAGGGATGAGGAGGCAGGCACCATCTTGACTGCTGGCTACCCTTCATGCCACCCCACCAGCCAATGCCTTCCCTGCCCGGCAGTATAGACTGCTGGCTCCCAGGAAGCCAGCACTTTATTTTTATTATGTGTTTATATTTGTGTTGAATTTTGTGGATTTCTCAGGCAATCCTGGAAATCCACAAAATCGCAAGTTAAGTAGGCCCCTACTCATGTCACCTATCATCTGAATTTGATCCAGCATTTCGTAGAAAGGCCAATGAGTGTATGCTGCCTAATTACAGAGAATTTTTGCTCCTGCAATGACAGCTGCTTATTGTTAAACCAATGAAATGGAAATAATGAAAGTGGATGTGAGCATATTTGGAACCTTTCTGAGAAATGGAAACAAGACAATATGCAGTTATACCTTCTTTTATATTCACTTGTTCCCCAACATCTCTGCTTAGGCATAATAAAATTTTCCACTTCTATGTTTAAATCTTAAAGATCTCCTGTTTTAGAGAGAGAGATCTTGAACACAAAAATTTCAAATTAGTTTAAATCAACTTGTTTCTTTAAAAAAAAAAAAAAAATGCAATGCATTTTAATTGCTACTCAGACTAACAGGGTTGCAGTCACATGCCTGTCTGGGTAACTTACAAAAGGAGGCTTTGCTTTTATCCATATTCATTTAGAGTACAATTTTTTCCTCCCAAACAAAAGGTTATAATGAATTCAGGGAGATGCTATATTTAAGATACCTAATAACTGAGCCTGGAAGAGATTGCCTTCATCAGCTTAGACGAATATTCTTGATAAAGGTGGACCTGTGTCAGGAGAGAAACCATGTGATCTTTTATTAGTAAGGCTGTTTCTAGAGATGTGAATTATTGCCCTTCTGGGCTGTATCCTGTTGTAGGGCTGCAGATGCACCAGTGGTGGTATTTGTCCTCCAGACAGAATGTTTTACATTATTTATTTATGGTTCAGTAATGCCTACATGTCCCAGCTCAGGCAGTCTCAAAGTCCCTGCTTCTAGAAGTTTAGAATTTAAATGGGAAGACAGAAGATGGGGAAGGAAATGGGCAACAGAAGCATTGTCATACTTAAATCAGTTGGTTAGGAGGCTGGAAGTAGAAACTGAAGATCAGCTAACTTCCAGTTCAGCATACCATTAGACCATCAGTCTCTCCACAGGCAGGAAATTGAATGATTTTTCTCACTTATTAAATTAATTATAGAAATTAATTGTGAAACCAGTAAAAGTGAAAGGAAATCAGGCCAGTATTTCTCATCAACTAATTTGTGGACACAGTGTGCACATCTACATGTGATGTTATGTCACTGTAGCAAAGTGCTACGGTGACAGTGTCAGCGGTCAGAAACCATGACACCAATGCTATTTCACCACTTTGATTCACAGGTCTCAGCTTTTATAAAGGAGATCAGATCAACATCACCATTTTAAAGATGGGGAAACTGAGATGCAGAGGGAAAGGCAACTTGCTTTTGGTCACCCATCAGATGAGAGGCAGCACCAACAGTAGAATCCATGTGACCCAAATCCCAGTCTAGTTATTTAGACCAAACTGCCTCTGACATGACATGTCCCTCCCCGGGGGTACATGATAGAGAGAGGGTAGCCTTGTGTACCTCTTTTTGCGTTCTGGAGTGCCAATGGAGATAAGAATAGCCTGCATCCACAGGTGCCCCAGAAACTTTAAAAAGTGGGCATGCAGCTCCAGCTTCCAGATCAACACCCACTTTTTAAAGGTCTAGGGGACCATCAATATAGGTATGAGAAACTGCAGGGGTGGGGAGCATGGCTGTTTGTTTTATAATGGAAGGAGGGAAATTCAACAATGCTCCATGCTACTACACTGTCCAAAGCTTTACAAAAATTCTATGTTAGTTTTAATGGCAGTAACCTATCCTGTATCTACCAGAGACAAATGTTTCAGAAAGGATATTAAATCACAAACTTCATAGCTTAGCTCAATCTTGTCTATCAGCTAGCAGGATGCAACTGAAGTGCAGGGACAACTTATCCTTCTCTGGGAGTTCTATCATCTTCCACAGAGGCATCTTGTGCCACTATTGGTAACAGGATATTGGACTAGATAGGCCTTGGATCCCAGATCCCTGCTACACATAACATTTATAGGGGAACACTGCCCAAGTGCCCAGCAACACACCTATGCCAAAAAGGGAAGGCTTGCAGAAGTTCCATGAGTAACAGAACAGATAACTGGGAGGATCTTCCTGGGACTTCGAGTCCTGTCCCACAAGATCAAGCTCCATCTTAAAATTAGTTTGGCTTTTTGCCCCCATTAATCCTGCAGAAAAACCATTCCAGAACCTCACAGCTCTGATGGTTAGAAACCCCATTTCTAGCCTATATTTATTCAAGCCAGCGTATCCCCACCTTTTTGCCTTGTGCCAACAGTATATTTTTTTTAGCTTAAATAGTTACTTTCCATTCCTAATGGGCAATAATAAATCCCCCAGGGATATGGGAAAGAGTCAAGTTGAACCTATGATACACACACACACACACACACACACACACACACACATCAACTTGCCATACCTACATGAAGGGTTCCATCAAAGACAAGGGTAAGATAAAATAGCTTTATGTCATAATTTAAAGAAACAAAGACCTATTGACTAGTACTAATTAGCTCCTCTTGTGTTGTGTTCAGAGAGGATGCAGCAGGAATATCAACATCTCCCAGCACCATACATATGACACAAGAGGAAAAAATCCACAAAAATCACAGTAGAATGAAAACTGGATTGAGAAAAAATGTCATAGAATAACTTTGAAGATGACTATGAAAAGCACAAACAGGTATGATTGAAGGAAGAAAATATCAACACTGTTTTCACATGATAATTCTATTGCGTCTTGCATCATTTCAAATGGTACAGGCTCATATGGCATCTAGCAGAAGTTTCAAGACCAACTCCATCCTCATCTAAATCCTAGTAAATGCTGGATGTCTTCTGAATTCCAGAAGAACAGAAAGGTTAAAATATCAATAGATGGAATTTCTGCAGTCATCCAGCCTTATCTCCTGCATAGTACAGGCCATGGAACTACAACCAATGACTCCTATTTGAGCTCTCTCTAAATTGTGATATAAAAAGTCTTCAAATGCTAGACAACACATCCTATCCTTAGGTAAGTTTTCCAAGAGCAAATTACTCACTGCTGAAAAAGTGTATTAACAGTATATAGGCAAAACTCCTCAAGTCTGGTGCATCTTCAGCCACATCAGCTGGTTGAAAAATCAAGTAAATTTGCCCAGTGTGGGTGGCTGGTTGGATGGCTGGTTGGCTATCCATATAGATTCCTTCCTAGTATGCCTTACCTGTCCACTGGTATGTCAGATAAATAGGCAGTTTAGCCACTTTCATGTATTCACAAAGACAGACTAAGATGATAGGATCAGATTCTCTTCAAACTGTTATTTATCCAAGTGGACTTAGGTGCCTATTTTATCTTTCTTAAGGCCCTGCAAATCAATCCATCCAAAAGGTAGGTGGGTTCTCTTTCTCATTGCCTTTTGCAACTCAGTCATAAGGCTGAGATGACAGCATGCTACAAAAGTAGATGCCTTAATGCATTTTAAGAGACCTGAGTGGGATGGAATGGGGTCACACTTAAGTGACAGATGTAACCATTGTATTAATAACAAAAGATAGCACTGTGAACTGTTACAATAAAACTGCTACAGTTGCCTGACTGTAGCGATTCAGATGCAACAAAAGCACTCCAACTGTAGCTCTCCTTCATCCAAGGTCGTAATTAATACAGGTTAGCTAACTTGTATGGGACCATGAAGATATAACAGTTACCCCACAATAGCTGCTGCACACTCTCCAGCAGCAGGTCCTTCCACCCTCCCTTTAAAGTGACTAAAATATATATTGGTCTATACCTTAAAGCCACTTAGGAACTAAATAGGTAGACCAGGTTCAGGCCCTTAGTGTTTTTCCTCCAATTTGTTGTGCAGTGTGTATAGTCCCTGTTGCTTTTTAGCATGCAAAATAAACAGCCTTTAAGATTGAAGTTGAGGTATTTAATCATTCTGGCTATTAATCAATCTCAGCAGTTATAAGCAATAGAAATTATCCCTTAAATACAGAAAGCTGTATGGTTAATGGTAACAGATTGTAGGTTTCAAGATGAAATAAAATAGCCCTCACTTCTACAATAAGCTTTTAACACACTGAATATAGAGTGTAGTATTAGTGTTAATGGGGTCTGTAGAGTTGCATCCATATGAGTTTATGGAGAACATTAGCAAAAATATTCAATTCTAAGTGAGAAATAGGTGGGAAAAGAATCATTTGTTATATAGAAGTCAGAAATTCAGTGCCTGATGAATACTGGTGCATACTGCTGTATGTGTGGAAAAGCCAGTGAAATATATAAATGGGAATAACATATCTTTTTGACATTTAAAGGTATTGTATATACTGTAGCTCATTAATCTACCATGAGAATGTGTATGGACACTGAGATAATTTCACTGAGGACATGCTGATACATGTCACATGATATTCAGATCAAGCTATGATACGTAACTCACAATAATTCAAAGCTCTGGAAGCATGTTTGAGGAATCTAAATTTTAAAGTTAAGAAAATTATTGTTGTTCTAATTAAAGAGAGCTTTTCAGAGGGTAGCTATTTTTTTCTTTCACATTTTTTAAAGGGCAGTTCCACATCATTTAAAAGACTGAATTGAAAAGATTTCAAAGCAATAAAATACTGCTTCTATTGTCTAACAAATTTAATTTGGAAGATAATGCATGCAATAAGCTAGGATGATGTTTTACACAAAGCCAACTCACCTGTTGTAATTTCCTCCTCAGGTTTTAGATTCTTGAGCAATGTGCAAATGTCTTGTGGTATACTCCCCGCCCCCCCCCCCGAAAAACAAACAAAAACCTAAAAACCGAAAAAAAAACCCCCAAACCTAACAAACAAACAAAAAAACAAAAACAAAAGGACACCTACTCGGCCACAGTAAGTGATAAACCACGTAATGGAGTATAGATATGACCTGTTTGATATCCATGTTAGGTCTACCTATATATTGTACTTCTAGCTGGAACACCTGTCATTATTTTACCATAATTATTGTAATTACATCTCAATAACTATGAAGACATGAATATTATTAGAAGCTGTCATAGGTGAAATTCTTACTACAGATACAATACTGTCAGCCCTAATAATTAAAAAATCATGAGTCAAAACCCCTCAAAAGTTATGAGCTTATTTTAAGTGACAAGATTTTTGTTTTTAAGTGATCTCCTTTCTGCTTTTTGGGTTTTTAATGTTTACAGTTTGTTTTGGTCACTTTTTCAAGCTTTTCTCTATAAGCATGAGGGCTAGAAATTTACTTTTTCTTTTAAATTAAAACTGAGATTCCAGTGTGCGCACTGCAGGAGAACAACTACTGTGAGACTTTCTATAGAACTATAAAAGATGGCATTACCTCAGAATTGCAAAGTCCAAACAGATGTTCTATCGGGGGAGTATGCATAAAGAGACAGAAAGTAACCTACTACCCAGCTCATGAACATTTCACATGGTCACACCACAATGTCTGCAGCTATGGCTAATAGGCAAGACAAATCATTGGGCTAATGAGTAAAGAAGTTTGTAAAATATTTTTTTCCTCTCTGTTCAGTGGTTCCCTGATTACTACCACTGTCAGGTTTCCAGAAAATGCAACAATAAAAACAGATGCATTAAATGTATTTCCATTTTCTGTTTCTAAAAACAATGTGCTTAAAATCTGCCAAACCACTCCTTTTTCTCTACTAGCCAAAAACTGTCCCCTTTTTTGTAAACCTGGAGCTGACTAAAAAATAAATATTTGGTTGTTGGAGTTGCTATCATTAGAGTATGCTATCTGGAGTCCTAGGATTAAAACTAGCCACGTGATGCCATTTGTGCTAACACTTTCATACTTGAAGGAGGTCAAGAAAGTTAACCTGGATTTGACATATTTAAAATTAATTATGCCTTTTTTTCTGAATTCCAAGTACTTATTTTCTCTGTTTAAATACAGATACTTCTGCTGAAACAGGCCAAGCATTTTCATTTCCTTTATTTATAAATCAGGACCATGGACAGAAGGATAAATGAATTATGTTAGCTTCACCTAAACCTAAAAAGTAATCATATTTTTTTATTACCACTGCTGTCTTTTATAGAGCCCTGCTTAGCACAAATGTGTAAGTCTGAGAATGCTTTTTGCTGCTGGTCTAAAATAACAAAGAAAGGTCACTATAGATGTGTTAGTGAAATCTTCATCTCCAATCTGCTTCAGTGCATAATTATAATAGGGGTTGTGACACTGTTTATATCAAAAAGATTAAATTTTGCTTTCACATCCCAGGCACCTCTTATTGTAAATCATTTCACATATTGCTTAAAGTATTGGCCTCACCCAAGGCAGGAGATGAAATGCTAGATTAGACTAATGGTTCGTCTAGTCTGGTGTTTTGACTGAAAACATCTTATACAAGTTAATTCAAAGAATGATGAAAAATGCTCAGCAGACACCTGTCTAACTACATGTGACTGACCTGATTATTAGCCCATCCAGGATAAAGAATTATAATCTTTGTAATATTTTTAATTGCCATTGAAGCTCATCATTTATGAGATCATGGGCATTTTTTTTTTAAACCTGCCCTACTACATCCACCAAAATACACCACAGTGGGTGCATCTACACATCATCTTACATCACCATAGCAACATGCTACGCCACTACACAACATGCTACAGTGACGTAGTGATCGTGTGAGTACACGCCTCCATTTCAGCATGCCACTACGGTGAAGTAATGGCTAAAACAGAGCATGCACCACACACATGGTGCAGTGTAGCTGGTTACTGTTCTGTGCTTTAGTACTTTCCAAAAGGAAGTATTGAAGCACAACACAGTAACAATGTTGCCATACGGTGATGTGCAGACATGCCTTGTGAGTAATGCCTTTTTGAATTCTCTGCTGCAGTAAAATACTAAAAACATGTTGGTCCTCTGTCTGGCAATTACATTGGAATGCATATCTTCTCTATTGTATACTCTTCTGTATTGTCAATCAAAGTTGCCTGGGTTCTTGTATTTCTCTTGCAGGCTCTGCCATACTGTTAAATCACTTTCTTCCCTTTCTCTGGCCTTTTTTTGCTATGTCCTTTGAGAAATAAGAACACTAGTCTCACTAAAAGACATAATAGTTCCATTCCCACTGAAATCTGTAGTCAGTCAGCACATGCATTTCTTGGGACTGGAAGAAGATACAACAGTTGTCAGTGATTTACCATATTACAGTAGCTGAGATGCAGGAGTTAGACTTTACTATGCGATACTTATTATTAATAGACCCATGTTTGCAAGAACTTATCATGAAATACAGAATATCAGGAGACATTTTTATTCTCTCTCACATTCTTCCACCACATTTAATATCTTCAGTGGGGGGTGGAAAGGTTTCCCCCGCCCCCCATGTTAATTTGGCTGTGAATGCAGCCACAGCCCATATTCCTATGCCTTCATCTCCTTTGCCAACTTTTTAATCCCTCTCTCCTTGCTCTACTAATTCAATTTCTGAAGAAGAGAGGGTAAGTCAGAGCTTGAAAAGAATTCACATTTCGGGTCTCTAAACATAACTTTATCTTGAAAGCTGTATCACTACTTCAAACAAGTACCAATTGGGCTACCATGCACCCAGGTTAGCATCAAACTGGTCTGGTCATGTCCCTGTCCTTCACCAAGCATTTAGGCTGTGCCCAGATCATTGCAGATGTTTGTTTTCCCAGGAACAAGAAGCAGAGGCACACTTTGTGCCACTGCTACTTGTCCTCAGGGAATGCCCATGGCACACAACCTCTGGCATGCAGCAGGTTACCCCAGGTAAGGCCACTGTGATGGCCTCAGCAGCCTTACCTGGGGTCCTGGGGACCAGGGAAGCTGCAGCTGCAACACTCCTGAAGCTTGAAGCTTGGCAGCTGGATTGTGGCTCCAGTGGGTCAGGCTCTGGTTTTGGCTGGCACGTGCTGCAGCCATTTGCACCACCCTGCTTTTTTTCTCCATGGGTTTTTTCCTGCAAGATAGCAGCACAGGAAATGCCTGAATGTGAGGTGTGTAGTGCCACAGATGGGTCTGCAGTGCCACATACCACACAGCTGCACTTGTCTGGATGTGGCTTTACAGAGCAAACAGAGCTTAATGGACTGTTTGATACTTCATGGTAGTGCCATGCAGCAGGTGTCAATGAGATAGAACATATCCCCTTTCTAGTTTCCTTGCTACATTTAGACTTGTAATCTTCTCTGTTGACAGGAGCTTCCAAAAAATTGGGCTGACTTTTGAACCAAAGTGTATACTTAAGAGCTTTCTCTGTATAAAGGTTTAAGATAGCATGTACTTAATGCTTCCTAAGTCAGGGCATTAAAAAACAGGAGTCACATGCTGTGGTGAAGTGGGAACTCCCTAACTAGTCACCGTGCTGGTCTCCCACCTGCCTCTGGGCACATCACCCACCTATTTCATCTGCCATGCCTGGTTGTTAAGTAATTAAGGTCTTAAATTAGGCAGGAGGCTGCCCTTTCTGGGCCCTGGTGGCTAGGGCCTTGAGTTCACCCTCCTACCTCCCCTTACATGTCCTATGCCTCGCATATGTTTCTAACAACTCTGTAAAGCTCTGGCCTGCAGCCGGGCTCAACTCATTACAATATTAGGTCTCTCACAACCTGCCCTGTTACGGGCCACACTCATACTGCCTCCCTCTCACACTCCATCATCTCTCGCCCAGTCTCTTTCATACTGCCCTTGCTGGGCATCATTTGTGCCACCCCTCCTTTTCCCCAGGGCCACACTCATCCTGCCCTATCCTGAAGGGTCCTTGGGCTTGATACCCTTCACTCCCTGGCCAGCAAGAGCATGACCTGTTGGGCATCTCCCACTACCCTCACCCAAGTGAGTGCTGGGCAGTTCACAAATACTGCACAGCCTCTGCCCCTGCCTCATAGCTGGGTAACTCCCCCCAGCTGTTCTCCATACAGGACTGTTGATGCATCCCCTTATTGCTCCATGGCTTTTCCTCTGCTGCCCTCCAATTGGCCTCAGGCCCCAGAGGCTTACCTGGACCAAACTGGTCCCCCAAGTTAACAGAACCTCAACTCACACCCTCTACTTGCAGGGTCTCAACTCAATACTCCACCCACTTCTCTGGGCCTAGACCACAACTCTCCCCCTCTCTCCAGGGTCTTACATCCTAAAGGGCTCAGGTGCCACCCATAGGTGTGCCTGGCCCCCATCTCCCTCTTACCAGGGTCTTGCACCTGAAATGGGCTTAGGTGCCCCACATGGGTGTTCCTGGCCCCACTACCCATTTCAGGCCTTGTGTTCTATCAGGCTCAGGTGTGCCACCTAGACATACTTGGCTCTAACTCCCTCCAAGGTTACTAGTAAACCACCAAATGGTGGGGGCAGAGGTTATTAAGGTGTCCCAACCTGCCTGTCACTGGGATGGTCCTTGAACCTGGCATTTACTGGCCCTGCCCTGCCACTGGCAGCTCCACCAGGCCTATCATGTCAGGGTGCAGTTTTAGGTCACGCCCAGACCCAGGAGCCTCCAAACCATCCCATAGTTCCTGCCCTTACCTCTGTATTGTCTCCAAAGCAGCAGCTCCACCAGAAGATGTTCTTTCCTCAGCACCAGGCAGAAACTGCTGCCTCTAGCCCTGCTGGCCTGAATCTTAAAATGACTGCTCATGAGGACTGGGCTGCACCTACCCACTGCCTGGCCCAGTTCTTAAAGTGGCAGAGCACGATGAGTACTCCGACACCGCCTTCCCCTTAATATGGTTCCTGGGGAACATTTTCCCTCCTGCTTAGCCAACTAGCTCCCACAGAGATTGCAACCTCTCTGAGTGGCCAAGATAATCTTCTGGTAACAACTAATCTTACATTAACTACTGATCCTAATAGCTACATGAATTTCAGGTATCCACTAGCACCTTGGTTTCTTCTTTACATTTGCTTAGGTAGGTCTGTTTTTGAGGCTGCTAACTCATAGCTGGTCATTTAGGGTGCCTATAGACTGTAGATTAATTTAGTCTGCTGGGGCATGGCAATTACTGTACTGCAGCAGACTCCAGCGTCATGCGTATCAGTGCCCCTACACTGAAAAATAGTGGGGGGCCCTTAACTAAAGCTTGAATGAGCTTTAGTTACAGTGCCCTGCCACCATTTTTCAGCGCAGTGATGCTGATACACCTGACATTCTGGGTGCTTTAATGAGTGACCCTTGAAGCCACTCTAATGAAAGTGCCCCCCCCCGTTGAGCATGTGAATAAAACACCCTTAGAGCAGGGGTTGACAACCTACAGCCTGCAGGCTGGATTTGGCCTGTGGACCCACCCCGGGTCAATCCAGCCCACAGCTGTAAAACAAAGTTGGCAACCACTAATTTTGAGGATTGCTTGTGAAATGCATCAGGTATCACATCCACATACCTAAATCAAAACAATTCTTTCCTTTGGGAAATTTATGGATTGTGCATGCTGTGTAAGCTTTCTGGCATCAAGCTAAGAGCAAATGTTCCAGCTAATTGTACCCAAATTCAATCAGGTTTCAGGCACACTCTAAAATTATTCACATTTTCAGGTCATCAACCAAAGGCATGGAATAAAATGAATTGAAAGACAAAAGTCTTCAAACACTCTCCCTATTGAGATGCCTGCTTTTAGTCCTAAGGTTTATGTCCTGCTGAGAGTTCCCCTACAATGAGTCCTCTTAGTGCCCATTAATCCAGCAACATATGCTAGCTCAGTGTTCCCAGACCCTTAGTAACTGTGTCTCCCTTCTTTCTCACTCATATTAATGTAGCTGTTCTGCAAGACTAAAACTCTTTACTTCTTACAAGTGTTATGAAAACCAGATGCTAATACTGCTATTACAATTCTGGTCACAGCTAGTAGCAGCATAATATATGTACTACTCATCCCCTGGTGTGTCAAACTCTCTTATTGGTTTGCTAATAGTTATTTTTATGGTTAATTAGACACTTGCTCGAGATGTTTTTTGTTGTTGTTTTTGGTTGGGTGGAGGCTTTGGGGGTTTTTGTTTTGTTTGTTCTTTTTCTTTGCAACACCAAAAAAAAAAGCTACAGTGCTCAAGCTCTGTCCCTTGGTGTTTATGCCTTAAAAAGATTGTCTTTTTTTAGAAGTGTAAATCTAAGTGTCAATTAATACAGTGTATAATATAATTATCAATGCTTTCCTGTATTCTTTAATACAGCAAATTGCAAAACAGTATGTATGATCATGACACATGACTTATATGTTTTAGTTAACAAAAATGCTATAGAAAAAGCAAATAAATCAACAGCAAGCCAGAAACGTGGAAAAAAGAACATATGAAATTAAACATGAAACAAAAATGAGCATATACACTACTAGATTTTTAAGTCACAGACTGAACACAGGAAACGTAAGTGCAAATCCTTCTGCAAAACATGAAAAATAGTTTCAATGTTCAAACCTCCAGCCCTACTGAAACAATTATTTTCAAAATATGCACTGTACTTTGTATTTGTGTGATCTACAAAACAACCTCAGTTTGAAGAGCTCCTCTTCAGCTATTGCTGAATTATTCATAAGAAAAATTCTGCTTGGAAACAAGTTTATATACTTTAGTTTTGAACATGTTAAGAAACTAACCTTCCAGAATAATTCAGATATGGACATGGGAAAAGAGAAAGTATCTCTTAACAGAAATCTGTTTGATAAAGCTACAAGAAATGCAGACAGGGATATTTATGATGTAAGCTGGGCTTTAAATCTCATGATTAAATCAGCTCACCAGGTATTTATTTCAAATAGAGACTCATAAAACCTGCCTGAGACTTGTGTAACTCAGTGAAACACAAGGGTAAATTAGAGTTCTAAAGAATAGATGTTGTACATATGTTTGCCTTTTCAGAGGTGCTGTCTACCCAGGGTGGGTAAACAACAATCAGTTTTAAAGAAATTTAAAATAAGTTAGAAATGCATTGTTACTAAAAATAAATGTTAAACAATAACCCTATATAAAAAATTAGATTTGAATTTATGGCAATCTAAACTTGCTGTAATCATTTTGATGGACAAAATATCAGCAGGACTAATTACTCCTCTTCATAAATTTTATTTTAAAAAGCAGATTTTATAAGCAATAATTAAACTAAATTAGAAGCATCTTTAACTTTTGAGTTTGTTTGATAAATGTAGCAAGATATTAACAACTTTTTAACCATCTTTATAGCAAACTTATTTCTGGAATATTGGTACGTTCAATTTCTGTTGCACACAAAAAGTTGTCTCTATTTTTGGTTTCACTTTTACAGTCTCTTCAGACTCACCAAGCATTCTTTAGAGCCCAGATTTCAACAGGTGGAAAAAGTATCTAGCGGTTTTATTTAAATAATAAAAATAATGTATTTTATTCATCATTAATTGCATTTGGTGTTCATTAAAATGCAGTATGATTAAGGTACTGAGTAACAAGTTATCTAGTAAAGAAGATGCTGCACCCAAAAAGAAATAAATCATTCACCATTGCCTAATATGTAAACCATAGAAGCAAAGATTCAGAGTATACAAATATTAAGCTATATAATTACTTAAATAAGTATATTTAGCTGTAATATGTCTAAAAGAAGGGCAAAATCTAATGTAAACACTTCATTTAGTTGTAAATAATCAACTCATAGTTAGACAAAGCAATAAAAATGAAGCATTCTTTTGGAAAATAGACAAAAAAGTACAAATAGGGAGAAAAAAAATCAAACATTTAAACAGCAGTTTTCTGGTTTCAGTCAGGTGCCCAAGTTTCACTGAATATCCATTGTCATTGGGCACTTAACACATTTAGGAGATTTGAAAATCCTATTGTATGATACCATCTCAAACTAGATAACTTTACTATTGTAAATGAATGCAGGGCCATGTTCTGTATGTGCTATTTTACTGACTCTGGATGCATCTACATGTGCACTTAACTACGAAGTAGCCTAATTTGCTACGGTGTAAAGCATCACAGTCTACACATGCAATGCTATTGGATTACAGCAAACTAATTTTCACTACCATAAGACAGTACTTTTAGGGACAGTACTATCTTATGTCAGTGAAAATAACTGCACCTAAGCACCGCATGCATTAATTGTGTCTGGTCAATCCATCCAGTTGGGGGCTACACCCCCAGCTCTTACAAGTCCCTCCACCACTCTCCAATGCCACCCAGTGCCCCTAGGCCCACTGCCAGTGCATCTTGCGTTAATGGCATATGTAGATGCACCCTTTGTGTTCTACATATCTGCATATAAGGTGGATTTTTAAACCATAGAAGATCACTTGAAACAAGAAAAAATACAAGTGTCTGTACAACTTCATTTGAATACAAAAGACACTTTTAGGATGTACAAGTCCTGTTTTGCACACGTTCCATAGGAGCCAGGCAGCTCCCACTTTAAAAAGTTAGGTCTCTGAAGTTAGATTGTGGCAACTATGGTTTTCAAAACCTCCTAGTAGGCTCAGAGAGTCAGTCCATCTCAATTTGAATGGGTAATGGCCTCCAAACCCTTAAAAAAGATTAGGATAAATCAGCCAATGAGTTCCTCCCCATGGTATATGTCTGAGTAAGCACTCTGCCTGTAGACACTGGAATGGGATTGCTACATTTTGCAGTCCCCTCTCTAAGCTGCTTGCAAAGTATTTTATGTTTCAAATACACTACTGTGGCATTTAAAGGGACAATTACAAAACAGCAATAGCCATTACAATTCCCACATGGATATAAAAACAAATAGTTGCTCTTTAAAACCATTTTGTTTGTTTGTTGCCAGTAAGGAGTCTTATTGTACTGGCTTAACTAAGAATAGAAAGAATGAAAAATGTAGACTTAGAGTAGGTGTGACCCAATTACAGGTGTTCTAGCTGTTGATAGTATTGACTTCCTGAGTTACTTAGCTCTACCATAGCATTCTACTGTAGCCTGGGTCATTATTTTCAAATGGTATTGCCACATATAAGAAGTTCCCCACAGGAAATTGTATAGCATCTCATAATGGGTATAAAAGTGTCACTACTGTACCCAAAAGCATTTCAGATAACTAAAGACATCTCATGGGCCAAAAGCAATTTTTTTTCCATTACCTGTGTCCACCCAACTATAACATGACTAATAAAACAATCCAGTTTTGATTGATGAGAGGTAGATTATTTCTTCTAAATTGTTGTTTGTGAAGTACTTTTTGTTTTATAGGAAGTCCAACAAAGCTACTATAGCTATTTTGATAGAGAACATGCTATGAGTAGCTAAAAGGCAGAGAGCAACCTAAACTGGAAGTTAAATAGCTAACTCTTAATGTGACGCAGTATTAAAGCAATACCAAGGATTTAAAAGCAGCAGCAAGCAAGAAGCAAATATCCTCCTTTTCCCCCGCTCTATTCACTCTAATAATTGAGACTGAGAAACCTTGGTTTCTAAGTCATTAATTCCTAAACCCCCGATCCCCATAGTACCAAAGTCAAAGTAATCTGCCACAGACCTATTAGTAATATTACCAGGATGATCACTAGAATGATGATGATTTATCTGGTAGGTTAGAACACAGCATTCCAGTTCATTACATAGTTTACACTTTGGCAGATAACAAAAATGTAGATGAAATGCATACACTGTAAGTATACAAATCACATTAGCTTGATGAGATTTTAAAGGCTGATCTAAAAAAAAATTCCATTAGCTCTAATTGCAGTGCAGAGAATGGAAGACAGATGTTCATATTTCAGAGGGAGCACAGAGTCCAGGGGAGCTTTTGGGGCTTGAAGAGCCTACATTCATAATAACCTTTACACCTATCTGTAGCCAATTTCCAAGTTGTTTGTGGCAGGGACTCTCTCGTAGTTTGTACATCTTCAGTACGTAACACAATGGAACCCTGTTCTTGGTTAAGGATTTCCTAGCTTCTACTGTAATATGCTTTCCCATGATCTAGAGTTGACTGACTAAATCTGTTTTAAGCAGAAGACTTCACCTTTGTTATAGACCAACCATGAGCCCCTGCATCAAGGTTAGGTCATGTCTTTCCCATCAGGTATGGCTGGTGACTTTTAATGTGCTGCCTTTATAAACAAATTAGACTAAGTCAGTTTCAGGAAGCTCTAAAGAGATCTTGTATTTGACATATTTGCAGATGCAAAGTAGAATTAAGCCTCATTGCAGCACTATGCACTAGGAGCAATTCTGTTTCCAGTTAGAGACCTAGCAGTACTTTAGATAGTTTTTCATGGTGCTGCCTTGTGCTAAAGGTGTGTGCTAAAGGTGAAGTTACATGTTGCACCTAGGCCATATTAAAAACACTTAAAAAATGAACAACGTTTTCCAATGTTAAAACCTGTTAATTTTTCCGAAGTATTTTCTGAGAGTTTCAAAGTTCTCCCACTTCAGATGAGGGTTAACTCTGGGCCATGCTACCTAGCTCATCTTAGGGTAACTTCAGTCTGCTCCACAAAGATAAAATGAGCAGTTTGTAATCCTCCAGCATCCTGGGATTGACCAATCCCATCCACCCCCTTCTGCTCACCCAGAGCAGAGATAGAGCTTGTATATATAGCAAGGCAAGGATTAGTTACTAAAGCTTTTGTATGTAATATTTCTTATGTATATGCAAGACTTTTTCTTGTGAAAGCAGACTTTTTTAGATAATGCAATTACATTTTTTAACTGTATTAGGTGCTACCTGACTGGACTCAACTGCTAGCTTTGACTTGGTATTTTCTAGCTAAGCCTGTGCCATGTCCTTTTGCTTATGATCTTGTTTACACACACACACACACACAGTTTTTAAACTTCAACATCAGTAATAAGAACAAAATATTCAGTTTACCACTGTTTAAAGTCAGGGGTGGCTAACTTGTGGCATGCATGCCAAAAAAGTGCCACAGGCAGCCTCTGTGGGGGGCACACCAAAGAACAGTGAGGGGACAAGCACCACACTGATAGATAAGGCAGACAGCAGAGCAGAAGATCAGGCAGGAAGTACAGGGTAGAAAGCAGAAAGAAGAGCAGCAGATTGGACAGGAAGCACAGGTCAGGTGATCAAAGTGGCACTCAGAGATGATGTGGGGCTAATTTACAGCACAGTTGCCAAAAAGGCTGGCCTCCACTGATTTCAGTGAAGATACAAATATTTAAAATTTCACCATCTCTCTCAGACTAGGATTGCCAGCTGCTCTAAGTGAACACAGATTCTTCCATATTATCAGAACTCAACCAAGCCTTTTTCTGTCTTCTTTCTCAGATCCTCTGAGCTAGGATTCTAATGTACTGTGGGTTATAACATTTGTTGGGAGCTGGGCATAAGCCCAGAAGTTGCACTGAAAATGCTGCCTTTTTGACTAAATTACATTTTATACTAAATATGGTTATCACAAATGCTTCACATAAAAATACTTTACAGAAGTGATTAACATGCAAGGCAATATATTAATTACATGTAAATTCCTTTCCTGCATCTCCCTTAAGGATGTGAATAGAAATATTGATAAAAAAAATTCTACTTTTCCCAAAGCAGTTTTAACCTACCAGACTCCTTTTTAATTGCCATTTTTTTCAGCATCTCTCTATTTTAACTCCATGCTCTAACATGTAAAATGCGAAGTGTGGGCTTTTACCTGGAACTTTACATTGTTCTGAATCTTGGTAAAGTTTTTGTTTTTTCATTCTAGAAATTATGCAGTAAATATTTTACCTGTATATCTTACAAGAAATCAGCACAAAGCAAAAATTACACATTTGAAACCCTCCCAAAAACTTTAACAAACTTGGAAAACGCCTCAACACAAATTTTCGTGCTAGCTTTTTCTTTTTTTTTTTTTGAAAACAGGTTTATCAAAAAGTTTGAACATTGATCAGCCATAAATTCAGTACAGTTTTGCCTACTGTATTAGGAATGTATGAAGGAAGCATTACGTTAGTGCTTATAGCTATTATCAGAATGAACCAGGTATAGGGGTTTTATTCATAAGTATCAAAACTTAAGTGATATGTGGTGCTCGTAAGGCCTTTTGGGAAAAGATGGTCTTTCCGCAGTGTTGTATAGCATCTAGCTCTGTGGGCTCATAGCTCATAATCAGGTTTGTTAGCTGCTACAATATAAAAATAAACCATGATATCAGGAAAGTGCTGATAAAACTTTTGTCTCACAAGAGCATGTATGGGTATATGGCACACCCTACCTAGAAAGGCTCTTATAGGAAAGTTTTCATGAGTTTCTCCTTTTTTTATTTGGGACTGTATTTTTGTATCTTTTTACTAATAAAGTCTTTGTTACCACAGGTCAAAATAAACAGGGCTCAGAGGGAGTCATCAAAGCCTCCAACAACAATTTAAAATAGTGTTCATGTACAAAAAAAGATCATTGCTTTAAAAATCTGTTGTAATCTCCACTCCTTCCATGCCTAGAATTCAAAACTGTGCACTTTCATTAGGAATGCAAAAACCTCTCCTCACAAACTTGCGAAGAGGGCTAAAGACATCCCTAAAACAGTCTTCAGTAATATATGGAGTACAGAAAGGATATATGAAAAATAAAATTACTAAGAGCAGGGGGTGCTGTGAAAACTAGTAAATCAAGCCACTTCTTAGGTGGTTAAATATGCATTTAACTTCCCCACCTGTGACATTCCTGTTTAAAATTTTTGGACTATACTACGAAAAGTGCATAAATGTTTATCAGATAACACTGAAGTAAAATAGTTTTCCCTTACTTTCTATTTGTTAAACCCTCTCCCAAATCCTGTGAAAGGCTGCAAAAGATACTTCATGCCCAATTAAACTTTTTCAAAATAGACACAAATATTAACATGTTATATTCACTACTTCCTTAACAACTATATCAGAAAGCCATAAAGGAGAAGACTTGAGAAGGGCTACAGATAAAAACCTCTAACTGGAAGCACACCCAGTAATTTCAGGGCTCTGGGCAGAGTAGGGGATGGAGACAACATGGAAGGGTGGAGGGCAAATGCCCTGTATGTCTCTTTGGCAGCCATTCTGATACCCCCTCTAAATTGGTACCTGGGGCTGGTGCCCCATTCACTCCACCCTATTCACTGCCTCTACTGCTGTTTAGAGAGAGATTCCTTACCACTGTGAGATGACCTTTTAAAAATACCCTATCTTCCTCTTCATCTACTTGCTTAGCTACATGACTTTTAGCCATCATAGTTCACATCTGAAATAATCTTGAATTTGATCTTTCACCATCAAAAAACGCTGGCTGAGCAATTGAACTGTATGTTCATTTCTGAGATGTCAGGAGTCTTACCAAACTTTTCTACCACCATATTCAGCTTTCATAAACTTCATGCAGAAGGCTGTCCCACATAAACTGTTCATCTCCTTTGATCATGATTGTGCATTATTTATAGGAATAATCAATGTCATGGAGAATTTCTAGAATGATTGCATGGAACTGGAACTAAACTAACTAAATATTTACTGTAAGCGATATATTTCTCTGTGGATTTATACTCTGAAAAAATGTCCCTTTTTAAAAAAAGATGCATGGTTTATGTTGCACTTTACAAAAGTCATTAATGGGGGAGATTTCGATTTCACTGAGTTTCACAACTGCAACCTGACAGTTAGTATTAGTTATTTTCCCAGGAATAAATAAAATAAAGGTTCTAAACATAAAAGATAAGCATAATCTTCTGATCATGTGCAGTTATAGGTCCTAATGTCATCCCTCTAAATACCATTTTTATACATCATTCATCATAATGCAAGGAAATACAATTTTCTGAGCATCCCTTGTGTGTAGCTTTTCTGCCTCCCAGAGTCTTTCTATTCCTTTTCCTTCTTCCTTCCAATAAGCTGGCTATATGAATAGCAGAAGGTCATATTTAGAAGTGTTGCTAGCAGTGGACTATACCACTGATCCCTAAAATACCCTGCAGCAGTACTCGAAAGAAAACTTCTCAAGTTTATGAGAGAAGGCATCACTGAGAGAGCAGGTTTGGTTTCCATACCAGCTGAATGACCTAAGGGTTCCTCTTCAAGCCCATTACACTATCAAAGATCTTGGTAGATCTTTCATTATCTTCAGAGCAGACAGAGGACATTGTGAGTTATTCTGACCCAGTCTCATTCATTAGTCTTCCTTTAAGATTTGTGTTTCTATTCACTCCTTGCACCTAAAGCCCTGAGTGGGAAAACAAAGTTTGCACTGGTATGTTTAGCATCAGACTATGGCCAAATTCTTCTATGAAGAAGTAGAGGCATTAGTGAATGTTGGCCCAGTAAGTTAAGATTAGGATTTAGGAAATTTGGACCGATGTTTATGTGAACTTTATCTTCTCTAGAACTAGATACAGAGGAATTTTTTTGGCCTTTTATTATATCTAAATCTGCCTCATTTATCCATCTTAAGTTATGTAATTGAGCTAGTTAATAATGTATTTTACTTTCTGCAAAACATTTATAAAAATATAATTAAAACAGTTTTGTGACTCACTCAGCTAATTTTTCCAGTTGTCAACAACTAAAATTCTGTTTCCATTTTTTCAAAAATATTTTTTTTTCATTAACTTGGAATTTTTTTTACAATAAAATTTCTGTTTGGTATAAAAATATAAAAAAAATTAAATGGCTTTTTAAAATTTGTGTTAATGGCTTATCATTTAATTTCTCTCCATTTTTATTCCAGGCATAAACAAGTCCTTCCCCATAATCATATGCATTTATTCCAAGCTTGAGCTCATCTCTGCTCTTTTAAATTATCAGTTAATGTCTTCAATTCACTCCATCTCAAAGAATTTGCCAAAACTGACAGAGGTCTGTAATTCAAAAGCAGCGTATGTAATCTCCTTTAGGACTTTAACGACATGTTCTCATTTTTTGAATAGCAAAAAGGATTAAATCAAGAGAAAAAACACTAAGGATCGGACATGATTTATTTTTAAATTCTGGATTGTGCTTACAAGTAATAAAATTTTAATAAACCCCAAGTTCTGTAGGAATTCAATTTACTTTATAATCAAAGAGAGTCTAATTTTACTTCCATTTAAGTTGGTGGGCCTTATTCTGCTCTCAGCCACACTGGTGCTGATCCAGTAATAGCAATGGAGTTATCCCTTATAGTGACAGTACAGAATTTATAGAGCTTATTAGCAATAATGATGTTATATGCATGCACCTATAGGCCAGAAGCTTTGGCATAATTTAAAACCAAGCCTTTAAAACTTGTCAAATAGCAGATGATATTTTAATGTTTCACAAACAGGAGATGTGGACTGAATAACTAGCACAACAAGCTGGCTAAGACTTAACTAAAAATTCTGCCTACATTGTTTTATCTCTTTCATCTGTTTGATATGCTTTATGGCAATACACAATAAAAGAGAGTGGGTTATTTGTTAGCGTATCATAAGGTATACTGTTTTTAATTAATGAAATCTAAAAAGGTATCAATTAAGGTTTAATAAACTATAAAAAAAATTAAATGCTCCTGCATTCTGTAACAGGTACCTTCAATTTGGAGAAGTTGTGTTGCCTAGGCAAACAGAAAATAAAATACTGAAAATAGTTCAGACTACTTTGTCTATATTAAACAGATACATGATCAATAAGATCTACCTTTGCTAAAGATTAGTTTTATATATAAATACGCACGTGTTGTTCATTGTGCATTAAGGAAGCTTATTCAAGGAGCATGTTAAGAAGTGAATGCAAAGTGTACACCTTTTAGGTGAAACCATCAAAATGTAATAAGACATAAATAACCATTAAGCCCAATGAACAGATTTGCAGTTTCACATATGGAAAGGTCCTACTTGCTTTATGAATGGGATATAGGGAATAATTTAGCTTTGTTTTAATACATGAATAATACTTTGTATGTTGTTGTTAATGATTTCCCATTTGGAAACTGGCCAAAGAAGTGAATCAAATTACTTTATGTTGCAGCACAACAGCTAGAAAATAAGGACCAAAACATCCAAGGCTGCGAAAACCCTTTTCGTAAAGATTCTCATCTAACTTCAAGATTGCTATTTCTGCAGACAGCTAATACAGATGCCAGAAACAGAAAAGAGTGGTGCAAAGTTACCTGAAGGAACGCTCTGCAAAGGACCCATGGAAAGCAATTTACAGAAGTAGATTGCTGAGCAGACCTTAGCCACCAGATTTTGAACATACATGGCCCAATACATTGTACACAGACAAGCATGGCATAATAAGTTTTGAACAAAGTTATTGGAATATTCTAGAAAAAGTGGTAAGATCTCTCTTGCTGGAGCATGAGAAAATACTCAATATGTACCCTAGCTGAACCTTTCAAACCTGTCAGGAACATTAATCACTTTCTGACTGGCTCACATCAGCTCTGCCTAGAGGAGAAATCAGGTTGTACTGCTGTGTAGAAAATGTATACAAAGTTGCATGTTATTCAGTAACTTTCTGCCAAAAGTATAAATAGTGGAGGAGGAATATTTTGAAGAGGACCATCATTGCATGGCTAGTGAAAATGCCCATATTAGGAAAGAAAGGCATGTTGTCACTGATAAGAACCCTACTAACTCCAATGTTAAAGTCAAGAATGATGGGGTGGGGATGAAGCACCGCTACTCACCACCCCACGCCGATGCCACCTCCGAGGAGCTGGGGGGGCTAGGGAGGGGGAGGCTTGCAAGTGGCAGCTGCCACCGCCACCCACCACCCTGTGCAGCTGCCACACCGCATCTGGCCGTGTGCCACCCTGCCCACCCTACGCTCCTGGCCGGTGTTCCACCCACTCTACCTCCCTGTCCCCACCCAGCGCCCTGCACTGCTGCCACACTGCATCTAGCTGCACACCACCCCACCCTGCTCTGTGTCTGGCCCTGGGCCACCCAACCCCCCTCCCAGCTCTGCATCTGCCTGGACCGCTGCACTGGAGCCATACCCCACCCATCATTCTTGACCCAGCAGTGACTGGAGCCACACCCCACTGGGAGCCATGCCCCCCATATATCTACACAGTAAGCATCTATCTATCTATCTAGCTATCTGTCTATGTGTCTGTCCATAACGCTCTTGGGGGGCATGGCATATATACATATACATACGTGTGTATATTCATGTTGTGTGTGTATACACAGAGACAGAATTGTTTTGCCAAATTACATCTTGTGAAGCCAAGTCCTTCACAGATAGTACATAGCTGAGTTAAATCCTTCTTAATATCTAAAAGATAAAATGAACGTGTGCTTTGTTAATTAGGTTAAGTCTTACCTGTCTAGTTATTATACAAAATTATTACGTAACTGAAATCTTAGATACTCAAGAAATATACTGTACAAACTAAGCTCAGTACTATTTGTAAAATAAATCTGTGCCTCCCTACACCAAAAGTTAGGAGCAAGAAACCACAACACCAATCTAAACTTTTTCAGTCACAAAAAAAAAAAAAAAAAAGTCTTAGGGAAAATCTGAAAAATAACAACAAGAAAATTGATTTAAGAGATGCTGCAAAAGTGCTGAATAACATCAGTGTTATGACCTGTTTTGTTTTATGTTTAATGCACGACAGTCTTGTATGTAAAAATGCAAAGGTAACTGTGATCATCTGCTTAGCAAGATCATTTTTAACTGGATTGTATTTTTTTTTTTATAAGTAATTTGTCTGCATAAACTGTCCTTGTGAATTATTTAACTGAACTGAAACATAAGCAGGTCTATGATTCCATCTACAACGTATTCCAATACACTTGACTGGAAATAATCAAGGATCTAAGTTAAAGGTCTGTGTTGGTACCAAGGCCATTTAAAGTGTGTACCAAAGAACTAACATAAATTTGCCTGTGGAACAAAACTGAGATGAAACCTTGAAGCTATCTGATTTCTCTCCAACATTTAAACAATTCATACTAAGTTCAATGTTGATGTGGTAAACATATATTTTTTCAAATATATTTTGACTAGTAACTTTTACATTTATAATATCCACCAGTCTATGCTTTAGCTTAGGAACAGATGTCCAGAAACCAGTGAGAAAGCTGGTAGAAGTACCTAGTTAATTATTTACCTGTTTTCTTTTTTATCTGTCTATCTTTACCCCGATTCTCAAGAATTTAAGTATGAAATTGGACCTGATGCACCCTATTGCATTAGAAAGCTAGTCTAACTGTATTCTAACTATGTACTTGGTCCAATAAAATGTGTCACCCTAAGAAATCCTCTTGTATGAAATCAAGGCATTTTATCTTGGTCCTCAATGGGACAGGAACAGATCCATCAGTTTATCTGTATAAAGCGAGATGTTGTACATTGTAGTCAATGGGAACTGACTTAATCAGGGTTAGAGTAAATATCTCCATCTTCAGAATCCAGAGCCCTTCCATGTAGTCCTACATAGTTTTTAACACGGTGGTGATCACCATAGGACCAGAGTGCCTTCCGGCAGTGCTCTTAGCAAGAATGGCTGTCTATATCTGTACTCTGTTCTTTGCTCTAAACTCTCTGCTTCAAGTATTTTCTCATTGTGTGGCAAGGAATAACAGCTTTGCTGCCTCAGCATAGGAACATGCCCTGGTCTCTGCTATTTCATCTATAATTTCACTAAGTGACAGTGACGTCCTTCAGCAAAAACTTAATCAGAAAAAGGCAAATGTCAGTGAAGACCATCTAAGAGTCACAGCCAAAATAACCCAAGTAAAACTCAAATACCAGGAGCTCCAGTTTAAAAAACATCAATCACTACAGAGACCAGCAATCCATCATCCCAAACACTTACAAATGAAGACCTATTTAGGTTCTCCAACCAAAGGTATTTTGAATGAGACAGCAAAGCCAGCAGGCTTCCAGCCTAGTAATTAAGAAAGTAAATGTCATTGAGCATGAAAATGATAACAAAACATCTCCACATGTTTACAAGTATGGCAAGACATTGAAGAAACAGCTGAAGCATTTTCTGCATTATATTAAGAGGCATGGATCACAAGAACCTTTCCTCTTATGAACACAAGGGACAGGTGAACTGTGCAACTGAGAAGGAAGGAGCACTAGATTTGTGTTATATTTCAATTCTATTAAATGTAAGTCTTTATACTCCATTGTCTACCACACGATCTGAACACCTTAAGCAGTACATCAAGCAATGTGAAGTTTTTCCCTGCAAAACCTTATATATGATGATTGTGCATGACCCTGGATGTGCAAGAGAGGCCCTAGATTTTATTCCAAACTGGCAAAGCTAAAACAAGCACTTTTTTTTATTATAGGCTGAGAACCTGATTCTCCAATCCTTTGCCCCATGCAAGGTCATTTAGAGTAGAATGGCAGTATGTACCTTGTATGGCAGCTAGGTTACACTTGAGCATATAGGTAAGAGATCAGGGAAAAAAACGCAGAAGCAAAAGCGGCAGTCTCCTAGCACTGGTAAGAAACCAAATGGCAAAGACGAGCACAGCTAGGACTGTTGCAGAAATGACAGAGCCAACAGTGCAGAGACACAGTCGGGCTGCTGAGGCACAAGGGTAAATTCCTGTAGCCACCACAGTTGTGATTGTTTCATTAAATAGGATGCCAGAAGTAGCTGCAATTTTTTTTTTTTTTTTTACTCACAGCCCTTAACAAATCAGTGCCCAGGGGAAAAAAAAAAACCTAAATAAAAATAAAGTTTCTAGCCTTTAGCATGACAGGAAAAAAAAATTAACTTTATTTATTTTTTTATTTAACTGCTAAGCATTTTATGGAATAGCATGATTCAAAAAGTAGGAGCTTATTCAAAAACTAAATGAAATAACCTCATCATTAAAGTCATCTGGCATCCTGATATTCACAAAGGCACGGCTATGAAAAGGAATAGGCAAGTGAATGCCTAGAGAATTCTGTCATTTTGATATTTCTCTCATTTACACTGTCTCCAGCTCATCAGGTTTGTTAAGTTTCTCATATTAGTGCAGCTCTGTCAACAACCTCCCAAATTTTCATTCAGATCCTGTCTCTTAGAAAAAGAAAAATCTTCCAGAAGAGAATGCGAGAGAACAAAAACTAAAGCTAAATTTTTTTTGTTGTTGTTATGGAACACACATGCTTTAAAACAATATTTTGCCAGAATAGAAGTGTTCATTGGAATGTGTTGATTTCAGTAATTTTTTGATGGATTCATTTTGAAGTTGTTTGAAATTAAAATGGAGTAGTTTGGTTTTCATTTTTTTGTTGTTTCTTTCTGAACTTTCTTTTTTCATTTCTACTATAACCATTTATAGAGAAACAGAATATTTTGATATATTGGCACATCTTTTTTAAGATGTATTTGATGTTTTTAACACATTTCTCAGAATTTTGTTCTGAAAATTTAAATTGTCATAATTTGAAACTGACATTAGCTGGAAACTCCTTTTTCTTGCCAGCCCTAATAGCAGTTATAGATCATTTTTTATTACTCTGTTAAGGTTCTGTGCGGGTGTGGAACAAAGTTAGAGCAAACAGAGCAATGTCCCTAGGCACTGATTTGTTAAGCACTGCAAGCAAAAAATTGCAGCCATTGCTGGCAGCTATGTAATGAAACAATTGCAACTGTGGTGGCAACAGAAAGTTGCCATTGCCCATATGTTTCAGAGGCCCAGCTGCATCTCTGCACTGTTGGCTCTGTGTCATTTCTGCCACAGTTCTAGTTGTGCTTGTCTTCCTTGGATTTGTGGTATTTTGCTTGCCATTTGGATTTTCATCATCATCAAGTCATATTGTGGTTCAATAGCCCTTTGTTTTAGCTGTTGATTTCACCGGATTGTGTTAATAGAACCAGAACTCCCTCTTTATTCAGCTGCTAGCTACGTCAAAACCACAACTGTGGACTAGTACAAGGTACATACTGCTGCCGTTCTACTCTAAATGACCTTGCATGGGGCAAGGGATTGGAGAATCAGATCCTCAGCCTATAATAATACATTTACATGTTATAGCTTTGCCAGTTTAGTCTAGGGGAGCATGGCCTTATATTCTTCTCCTGCATATCCAGGATCATGCACAATCATTGTATATAAGGTTTTGCAGGGAAGAGTTTCACATTGCCTGATGTACTGCTGAAGGTGTATATATATTATATACATACACCTTGTGGTTTCTGGGAGGGGACTTCTGTATTGTTGCCAATTTAATATTATTTTAAAACGTTAACAAAAACGACAAACTCTAAACTGAAATGGTGCACACTAATCTGGCTGCTGATCAAGAGACTGGAGAAAAAGCATGATCTGTTCTATCAGTTCTTGTTTCGCTACTGCAGTTAAAAAAATATAAAAGCAAACTTGCAAAAATATTCTTCGCACATGCCGACACGAACATCCTCTGTTCTCAGATCTTCTCTACTATTATTTGTTTAACCTTCAAAGACATTACAATTTACCTAGATTCTTTCAATATCATCACAAATGTATATAAAACATTACATAGCTAGACAAAATTATGAGAATCCAGGTTTCCAAAACTGTTCAACTTTTAGTTAATCATCTAAGTAGAGAAGTAGGACTGGAAGGGACCTCTAGAGGTCATCTAGTCCAACCTGCTGCTTGAGGCAAGATTTTCCTTAACCAATCCATCTTCTACAAATCTATCAGCTAACCTACTAGCAAAACTACACAGTACAAAACTGCAAAGAACCCACCTTAAGCTGCTACAAGCAAAGCACCCAGGTTCTCAAAACCAGAACAGGTTTAAAAAGAAAAGCAGCACTAAATGACCTGCCTCTATTGGAATGGATGAGTGTGCAGGGTTTGGGGGTTTTTTGTTCTATATTTGATAAGTTAGTACCCTTTACAACAGATATTGGGTCAAATTCAGAAGCTAGAAGGGTACAAGTGTACTTTCTTTTTAAAGGAATTGGTATGAACAAGCATGAGTCAAAGTTCTGTGTTTGCTTACATTAGATGGGAATTAGTCATTTTATAGACATTACATTTTTTAGGTTTAATCCAGACTACAGCTGTAACTATATACACATAGACATCTGTAGTCCAAATTAAAATTGGTGCTAGTCAGAATTAACTAATTCTCACTGAATGAGGATTAAAATTAATGCAGACTAGGGCAGTCCAAATTAGTCAATTTAAACTGTATTAATTAACATGTATATACAGTGTTGCTTTTAGAAAAACCAGTCCTTAGGAACTCAGATAAGTATTACAAATATCAGTTCCCCTCAAGGGAAACTCAATTGGGTTTTTGTAAAACAATAGTGGCAATCAGGCACAAAGTAACACCTTCACAAAGTCAAATGTGCCAACCACACCTCACCCTGCTAAATATCAGGTCAATTACAGCTTCTGGAACAGAACTTTAGATAACTTCAACAACATAGCACTGTTTACACAGGCTTATTATCACCTCTGAATTACTTCCAAACTCTTTTAAGGGGCTCTCAAGTATATTGACTGTGCGTAGCCAATGCCCCCTGCCAGGATGGTCAATGATTGTCTGTTAAACCTTCATTTGAATTAAAATTTGATTCGATCTGTTTGATACAAATCAGTTAACATGGTTTAGAAAATGCTGAGAACATCTACAAGTGGCAGTGAGGCCCCTTAGCTGTAGCTGACAGGAGAACTGAACCAGGTCTTTAGCATAGCAAGTTTCAGGGAAACTGTCCATTAATGCAAGGATCAATCTCTAGGGGAAGTTATTTAGAGTTTAAAAATATAGCTAAGTGCATCTGCCAAAGGAACTCTTAAAGTGTGCAGTGTTAAATCACTTTGAAAAGGAAAAACAATGCTCTTCATAGCAAGAATATATCCAAGAAACTAAAGCTGAAGTTCAGGTATACAAATACAGGCCAATGTCTCAGGTCAGCTGGAGAAGCTAATTTAACAGCTCATAAAATAGTTTGCCCCTAGGGGGTTCCTAGTGCAGCTGCATTTATTTTGTGTTGAAAACATTTAAACAAGTCTATGGCATCATTTTTTTTTTCTTCTTCCGGAAAATAACTAATTTCCCCATCTTACCTACTTTCACAAAACACACCTTAAAATATCATCAGTAAGTGGGTATAGATTTAGACATGAAATGCTTACAGTAGTGTTTCAGAAACAAATACCACTAACATCTGAAATTCAATTATTTCTACATTGCTAGGATTATAATACATATTAAAACAAAGAATATTTTAAATATATAGTAACAAATTATATTTCAACTACAAAGTTATATACATACAATCAATTGTCAACTTATATGGTCTCACACTCACTTTTTAAAACTTTCTCTTTGCTCTGTACCCTTTGTAGTGATGCATGAAATGTTTACATAAAAAAAACAAACCACAAAACACCCAAGAGTCTTGGGAAATTGTGATGTAATCAAAACTTAGAATAGGTCTATCAAACAACCTGATCAGATCCATACAACTCAATGAAACTTGGGGAAATTTGAACTAATCTCACAGATGTCATACACATTAGGGCTGGAAGGGACCTCAGAAGGTCATCGAGTCCAGCCCCCTGCCCAAAGGGCAGGAAGTCAGCTGGGGTCATAGGATCCCAGCAAGATAAGCATCCAATTTACTCTTCAAGGTGTTCAATGTAGGTACTTGAACCACCTCCGATGGCAGGCTGTTCCAGAGCTTGGGGGCTCGGACAGTAAAGAAATTCTTCTTTATCTCCAGCATGAAACGGTCTCACAGTAGTTTATGACCATTCAACCTCGTCATCCCTTGGGGCGCTGTGGTGAACAAATGTTTCCCCAGATCCTGGTGGCCACCCCTGATAAACTTATAGGTGGCCATCAGATTACCCCTGAGCCTATGCTTTTCCAGGGTAAAGAGCCCCATGGGTCTCAGCCTGTCGTCATAAGGTCTGTTTTCCTGACCTCTGATCAGGCACGTGGCTCTTCTCTGGACTCTCTCAAATTTCTCCACATCTGTTTTGAATTATGGAGCTCAAAACCAGATGCAGTACTCCAGCTGTGGCCTAACCAATGCCGAGTAGAAGAGGAGAATGATGTCCCAGGTTTTGCTTGAGAAGCATCTATGGATGCAAGCCAGTATTTTGGTTGCTTTAGTAGCCGCAGCATCGCTTTGTAGGCTTATGTTCATCTTGTGATCAATGATGACCCCCAAGTCTCTTTCTTCCGTAGTGCTAGCCAGCATAGCACTGCCGAGCCTATAAGGATGCTGCAGGTTTTTCTTCAGGCCATTTGGTGCATTGGATGAGATATTATAATTTCTCTTTTAATAACCAACACTTCTTCCAGACAATGGGAACACCTATGGACACCAAAATGGCCTCACAGTATGCCAACCTTTTTATGAGTCACCTGGAAGAAGGCTTCCTCAAGAACTGCACCATCAAACCCTTACTATACTTAAGATATATCGATGACAACATCATAATTTGACTGAAAACCTGCAATTGCCGATTGAGTTCCATCAGAAATTCAACAATCAGCATCCCTCCAATTGACTTTCTCTAGAACATTCCAGCACCAACATCTCCTTTTTAGACACTATGATCAGTATCCAGAATGATAAAATACAGAGCATGTTATACAAGAAACCCACAGACCAACATACATATCTGCACAGGAACCAGGAATCACTCTAAACACACCAAGAAAAGCTGTGATATACAGCCAAATCCTCACATACGACCAGATTTGCCACCTCACCAATCTTAAAAAGGCTTTCACTCAATAAGGACACTCCTCCAGAGAGATAGATTGCACGTTTGAAAGAGCCACCCAGATACCACGTGAAGAATTGCTGCAATAAAGAAGAAACCCCCCCACAAATCACCCCTCCCTTCAACCCATACAGAAAATCTTGAAACAGTTGCAACCCATACTAGAAAGAGACCCTATTCTTAAAGAGATCTTCCCAGAGCCACCCATCCTAGCCTTCAAACAAGCACCGAACCTCGCTAACCTCATCATCAGAAGCAAACTTCCTCAGGCCCAGAGCACACCAAATGGATCCAGA
>NW_017728912.1:30183566-30190214 GCF_001723895.1 Crocodylus porosus | reverse complement strand
TTTTTTTTTTTTTTTTAATTTTAAAAGAATTTTTAATGTTGGGTAGAGGAGCAGCAACCAGCACTGGAGGCATGGCAGCATTCCAATGCCCAGACTCCCTCCCAACATTGGGGAGGGCTGACCATGCCATGGGAGCAGCAGTTGGGGACTCTTCTAAGTGCCTGAATCAAATATGAATCCTCCCTTATCTTCCCCTGTATGCTCAGAAACACATTTTCTTTTCCCATCCCCCCTTACACACTAGCTTCTTCCACTGATCCCAGCTGACTTAGGGGTGAGAGAAGCCCCTAAGCCCTCTCTACTTACATGTCTGGACCCTCCAGCTACCTTCACTGTTCCCCACTCCAGCCAAGGCTGCAGGGAGACTGCTTGGGAAGCTGGGTTTGGTCAGGGACAGCAGCAGTGATGGTGGCAGTTTCCTCCTTCCTGATCCTGCTCCAGGCCAGTAGGGAGAAGCTAGGAAGACCAAGCAGGGAGGAAGAAAGTTCCCATCACTGCTGCTGTCCCCCGCTAAGCTGGTCCCCAGGGCATCCTATTTGGAGCAGGGCTGGAGCAGCTCACGAGCTCTGCCCCTTGCTCAACTGGGAACAGAAGCAGTGGGGATGAGGGAGTTTGGGAAAGGGAGGGGTTGTACTGCTAAACACATAGGAGAAGGGAGGAGGATTTTTACCTGACTTGGGTACTTAAAAGTCCCTGACTGCTGCTCCTGTAGCATCATCTGGAAGAGGGGATATGACCACACCATCAAACTCCCTCTGGATCCTCTCATTGGCTTTCTACATTTTATACTGACAAAAAAGAAGAATAGAAACACTACCTTTACAGTGGCAGTTTGTTACTGGAGAAAAAAAAGGAGAGGACTAGGATGCATGCATGATATTGAAAGGAAAGTCTCATGTGCTCAATACATCAGTGAAATTATTCACCAGCAGCTCCATCTATAAGGAAATATCTCCACTGTGGTGCTACCATACATATTCAATGGCTGGATGAGTTGTCTTTTTCTGAAGTTAATCATTTAAATCACCACTGACTAAGGCCAATTTTACATTCCTCACCTGATTTCATAAAAAGTGTTCCATGTTGCTTATCATTCAATCAGTGTAGCTTTTTCATCACTTGCTCGTGTCCACTGTATTTTTTCAACCTTCTGTCTCTGCTGACTTATGCTCAATAACACTCACGCTCTTGTACTTTTGAACTTGCCTGGCCTCTGCAACAACAACAAAAAATGATGGTAATGCTTCTGGCTCAAATGTTACTCCCACATACACACACATACCCTTGTTGATTTCCTCAATTAAATCTGAATGTGACATGAGCAGAAAATCTGTCCTTCCATGGAAGTTACAGCATGTAACAGATTTGTGTTCTGAGATTTTTCCTTTTCAAATTAGATACTGGGAACAACATCCATTCAAACAAAAGAAATATTTTTTCACTTCTTTAATATATTCAAATCACATGGAAGACATAAAAGACAAAACATACTGTAGAGCCAACAACATACCATTACAATAAAGCCCCATGCAATAAAGTAAAGTAAAACAGAATTATAAAGACATGAATATTATTACGATCTTGATGCCCAATTTACCAACATTTTGTGTCAGCACAATTGATGAACAATTTATTTCTTTTTCTCTAACAAATTCTGCTGAGGCAAATTTAAATCAAATGCAAGAAATGTCCTTCTATTCCTGGTAAGAGCGTAATATTTAGTTTGTAAAATATAAAAACAAAATATATTTAGAAAAAAAAAATAAAAGTTTATGGTCACCAGGTGACCTGTAATGGATATGTTTCATAACAAATTCCTATGTTCAAGGCTGCTCATTGGCTATAAAGAAAAGTTTTTGGAAATCCAGCAGTGAGAATTACAGAGTCAATCTAAAGCAACTTTTTTTTTTTTTTATTAAGATACCAAGTATGAGTGCCACCCCCATTTAATCTACTGAGGCCTTGTCTACACTACATCAATGGATAGAATATACTGTCCTTCAACCAATGGAAATTGCTCCAGCATCTGTATGCAAAAAGCTGTGCTTGACTGTCAAGCTAGGCATCCACTCACAAAAGTTACTATGATACCTTTTAGGGCTACAGCTTCAGTTAATGTAAGCTTAAATCGGATGCCTCCGGGGAGACATTCCACTATTAGTACAAAGCCTTTCTGTTGTCTACAACCCATCAACCATGGCAAAGTGCTGTGTCCTTTCTTCACTCTGGTGCTCAATTAGAAGCTACCTCCTTATATAAACATCACTAGTCACTGACCAGAATGCAGCTGTAACTTCATTTCAGAGAAAGCAACTGCTAAATGCTAGTTGTCTCTTCTAGGCTAAGTGCAGACAGTCAAAAAGCCCAAAACAGAACAAATTCAATCTGTGCAGGCTTCTCTGCATTGCGTAGAATGAACCAACGCTGAACATAACAGACTACGCTTCAGTTAGGAAAAGCAGGCAGAATCCTGCACTGATCTAGGCAAGGGATGCTAAAGCATTCCTCACAGCCTGCCAGCCAGCTGGACTATACCTGATTGGCTAGCTGACACATCCCAAACCCCCTGCAAGGAGGAAAACAGTTCCTATCCCCAACCAGCCCCGAGCAGGGATTCTGTCCACATGGTGCAGGAAGCCCCAGGCCTCCAGAAGGTTTCCCCCAGCCAGCCTGGGATCTCCCCAAACCCATCTGCAGGGTGGTGGCGATTCCCACCTACCCCAGCATGGCCAGGCCAGTGTATCACTGACTTGACCCTCACCCCAGTCTCAGTCTCCCAAGCCAGTGTTTTCTGAAATGAGGTAGGCCAAGCCCCAGGGTTTTCCCTGTCTGTGACCAGCCAGGCAGGCTCCATATAACCCCTAACCCTGCCCTGCTCCCTACTGTGTGTGTGTGTGTGTGTGTGTATGTGTGTGTGTGTGTGTGTGTGTTTGGGGGTGGGGGGCATGTTTCAATGTGGGACTTCCCCCTTCAGCCCAGCCCAGCCCAGTTTAGCACTTGCTTGAGCCCTGACCCAAAACACCTTGCCTCTCAGCCTTAGGGGACCAGTGGAAGGGGGAAAAAAGACCCTCATCCTGGCCCTGCCCCCCCACACTGGGCTCTGCTGCTAGGGAGGAGGGCCATGGGTAGCTTCACCCTCAGCAAGCCCCAAGTCTAGCCTGGCCTGGCTAAGGGCTTGCCAAATGTCAGATGCTGGGGGCAGGAATGGTGGTGGTGGGAAACTGACCCTCCCCATATTAAACCCAGCTCCCCCCTCTGGGGTCTGCCATAGGAGGGAGAACATGGCATGGGGGGAGAACACGGCAGAGGGGGGTGAGCCCAACTAAGGCTCACATGGAGGAGCAGGTGGAGGGGGGGGAACAGACCCTTGTCCCAGCCCCAGGCCCCTTACTGGGGTCTGCCTTGGGGGGACTGCAGTGATGGGGGAATCCCACCCACCGCACCGCCTCAGCCCAGCTTGGCCTTGCTACTCGCTGCAAGTCTCCTGGAGCTGCCTGCTGCCTCCTGCTGGATGCCATTGTTGCCAGGCTCTGGTGAGACATGCCAGGCAGGCCAGGGGCTTGTGCTGCATGGTGGGGTCCAAACTTGCCCTTTATGGAGCCAGGCCAGCTCTACCATCCAGTACAAGCCACTAGTCTACCTGGCACATCCCACAACAGCCCAGCGCCAGTGGCAGCTGGCAAGACAAAGTGGGCAGTCCCAGGGCCTCATGCCAAGCAGCAGGGCTGGGCTGAGCTGGGCAAGCCTCCACTGCAGCCCCCCAGTAGTAGATCTCAGCAGGTGGTCTATTTCTCCCTCACACACCTGCCCCCAACACCTGACATAGGGGGTGGGTGAGGGCAGGGCTTCAGTGAGCCCCTTGCCCAGCCCAGCCTGGCCTAGCTAGGGGCTTGCTGAGGGGAACCCCCATGACAGACTTCAGCACGGGGGGCCAAAGCTTAGAACAGTCTATTTTACTTCCCACTCTCCATAGCAGAGTGGTATGTGGGAGCCAAGGCTCTCAGAAGCACCAAGCCAAGCCAGGCTGGCCTGGAGGGTGGTGAGGAAAACCCTCTGCTGCAGCTTCTCCCAGCAGACTCCAGAGGCTGGGGCCAGGGATGGGGTAGAGTTCTGTTTTCCCCCTGTCCACCCCAACACTGGGGTCTGGTCCCAAGGGAACACCCTGCCTCTCTTCTCCCTCCCTGCCTTTCAGTGCTAGGGCTGCTTGCCTGCTGGAAGGAGCAGGAATGGGTCTAGTACCTGGGGAAGACCTACCTGAATTCCCCCAGCCCCACTTCTGTGCTCAGGCTGCTAGCTTGCTGGCCAGAGCTGAAGCCAAGCCCAGTCCTGACTCTGTGCAAGCCTTGGGGTAGGGCCAGCTAGGTGCTAGGCTAGAACAGTAAGCTGCTTTCTAGTTCACCTCCCACAATGGCACTTGGGATGCCAGAGGACTATGACCTACCTTCAGTCAGAAGGGGATCTGGAATAGAAGTTCCACAGACTGCTTTTACCTAGATCAGTTAAGTCTGAAAGTGGTTTATGTGGGCTGAACTTCTGTTCCAGGTTTAAACCAGTTTCTGATTACTTATACCAGTTTGTGTGCAACTTCCAGCCCTAGCCCTAGATACAAATGTGCAGAGTTAATGGATGAAGCAACTATATATATAAAATACATCTGTTTGAAGTAGTTCCAAACGGGATAAAAGAAAATCTTGTTCACCTATCCTGCATGATGTTTGTACAATATAAACCCACTGAGACCTACTTTTTTTTCCCTCAGACAAGCAGCTGTAATAAATATTTCTCCTTCAAGTTAACCCTGCAAATGTCCTCATTATGTTTATATCATGACAGGCCAATGGATTAATGAGAAAAGGAATGTCCTGAAAACACTTAAGGCACATGTACATGCAGCATGATATTTCTTTCTGAATACAGGGACAACATAAAATTTGTCTGGCTTTCATTAGCAGCACCGTGTATTTAAATTTTGCATCCTTACTGATACTATTATTCCAATACTGGCATAACTTTGAACTAACCAAATCATGCCTATTACAAAATAGCATTCCTACTGACATCCTGTAATTCAAAGCTTCATACACACATACAATATACAACACACTGTCTGTTTCCAGTGTTGCAGTCAAGTTTCACAAAACTTCAGTGTGGAGAATGGTAAAAAGCCTCCCTCCTGTCCTTTGAGTCTAAATGAAATTAGAAAGGGAGAATTTTAAGCAAAGAAAACTTATTCTCAAAGAGCATATTTAAGAAAGCTTTTACTTGAAAAAAAAATCCTGTACTAACAGCTGGACAATTTCAAATTTCCCATTTGCTTTGAATATTGACACATGTGGTGGTGAGATGCCCCCACAGGCTCCCAAAGGGAGCAAGCCCCAAGTCCCACAAGCAGCCCCTCTCCCCACCAGGGAAACTTACCTCTGGGGACACAGCCAGAGCTGAAGCCGGAGCCAGAGCAGGAGCCGTGGCCATGGCCACGCTAGCCAGTGTTACGCCAGCTGTTTAATCAGCTGTTCCCCAGGTGAGGAAAACTGGAGCCAATTGCGGCAGCTGGAGCAGCTGCCGTGGGAAGATTTAAAAGTCCCACTGAAGCCCGGGAGGAAGAGATAGAGGGAACATGCCCACGTGGAGTGCACCAGGTGTGGTGAGGCTCCTGTGGCAGGCAGCAGCATTGCAGCCGGCTCAGTGCCGGCATCCTGAGCCAGGGAAAGCTGAGCTCCTGTAAAAAGGCTGAGAGGAAGGAGGCAGTTCAAGCCCCCCCACCTCCTGTCCAGTGACCTATTTAGTGAGGAGCAATTAGAGGTGTCTCGCCAAAGCTGGCAAGGAGGATGCCAGCTTACGGAAGCCTGGCTCATCAGCATCTGAGGCAGAGACGTTAGCCATCATGTCAGTCTGGCTAGTCCACCAGGACCCACACTGACACTGGTTCCCCTGGTGAAAGTGGTCGACAGGACACAGCTGCACCATGCAGGTGGCACTCCTTTGGTTGGTGAGTGGACAGGGTGTAGCGGAGGTGGAGCCCCATGGAACATTGCACCAGGACAGTGAGTACTACCCCAGGATCCCCGAGGAAGAGGATCTCCATTGAAACCCTCCTTTTCATCTGGTAACAAACAAACAGGGTACTCACCAGTCCCCCTGCTGTAGGGCAGGGCCCCCCAAATCCCGGGCAGGGCCCTCCCTGGCCTGAGAAATCAGCTTTCCCCGATGGCAGGACCACTGCGCATGCGCACAGTTTAAAAGGGTCCACCAAACAGGGAAAAAAAAAGCTCAGTTAGGCTCCGGAGCGGTGAGAGACGTGCGGGTTAAAGCCCGCTGCGCTCCCGCTCCCCTGAAGCCCCCCAGACACCCCCTCAGCAGCTGCAGAGCCCCCCGCCGACCCCCAGCACAGCTGCAGGTAAGTGGGCTTGTGGTGGGAAGGGGTTAACTCCTCGCTCCCCAGGAGGCGGCAGCTGCATGGAGCCGGGATGGGTCAAGCCCCCGCTCAGGCCCCTACTTGGCCCAGGCCCCCAGGGAGCCACGCGACCAGAGCTGCACGAACAGGCTGCATAAACAGTGACTTGAGTTTGCGCAGGAGAGGGCATGGGAGGGCATGAGACCCTGCCTGTGACCCCCCCAGAGTAGTCAGTCCCAGCCGTAGCCAGCCTA
>NW_017728912.1:30179196-30183555 GCF_001723895.1 Crocodylus porosus | reverse complement strand
TGATTAAATCAAGGATGGAGGAGCATGTTAATTAGTGGGCTCCTCTAGCCTCCACCACTCATGAATTCAGTATCCCCATGCTTCAAAATAGTGGTGGGGGTGTGTAACAAGCAGGTGTCCTAGGGCCAGTCTAAATGTAGGCTCACCCAGTTGTCTTCGGGCCAGCGCCTCACTCCTCTCCTGCCATGGCTTGATGTTAATAATTATCCAGTGTTAATCAGGTGGGAAGCTGCCCATTTATTTTCCCTGATGACAAGGGCCTATGTATATAACTTCAACCCGCCCTTATCATATACCATGCCTCACATATGTTTCCTCCAGCTAGCTAGCACTGGGACCCAAGCTCTGGAGTCTCACATGGGACTCTCACTCCCCACTGGAGCTATTGGTTTCAGTGCCCTCACCCTGGGTTCTCTCTTTACACAGACACTCTCAGGGCTCCAATGCCATGAACACATTCTCAGGGCTCTAAGTCTTCCTCTGGGAATCAGGGCTCTAAGCCTTGTCCGCAAGCCCTCCCTGGGCTATCCCCCTTATCCCTGGCCCTGGGAGTTTGCTTAATAGTTCCCCAAGGCTCAGGGCCCCACCCCCTGGAGCTTCACACTGGCTCCTATATGTAGCCTCAAATCTCCACCAAGAGTCTGAATGCTGTCACAAGTCCCTCCCCCAGTCTGGGCCTTGCCTCAGTACTCTCAGAGAGAGTCTGGGTTCCCCCTGCTTGATCTCACTCACTAGGGATGTGGGACTACAGTTAGGAGGTACCCCGTACCTGCCTTTCACCAGGGCAGTAACTGGCTTGACACTTCTGAGGGGACTGTCCCACTAAAGGCAGTCCCAGCAGGCCACCCATCCCTGGCAGGGTGCACTTTTCAGTCATGCCCAGGACCACGGGGTCTCCTCCTTCCCCATAGCCCCAGCCCTTACCTCCACGCTATTCCTCGAGCAGGAGCTCAGCCAGATGCTGACTCTCTGACCACTGGTGCAAACCCGTTTGCAGTCCAGGTCTCAGCTCTTAGAGCATAGCTGGGCCCTACTCCCATTCAGGCCACTCTGCCTAATTGGCACTGCAGGCAGCTGCAGGATGCCTAGCTGCCACTCAAGCCCCTGCAAGTAACAGAGCACCCTGTGCTCTATTACAGGGTGCTTCAACTAAAGCTCGTAAAATAAGCTTTAGTTAAAACAACCCCATTGGCATTTTGAAGCATGGGATATTGAATACATAAGACACTGTGGGTACTTTAATTAGAGCGGCTCTCAGAGCTGCTCTAATTAAATCTCCCCACTCTCCTCCCAGCCCCTGGGGCACATGTAAATATACTTTTTGGATATTAAATAGGAATTGGGTGTCAATGGGGGGGAGAGGGTGCAAAGCAAGGGATAACAAAATAAATTAAAAAGCCCCCAAACCTATGCTTATCTTGTTTCTAGGGCCCAGCAGGGTAGTCCCAGTGAGGACAGAGTGAAAAGTAAGTAGGTGCCCAAGTGAGGACCAATGCAACTGCAGTGGCACAGCAGACTTGTTTGCTTGAAGCTAAGCAGTATGCTATACTCTTTGGGACATTTGTGCTCCAACTCCCCACCCCCCTCCATTTTGAAGATGAAATAACTCCCTCTTTCCACAACCTGACCAAAAAGAATAAGAGACTGAGAAAAGCCAGGGTCTTAAAGCTAGAAGCTTGCCCCTCAAGTAGCTACATCAGAGCAGGCTTCAGAGCTTTTTTTAGGAGAGAGAGAGCAAACAATACTTCTCCTTGGAGGGACCCAAGGCAGAGCTTCTCTCCCAAAGGGGAATGATCCATGACAGTCTAGCAGGCAATATATTCAGCTTATTTTACCCTCTATTTCAAATCTTCATAAAACAGCAATAAGTGTATATGCCTGCATATACAAACGTTATGAAGATTAGCTTTATGAAAGCAATTTTATTAAACAAAAATATTGTATTGTCTCATTACTTTTCTTGTTCTATTTTGTCAAATAGAAACAAAAACATCCTCTATAATAAATAAAATGTTTGGGTGTCTGCAGACATTTGAGGAGGCTGCTCTGATGTGCTGTAATTACAGCATGCTGGAGTAGGCTAATTAGTATGCTCCAGCCAGCCTCTGCATCTTCTGTATCAGTCTCTCCACACTTCAAAATGGTGGCAGGGGCACTTTAACTAAAGCTGCTCTAATTAAAGCACCTGCCCCTGGAGCACATGTAAAATGCCCTTAGGTTTTAAACTAAAACCTGTGCAACTTTTGGTTTTTTGAAAGTGAACAGGATATATTCCAATAAAAAAAATTCAATGGTCAGTTTTTGACCCACAATACTTACCTACCTGTTGTGTCTCACTTCTCAAATCCTGGTTATTTTCATACTTCTACTATTTTAAATACATTATAACAATTTTATATTTGCTCAGTTATAGCATTTACTCATTAATGTTGATGGACTGAAGGGCAAGAAACCTGAAAAGCTAGAGTTATGCCCATGGTATGTACTAATAAAGATGTTGTGAGAATATTGGCAATTGAATTAGCTACACAGTTTTATGAAAGTATTAGAAATTAGAGGAAGTCTGGGGCGGGGGGAAGAGGGGGGACTAATTTTGTTCTCACCCAACGTTGAGATCAGGCAAACTCCATCACTGTAATTTTACCTTATCTATATGATTTTTACACTAATGAGTATGTGACATTGGAAGTTAAGGGCTACATTCATGAACACAAAATCAGATGTCTTCAGAAGCTGAAACTCTATTAACCAAGGCTATGTGATAACATGTGACATCGGACATATGATAACATGTCTGAACATAGGTCTTCTCAAGCAAATGGTGATTTCACATGCCATGTTTATGGGTGTAAACTCAAAAACACTTTTAGGAACCTCTATTTTAGGGAAAAACCTTGGATACCCAGCATCTGAAAATGAGGCCTCCAAAAATTTTTAAGTTTATCAGTCAAGACTTGAGAGACCCAGACTCAGATTGTTCTGCACATGATGGACCACATTTCCACTTGCAGGACATGTTGTCCTTCCTTTGAAAAAATGCCAAATGTTCTGTTTCTGCAATGCCCACCCTTGTAAATGGATGTAGTACAGTAACAAAGGCATGACACAGTGCTGAGTCTCTGGGCAGTAAGTGGAATTGCTTCCAATGGAAATAAATACAACTAGTTATGGGTGACACTTGTTGGGAGGACTTACATGACTGGAATGTAAAAATTTAATTGGGAGTGGTATTCTTAAAAAAGTTACCTCTTTCCAAGTTGACTTGGTAACAGTGTACAAGTAGTTCCATGAGAAACCTAGCTTAACAATTAAGGGCCTGCCAGTCTAACAGGCAAATTTGTAACAAGATGTAATGGCTAGAAAGTGAAGCTAGGCAACTCAAGCTAGAAATAAGATATCACTTTTTTTCACAGTGGGGTAATTAACTATTGGAACAATTTACCAAAGGCTGAGAGGGATTCTCAGTCTTTAGAAATTCTAAAATCAGGATCTGATACCCTTTTTCATCTTAAAAAGAAAAGCAAGCTGTAGGACTTCCCTGAATTAATTCCTGCTTTCACTTAAGCCTGTGTTATATAGGACATCATCTTAAATAATCACAGTGATGTCTTCTGGTTCTATAATCTCTGCTCTTCTCATTTTTTCTCCTCAACTCCCTACCCATTCCCTTCTGTGCCACCTGTAACTGAAAGAAGCAGCCCTTTTACTCTTCCCATTAAGAGGATGAACAAACATCACAGCGTTCAAAGCAGTGGCTGTAAACAAGTCTTTGTGGATGACTATCAGTTTTGGTGTACATCTTTACTGACCTTCTAAAAATTTTAAATGTGAAATGCCACAGGAAGTAGAGCTACAAAACCTTGCAAAAGTTTTTAATTATTCTGTTCATCTAAGTTTTAAAAGTATTTACTCAATTGTCCCTTGATGGAAATTGCTAAGTTGACTTAAAAATGAAGAATTATGTTAACAAAAGTTTTACTAGTTTGAAAAAAGGGATCAAGAAACATAGATCTGTTTACACATTTTCTGAGACAGATTTACAGTTAGGAGTTGTGAGTGGCATGGTGATATTTAGTTAAAGTATACGGTAAAAGGATAAATCTGTTTATGAACAGAGTTCTGGCAAAAAAGGACCGTAATGAAAAATAGTCAACATTAAACAAAACACAGACTGAAATGTAGGGCATTATAGCTCTAGGGCACATAGTTCAACTCAAATTCCTGAAACCAGATATAGGGATCAAATAGATTCAAAGGAGGAAAGACATCTATTTTTCTCAGCTGTATTTTTTTTCAATATTGTGCAGAAAGCATCTACAAATTAGGTTATGCATCAAATCTGAATTTGGTGGAACCCTT
>NW_017728912.1:30161327-30179096 GCF_001723895.1 Crocodylus porosus | reverse complement strand
TGTGAGAATATTGGCAATTGAATTAGCTACACAGTTTTATGAAAGTATTAGAAATTAGAGGAAGTCTGGGGCGGGGGGAAGAGGGGGGACTAATTTTGTTCTCACCCAACGTTGAGATCAGGCAAACTCCATCACTGTAATTTTACCTTATCTATATGATTTTTACACTAATGAGTATGTGACATTGGAAGTTAAGGGCTACATTCATGAACACAAAATCAGATGTCTTCAGAAGCTGAAACTCTATTAACCAAGGCTATGTGATAACATGTGACATCGGACATATGATAACATGTCTGAACATAGGTCTTCTCAAGCAAATGGTGATTTCACATGCCATGTTTATGGGTGTAAACTCAAAAACACTTTTAGGAACCTCTATTTTAGGGAAAAACCTTGGATACCCAGCATCTGAAAATGAGGCCTCCAAAAATTTTTAAGTTTATCAGTCAAGACTTGAGAGACCCAGACTCAGATTGTTCTGCACATGATGGACCACATTTCCACTTGCAGGACATGTTGTCCTTCCTTTGAAAAAATGCCAAATGTTCTGTTTCTGCAATGCCCACCCTTGTAAATGGATGTAGTACAGTAACAAAGGCATGACACAGTGCTGAGTCTCTGGGCAGTAAGTGGAATTGCTTCCAATGGAAATAAATACAACTAGTTATGGGTGACACTTGTTGGGAGGACTTACATGACTGGAATGTAAAAATTTAATTGGGAGTGGTATTCTTAAAAAAGTTACCTCTTTCCAAGTTGACTTGGTAACAGTGTACAAGTAGTTCCATGAGAAACCTAGCTTAACAATTAAGGGCCTGCCAGTCTAACAGGCAAATTTGTAACAAGATGTAATGGCTAGAAAGTGAAGCTAGGCAACTCAAGCTAGAAATAAGATATCACTTTTTTTCACAGTGGGGTAATTAACTATTGGAACAATTTACCAAAGGCTGAGAGGGATTCTCAGTCTTTAGAAATTCTAAAATCAGGATCTGATACCCTTTTTCATCTTAAAAAGAAAAGCAAGCTGTAGGACTTCCCTGAATTAATTCCTGCTTTCACTTAAGCCTGTGTTATATAGGACATCATCTTAAATAATCACAGTGATGTCTTCTGGTTCTATAATCTCTGCTCTTCTCATTTTTTCTCCTCAACTCCCTACCCATTCCCTTCTGTGCCACCTGTAACTGAAAGAAGCAGCCCTTTTACTCTTCCCATTAAGAGGATGAACAAACATCACAGCGTTCAAAGCAGTGGCTGTAAACAAGTCTTTGTGGATGACTATCAGTTTTGGTGTACATCTTTACTGACCTTCTAAAAATTTTAAATGTGAAATGCCACAGGAAGTAGAGCTACAAAACCTTGCAAAAGTTTTTAATTATTCTGTTCATCTAAGTTTTAAAAGTATTTACTCAATTGTCCCTTGATGGAAATTGCTAAGTTGACTTAAAAATGAAGAATTATGTTAACAAAAGTTTTACTAGTTTGAAAAAAGGGATCAAGAAACATAGATCTGTTTACACATTTTCTGAGACAGATTTACAGTTAGGAGTTGTGAGTGGCATGGTGATATTTAGTTAAAGTATACGGTAAAAGGATAAATCTGTTTATGAACAGAGTTCTGGCAAAAAAGGACCGTAATGAAAAATAGTCAACATTAAACAAAACACAGACTGAAATGTAGGGCATTATAGCTCTAGGGCACATAGTTCAACTCAAATTCCTGAAACCAGATATAGGGATCAAATAGATTCAAAGGAGGAAAGACATCTATTTTTCTCAGCTGTATTTTTTTTCAATATTGTGCAGAAAGCATCTACAAATTAGGTTATGCATCAAATCTGAATTTGGTGGAACCCTTTCTGCGATGCAGCACTGGCAGCCAAATCCAAAGGATGTTGTAGTCATGGGGATATTTTTCAGTGACTGCTTTGGGCTTTGGCACAGAACCTGTGTCTGTATTACCACTAGCACATATCCGAGCAAAATCACAGTGTTCCTGAAAACAGGAACAATACCAGTTTTCCTGGTGGTGTTCCTCTTTAGATGGCCCTTCCCATCTCCAGGTTTTTATAAATCTCAGCTGTCTACAGAGGCCTAAAGGAATTACAGTCCAGGTAAAATGGTGAAACAGACAGATGAGTGAGGAACGGCTGTCTCCAAGGTCACTTCCCTCTCAACATGTCATTTCACTTTATCCTCCCCCACCCTCCCCAAGGGTTTAAGTTTTTACACTAGCTCTTGAACCAAAACTCCCACACAGTCTGTTCCATCAAGTCAGGGAAAGAAAAGGTTTTCTGCTTGGCTGATAAAAAGGCCAAGCATCTAACAAGCTGAGACCACTACTTATTGTGCTTTTACTGACCATCTTGCCATGACCTTATGCTTCTTCCAATGATCAAGTTAACCTTGCTCATATTTGAATGGTAAGGCTTCTGGGAAAGAGACCGTCTTTTTGTTGCCTGTTTCTATAAGAGCTCACATAGAAGAAACCCAGTCTACAATTTGCATTCCTTAGGGCTAAAACAATACAAACATCAAACTCAGTAAATAAGATGTGATATATTTTCTCCTTTCCCTTTGCTGACACAACTAAACTGCCCCCTTATTCCCTTGTCCTCACACTTCTTCACCCTGACAGGTTGCCCAAGTATGCACCTGGAAAAGATCCAAAGCCCACTGAAGCCAACAGAAAACTTTCCAATGATTTTCATGGGCTCCGGCTCAGGTCTACATTAGCACATGGGTCTACTTTTGGTCACAGGTGGCAACTTTCACACACAGCAGGCATGTCTACATAGGGGGCAGCAATAAACTCCTGAGTTTATTGTTCCAGTTTACTGCTCCTAGGAAGCCCCAGGTGCACTATTTATACAAGCACCCAGAATGCAGCACATTGAGCCAGGTTGCAGCAGCCCCAGCTGGTACAGGGTCTGGGGGACAACCTGCCAGCCCAGAGCTGCTCCGAACAGGTTCAGTGTGCTGCAGGAGGGCTGGCTGGGGCACGAGGGTGCTTCAGCAGTGGGGCTAGCCAGCAAGTCATGCCCCATTCACCTGAGTCAGTGTTTCAATATGCACTGCTGCACACAAAAAAGCTCCACAGCAGGGTAAGGCTTGTATTTACAAGTTCTACTCTGCTGTGGAGTTCCTTTGTTTGGTGTGCCCTAATAGGGGCACAAATGGAAATGCCACAGTAAACATCTTGTGAAGGCATGTCCAGCAGCTGTTAAGTCTTGCTAATGCCAATAAATAACCATTACAAAAAAATTAGATTTTTTTTGGAATTTCCAGAAGTAAATCCCTTTCCCTGCAACTAAATCAAGTTTGTTTAAAACTTGACACAGCACAGAAAACAATCCCAAACTGCAGCCACATTTGTCTGAAGGAATTTTTAAACCAGAAACTAAGTGAGATTTCAAAAACTGTTTTATTTACTGACATGCCCCCCCCCCATTACCATAATACTGTGCAGCTTGCTCTTTAATAGCTTCAGCTCACAATACATTGCAAGTGTTATCATGCTTCCCCATTTTATAGATGAAGAACACACATTTCGGTGCCTAAGAACACAGACAGGCACCTAGAAGATGGTGCCCAGGTAAATTAGCTACCTAGTGGAAGTTTAAAAAATACTGAAGAATGTTAGACCTCTGTCTATGTCTCTATGCACCTAAATATCTGTGCCAAAGGTAACAGAAGAAATCTGTGGTAGGGCAGGGAATTGAACCCAGCTGGAACCTTAGCTTATTATATCTGGATCTCTCTTCCTTCATAATATCTGCCTTGAGAATAAGCTATGTGATGCCCTTTTTGGCTAACTGAACTGCTCCTTCTTTACCTCTTGCATGACACACAAACCACTTGCTCTGCCTCCACTGATGGTGAAAATAATGGCTACAGTTTCAAAGCTAACAAAGCAGAACATTCACAAGCACTAACTTTTCAGGGAAAAGGAGTACTGCAACAAACCAGGGTGTTAAAGAGCAGGCTAAGGGGTGGTTCTTAAAGCAGCCATGTAGAGGAGGAATGGTGCAACATTTCCAGCACGGAGCCACATATCATCTAAGCACTGATAGGAACCTTTCATTTTTAGCACTTCTTCCAGCCAAGTACTTGACAAATCCTGAACTGTTTCTTTAAAAAACAAAAGGTGCAGCATATGGCAGAGCAATGTCTCCAGTCATATTGTGCAGTGCCTTTGCCTGCCTAGTGCAATATTTTGCAGCAATTTAGAGTCTGGAGACATCTGCTGAAATAAAGGACCTGCATGTTCATCTGCTGATGCTGGCAGGTTTGTGAGTTGCAGTTCTAATATATCTGGTGAAAGCAATGCATCATTTGACATCATAGATGCCCTCCCCCCGAGATAGTCCAAAAAAATCACATCTGCAAATGGAGCATATAAGGTTTAATCAGTACCTGAGAAAGGAGGAGAAAACTTCTGGTGATCTGCTCTAGCTGAATGTAGGAAATTCTACTCTCCTTAAGATTAAGCACCCAGTGATTACATTCAGCAAGCGGTACACAGTTTCTTTATGGAGCAAATGCAAGGCAGCTGACTGTCCCTGCTTAATCAAACCACTCTGCACTGCTTCAAGAGGCTGCAAACCACACTGGAGGCTGGGATCTGCTAAATTAGAACATTAGAAATGACTTAAAGATTAACAGTGATCATCACCACTTTATAAATAAGGATAACAATTTCCCCTGTAACCAAAGCTCCATGTGCAAAACAGCAAGTAAATGTTACATTTCATATTAATTTGTTAAATATTCTTTAAGCATACCTCATTAAAGACATATTTGTGTTAACATGTTGAGTCTCAGACAGCTGTGCTTTAGTAAAGAATATTGGGCCCTATCCTCTTTATCAAGCTGACTACATTTCAAGGGAGTTAAATCAATTTACCCCACTAAAAGATTTGAACCCTTGTGCTTCATGCTGAATAGGCAAGTGCATACATGAATTGGAAAAGCAAAATATAAAAGGCCCAGTCATTCATTTTAAGATTGTATTTGTGTGATAGTGAAAACTGTTTTTTCTTTGCAGTTTTCCTGTGATATCAGTGGCAATTATGGGTGATTTTATGTCTGTTTATAGAAAATTGTAATTGAAAAAGAAAACACCCTTAATTGACGTGGATATTTGTTGCAACTGAAGATTTGATTGCTGACTGAAGTTGACTGAGAACACCCTTAAGTAATGACAAGCTTTAGATCCAATAAATTTGTGATGGAATCTGGGATTCTTCTTTCCCTTCTGATGCTTGCTTTAACACTGCCCCCCCCAACACACAGAGGCACGCAGAGAAAAGATAGATCTGACTGGGACGTGTTCTCCCCTTACTTTCTTTAGTACAACCTCACTGGGTTCAGTGGTACTGCTTGACTTTAACTGAAAAGAACATTTTGCTGTATGGCCAGAGAACAAGGTGTTCTGTAGCAATATGTGAAGAAGCACCAACCCTACCTATAAGGATGGCTGATTACTGGCAGTGCATCCATATGTATGAAGGGGAGGAAGGAGACACTGAAGAATGTCAGTTCTACTGGTGTTCTGAGATTATGACAACACAATGCAAAAATACGGTACACCTTAGAGACAGGTATGATGTTATGCGGCTCTCATCCTTCCTGCCTACCTTACCCATCAGTATACAAAAAAAGCACATAGGTGGTCACATTGTTTCAACTCTATGAGGGATTAAGCAAGCATTCAGTGCTTGGCCCACCTTTTCTATCTCATGCTGACTGAAAAAAGGATATGCATACAAGGGGCAAATCTGCTAATGGGAGGATGATCTTGTCCAAGGAGGGTGATCTTCTGGACCAAGCAGCCCCAAACTAGCAAACTAATGAGATCTTGAACTAATCACAAACCTCCTGCAAAGTGCTTGTGTGAGGTATTTAGAAAAACAAGTGTTAATAGTTTGGTCCAAAATTAGTACTTAACTCAGAGCCGAGCGACTGTCACCATGGCTACTCTGGATTCCCCAGCTGTGTTAAGAGATCTCCTATGCCTGTGCGTTAGGAGCTTGGGTATCCACCACTTCAACAACTCTTCAAAAGCAGTCCATACTCTCCAAAAGCTACTAGCAGTCTATTGCAGTGGAGTAACTACAGTACCATCCAGCAAGGAGCAGTGGTATGCATTTATACACACGCTGCTTAAGCTGCAGTCAGCCCATCATATGCCAGCTGTCTGAATAACATACAGCTGTAGCGTACATCATTTGATTACATGCATACATGTAGTCCAGAATAGGGATGATGGGCAGAGGAGCAGGGAAATACAGAGAAAGATCATTTTGTAGACACATGGCTTTTCATAGGCCTGCAACTAAGAAGGAAAAGGGACAAGAGGAAAACCCACCAGATTCTGAAATGCATCAATAAAGATGTGTGATGGCTCTCATGTTGTGCCCTCTTGGGCACACTATCGCCCCCTTTTGGGATTGGCATTTTCAAAGGCACTGAGCTCACTGCTGAAGTCAATGGGGAGGTGAGTGGCAGAAAAGCAGGTATATCAGCACCACCTTCTTCTGGTGTCCAAATAGAAACAAAAGGCCTCAGTTCCTTCTTATATTAAACTGGGATAATATTTCTCCTCCCTATCTAACAGCTTCAAGCTTAAGTTCTTTAGCTTAGTGAATGCTCTCAGGCCACTGGCTGAAAGGTGCTGGTTGAAACCACAGTAGTTATGACATAAGCTAGGGCAAAGGGGTAGTGTGTGGCATTACGTGCAGGATTCAGACATACATCAAGCTCTTCTGTGGACCACAAGCTGATGGATTGTACACCCTCCCTTCCCCCCCAACACACTGACCCCCTTTCACAAGTCTACAGTCACCGCACCCCTTTTTATTTTTTTTTTTGGTGTGATTACTTCAGGGAGTTTAGTCTTACTTCCTCAGTGGTGAAAATATGGCCCTATATAAAATCTTTTTGCAAGGCTGGAGTCTAGATCTTCAATGAAGACTTTAAGCCAAAATGATGGAATGGCTTTCCTTAGTTGTTTTCTGTGCATAAATTTCCTGCTCTTTAATGATAAAAATGATTATAAATTTGTCTCGGGAAATGTGGTTTGGCTTAAATATATGTGATTATGCTGTTGTTATAGAAAGAGCTATAAAATAACAAAAATGATGTGCTATAAAATATTATAAATACAAAATAAACGTGATGTATAACCATCTTGGTTTTTAAAATAATATCCATAAAACAGATCCTTCCTGATTTCAGAGTAAATTAATAAACTAAACTAAATTATGTGGAAAATACTATCTGCACACCCACTTTCAGAATACTTTGTATCTATGCAAACTATTTTTTTTTATCCAAAAGGACTATAAAGTGCATTGGAAACATCTATGCAGCATAGAGATCAGTTTATTCTATACCAAAATACAGAAAGATCTTAGGGGAAAGCTGCCTTACATCAGCAAAGCTCAGATGAGTTGTTTTTAATTAAACTACTCTGAGTGGGAATTCAAAACTGACTTCTCCAAAACACCTGGTATGGAGAATGGCCTAACTGGAAGGTGAATGATTTGGTGGGTTCCATACTGAAGATACTGGGCTGTTTGGAGACAAAGCAAGATCTGGAAAATGGAATGCCTTCCTAGGGGAATAGGTTTTTAATACTTCTCTGTCCATATTCTGTACTGTTCTACAATTAAAATTCAGACAAACTGTCTGAATCTGAAAGTGTGGCAGTAGAAAGGCTCCAACCGCAACTCCTGGGCCATTCCTGCTCAAAGTCACCCCCAACCTACCATAAAAGGATCCAAAGTCAATTCAATTCTTGTCCTGATTTTTTTTTTTTTAGCAGATATATGACAGGACTCCTCCACAGCTCTGAAAGAGCAAGACAGCAGTCTTGATCACCAGGGCACTGGGTTCCAATTATCTTGTCTTTCTTTTCAAAGCATGTCTTTGAAGGATCTAACAAGGGGTGCTGATGCTGCCCTTTTCAACTTATGTAATGAAGCTCTTTTTAGGGTTAAATAAGACTAGAACTTTCCTCCTATACCAACTGATACTGAAGTAGGTTTTAGAGGGTTTTAGGCTGGTCTGCAGGAGTCTTCATGTAAGAGTCTACTCTGTCTATCCTTCTGATGTAGGAGTATTTTACCTACTGTGCATAGATGCAAGACAGTAGAGTGTAGGGTAAACCAAATGCTTTACCAGGAAACCTCCTTAAGAGTGACAGCCATTCCCACAAGTGTAATTACAAGCAAATTCTTCATCTGGTGCAAATCAGACTTTAGTAGAGTGTTGCTGATTTACAGCAGCTAAAAATCAGGTCCTGTAAGTTACTTGTTGATGTAACCCTATTGATTTCAACTAAGTCATCTGCAATATATACCAGGATGCAATAAGGACACAAATTGGGATTGATTCTTATTTCCTTAATACTAACAGGGGTCTGTGCATCTTGCCTAGATACCATCATAAATAGACACCACAGAAATGACTAGCCTGGGCAGATTTGAAGGCGAGATTGTAGCACTAAAGGAGAACTCAGTGTGATTCTACTTTGTTCTTTGTATGGTCATTTATATCTGGCAAGAATTTAGAATGCAATCACTGGCATGAACAGAGAATTCCAATTTCCTAGAGTTTTATCCCCATTTATACTCACTCTTTATAAGTTTAAATAATAATGCAATGTGCAAGTTTAACTCATTGGTGTCTCTCTTGTTGATACTCTTTATATGAGACAATGTTTTAAGACCAGTCACAAGCTGCAATGGATGCAATATGAATTTCTGTTATTCCTTCATGGAAGGAATATATTGAAATAGTCATTTGCTATGTCATCAGTTGTTTGATGTTTGCCATGTAGCGAAATTCCCAGTTTTTCTTTTTTTAAATTTATTTTAAAATGCATTCCCTCCCCTTCCCCAACCATTTCTGACTTTTTCTTCTCCCTCTCTATTCCCTAGATAAATAAAAGTAAGCTGAGATGTAGGATAAGCTTTAACATTTTATTTTAGGCAGTAAGTTTTATTTTTCTCTCTCCTTCTTGCAAATAAGCACCCTGCTATTTTGATATAGATATACACTGTTTTATAAGTGATAATTATTATGTTTTGTACTTATTTTTTTTACTGATTTTATATTGTGTGGTTACTGTTTTAGCCTATATATATAAGTTAGCACAAGTCATGTCATGTTTCCATCTTGTAATGTCAAGGCTCCATCCTGTCCCCAGGCCCGGTTGTGTAACCCATGACTCACACCTATCCCTCCTATATAACTTGGCTCCTGAATGAATGGGGATGAATGTGGGTGCTTGAGAGACAATGGCAGTAGGTCTAAAAATAGCTCCCTCTGAATGACCAAACCATCAACATCAATATCTGGACCAACAACCCAGCCCTTGCACCCACCCTCAGCATTCAAAGAAACAAAAGATGAGGCAACCCACCATTGTGCCAAGGCTGCACATGCTCAGTAAGAACACCTGGAGCCCTCTGGGACAGGACTGATCTTGCCTGGACAGGCCCTCCCCATAGGAGATCATAGGTAGTCTTCGCCATAAAATGGGTAGTGAAGACTGACTCCTTGGGATACCCTCTCCATCTGGACCAGCACCATGCCACACCACCTATCCACCCAGAGACCCTGATGGTGACCCCCCTCTAGACAACACCTACTGGACAAGGACCCCTTTCCAACCTGGATAGGTAGCAATCACCCCATCTTCAACCAAGGACTTGGACTCTGCTCCTCTTCCCTACCTGGACTCCCAACCCTTCCACTGAGTTTCTTTCTCCTGCTGCTATTGTGAGTGCATGTATGCATGCGTGAACCAATAACTTCATGGGGCTGTGTAGTGTGCTGTCTGTTTAATAAAACTGTTATTTAGACCTGTAAGTTGGCTTGGCCCTGCTCCAATCTCTGCTCCTCGCCCCACTAACTTCCGTCTCATTTCTCCCTCTCCTGCTTCTGGCTCACTGCCACCTCCAACACCTGTTTTGAGCTCCTTTCTGCCTCCAACCCCCCTGTTTCTTTGCCACTGTCTTATCCCCACTGCCTTTTCCATTTCCCCTGAGCAACCAGGTTTCTGCCTCAGGTTCTTTCCTGGCCGTCTCCTCCTTGCCACCACTTATCTGCCCCCTCCCAAGGTCTCAGCTGTCTGCCTCAGTTTCCAGACCCAGTCTACCTTAAGTAAACCCAAGCCTCAGTTCCTCAGCCAGCTGCTCCATAGTCCGCCAGGTTCTATTCCTGATTCTGGCAACTTTCACTCCCTACTCTTTAACTCCCTCTCTTTCACCTGAACCTTCCCCCAGGTACCCCAAGCACACACATACATACTGTACCATCCAAGTTAGGAACTTACCTGTGTGTATGTGTAGGTGGGTTGTATGTGTGTGAACTGATGAGTCTCTGTGTGTGTGTAATTTGTATATCATGCACACAATGACACACACACACATATATATGTCATTGTGTGCATGATATACAAATTAGTGATCTGTGTCTAATGTTTGGGGTGTATAGTATATGTGCTTGAATTGGTGATAAGTATGCATGTGCTTAGGCTGGTTTGGATGTGTATGTGCCTGAGTTGGTAGTGTGCGTGTGTGTGTGTGTATGCACCTAATTGATTTGTGCATTTGTATATATGCAATTGTGTCACACCCTCCTAACAGCGCAATATTGAGATCCTGAGAGTTGGCCTGACCCCATAGGGCAACAACCAGGTTCACTTAGTGACGTTTCTTTAACTTGCAACTTTAATATTACACATGCACAGCTGCTGAGTTATGACCCAATACACCCACCTACCCACTGTTTCCATGGGAAGAAAAGCACTACAAGGCTTATGTACAGGACCACTAATAAGGGATTTAATTTTTACTTCTGCCTGCACCAAATTTATTGTATGCTCATGTTAGTTGCCATTATAACAAAAACAAACCAAACAAACAAAAACATTCCTTGAGATGAGTTGCAGGTACATGCTTAAGATCTTGATAAATAGTAAGAACAGAGTAAACCCAAATCCTTTTTTTAAACATTTTCCCCAGGTCAGCACTTTATGGCAGATGTCAGATAGATGAACACAAGAGACCGCCGACAACTGCAAAAGAGGAACCCTAATTTCGAAGGAACAACAACAATAAGCACAATGGCAGTAAACAGGGTGTCAAAGATGTATGTAAATATGCTTGTTCCCAGTGCACATGAATGGCATTCAAATACAGAATAGACAAAGTTAAAAACTGCAAAGAGTTTTGGCATCACAACCCAAGACACTGCTAAGCAACTGGATGAAACCAATGCAAGATTTTATTTTATGGCTGACCAGTTTAATACACTGCTGGTAGATGATCCTTCATTCAAGAGTCACACTAATACAATATGGATGATCAGAAGGTGATCATCATACCAAAGAAATACATTTCCATTGTCATCTTACCTTCCAGATTGCCTAGATGAAACATTGACATTACTGTATCATCAAGATTATGTTTTAAAACACAAATATTAAAAAGGTTTCTTCAGCTTCTTTAGATTAACACAGAGAGCTTTCTGTTTCTTTCAATACAAGACCTTGCATTGATAAATGGCAAACGCCCTGCATAGGCAATTTTTTCTGACTTGTAGTGGGCAGATTCCTTGTATACAAGGTATGCAGAGGAGGTGTTAGAATGGAGCCTTGTGAAAACACATTACGTATCAGCGTTTTACTTGCCTGACAACCAAGATGAACGCAAAACTGATAGTGAGTACTGTACCTAAGTAAGTTTAAGTGTCTCGTAACACTACCATATATTTGATAGCTTCATCAGGAGGCCTTATGCCAAGCAGTATCAGAGGCAGATGATAAATATGTAAAAGCTAATGCTGTTTTTAATTTCCAATAAAAGCTCACTTTGATATATGATATAAAAGCAAATACTTGATCACAACTCCATTTTGGCTCAAATCCTGCCTGCTCTGGGGTCCTACTTTGTCAGAGTAAGGAGGAGTTAGTGTTGTCAGCAACTTCCATAGGAAATCAGATGATAGGCTTTCTGGGTGCGTGGTCAGTTTACCTGGCACCAGCATGGCTATGACTTGATTTTCTCCAGATTTCTGGCAACTTAAGAAGAATGATATTAGAAAAAAGTGTCACCAGCCAATAGTATCCTTCTGGGCCAAAATATCTTACAATCATAGAATCAATGAGTCAGAAGGGACCTAGAGAGATCATTGAGTCCGACTGCCTGCCATGGCAGGAATGAGCACTGGGGGTGGGAGGGGTCATAAGACCCCAGCCAGGTGCCTATCCAGTCTCCTCTTGAAGATTTCCAGGGAAGGTGAGATGGGGTATGTCTTCTTAAAGAAGCCTAGAGACTTACATTGATACCAGCTGCTTTCCCCTCCCCTTCTGACTGAAAAGAGAAGCAGCAACTTCAGTTCTAAAGAATGGCTTGGATAACAGTGAGGAAGGAACACATGTATACAGCTTTGAGAGCCATTCATTAGATCTCTACCTGCAGCTTACTACCATCTTCAGTTCCCTTAACAGCTGTCTGGCACTAGAGTTTGTAGTCATTTTAGAACTTGGAGGTACAACCCCAGTACAACATCTAAAATGGCATAACAGCTTTTCGTTCTATGTTTTCCAAAGGTCTATGATCATCATGGCCACTGAGCAGAGCCCAATGACTAAGGCAATGATTGTCAATCAGGGTTCCTTGAGATCCTTTCTAACGGGATTCACAAGAACCCAAATATTTCAGATAGGAATCTGTAATGTTAAGGTGATTCTGACCTGTTGTTTTTGAGCTTTTTGCAACACAAAAATTGCTCTATTAGCTTTCTTTAGTCAAAAAAGAAAGAAAGACTTTGACTTTTAAGAAATGTTTATTCTAGAGAGGGTGACAAATGGTGGCCAGTAGAGATTGTGTCCAAGAATCTGGGCCTCGAGGACAAGGCCTGGGCTCATGGCCTGCAAGGCCTGCCCGCACACTCTAGACAAAAATAACAAAAATCACAAAAAAAAAAAACCAAAAAATGTACACATATACAGTTCTTGCTAGTGGGGATGTCCAGGGGGGCCTCAGGACATCAGGGGTCTGCCCGCCTGGACAAAGCCTGAGGTCTGAGCTCACTGGGTGCGCCTCTGCACCTTGAGCAGCTGGTGGCGTCACAGGGAAAAGAGCAGGCATCTCACCTCGACTCGGCACAATGCCCCCTCAAATGGCCCAGCACTCCTCAAAGGTGGACATCATCCACCAGAGGACTGCATGCTTGAACTCAAGTGATAGGCAGGCCCACACCAGCAGGTGGAAGAGCTGCAGGATGTCATCCATCCCAGTCCCGGTGAACCAGTTTTGCTGGCTCTTCAGGGTGGCCAACTTGGTCTGACCCACCAGGAAGTTGGCCAGGCAGATAGTGGCCCGCTCAGCAGCCCAGTATGGGAAGGAGTAGATGTAGGTGTCCTCTGAGAAGTCTTGGCCCAGTGCCTGCAGCAGCGCCCCAAGGGCAGCAAAGAGCAGCCTCAGTGGGGCAGTCAAAGAAGGCATGGAAAATATCCTCATCCAGCACCCCTGGGCAGAAGGGTTAGGGCGCTGAGGCCAACGGGTCCAGGTGGCACACAAAGGTGCCAGTGGCCAGGATGCCATGCAATGATTTCCACTGGAGGTTGCTGGTCTTCTTGGCAATGGGCATCTTGTACAGTGTGCGCCATGCTGGGCTCCCAGGCCATACCAGGAACTGCCGCCACACAGTGTCAGGGTGGCCAGCCAGCATCTGGGCATGCTGGGTGCGCACCACCCATGCACAGAGTCCCTTCCGGGGCAGTGTGCCAAAGAGGCAGCCTGTATTGCTGCTGGGGGCCACAGGAAGCCTAAGCAGCATGTTAAGCTGGTCAGCCAGCTCACTGGCCACCGCTGGGATGACCAGTAGTGGTGGAAAGGTGCCATGGCATCTGTGGTGGGGAGGGCTGCAGAGCTTGGAGGTAGGCTTCTAGGGTGGTCGCTGCTTCCATCAGGAGGGCAACCCTAATGGCCTGCAAAAGCCAGCCCATGGTGCACATGGAGCACAGTGCCAGCTGGGCAGCCAGGGCTTCAGGTGAAAGCCAATCCAACTGAGCAGGGTCCAGGAAGTGCCCCAGGTGGGTGGTATGTGCCTTGATGAGAACAGCCACAAGGCTGGCAAAGGCCAGACTCAGCATGACATGCTATAAAGCCAGGTTGTGGACCAGGGGCTCCTGAAGCAGTTGCGGGAAATGCAGGCGCCTGGCTTGGGGACAGAGATGAAAGGTAGCCTGCCAGGCCCGCACCATGCTGTGGTAGAACAGGGGAAGGACTGTGCTATTCAGGAAGGTGAGGTCCAGCATAAACAGCTCCCAGTCAAAGCCAAGGCCCCCCACTCGGTGCAGGAACCGGCATGCCAGCTGCCACCACAGGAGGTGGCCCTCAGCATACAGGAGCTGCTGGAGGGCTTCCAGGCCATAGGCAGCCATCCTGCTGGCTATGTCAATCAGGCCCTGCCCCCCTCGCTGGTGGGAAGGTAAAAGGCAGCTTGCAGGATCCAGTGGCGTCTGTCCCAGAGGAAGTCCACTAGGAGCCGCTGCAGTCTCTTGAGTAGCTCTGGCAGAGGGTCCAGCACAGTGCAGTGATGCCACAGGCTCACCGCCACCAGGTTGCTGGTGATGAGGACCCGGCCACTGTAGGAGAGGGTGAGCAAGCGCCAGCATCAGCAGTGCAGGTAGGCCTCCACTCCCTCCGCCAGGTCCTTCCAGTTGTGGGTGGCAAAGGCCAGCGGCTCCAGGAACACTATCAGGGTTTTGAGACCTTCCCGGTGCCAGGCGAGGCCCCCTGACAGGTCCAGAGGTGGTTTTTTGGCCCATGTCCCAAGCAAGAGTGTGTCACTCTTGCCCCAGTTGATGTGGGTTGATGCAGTGAGCTTGTAGGTGTGTTGCCCCAGGAAGATTGTCACGGCATCCGTGTATGTCGTCAGCCAGATTGGGGGGGCTGGTGGTCAGGCCTGGTGCTGGTGGCAGGGCTAAGCCTGTCAAGCGACGTTGCAGATCATGCAGCAGCAGTTCGATGGCCAGGGCACACAGCATACCTGACAAGGGGCAGCCCTGGCATATGCCGCAAAGCACCAGGAATGGGGAGCACAGCACACTATTCACCTTGAGCAGCCTGGAGGTGTCATGGTACAGGATCCGGAGCGCCACGATGAAAAAAGAGGCTGGAAGCCAAAAGCCTTGAGGGTTCCAAGCAGGTACTGATGGTCAATGCAATCGAAGGCCTTCTCCTGGTCCAGGGAGACCAAGCCAATGTCCAGGCCAAAACGCTCCATAGCTGTAAGCAGGTCACGCAGCAGAAACAAGTTGCCCTGGATGGTCCTGCCCGGGACACAGTAGCTACACTCGGGCCTGATGACAGAGGCCATGACGGTGCGGAGACTGTTCACCAGCTCCTTCTCCAGGATCTTATAGTCGGCGCATAGAAGGGAGATGGGCCGCCAGTTCTTAAGGCAGCTGAGGTCCCCCTTCGTGGGCAGCAAGGTGAGCACTTCCTAGCAGCAGCTGGTTGGCAGCCTCCAATCGGCAAGGCTATTGCAGAAGACACGTAGGAGGCTGGACCCAAGAAGGGGCCAGAAGGCTTTGTAAAATTCTATGGGCAGTCTGTCAAGGCCTGGGGCCCTGCCTGAGGCAAGCCCCCCCACAGCAGCCTTGAGCTTTGCCAGGGAGAGTTTGCACTCCAGGGCCTGAATCTGCAAAGCACCAAGGTGCAGCAGGTCCTTATGCAGCTGCTGGGTGGCCTCCGGAGAAATGGGGTCAGCCGCAAAAATGTCCTGATAGAAGGTGACAGCACGCCCCCGCACTTCGCCTGGGTCTGTGAAAAGGAAAACTAAAAGCTGGCATTTTATGAGAAGTGCCTCAAGACTAACAACATTAAGAACCGCTGCTCTAAGGCAACAGAAAACACAGCCAAATCACTGAAAGCTTCCTTCCATCTTAAAAAGAGCTAATTTTCAGCTACCATAAAGAGTAAAAGTCCTCTTAAAACCACAAGAAATATTTTTCCTTCAAGCTTCTTCCCATCCCCATGAAATACTCAAAATTATTAGCAGATATCATTTCCTGCAACTCTAGCTAATCATCTTAAAGATTTTAGTACTCTATTGGTGCTTTTATACCAACAGGCACTTCTAGCCCAACATGGATAAGTACTCTGCACTGGTTGTGTGCAAAGGTACATAAAACTTTTCATGACAAACAATGGATATCCATTCAGGTCCTGAGACATGAAACAAGTCTGGTACACAATCTTTTCTTCTAAAATGCAGAATGAAAAGTTCTTTTTTGAGTCCAAGAATTATAAGGTTTACACTGATAATCAAGAAAACAGTTTTTCACCTGCTTAAACATATAATGAATAACCTTCTGATCAACAACTGGGTGGTTAGCTGATGGTAAAGCTGGCAAAACCTTTGGCTGATAAGTAGCATTCTGCATTTTCAGTTTTTACTGATTTTCACCCATGAATTCCTTGATTTTTTATTGAAGTTATTAGTTTTTTTACTGATTTAGCCCCGTTTTTCAATTCACTCAATTTTACCAGGTACAGTAAAATCCCTGTTAACTGGCATGAGTTGGGAATGGCTGAAGGGTGCCAGTAAGCTCAAAGCGCCGGTTACCTGAGGCACAGGTTTCCAGCCAGATGCAGGGGAGAAGGCGGCAGTGGCAGCATGGGAGCCAGGGGAGGGTTCCTGAAGCTGCTGCCAGGGTGCACAGGGATTGCAGGGCAGGAGGGGCTGTGGGAATTGCTCCTGGGGCAGGTGGGTCCCACATGCACCCCGGTGGTGGCCCTGCCTGGCGATGGTGCAGGCAGGTGGTGTCAGCTGCTTCCGGGGCCACTGCAGCACAGGTTGGGGTGAGGGGGGACAAGCAGAACCCTGGGGAGCTCGGGCACACCAATGTCCAGAAGCTGCAGGCAGCTGGTGTTGGCTGTTTCTGCAGCCACTGCAGCAGGGGCTAGGGTGAGCAGAGACAAGTTGCGCTGTACCCTGTACCCCCTGTGGCTCCACTTGTTCCCACTCACCCCAGCATCTGTTACTGTGGTCCTGGGAGCAGTCAATGCCAGCTGCCTGCACCACAACACGGCACAGCCCAGGGACTGGGGTGAGTAGGGACAAGCAGAGCCCAAGGTGGTTGGCGCTACAGTGCAGCCCAGCAGCTGAAGACAGCTGGGGTTGGCCACTCGCAGGGCCACTGCAGCAGGGGATAGGGTGAGTGGGGACAAGCTGCACCACGCCTCGTGCCTCCAGGGCTCTGCTTGCTCCCACTCACCCCAGCCAGTTGCAGCGGCCCCAGGAAGTGCTGATGCCAAATGTGGATGGAACTGTAAGTCAGTAGGTGTGGGGTGCAGGAAAGGGGAGCATGGCTCTTGCTTCTATGTGCACCCTGGGAGGGCTTTGGGCCTGCACTGGGGTCTTCCTGGGGGGGGCATGTGCCCCTGGATCTGCGTGATGGACAAGAGCAGGCTGCCACCCACCCCAACCACTAGGAAGAACCCAGTGCTGCTGCAGGTCCCAGCCTGCAGTGGCAGTCTGCTCTTATCCTGCATGCAGATCCGGGGGCATATGCCCCCCCAGGAATAGCCTAGTGCAGCCCCCCAGCCTGCAGCCCTCCTGGGGTGCATGTAGCAGCAAGAGCTGTGCCCCCCCACCCCATGCCGCACACCCACTGACAGTTCCCTTCGCTTTGCTCCCTGCTGCAGCCCTGGGAGCAGCTGGCAGGCTGCGCTGCAC
>NW_017728912.1:30151364-30161194 GCF_001723895.1 Crocodylus porosus | reverse complement strand
AAATAAAAACTGAAAACGCAGAACACTACTGATAAGGCGGCTTATCAACAATGTATTTTGCCGAGTCACCAATTTGGATATCAGTCATGAAGTTATCAGCCATTGTTGATGTGTGTTTAGTAATATTCTTTATATCAGACCTTGAAAAGGTGGCAGTAACATAGCTTAAGCAGCTTTGGTTTATAAAAATATACTCAGATATTTAAGACATGGTTGTGAAAAACCTCAAGGTGATCCCAGAGCTTCAAGCCCTCTTCCCATCTGTCCTGCTTCATGTCTTTGGAGCTTTGATGGGATTTTGCTGCAAGGCAGCTCCTCTACTTGACAAAATATCAGTCTAACCAGCATCCTGACCAGACCTCACAGCTTAGTTGGAGGACTGCTCCATTAACTCAGAATCCCACAGGCCTGAAAAAGAATGAGGTCTGCAGTTCTCATGAGAACAGCATGCCTGGGGGTTGTCTGCTGCCTGGCAATCCTTCTTATCACAAAATAAGCAGTAAGTTATAAAATAAAAACAAGATTTGTTACACAAAATAAAAACAAAAAATCGTAAGAAGAAGGAGCTGTTAGCCTTGAAGGCAAATATACAAAACAAACACAAATACCTCACTACTACTGTAACTCAAAAGCTGCTTCAAGTTAATTTTGTCTGTTTCTACCAGCTAGCAATCTTGCCAGACTTCCCAAATTGTTCACTAGCCTCCCTGACTGGGGTTCCTTCCTTCCCTCAGACATGGGGCATTTTGCTTATTCTTCTCCCCCAAACTCCTTATCATTATCTCTCTCTCTTATTCTTTTACTCTATTTATGGAAAGTGGTAATATTCATATCTGTACACATGATCTCTTCCTCCAGCCAGTTGCATGTCAAAGAGGACACTTAAAATTGTCAGACATCTGATGCCTTTTCCTTTGAAATGCATTTGACCATTTTACCACATGCATCCTATGCTAGGGCTTTACTTCCTATCTAATAGGTATGCAGTCAAGGGTTTTACTAATACACAAATAGCCACTGTCCAGGGAGAAACTCTCCTTTTACCCGAGCTGACTACAAGCCCACTGACAAACTTTCGGTCACAAGAGTACAAAGACATATGAATATGAAATGCTATGTTTCACACAAACACATAAGGGAGAAAAATGAAAATAGCTTATTACTATCTGCTGATAGAGACCAAACATATCTCAGTAATTTCCCCTATCTAGAAGAATAACTGTGCGTGTATAAATGCCCTCCATATTAATCACTGCGTGTATGCATACTCTGTGACCATGGTGCATCTTCTTCACCAATATGAGTGTGAAAGAACCAGATTTTTTATGGTATTATGCTTTAACAGCTTTGCAATGTCATCACTCTTCATTAGAGACAGTCCTTGATGTTAAACTTGAACTAACAACATCAAAGAGCCTACTGGACCCAAACATTTTTGTATTTTAAGCTAGGTGGCTATGAAAACTACAGCAGGGGTATCAAACTCACCTGAGGCCCTGTGCTGGATCCAGACTGTGGGTCTCCTCTCAGGATAGATCCAGCCTGGGGTATGAAGGCAACCTCCATAGTCACTGCAGCAGCACAGACAGCAGATCCAGCAGTAGCAGTAGAAGTCCAGATGTAGGGGTCCAGACACACAGCAAAGATCCAGAGGCAGTGACAGCTATGGCCAGTGGGGCTAGAGGGTACCACATTCTGTGGCAGGTCATGTTGCCCAACTGGGAGGCTAGAGAGGAGACTCCACAAACTGGATGGTTTTCACCCATGCTCTAGAGCACCGGTTCTGAAGCAGGGGTACATGTACCCCCAGGGGGTATGCGAGATATGTTACAAACATTGTCTAGCACAGGTCGAAGGGCCTAAACAAATAATTTCCCGTTGAAAGGGGGTATGTGAAGTCTCACTCTGAGACAAAGGGGTACATCTACTGAAAAAGTTTCAGGACCGCTGCTCTAGAGTTTCCTAGCTTTATAGTAGTCAAGATAAAAGTCATCATAAAAGACAGTGAAGAATCAGGCCCAGAGGCAACAACTATCCAATATCCAGATAGACCTACAAAGGGAACCTTTGAACTTTGTCAGATCACTAATTAGCGGGGAGCATCAGTGGACACAGACTCCTTTCAGGAGGTTTCATTAGAAAGGTATTTACTCAATTCTGCCAGAGGTTACAGTCACCACTACTGCCTGCAGCCCACCTCTGGGTTTCCATTGTCTAGGTCCTATCCTAAAGGCTTGAACTTATAAGATTTGCCAAATACAAAGTGAAAGCAATGTCTTCATGGTGGCAAAAGACATGCTGTCTGGGATAATCACAGACTTCTGAGAGCTTGATTTCCATTGAGAGAGGGAAATCTATGAGATTTTGGGATGTAAACTCCTTTAAGCCCTTTAAAAATTCCAAGTTCTAATTTTAACAAGAAACAAGCAATTAATCATTTTCTAATTTCCTTATTAACCACACTCCCCCCCACCCTCCCATTTCCGTGTGTTCCAATTAGTTTAATGTCATGGAGGGGGAAAAAAAAGTCCGGCTCTTATGTAAATTATTGTGGAGTCTATAAACACCAATTGTGGCAATTAATTGTTCCCACTATGCTCTTAAAGCTGACAGGAGAAAAGATGGAACAATTCCTCCAGTAAAGAAGAGATTTTCAGTCATATTGTACTGTCAAAAGTGACCATTCCCCTTCTATTCTCTGGCAAGAACACTTAAAATAATAATAATAATTATTATTATAAAAATTAATGCCTCCCTTGAACACTTTAAATTGAGGATGAAAGTTTCCAGTAGGCCAATGAGTGAGATAATGGGGGGGAAAAAAGCCAAAAAAACCTATGAATAATTTTTAAATTTTTTATTTGCTTTTTTCAGTGAACATCTTAAAAAGTCTTAGCTTGACATATAATTAAAATGATGCTTCATGATGAGTTGCACCACTGCAACGCAATTTAATCCTTTTCATTTGTTTAAGTTTTGTTTTTAAATAAAGCAGAGCAAACACGTAAAGGTTTTTGCAATTTGCAAGTTTGATGGCAGAGTACTTTATAGGAATTTAGACATAGTTTTAATGGATCTTCACTTATGTTAAGGAATTACTTTTGCAGCTAGATAAAATGAAAAGGGGACTTTATTTTTATATAAAGGCTGTTTTGTTGTTTTTATTATTTTGTTTTTCTGTCTGCTTTTTTTGGAGGGTTTTTTGGTTCGGTTTGGGTATTTTTCCCCCTCCTTAAAGAAAAGGTGCCTTCCTTGTTCAGGAGAAATGATTAAGGAAGTGCTTTGGGGAAGGACCATCTTTCTGTTATATATCTGTACAGTGCCTTCTACAAAAGGAAATAAGATATTACTCAAGAGCCCCTTAGGCCTTGCTATGTATGGTACTTGACATATATAAATGCTGCCATAGATCTTTCCATATTAGCAAGCTGCTTATTACTAATACACACACAGTCAAGAATCATGGAATCAAAGAACTGGAAGGGACCTGTAAGATCATCATGTCTGGTTCCCCTGCCATGAGCAGGAGGTTATTTGGCTCAAACAAGCTCAACAAGGTGCTTGTCCAGCCTCCTCTTGAACACCTCCAGGGATGGTGATTGCACCACCTCTGCTGGGAGCATGTTCCAGATTCTACATACTCTTACAGAAAATAAGTTTTTCCTCATGTCCAACCTACATTTTTCATCAATTAGGTTGTGCCTGTTGGTCTTTGTCCTCCATGGGGTTGCCTTTCTGAAGAGTTGCTCCTCTAGATCTTGGTGTTCACCCTTGACATATTTGCAGGCAGCTATCAAGTAATCAAGTCACCTCTCACTCTTCTCTTGCTCAGACTGAACAAACCCAGTTCCTGGAGTCTCTTCTCATAGGACCTATCCTCCAGGCCCCTGATCATCTGGGTGGCCCTTCTCTGCACCCCTTTGAGTTTATCCACATCCTTCCTGAAGTGCAGTGCCCAGAACTGGACACAGTACTCCAGCTCTGGCCTCACCAATGCCGAATAGAGGGGGAAGAGCACTTCTCTGGACCTGTTGGCAACACATCAGCTGATACATGCCAGAGTTCTATTTGTCCAGCTGGCAACTTCATCACACTGCTGGCTCATATTCAACTTCTGGTCGATTGTCACCCCCAGGTCCCTTTCAGATGTAGTGCCAGCCAGTGGACCACCACCTATCATATAATTGTGGTGAAGGTTCTTCCTACCCAGATGAAGGACCCTACATTTGTTCCTACTGAACCTCATCTGATTGTGCTCAGCCCACAAGACCAACCTGGATCTTTGGCCTATCCTCGGGTGTGCCTGCATTTCCCCACAGCTTGGTGTCATCCACAGACTTAATTATTGCACTTTCTACCCCCTCATCCAAGTCATTGATAAAGATGTTAAAGAGCACAGGCCTAAGCACTGATACCTGGGGGACACCACTGGAGACAGCCCTTCAGGACAAGGATATCACAACTGTCTGGGACTGGCCTCTGAGCCACTTGCCAACACACCTTACTGTAGACTGGTCTAAGCCAGTACCCTCCAGTTTAACTGAAAGTATCTCATGGGAGACAGTATCAAAGGCCTTGATGAAGTCTAGGGATATGATATCAACCCCATGTCCCTGGTTAGTTGGTTAGTTACTTGGTCATAAAAGGACACCAGATTTGTTAGGCATGACCTATCCTTGACAAAGCTGTGCTGGTTGCTTCTTAATACCCCACCAATTACAAGCTTACAGTTGATGGCCTCCTTGACAATTTTTCCAAAGATTTTTCCCAGGACCAAGGACAGACTGACTGATTTCTAGTTTGCAGGGTCATCCCTCTTCCCTTTCTTAAAAGTAGATACCATGTTAGCCCTCTTCCAGGCACTCAGGACCACTCCCGAGTTCCATGACTCTTTGAACAGCTACAAAGGCCCAGCTATGAGCTCAGCCAGTTCTTTCAGGACTCTCAGATGCAGGTCATCTGGCCCAGCAGACTTGAACACACCCAAACATTTTAAGAGTACCCTCGCCTGTTTGGGATTGATTTAATGTGGACTGTTGATTTCCCCATGTTCCCTGGGCCTCTGGACAGGTGAACAGGTCCTGCCTGATTTCAGGAACACTGACAAGAAGTAAGTATTTAGGAGCTCTGCCTTTTCACAGGGATCAACTGTGGACTTCCTCCCCAAATTCAGTAGGGGGTCCCACAGTGGAGCTTGATTTTTTCTTACACCCCATGTACCTATAGAAGGACTTTTTGTTGTCCTTTATTTCGGTTGCCAGCTTGTTCTCCTTGCCTGTCTTGGCTTTCTGCGTCTCATACCTGCAGACCCTGGCCATATATACGATTGTACTAGTCTCTGGATGCTGAACAGTTTTTCCATTGTTTATAGGGCTGAGAGACATTTTGGCAGCCATTTCATTTTGGAGGTGTTTCAGCCCATATTGGTGCCCAAAACACCAAATCTGAAATGAAACAGAAGGCTCTGAAACATCTGCGAAATGAAACAAAGCAAAATCATCCAAAACATTTTGGAAATATTTCAGAACGTTTTGGAGGTGGTCCCTAGGAACAGTCTGGCACAGCTTTCCTTTTAAAGTGCCGGGAGGCTGGGGCAGGGTGGGGGATGGAGCCAGGCAGGACAGCCATGGGGGCTTCTCCCATGGCTCCCCCCACTGGGGCAGAGGCAGGCAGAGCTGCAGAAGAACTTGCAGCCACCTGACACTGCCTGCCTCTCCCTGGCTGATCCAATCTCTGAATCAGTGCTGAAACTCCGAAGCAGATTCCGCCAAATCAAGATGGAACAGTGATCTGAAACACCAAAATGAATCACTGTACTCTGAAATGGATGAATCCAAAACGGAAATGAAACATGGCCTGTTCACACAACCCTAATTGTTTATATGCTTCATTTTTCTTGTTTAAAAGATGTCCCTGATGTCCCTGTTGAACCAAGCAGGTCTCTTGGCCCCTTTCCTGCTTTTTGACCATGTGAGGATGGCCTCTTTTGAGCAGTGAGAATTACTTCCATAAGGAAGCTCCACCAATCCTGAGCTCCCAAACCATCCAGCTGCTGGTCATGGACAGTCTTTCTAACTGGACTCCTGAGCTTACCAAAGTCTGCCCTTCTGAAGTCTATGACTTCTGTTCTACTGGTTGAATTCCCAGCCTTTTTGGTGGATGGTGAACCTAATCAGGTCATGGTCACTGTCACCAAGAGTACCTCAAATCTTCAGGTTGCCCACCATGTCTTCCCCTTTGGTCAGTACCAAGTCCAGAGTGGCCTTACCCCTAGTCAGGCCTGCCACAGTCTGTGTCAAGAACAGGTCGTCGATAGCTGCCAGAAAGTTGGCTGATATGCTGGAGCTGGCTGAATGGTCTTCCCAACAGAGAATATACATATTATATTATTTATATGTATATAAATAATGTAGTATACTATAAATAAAATACAATACAGTATAATATAAAGCTTGCTAATATGGGTGGATCTGTAGTGGCATGCACATATGGTGACTAGCATACATAGGCTCTTGAAGCACAGGGCTGTGACCTGGAAGCATTTTCTGTATGTAATATGGGTCAGCGAGGAAAATCTACCAGGTGAGGAAGAAGACCAACTATGTCTGTTTTTTTCCCCTTAGGAGGGAGAAGAGAGGGAATGGACAACCAGTCAATTAGAGCCACTCCATATTTGGAGAAGGTTCTTGCTCCCCCAGCACGATGCATAGATATAGATATTAGGGTGTCCAAAGTGAGACCTATTCAATTCCAATTTGGATCAGGGACAGCAATTCAATTAGTTGAGTTGGACCCAGTCCACTTCTAGGTCTGCTGCTGAGCACTTTGGGAAGCCCCCTGTGCATCTGTGGTACACTCCATATGGCTCAGCATCCATAAACTGTCTGCTACCTAGAGGTATGTAGAAAAAGACACTTAAAGCTGTCTCTATGTCTAAATTGCTGAATCTCTCCGAATCAATTCAGAGTGTTCCAATTCAATTTAGAGAGATTGAGGGGTCCTCCGATTTGATTTGGATTTGGAGATTCAGCCACTGAATCGGGCCGAATTTGAATTGAATCAGGGACCGAAGCTTTGCACAGCCCTAATATATATAAATATCAATATCAGGTGCTGGGGGAGCAAATGCCTTCTCCAAATATGGAGTGGTAGTCCTAAGTACTCAAGAGACTACCAACTCCACTGCATACTAATGCCAATCCAGATGATGAGATCAGGCCTTTTCCTATGGCTAGTCCCCGAGGAGTAACTTGTAAGCAATGAGAAAAATGCATTTCCTTGCTTTCCACCCACTTTAAAACTGGGCTGGCACAAATGTGACCATCTTTGTGTTTTGCTTTGGGAATGATAAGGGCTCTCATACTTGCCATTCCTCCTGATATTTCTTCCATTGTGACTGCTGAGTAGCTACATTTTAAGAATTACTTTGCTTCCTAGGCCTTTGTAACCTGAACCAGAACTGTTCATGAGGTAATCTGTATGGTCAAGGAACTATACTAAAAGAGAAGTGAGTTGATATTCTTAAATGTTAGAGGTCCAGTATTTCAGAATGAAATTCCACTTTGCTAGTGCTAGTAAATGAAGAAAAGCTTATGGTTGAGGATTGTCTGCAATCTCCTTCTCCCCTATCTTCAAGCCCCCCCCCCTTCCTCCCCCTGCTAGCAATTAGGGACAAAGGTGCAGGTTAAGTCTTAGATATCTGTAGTGCTATAAAAGAAAGTGTAATCTTCACATTCAACAGGAACAGATTAAAATATACCAGAGAAAGAAAGTCAGCGAAGCAAGAAATGGCACTAAACATAAAGTTATTTTTGAAAGGACTAAGCGGTCAGTTATGAAACACAATTTTAAAGCTGAGGAGTAGCTGACAGAATAATCTGAAATGTCCTGGAAGGATTTCTATAGAAACGCACTGAAGGGATAGAAGACATAAAATAGAAGCCATAGGGGAAAAAAAGTGGGGTGGGGGAGGAAGTAAATCCTTTTTTCCAATAAAGAAAGGAGGGACTGTGATGCATTCTATAAATTATAAATATGTGGCAATGAACATGAAACACACAGTTGCATAAACTTAGGTAGGAGCCCAATGAGTTCCTATTAGTCCTTGCCCTACTCTTCCACAAAGTGATGGGTTGTAATGGGAATTTCTGCCTCATTTCTCTCAGAGTTTGACACTCTAATTATATTCGTTGAAGGTTATTGCTGATGTAGTTTTGTTTGGTTTGTGGTTGTTATGATTGTAGCACTTTAGGGCAAGATTGCTTGGCCTCTTTTGATCCCTTTTTTGTGAATGGGAAACTAAAGCTGGTGCAAAAAAAGTGTCTTCAGTGCTATGTGTTATATGATCTCTGTCAAAATATTTCACCAGCAAAAGTTAAAAGCTGACGCTTGTATTGTGCACAGAAATGGGTCTATGCTCTTAAATTTCTCTTCAATTGGGGCTAGGAAAACTGGGTTTATGCATAAGACAGGCACAGAGTTCCTCTGCCATGTCAAGACTGAGGTGCTTATGCATAGGCAGAACAGCACAGTTTTAGGCATCAGAGGAACTTTAGGTAGCAAAAACAAAGAAAACTAAATAATTTAAGGAACTTAGGCAGCAACTGAGCAGGGGTTTTCAGGACTGAAATTTTGCACATGAATGCCAAGGGCTCAGAAGAAGCCTAGGTGTAGTAGAGAATAAGATCAGGATCTCCTAACTCCCAGGCTGGGTAAAGACATTCAGGGAGGTTAGGGAGAGGTTAGATTGAATTAAAAATTGCTATCTAATCTAAGATAAATTGGGATGTGGGAGTGTAGTGGCGAGGTTAAGGAGGATCATGGAAGCACATAGTCTCAGGGGGGGAACTGGGGGATCCACTGGCAGACCAGGGGGATGGGTGGGCTATGCAGGGTGGATTGGAGAGATTGGGCAGGGGTAGGGGGGAGTCATGTGGTATCCATGGAGGGTATAGGAAGGAAATGGGATTCATGGGTGTGTATCAGGGAAGCAGGCAGCATCTGTGGGAAGGATTGGGGAAAGCTACTGGGGCTCGCAAGGGGGGGTGGTCAGGGGGAACACTGAGACAGGCAGTGTTCACGGGGAGGGGAACAGGGGGCCAATCAGGGCTCCGTGGGTGGATTGGGGAGGGGGAAGCACTGCAGGGAGTTGGTGATGTCCCACAGAGTTTGACGGGATCAGAGGAGTTCATGGGGTCCAGTGCAGGGGTGGGATGGGGAAGACAGAGAGACTTGAGTGGTTGGGGGCTCGTTCTCTCCACCCTCCCAAAACCAGAAGCTATTTTTTTTTTTTAGCCCTTCTTCAGTTCTGCCCCCTCTCCCCCCGCCACACACACATACCCCACACTTAGAATTACTTCCTCAACAACTAGCATTGGCTGGTCCTGGGGGTGGGGGACCACAGGGCTAAAAAAATTGTCTGGTGCCAGGTAATAGGTAGGAAAGCAAAGCTCTCGGGCTGATGCTAGTACTGGGAATGGTACAGAAATTTGGGCAAATTAGATCAGTCTAAAAGAGTCTAATTTAAACGTGGGTTGGCCCATTTTGGAGCTAACTTAGGAGGCCTATAGATGTGCTCCAACACATTCTGGTTGAAACATGTCAGAGCAGACTCAATCAAGTCTGATGAAGGTTTCTGATGAAAACACTCTAGTGTGCTTCTGGGTCTTATACATGTGACCTCATGTGTTTCAAAATGGTTCTGGGGGAGCTTTAACTAAAGTTCATTTGATGACCTTTAGATTTTCATAGATTTCATAGATTTCATAGACATTAGGGCTGGAAGGGACCTCGGGAGATCATCGAGTCCAGCCCCCTGCCCAAAGGGCAGG